>NC_079312.1:180799944-181403866 GCF_029931775.1 Euleptes europaea | reverse complement strand
TGCTGTGCTGCCCCCCTCGCGGGGGGAAGAGGATTCTTGTGCCTTTCCCATTTCCAGTCTCTCGCCTACAGGCGATACTTGCAAGTACCTGAGGATGGGCATTTGTCCTCCTCTAGCATCTCTCCGTGCCATCAAATTAGTGCCAACTTATGGCAACCACACATGGGGTTTTCAGGGAAAGAGACTTCTGTGGTGGTTTGCTGTTGCCTGCCTCTGCGTAACAACCCTGGACTTCCTTGGGGGTCTCCCACTCAAGTACGAACCAGGGCTGACCCTGCTTAGCTTCCCAGATCTGACGAGGTCAGGCTAGCCTGGTCCATTCCAGGTCAGGACAAGAGACAGAAGTGATTTTCTATTGCTTGCCTCTGCGTGGCAACCCTGGACTTCCTCAGTAGTCTCCCATCCAAGTACTAACCAGGGCCGACCCTGCTTAGCTGCTGAGATCTGATGAGATTCAGCTATCCTGGGCCAACCAGGTTATGGCTTTAAAATGCATGGGAGAGAGTCCCGTTAAGTCGCAGCCAACTTATGGCAACCCTGTAGGGTTTTCAAGACAAGAGACGAACAGAAGTGGTTTGCCATTGCCTGCCTCCGCACTACAACATTGGTCTTCCTCGGGTGTCTCCCATCTAAGTACTCCCATCCAAGTAGTTTCCGAGATCTGACGAGATCAGGCTGGCCTGGGCCATCCGGGTGAGGGTGCTCGACACGTACAAAATGCTAAACAAAATATTTAAAATCAGTACAAAAAATCTTTAAAAACAGAAAAGCTCTCAGTAAGAAACACGCCTCCCACACACACACACATTGGGGCAGGGAGATACAATGAAAACAGGAAGTTTTCCAAAAAAATGGCTTTAAAAATGCCAAGGGAACGAGCACCACGGTTGAGAAGGCCCCAGTTCTAGAGGCAGCAGCTCCTCAGGTACAATCTGCTGAAGATGGAGGGCGAGAGATTCAAAACAGATAAAAGGAAGTATTTCTTCACACAACGCATAGTTAAATTGTGGAACTCCCTGCCCCAGGATGTGGTGATGGCTGCCAGCTTGGAAGGCTTGAAGAGGGGAGTGGATATGTTCATGGAGGAGAGGGGTATCCATGGCTACTAGTCAAAATGGATCATAGTCACGATGCATCCCTATTCTCTCCAAAATCAGAGGAGCATGCCCATTATATCAGGTGCTGTGGATCACAGGCAGGATAAATGCTGCTGCAGTCGTCTTGCTTGTGGGCTTCCTAGAGGTACCTGGTTGAGCCTCTGTGTGAACAAGCTGCTGGACTCGATGGGCCTGGGTCTGATCCAGCAGGGCCTTTCTTATGTTCGTACGTTCTTAATCCGATGGAATGTCTGAAAATGGGCTGGGTCAGATGGAGGGAGTCTTTGGTACCTGCCAAAGGTGGGGCAGGGCCTTGTACCCGGCATCGCAGGATTTGGCCCCAGGGCTCCAGCATCCAGGCTTGTGCGATTCAGGTCGATGAGCTCAAGTATGTGCAGGAGAGTAGGAAGAAAAGAGCCCCCATCCCAGTTTAGGGATTACCCCTGAGGAATCTCCAGCACAGGGCGATGAGGCTGGGCTGGTTGGGGCCAAGAGGACCAGGTGGTTCCTTCAGGGCTACGACCAAACCCTTCTCCTTGGTCCTGAGGCTTAGCGACAAATGCGTTGCTAGCCAGACGATGGCGCAGCAAGCTTTTCCTGAGGTTTGGGATCAGGGTTGGAGGGAGACAGATGCTCTCCCCGTCCCCTTTATGCCCCTCTGGGGTCCTCAGAGGATGGAATCTCATCCCTCCTTTCTTCAAGCCAGCCTCTGCAGCTCCTCCTGGGTGGGCATGAAATGTTTCTCGTAATCGGAAAACACCACCTGGGCAGGGGGGATAGTCGGTGGCGGGGCCAGCTCTGTTATTTCAAGGATGTCCGGATCCTCTGGGGGCTCAACCGGGGCTTGGCAAGAAGCATCCTACAAGAAACGAAGCACAGTGGCAGAGAAGCCAAAGAGATTTCCAGAAATGGGACCCACCCGCTGGAGAGAGACATGAAGCTGCCTTCTACTCAATCAGACCATCGGTCCATCAAGGTCAGTATTGTCTACTCAGACTGTAAGCAGCTCTCCAGGGTCTCAGGCGGAGGCCTTTGCCATCACCTTCTTGCCTAGTCCTTTAACTTTGGGAGCCAGTGTGGTGTAGTGGTTAAGAGCAGTGGTTTGGAGTGGTGGAGTCTGATCTGGAGAACCAGGTTTGATTCCCCACTCCTCCACATGAGAGGCAGACTCTAATCTGGTGAACCGGGTTGGCTTCCCCACTCCCACACACGAAGCCAGCAGGGTGACCTTGAGCAAGTCACGCTCTCTCAGCCCCACCTCCCTCACAGGGTGTCTATTGTGGGGAGGGGAAGGTAAGGTGATTGTAAACAGGTTTGAGTATCCCTTAAGTGGTAGAGAAATTCGGCATATAAAAACCAACTCTTCTTCTTCTATCTGGAGATGCTGGGGATTGAACCTGGGACACTGCATGCTGAGCACAGGCTCTACCACTGAGTCATGGTCCTTCCCCAAAGCAGGGCAGGGAGCCCACATTTCGCCAAGAGATTTCTGGGAGGAGGAAGAAGCAGAGTTGGTTTTTATATGCCGACTTTCTCTACCACCTAAGGAAGAATCAAACCGGCTTACAATCACCTTCCCTTCCCCTCCCCACAACAGACACCCTGTGAGGCAGATGGTGCTGAGAGAGCTGTGACTAGCCCAAGGTCACCCAGCTGGCTTCGTGTGGAGGAGCGGGGAAACAAATCCAGTTCACCGGATCAGCCTCCGCCATTCGTGTGGAGGAGTGGGTGAATCAAACCCGGTTCTCCAGATCAGACCCACCGCTCCAAACCACCGCTCTTAACCACTGCACCATGCTGGAAGGGTACCTTTAATCTTGAAAGGGGTGGCCGGTTATGTACTAACCCTAACATTTCCTTCAGTGCTGAAAAAACAAAGGTAAGTCTCATGTCCTGCCATTGAAGGAAGTGTCACGGCGTGCGTGCGCTATACCAGTCTTTCTGGGAGGTTTGAAGACTTGGGCAAAACCCCATTTATTTACATTTAATTTAAATACTTTTATCTGTCCACAGCCGAGCTTCTCTGAGGAACTTCCAGCAGCCGGTGGATCTACTGCCTCCCTCCAGACACTTCTCACCTCACCAGCTTATTCTCCCCCCTCCAATTTTATGTATTTGCTTCATTTATACCCCCATTTTTCTCCCCAATGGGGACCTAAGGAGGTTCACATCATTCTCCTCCATTTTGTCCTCACCACAACCCTGTGAGGCAGGTTAGGCCGACAGTGGGCAGACAGGGGGTGGGGTGTGTGCGAAGCTGGGTCTACCAGACCCTAGTCCGACACCCCCACCGCTACACCCCAACAGAACCTGCTGCAGTCGTCTTGTTTGGGGGCTTCCTGGAGGCACCTGGTTGGCCCCTGTGTGAGCAGACTGCTGGACTTGATGGGCCTGGGTCTGATCCAGCAGGGCTTTCCTTAGGTTCTTAACCGGTCCCTACCTTAATGAGTGCCGCACACGGGGCATCCATCTTCACGATAACTGTACTACGCCCTGGATCCGGAACACTTTCCCAACACCACAAGGGCAGGACTTTGTGGCAGAAGCTCAGAAACCTGCAGAAGAGAAGGAGAAAGAAGGAGGAGGAGGAGAAGGAAGAGAAGGAGGAGGAGGAGATTTGTTTTTTTATATGCCAACTGAGAGAACTGTGACTAGCCCAAGGTCACCCAGCTGGCTTCATGGGGAGGAGTGGGGAATCGTACCCAGTTCACCAGATTAGCGTCCGCCACTCACGTGGAGGAGCAGGGGGAATCAAACCTGGTTCTCCAGATCAGAGTCCACCACTCCAAAGAAGAGAGGAGTTGGTGCCTGGAGCCGCCAACGAGCACTCAGTGGGGTGGGGGAGAAAGGGGCAATCGGTGCCCAGGGCAAGGCCCAGCCAGGCCCAGATGCTGGGCAAGCCACCACCAGACAAATCCACGTCCCCACCTCCAAAAAAACTAACCCAACACCCCTTTATGATGCAACACCTACCATCTACGCTTAATGAGCACCATGACGACAGCGAGAATGAGCAGGAATCCCACGCTCAAGAAGGCCGCTAAGTAGTCCTGCCAATGGGAACCTGCAGGAGATTCCAAGGATGGCGCTGGGGTTACCCTCACCGGGCACTGACTGTTACCAGTCCTCTCCCCGCCCCATCACAGATCATTATCTAGGAGCCACTTCCCAACACCTCTACATGACCAAGAAACAAATCCCAGCATTGTCCGGACCAGAGAGGGGATTTCGATTAGGAACGGTCATTAGGACAGGGGTCCGCAACGTGTTGCCCATCAGCGCCATGCTGCCCGCTGATGCCTTTTCTGGAGCCCACTGAGTATTTTTAGAAAGTGGGCAGGGCCAGGTGGGGCTTTTGACCAGCAAGGCTTCTGGTTGGCCACTGGAGACCTGATTGGCCATGCAGATTTTTAAAAATGTTGGATGAGGAGGAGGAGGAAAAGGAGGAAGAGGAGGAGAAGAACAAGCAGCCAACTTTCTCTACCACTTAAGGGAGAATCAAACGGGCTTACCATCACCTTCCCTTCCCCTCCCCACAACAGACACCCTGTGAGGTAGGTGGGGCTGAGAGAGCTGTGGCTAGCCCAAGGTCGCCCAGCTGGCTTCATGTGGAGGAGTGGGGAAACAAATCCAGTACACCAGATTAGCCTCTGCTACTCATGTGGAGGAGCAGGGAGCAGAGAAACAAACACGGTTCTCCAGATCAGACTCCACTGCTCCAAACCACTGCTCTTAATCATGACACCATGCTGGCTTAGTGGCTATACTCGCCAATGACAGGAAATGGCCCACCCCCTCCCACCCAGCTTCGGTGGTAGTCCCGGCTCCTGGGGACTCTTCTTCTTTGAGAGGGCCCCAAGATCAGAGCTCGTCCCTAGGTTCGAGATTCCCCACCCCCACGCTCGACGTCTTGCAGCCTCTGGCTTGCTGAGCCTTTCTTGCTTTAAGCATGAAAACTTTCCTTTCTCCCTTAGAAGCTCCTTGATCGATTGATCTTGAGCAGCGTAATTTTAAATCTAATGTTTGGGGGATATAAGGACTAAGATAAATTTTGCTACTGCCAGTGTAGCCTTGGGACCCCTATCACTTAATTAAAAAGGCATTATATCAGACACAGAAGCATTGGATTTATGTACTAAAAGAGGAGAGAGATATCCTCATTTAAGAGCCCCGTGGCTCAGAATGGTAAGCTGCAGTATGGCAGTCCAAGGTCTGCTCACGACCTGAGTTTGATCCCAACGGAAGTCGGTTTCAGGTAGCTGGCTCAAGGTTGACTCAGCCTTCCATCCTTCCAAGGTCGGTAAAATCAGTACCCAGGTAGCTGGGGGTAAAGGGAAGATGACTGGGGAAGGCACTAGCAAACCACCCCGTAAACATAGTCTGCCTAGGAAACGTTGGGATGTGACGTCACCCCATGGGTCAATGACGACCCAGTGCTTGCAGAGGGGACCTTTACCTTTAAGATTCTCATAGAAATGGCATTCCAAGAGCACATGAGCTAATGAGTCTATGGAGCCAGAAGAGCACAGACAAGTCCTTTCTGAGTTTGAGTTGCTTTTAATATGCCGACTTTCTCTATCCCTTAAGGAAGAATCAAACTGGCTTACAATCACCCTCCCTTCTCCTCCCCACAACAGACACCCTGTGAGGGGGGTAGGACTGAGAGAGCTGTGACTAGCCCAAGGTCACCCAGCTGGCTTCATGTGGAGGAGTGGGGAAACCAACCCGGTTCACCAGATTAGCCTCCGCCACTCATGTGAAGGAGTGGGGAATCAAACCTGGTCCTCTAGATTGGAGTCCACCGCTCCACACCACCGCTCCTAACCACTACACCACGCTGGCTCTCATAGAAACGGCATTCCAAGAGCACACAAGCTAATGAGCCGACAGAGCCAAGTCCTTTCCGAGTATGGTAAATTCAGAATTCTGCCTTGCATCACCATAGAAGGGTTAGTGTTTAATCTAGCTTGAAAGAAGGCTCTAAAGAGGCGAGGACATGAAAACTTTCAGCACCCTTCCTTACTGGGAGTGTGGAATTTGTGGATGGGACCGGCGGGGCCTTCCCCGGCAGAGGTGGAACCCGTCATCTGGAGCTTGTAGGAAGTTCCAGGCTCCAGGCCCTCGAGAGCAAAGCTCCTTTCTCTAGCAGCAACTGCAACTGGGAAAGGAGACAGAGAGTGAGTTGCACACTTTAGATGCATTGGTATTTTCTGTGGGTTCTTGCTCCATCTTTTGATCACCGGCAACATCCTGGGTGGGTGGTGGGGCCCCACAGCTGTGCCTAGGCTCGCCCTAGGGTTGCCAACCTCCAGGTTGTGGCTGGAGATCTCCCACTATTATACCTGATCTCTAGGTGATAGAAATCAGTTCCCCTGGAGAAAATGGTTGCTTTGGAAGGTGAACCCTATGGCTTTATACCCCCATTGAAGTCCATCCCCTCCCCAAACCCCACCCTCCTCAGGCTCCACCCCAAAAATCTCCAGATATTTCCCAACCCGGAGAAACAAATGGAGGCAGGTATTTGAAGGAAGACTCCTCCCCCCCCCAACTCTTGGTGACAGCCTGGGTCTGACTCACTGTTCCTGTATCCTTGGGAGTCCCTTAAGGTGGGATGCTCCAGGTAGATTGTGAAGTGGGTGAGCTGCCCGCTTTGATTCGCCAAGGGAATCCCTTCCCAGGAGATGAGCGAGGCAGTCGGGGAAAGGCTTCTGTCCTTCAGTGCCTGGGGTCCAATGGACGGGACTGCAAAGACAGAGGGGCGGGGCAGGGTTAGAAACAACAGCAAGGAACTTCAGCACAAAAACAGATGGATGAATTACTACAAAAGAACAGGATGTCCAAGATTATCTTCTCAGAGGGCAGCCCGTGCTGGTCTGCAGTAGAACAGCTCGATGAGTCCAGGAGCACCTTAGAAATGTGGTGCAGGAGGAGAGTGTTATGGATACCACGGACTGCCAAAAAAAACAAATCAGTGGGTTCTCGATCAAATCAAGCCTGAACTGACCCTAGAATCTAAAATGACTAAACGGAGGAGGAGGAGGAGAAGGAGAAGAAGAAGAAGACGACGACGACGAAGAAGACGACGACGAAGACGACGACGAAGAAGACGACGACGACAACGACGAAGACGAAGAGTTGGTTTTTATATGCCGACTTTCTCTACCACTTAAGGGAGAATCAAACCAGCTTACAATCACCTTCCCTTCCCCTCCCCACAACAGACACCCTGGGAGGTAGGTGTGGCTGAGAGAGCTGTGACTTGCGCAAGGTCACCCAGCTGGCTTTGTGTGTGTAGGAGTGGGGAAACCAACCCAGTTCACCAGATTAGCTTCCGCCGCTCACATGGAAGAGTGGGGAATCAAACCTGGTTCTCCAGATCAGAGTCCACTGCTCCAAACCACCGCTCTGAACCAGTACACCCTGTTGGCTCTCATGCAGAGGTGGTTTGCCATTGCCTCTGCATATCGGCCTTGCCCTTCCCTGGTGGTCTCCCATCCAAGCATCAATCAGGGCCGACCCTGCTTAGCTTCTGCAATCTGATGAGATCAGGCTAGCCGGGTCCATCCGGTTAGGGCAGGCCGGGGATGAGGATATCCATTTTGAACACTCCTCCTATTAAAACCGAGCCACAGCCACAAACATTGGCATTACCTCCTTCCTGGAAGTAGGCTCGAACAGGAACTGAAGAGTTGCTTCCTTGAGGATAAACAGCATAAACAGTCACCAGGTAGGGCTCCTCGGGTTCATAGTCACCTGGCAAGAGGGAGCAAAGAGACAGAATTTATTTATTTTATTTTATATTTCAATTCATACCCAGCCTTCAATCCCCAGCCGAGGCCGAGCTCAGAGTGGCTAACGCATAAATACAATACAGTGAAACCAATTCCACATTCTAATCAACTGAATAATCAAAAACAAACTGAGCACAGTTAAATTGTGGAACTCCCTGCCCCAGGATGTGGCGATGGCTGCCAACTTGGAAGGCTTGAAGAGGGGAGTGGACATGTTCACGGAGGAGAGGGGTATTCATGGCTACTAGTCAAAATGGATACTAGTCATGATGCATCCCTATTCTCTCCAGGATCAGAGGACCATGCCTATTATCTTAGGTGCTGTGGAACCCAGGCAGGATAAATGCTGCTGCGGCCGTCTTTCTTGTGGGCTTCCCAGAGGCACCTGGTTGGCCACTTTGTGAACAGACTGCTGGACTTGATGGGCCTGGGTCTGATCCAGCAGGGCTGTCCTTATGTTCTTATGTGCAAATGGGAGAGATGCAGCCAGTGGCCACTGAGTCCCCCCTGCCCAAAATGAGCACACACACCCCAACACAACCCAGCCCCTTGGCACCCCCCCCCCGCCTCCTCCGCTCCCCCTCCCGGAGTTTGCAAGCACCAAGCGTCGTCCACCTCCTCAGCTCCACTCACCAACCAGCAGGCTGCTGCTGCAGCCAAAAGGCCTGCAGATCCAACCCAGCAACTCCCTGGAAATCTCTTTCCTCCACTCCACCACGTACTGCTCGGGTTGGGCCCCCCCAGGGCTGGGGCTGAATGTCCACGTCACGTTGAGACCCAGGCTCTGCGCGGCCAGCACCCGAACGTCCCGAGGGGCTGGGAGGTCTGGAGAAAAGAACATGTGATTCCCCATTCCCCGGGGCTCGCTGTCAGGCCTTTGCCTTTTTTTTGCTGGAGCAAAGGCTCTTGACATGAGTCAGGCCAGGTTCCGGCCACACGTCAAGTCCTTGGTTCTCATGCCTATGAACATCTGTGTACAGTTCCGCTCATCCCGTTGTCTGCAGCTGTGGCAATGTTTAGTCTGTCTTCCTGGGAACCGCTTATCTCGGGGCTGCCTAGCAATGTTTACCTTTTCAGTCCGTAGTGTCTTAAGCATGTAACCTGCCTGTGTTCCCCATTACTAGCCTCACCTGCCTGTAGGCAGTCAGTCCTTTAATCTGCCTTTTTGCTCCTAATAAAGTATTACTGCTTCAGAGCTACCTGCCTAGATGAGTTTGCTTATGGGATGCTAGGGACGGACGCCTGATACTGACACTCGCGCCACATGTCATAAACCAGCTCGGGTTTGTTTTTGAGGCAGGCGTGACCCCCACTGACCATCAAGGTCACGTGATTCCTCCCTCCTCTTGCACATCACAGTGAGACCGACAACCAAAGTTTTCAACTTCCCATTAGCTGCAATTACCAGATGTGGCTGCCTTAAGCCAGCGTGGTGTAGAGGTTATGAGCTGCGGACTGTAAATCTGGAGAACCAGGTTGGTTTCCCCGCTCCCCTGCATGAAGCCTGCTGGGCGACCCTGGGCTAGTCACGGTTAGGGCTGTTGATTCGGTTCGGGCCCCCCGCCAGCCTTCCGGGAGTCCCGGCAAGGCTTGGGGGGGGGATCCTTTAGACCCCTCTGCGCTCTGTGCGCAGAGGGGGCAGAGGGGCTTGACAGCCCCCCACCAGCCTTCCCGGGAGTCCCGGCAAGGCTGGGGGGGGTCCTTAGACCCCTCTGCGCTCTGTGAACAGAGAGCGCAGAGGGGTTTGACAACCCCCTGCCAGCTTTCCCGGGAGTCCCGGCAAGGCTGGGGGGGGGGGTCTTTAGACCCCTCTGTGCTGCCTGTGCAGACAGCGCAGAGGTGCTTGTTGGGGGGCCCTTTAAACAGATCTGTGCCTCCCAGCTGGGAGGCGCAGATCTGTTTAAAGGCCCCCCCGCGCGCCTTCAGGGAATCCCCCTGAAGGCGCGTGGGGGGCCGAATTTCCCCCCGAACTCCGGATCCCCCCTGAATTTTGGGGATCCGAAGCGGGGGAGTTCGGACTTCGGCACGGCACCTAACTCCCAGGGTGTCTGTTGTGGGGAGGGGAAAGGAAGGTGATAGTAAGCCGGTTTGATTCTGCCTTAAGTGGTAGAGAAAGTTAACATGTAAAAACCAACTCTTCTTCTTCTGCTGCTTGAAGACTGCCAGCGAGGGGGAGTTCACACCCTGCCAAGCTAGAAGCTGCCATATCGCCCTCTGCCCAGCTGCACAGGAAGCCTGCCCACACTGCAGGGAAGGGGCGATCAGCGCCTTCCTCTTGGCATCTGCCACCGTGGCACAGAGAGAAAAGGGCTTGCTTGTGTCCGCCTGGCTCATGGAACATATTGCATTGCAGGTCACTGAAAGGGTGAGGAAGGCATGACCCGCTCCGCTTACTCACAGCAGGAAGTGCGGGGCACCCCGAGAAACTGACTCCCCTGCGGGCAGGATGTGGGTAGGTGAGTTGCAGACAGCCCCGACCTCTTTCCCTTCAGGGGGAAGATGATTCGGTTTTCCTATCATGAAGGAGGTAACGGGGCAGGAAAAGGAGCAGGGTGTAGACCCCTTGGCAGGGGCTGCCCCACCTGCTTGCAGTGTGGCTTTGCCTCTTACCTGTCTGCTCCAAGCTGAGGGTGGCAGGCAGCGTCTTCCCTACAGAATTGCACGCCGAGACCTGGGCGTAGCTGGCGGAGGTGGGGATGGGAACGCTGCAGCAACCACACACCAAGCTGGCCACGAGGGTCTTGCGGTGGTCCCAGAAATCCACGGTGTAGTTCAGGATGTTCCCCCTGGCTGCTTTTTGATCTAGTTCCTGTAATATGGTGGGGGGGAGAGAGAGGGGGGGGAAGAGGCAAGAAAGAGGGTGATCTGGAGAACCGGGTTCGATTCCCCACTCCTCCACAGGAGCGGCGGAGGCTAATCTGGTGAACCGGGATGGTTTCCCCACTCTGACACATAGGGTTGCCAGGTCCCTCTTCGTCACCGGTGGGAGGTTTTGGGGCGGAGCCTGAGGAGGGCGGGGTTTGGGGAGGGGAGGGACTTCAATGGCATAGAGTCCAATGGCCAAAGCGGCCATTTTCTCCAGGTGAACTGATCTCTATCGGCTGGAGTTCAGTTGTAATAGCAGGAGATCTCCAGCTAGTACCTGCAAGTTGGCAACCCTACCTACACATGAAGCCAGCTGGGTGACCTTGGGCAAGTCACAGCTCTTAGAGCTATCTCAGCCCCACCTACCTCACAGGGTGTCTGTTGTGGGGAGGGGAAGGGAAGGTGATTGTAAGCCGGTTTGAGGTTTCCTTAAGTGGTAGAGAAAGTCGGCATACAAAACCAACTCTTCTTCTATCAAAAACCCCGAAGATATGGGCAAGTGGCCATGAGTCCCTTTGGCTCTTTGGGAGGCAGCTGAAGATGGTTTTATTTAGGGCTGCGTTTGATTAACACAGTCCTAAACTGTGATTTTAAAATTTTGGTATTATGCAGGCTCTTTAATTTTGGTATTTTTGTGGGCTCTTTACTTTGTTTATATGGCAAACCGCCTTGAGCGCCAGAAGGAAGAAAAACGGGTAATAAATGTTTCAAAATGAATAAGATGAAATAATACATTGGCAGGCACCCCTCACACAACAGCCAAGGCATGCTGGGGGTTGCTGCCTTTCTAACAGATGTGCTGTTTTGTGCCTCGAATGTGCTGCACACAAGCCAGAAATTCAACAGGCACAGCTTTTCATGGAAATGTGGGGGTGGGGGGATAGAGCACATAAACCCCAGGGAATTCTGCCCATCTCTGGCCCCTGCTCACACCCTCATTAGAATCACAGGGTTGGAAGGGACCACCACGGTCATCTAGTCCAACCCCCTGCACAATGCAGGAAATTCACAACCATTTCCCCCCACCACACACACACACAGTGACCCCCTACTCAATGCCCAGAAGATGGCAAAAAAACAAAAAACAAAAAGCCTCCAGGATCCCTGGCCAATCTGGCCTGGAGGAAAATTGCTTCCTGGCCCCAAGAGCAGGGGAAGAAATACAAATCGGAGCTGGAACGCCTGGCTGCAGAAGTTGTTCTTGCCATTGTCCCCAGACCCCCAAAGTGGCAATGGGCATGTAACAAAGGGCCACGAGAGCCAAGCACTGACGCTACCCTTCCTGCCCTCCCTCTCATGATCTGCCTAAGGTCATAGAATCAGCATTGCTGACAGATGGCCATCTAGCCTCTGCTTCAAAACCTCCAGGGACGGAGAGCCCACCACCTCCTGAGGAAGCCTGTTCCACCGAGGAACCGCTCTGACTGTTAGAAAATTCTTCCTAATGTCTTTCTTTCTTTACAGAGGCACTGGAGCCACAGGAGAGTTAATAAACGGTTTATATGAAGGTTTTGAAGTTCTTATCTCTTGCTTCTGCAAGAAGAATTTCCAAAGGCAAACGTGGTATATTCACTTACAGACTTAAGGTTTGTTTATCTTAAGATTTGTTAAGCAGACATTATGCATTGTATGTTAAGTGTGTGTCTGTGTTATATGTCCACCAAAAACAGTGCAGACAAACTGGCCCCCCCTTTCCCTGCCCCCCCCCGTTTCCTTTCCTCTGCAGCTTCGCAGAAGGAACGGCCCCCACCCTCCCCAGCAGGCTTCTGGCCAATGTTGGTTTCCCAAGGAGACCACCCGGGCGAGAGACACTGCTGGCTTCTCTTCTGGCGCATCTGAGAAATGCTGTTCAGCTACTCAGAAGAGGAAGAGAAGGCCAAATGGCTGCAGAAAGGACCCGAGGGAGAGGGGGGAAGTCTCGGCGTTTGCAGAAGTCCCACGGCTGCTGCCCTTGAGGGGAGGGGAGGAGGAGGAGGAGATCTGGAAGAAATCTGCAAATCTTGAACAAAGGAGCTCAGAAAATGTGTAAAGGCAAAAAAAAAGCACAATGTGTGGTATTGGCTGTGAATTCCTAATTTTGTATTGTAAGCCATCTCGAGCTCCGCTGTAGCGAAAAGGGGGGCAGGACAGAGGTAAAAATTAAAACTCAACTAAAATTCAGGTAGAAAGGGGGCTAATAAATGTCTTAAATAAATATTTCAGAAAGCTTTTTTGCAATTGAGTTCTTCTCCACCGGTTTTAACCTCTGTGAAATAATTCGTGACGTCTTAAAAACGCTTTTTGAACGTTATGATATTTGCTTTTTATTCGTTTGTGAGCTGTTATGCGCAGTTTCCTGAACCAAAAAAGGTGGTATAGAAGGGGCTCAAGGATATAAAGAAAAACCCCAGCACTTCTGACGAAAGATCTCAGGTAGCCCTGCCTGAGAATTGAACACATAAAGACATGAAGCTGCCTTACACTGAATCAGACCCTTGGTCCATCAAAGTCAGCATCATCGACTCAGACCGGCAGCGGCTCTCCAGGGTCTCAGGCAGGGGTCTTTCACATCACCTACCTGCCTGGTCCCTTTAACTGGAGAGGCCGGGGATTGAACCTGGGACCCTCTGCATGCCAAGCAGATGCTCTGCCACTGAGCCACGGCCCCTCTCCTGGTCTGACCCAGCACGGGGCAGCTTCATCTGCACCGAGAGAGCAAAAAGCTCTCCGATACCTTTTTGGCGAGTTCTTCACTTGGGAATTCTGTGGTATTATTTCTAGGGAAAGCTGTTTTTACACTGCCTTCTTTTGAACAAGCTGCTGGTCTGGGTAGACAATACTGACTTTGATGGACCAAGGGTCTGATTTAAGGCTTCCTTTAGGGAGGGGCCGTGGCTCAGAGGTATGCAGAAGGTCCCAAGTTCAATCCCTGGCATCTCCAGTTAAAAGGACAAGGCAAGTAGGTGATGGGAAAGACCTCTGCCTGAGACAATGGAGAGCCGCTGCCGGTCTGAGTAGATGATACTGACCTTGATGAACCGAGGGTCTGATTTGGTAGAAGGCAGCTTCATGTGTTCACGTGCTTCAGAAGGTAGCCTAACTGGGTGGACACTGTGGGCTGCCCTCTCTCTGAGGGGGTGTCACTTTAGCTCACCCCCATCGAGACTCTGGTAGAAACCGGCCTGGTTTGTCTTTCAACCACAAGAAAGGCGCAGAGAAGGGACGGGCGGCTCGAGTCCGCCTTACCTTCCACAAAAGGTGGAGCCTCGGTTCCGAATCTTCTGAAAGGTGAGCGTCCCGCCACACGTCGACCTGGCCCAACGGAGCTGTGGACGACAGAGATGAACCAGGTGATTCACGAGAGCTTACAGAATAGGAGGACGATCACTGGTACTCTCGCAAAAGCAGTAAGGGCGAGAACCGGATTAATAAGGACTAGAACCATGCACAATCTGTTTATCCTGCATGGATGGAAAATAACTGGGTCCTGAAGAGGAGAAGACTGAGAAGGGATATGATAACCATCTTCAAATACCTGAAGAACTGTCATATTGAGGAGGGTGCCGAGTTGTTTTCTGTTGCCCCAGAAGGTCGGACCAGAACCAACTGGTTGAAATTAAATCAAAAGTGTTTCCGTCTAGACATTAGGAAGAATTTTCTAACAGTTAGAGCGGTTCCTCAGTGGAACGAGGCTTTCTCGGGAGGTGGTAAGGTCTCCTTCCCCGGAGGTTTTTAAGAAGAGGTTAGATGGCCATCTGTCAGCAATGCTGATTCTGTGACCGTAGGCAGATGATGAGTGGGAGGGCATCTGGGCTATCTTCTGGTCGCTAGGGGTGTGTGTGTGGGGGAAGGTAGTTGTGAATTCCCTGCATTGTGCAGGGGGTTAGACTAGATGACCCTGGTGGTCCCTTCCAACTTTATGATTCTATTCTACTCTATCAAGGATTGCTCTAGGAGCTGACCAATTTTTATCCAGCCATTCCTCCAAGGTTATCAGAGTTTGACCAGCTGCGCAATTTTTTTTTAAATGTTGCTTTGGCAGCAGCTGCTACCACCACACAGGGATCTTTGCTGTGTGACTGGTAAACTGTGGCAGCCACCTCCTAGAGTACCCATTTTGTGGCTGCGCCCACCACGCTATGTTCTAACCCCAGCGTCCTCCTATGACAGAAAGGGCTGCTTCCAAATGCGTGCTCTTGGAAGACGGCAAGAGACCTCGTGAGCTCTTCTAAAGAATCTCTTGTGCCGAGGAGGAGCAGAGAAGAAGAAGAGCTGGTTTTTATACCCTGCTTTTCTCTACCGTTAAGGAGAGGCTGAGAGAGTTTGGAGAGAGCTGTGACTAGCCCAAGGTCACTCAGCAGGCTTCGTGTGGAGGCATGGGGAATCGAATCCAGTTCTCCAGATTAGAGTCCACCGCTCCTAACCACTACACCACGCTGGCTCTTTGCTTTGAGAGAGAGAGAGAGAGATGCTGTTTGGTTTCTGTTTCCAAAGAAAGGGAAGTGTTTTTTTGTGTGCAAGCGCAGGGAGAGGTTTCCAAGCCTAGCGATTTCAGCAAGTGTAGGTCTCTGGCGCCTGCCCAAGAGAAAGCGCTGAGCCAGGCGGCTGGCGGAAAACATCCTGCTTCGCCGTGCGTTTTCAGTTCCATTCAAGACTGTTTAAATTTTATCTCCCAGACTCAAGAAAAAAGAGAGTGCCCTGAAGCATATCAGGAAGTGTCATGGTGGCCATGGGTGCCCCACTGGGGATCGTTGCTCTGGGGCATCCGATCCCACCTTTCCTGATGCCCGCCAAGTCCTTTTAGGGTGGAGCTCGGTGGGGAGGAGGAGGAGGAAAAGGAGAAGGAGAAGGAGAAAAATAAGGAGGAGGAGAAGGAGGAGAAGAAGGAGAAGGAGAAAATGGAGGAGGAGGAGGAGAAGAAGGACAAGAAGGAGAAGAGGAGGAGGAGGAGGAGGAGGAGAAGAAGGGAAAGAAGAGGAGGAGGAAAAGGAGAAAAAGAAGAAGGAGAAAAAGAAGGAGGAGAAGGAGAAGAAGGACAAGAAGGAGGAGAAGAGGAGGAGGAGAAGAGGAGGAGGAGGAGAAGAGGAGGAGTTGGTTTTTATATGCTGACCTTTTCTACCTTTTAAGGAGAATCAAACCAGCTTACAATCACCTTCCCTTCCCCTCCCCACAACAGACACCCCGTGAGGTAGGTGGGGCTGAGAGAGTTCAGAGAGAACTGTGACTAGGCCAAGGTCACCCAGCTGGCTTCATGTGGAGGAGTGGGGGAACCAACCCAGTTGTCCAGAATAGAGTCCACCACTCTTAACCACTACACCACCACGCTGGCTTCTGCTTGCCTGTGTAGATTCAAAGGCACCCTGTTAAACAGAGCTTCCGCCTGAAATGTTGAAGACTTACTATGAGAGTTATAGGTAACCTCGATCCCTGACCTTTTGTGGTTGGCTCCACCCAGTGCGGCAGCCGTTTTGGGGATCTGCCCACTGCCCTGTGTCAGAATTTCAAAGGTGCCTGCAGGCTCAAAACAGCTGTGGACCCCTGCTCTGGGGGATCTATGTCTCCACAATCAACTTGAGGGTCCCGGACCCAATCCAGAAAACCTGGAAGATTTTAATGGAAAGGTGGGGCACACAATATTTTAACAAACAAAATAAATCTCAAAGCATGCACCGCGCATTGGCGATCTTGTGCATCGGCTCTGATTCAACCACATCTCTTTCAAGTGAGAAGGGGGGTAGGTTCTCCAGGGTTGCACTCACCAGCTTCGGGGGTTATAAAGGTTTGGGAAGGGCTCCATTCACTCCAAAAACCTTGTCCGTCTTCCGGGATGCAACGAACCTGCACCTCGTACGAAGTGAATGGGTCCAGGTCATCGAGATCGTGATTCTCTTGGGAGATGGAGTCCGCGCCCAGCTGGGAACGAAAAGGAATGAGACTGAGTCATTTAAGAAGGATGTAGGCAAGCTGGAACGTGTCCAGAGGAGGGCAACGAAGATGGTGCGGGATCTGGAGACCAAGTCCTATGAGGAAAGGTTGAAGGAGCTGGGTATGTTTACCCTGAAGAAGAGAAGACTGAGAGGGGATATGATAACCATCTTCAAGTCCTTGAAGGGCTGTCATATAGAGGAGGGTGCCGAGTTGTTTTCTGTTGCCCCAGAAGGTCGGACCAGAACCAACGGGTTGAAATTAAATCAAGAGGGTTTCCGTCTAGACATTAGGAAGAATGTCAAATCCTGCCCTTGTTACTCCAGATTACTCCAGAGGTTGACTGCCTCTGAATGTGGAGATTCCCTTTAGTCACCATGGCTAGTAGTCGCTGCTGGACCTCTTCTCCATGAACCTGGCTTAATCCCCTTTTAAAGCTGTCTATGACTTTAGCCATCACTACATCCTCTGGCAGCAAATTCCACATTTTAATCACTCGCTATGTAAAGAAGTATCTCCGTTTGCCCTTCTTGAATCTACTGCCTATCAGTTTCATTGGATGCCCTTGAGTTCTAGTATTTTGGGAGAGGGAGAAAAAGTTATCTTTGTCAACTCAAAGACCTAGTGCTATGAGGAAAGGTTGAAGGAGCTGGGTATGTTTAGCCTGGAGAGGAGACAACTGAGAGGGGACATGATAACCATCTTCAAGTACTTGAAGGGCCGTCATATGGAGGAGGATGGGGCCGAGTTGTTTTCTGTTGCCCCAGAGGGTTGGACCAGAGTCAACGGGTTGAAATTAAATCAAAAGTGTTTCCGTCTAGACATTAGGAAGAATTTTCTGGCTGGGAAAGTCCTGGAGGTTTGAGGTGAGGAGGGTATAATGCCATAAAGTCCACCCACCTGGAGATCAGTTGGAAGTTTCCAGAGACCTCCTGCCCCCAGCTGGTGGTTGGCACCACTAGCCCAGTGTGGTGTAGTGGTTAAGAGCAGCGGACTCTAATCTGGAGAACCGGGTTCGATTCCCCTCTCCTCCCCACGAGCGGTGGACTCTAATCTGGAGAACCGGGTTCGATTCCTCTCTCCTCCCCACGAGCGGTGGACTCTAATCTGGAGAACCGGGTTCGATTCCCCTCTCCTCCCCACGAGCGGCGGACTCTAATCTGGAGAACCGGGTTCGATTCCCCTCTCCTCCCCATGAGCGGTGGACTCTAATCTGGAGAACGGGGTTTGATTCCCCACTCCTACAATTGAAGCCTGCTGGGTGACCTTGGTCTAGTCACAGTTCTCTCAGCCCCACCCACCTCACAAGGTGCCTGTTGTGGGGATAGGAAGGAAAGGTGATTGTAAGCCACTTTGAAACTCTTTAAAGGTAGAGAAAAGCGGGGTACATAAACCAGCTCTTCTTCTTCCAGTCCAGAAAATGCCAGCAGGTGGAATAGAAAACTAGGCAGAGGACACAAACTCACGCAAGTCCACACGTCATCTCTGGATGTCCTGTACTGAAGTTCACAGACAAGGTGCTGATGAGGGAAGTGTTCAGACCAGTAAGGGTTCTTCCACGTCACCGTAACTCCCAAGGAACTCACCGCCACAGGGTCCAGCTCAGGAGCCGGGGGTTGCACTGAAAGAAGCAAAACAGGAAAAGAAGAAACGAGGCCTTTGGGAATCCTGGGATGGATCCGGATGAAATTTTCCACACATGCAAGGCGCTTCCGCCTCCCCCCGTTCCCACGGCAATTCCCAAAATGCTGTTCCTAGAGGACCAGGGACCCTCGGGGCCAACAGAAGAGGAAAATTAAGGAGTCTGCAGAGGGAAACAGGGGTTTGGTGGAAATTACCCCACCCCTTCCCGTTAGCATAACATTTAATCTGGATCCCTGCTTCTGAACGCACCACATCGCTCCCACGTTTTTGTTTTTGAAAAGGCCAGTTACTGTGAACTTTAGCTATAGAAAAGAAGAAGAAGAGTTGGTTTTTATATGCCGATTTTCTCTACCACTTAAGGGAGACTCAAACTGGCTTCCAGTCACCTTCCCTTCCCCTCCCCACATCAGACACCCTGTGAGGTAGGTGGGGCTGAGAGAGTGTGACTAGCCCAAGGTCACCCAGCTGGCTTCATGTGGAGGGGTGGGGAAACAAATTCAGTTCACCAGATTAGCCTCTGCCGTTCCTGTGGAGGAGTGGGGGAATCGAACCCGGTTCTCCAGATCAGAATCCACCGCTCCAAACCACCTCTCTTAACCACTACACCGTGCTGGCGGTTTTAAATAACTAATATGAATATATAAGGCGGTTTTTAATAAATAATCAAAAAATTAACTTGTTCTTGCCGCGGTGCAAAAAAGACAGGCTCTCTCTCCACCCCACCCTTATTGCAAGCTAGATTGCAGTGAGTTCTGTGACCTCCCCACACTCGCCAGGTCCCAGAGCATTCGCACGGGCCCCTCCGCTCGTCCACTTTGACTCCAAAGCAAAAAAAAACCTTCTTCCAGCAACCCGCACTCTCCATCCACTCTAGAGAGAGTGACCCACAGTCCCGCACAGGTGGGCAACCACACTCAGTGCCAGCTTTCGCGTTACTTCCTCCGCAAGGCTGTTTGGAGACCCTCTTTTCCAAGGCCGCCCCCCCCCCCCGTTTTCTAGCCCTCTAACCGTTCTCATCCGGGCAGAAGGTTAACTGTTCGGACGCTTCCACCCCAGCTGCACGGCGGACTTCCAGCCGCACGTTGTAGACGTCCCCCAGCTTCAGATGGCTTCTTGGAACGACCACCCAGTTCTGCCCCTGGTGTGCCTCCACTCGGCGGGTCTCACCCGGGTGGCTGGCGAAGAAAGCAAAACGAGACACAAATCAAAGCCATCGCCCACACCAGCTGATCAAGAGGGCAAATTTGCACCAAATGGTTGTTTGTTATTATTAGTATTAGTATTATTATCTTTATTAATATCCTGCCTTTCTTCCCAATGGGGCTCCAAAGTGGAGGAGGAGGAGGAGGAGGAAGAGTTGGTTTTTATACCCCACTTCTCTCTACCTTTAAGGAGTCTCAAAGTGGCTTACAATCCCCTTTCCTTCCCCTCCCCACAACAGACGCCTTCTGAGGCCGGTGGGGCTGAGATAGTTCGGAGAGAGCTGTGACCACCAAGGGAGTCCAGGGTTGTAAGGCACAGGCAGGAAATGCCAAACCAGCTCTGAACGTCTGCTTCGAAAACCCTACAAGGCCGCCGGAAGTCAGCTGACTTAAAGGCAATAAAAGGGGGGGATGTTATGTCTGCCTTGTTGTATCAATATTCAATCACAATAAAACAGTTGGAAGTTGAAGATTCAAAGCAGTTTGCCTTTATTGGCCAATATGCAAAAAGCTGGTGAAAATTGCCTAAAGCGCAGAGCAATTTCCACACACATCAAAGGATTGCAAGCATGGATATAGACTTTGATAATGGGTGGTTACAGAAGCATAATACACACGTAAGACTCAACTGCCCAATGAATCCTTATAGACGTATAAGCAATTATTTGCATATCCAATAGAAAATGCTTTTCAAGGCATTCCCTAATGGTTAATGAGGGAACACAAGTTTACATTCCAGGATGACACTTCTTGTCTTAAATCAAAGCCCCAGGCTTAATTAAGAAACCTGACTGTACCATCCAAACACACATCAGAAATAATGATCTCACCTGCAGCTGCCTTGCAAACTGTGTATTGGGTCAATTTGACCCAGGCCTTACACTAGTAAATGTCTCTTGACCAAAGAATTGTATTTTACCCATCATGCTTAGTGATTCTGGATTTGTACATAAGAATATATATATGTATGTGTGTTATGCTATGTGAATATGCATATATGAAAGATATGTTTTCCCCATAAACTAAGTTACTAAGGCACTACAGGGAATGAGAGAATGAAAGACTCCCATGGCCTCTCCAGATGTCACGAAACCGGTACAGAAGCCCCTCAATACTCCCAAGGAATGCTGAGCAAGAACAGAAGATCAGCGCAGCCGATCATGAAGCGAATCTTTGGAACCGCCAGCGGAACACGGATCAGAGAGATGGCCCCGCAGAAGCTTCCAACAGAAGTGAAACTGTGGAACTCCCTGCCCCAGGATTTGGTGATGGCCGCCAACTTGGAAGGCTTTAAGAGGGGAGTGGACATGTTCACGGAGGAGAGGGCTATTCATGGCTACTAGTCAAAATAAACACTAGTCATGATGCATACTTGTTCTCTCCAGGATCACAGGAGCAGGCCTATTAGGTGCTGTGGAACACAGGCAGGATAACGCTGTTGCAGTTGCCTTGTTTGTGGGCTTCCTAGAGGCACCTGGTTGGCCCCTGTGTGAACAGACAGCTGGACGTGATGGACCTGGGTCGGATCATGCAGGGCTTTCCTTATGCTCTTGAGGATGAGGCTATCCATGGCTACTAGTCCAAATGGCTACCAGTCATGATGCATGCCTATTCTCTCCAGGATCAGAGGAGCAGGCCTATTATGTTAGGTGCTGTGGAGCACAGGCAGGAGAATGCTGCTTCAGTCGTCTTGTTTGTGGGCTTCCTGGAGGCACCTGGTTGGCCACCGTGTAAACAGACTGCTGGACTTGATGGACCTGGGTCTGACCCAGCAGGGCTTTTATTGTTTTCATGCCTATTCTCTCCAGGATCAGAGGAGCATGCCTATTATCTTAGGTGCTGTGGAACACAGCCAGGATAATGCTGCTGCTTTCATCTTGCTTGTGGGCTTCCTGGAAACACCTGGGTGGCCACTGGGTGAACAGACTGCTGGATTTGATGGGCCTTGCTCTGATCCAGCAGGGTTTTTCTTATGGCCTTACGTTCTGGAAGTCCTGCGTCCTTCTAGTCGAAACCCCTGCCCCCAAGACACGGAAGCTCACTGGCAATACTTGACTTACAATTTGAGGCTCTGGTAGAAGAGGACATGGGCAGAGTTCACATCCTGGGTAGACCAGCTGCAGTTCATCCCACCGCTGGGTAACATCCACACACACTGCAGGTCTATGGAGGCGCGTGGATCACCTGCAAATAGAGAGATGTTTCCGAACGGACTTCCAAACCAGTGGGGTCACAGGCTGCCGTCATATTGTGAAAGTTTATCAGAAGAGGTGTTGACCTGAACCAACTCAGTAAGAAAGGAAGTTTATCAGAAGAGGTGTTGACTCAGAGTCAGCTCAGTAAGAAAAAGAACCTCACATGGCTCTGTCGTCACGACAGCCCTGCAAGGTAGCTGGATATCGCCCCTGCATTAGAAGTCGCAGCCGATTTATGACCACTCTGTAGGGTTTTCAAGGCAAGAGAGGAACAGAAGCGGTTTGATGTTGCCTGTCTCTGCGTGGCAACCCTGGACTTCCTCGGGGGTCTCCTATCCAAGTATTAACCAGGATTGACAATGCTTCGCTTCTGATATTTGATGAGGGGGGGCTAACCTGGGCCATCCAGGCTGAGGCAAGGGACAAACAGAGATGGTTTGCCATTGCCTGCCTCTGCTCAGCAACCCTGGGTGCCCTTGGTGGTCTCCCATCTAAGCACTAATCAGGGTTCACTTGGATAGCTTCCAAGAGCTGATGAGATCGGGTTAACCTGGGCCATCCGGGACAAAGACAAACAGAGGTGGTTTGCCATTGCCTACTTCTGTGTAGCAACCATGGACTTCTTAGGTGGTCTCTCATCCAATTACTAACCAGGGCTGACCCTGCAGCTGCTACCAGGAACCTGCTTCCAGGTAGAGCATCTGCTTGGCATGCAGAAGGTCCCAGGTTCAATCCCTGGCAGCTCCAGTTAAAGGGAGTAGGCAAGTAGGTGATGTGAAAGACCTCTGCCTGAGACCCTGGAGAGCAGCTACCGGTCTGAGTATGCACGTGGAATAGACGAGGAATAGAGAATAAAACTGCTGCTATCATACTGCCCTAGTACAAATCTATGGTGAGACCACACTTGGAATACTGTGTACAGTTCTGGTCACCGCACCTAAAAAAAGGATATTATAGAGCTTGAGAAGGTGCAGAAAAGAGCAACCAAAATGATTAGGGGACTAGAGCAACTGTCCTATGGGGAGTGGTTAGGACGCTTTGGGCTGTTTAGCTTGGAAAGAAGGCGGCTAAGGGGTGACATGATAGAGGTCTATAAAATTTTGCATGGCTTGGAGGGAGTGGACAGGGAGAAGTTTTTCTCCCTTTCCCATAATACTAGAACGCGAGGTCATCTGCTGAAGTTGGAGGGTGAGAGATTCAAAACAGATAAAAGGAAGTATTTTTTCACACAACACATAGTTAAACTGTGGAACTCCCTGCCACAGGATGTGGTGATGGCTGCCAACTTGGAAGGCTTTAAGAGGGGAGTGGACATGTTCATGGAGGAAAGGGGTATTCATGGCTATTAGTTACAATGGATACTAGTCATGCTGCATGCCTATTCTCTCTAGTATCAGAGGAGCATGCCTATTATCTTAGGTGCTGTGGAACACAGGCAGGAGGGTGCTGCTGCAGTCGTCTTGTTTGTGGCTTCCTAGAGGCACCTGGTTGGGCCCTGTGTGAACGGACTGCTGGACTTGATGGGCCTTGGTCTGATCCAGCAGGGCCTTTCTTATGTTCTTATGAGTAGACAATACTGACTTTGATGGATCGAGGGTCTGATTCAGCATAAGGCAGCTTCATGTGTTCCCTGACAGCAAAGAATTTGAAAAAGAGGTTCCAAGCATTTGCTTCCAGGCAGAAACTGCATTTGCACAGTGATGCGTTATTTATCATAAGCTGCTCTGAGAAAAGCCAGGTGAACAGGCTCTCAATAAGGACCTGGACTCAGGTCTTCCTGATGTCCTCTTTTATCTTTTCAAGCCCGGCTGCTGCAGCCAAGAGAGTCAATGAAACAGGAGCAGGGCTCTGCTCTCTCACATCGCTCTCTCTCTCCTTCCGGCCTCTGGGCCACACAGCACATCCTGCCAACCCCCCTTCCCTCCCACCAGCGGCAGCTCTCAGCAAGAGCCAAACAAAGCTGCACATTCATTCATTCCTAAGCCTGGTGTACCACACCCCAGCCACACACTTACATAATGAGAGTAAGAACATCAGAAGAGCCCTGCTGGATCAGACCATGGAGGGTCCATCTAGTCAGCATCCCGTCTCACACACTGGCCAACCAGCAGGCCGGATAAGAACTCTCCAGGGGCCGGATCTGGCCCCTGGGCCGTATGTTTGACAATCCTGTTATAGAAGGTTTTTGACGGTGTGGGCAGCCCCTTACCTTCTTTCAGCCCAAAGGCCTTTAATGCCAGAAGCAGCAGCCAAGCGGTATTCCATCGGCTCTTCATGATGCTAGACGCGTCCTGCAACAAGAAGCAGCGGGGTGGGGGGTGGAGAAATCATCAGACAGGATGAAGCCAAAAGACCCCCCCCCCAATGCCCTCCGATCGCCAACTGTTGAGGGCTAGATGACAGCATCCACCTTGGGGTGGTCCACTCCAAAACATTAAGGTTTTTACAGTATTAATTGTGACATTTGAGCAGTTATTTCTAATAAAGCACTCAATAAAATGTGTGGGAAGGAGGAGAAAAGAGGTTGTACGGCTTGCTCAACACTAGTAATGTCTCAGGCACAGCCTATGATAACCGGGCATCATTTGCCATAGAAATAGATATTTATTTACTTCATTTATACCCCGCCTTTCTCCCCAATGAGGACCCAAAGTTGCTTACACCATTCTCCTCCCCTCCATATTATCCTCACAACAACCCTGGCAGGTAGGCTAGGCTGGCAGTGTGTGGCTGGCCCAAGCTACAGCTTCCATGCGACACCAGGGATTCAAACCTTGAACACATGGAACTGCCTTCTACTGAATCAGGCCCTCGGTCCATCAAAGTCAGTATCATCTACTCAGACCAGCAGCAGCTCTCCAGGGTCTCAGGGTGAAGTCTTGCACATCACCTACTTGCCTAGTCCCTTTAACTGGAGATGCCGGGGATTGAACCTGGGACCTTCTGCATGCCAAGCAGGTGCTCTATCACTGAGCCACAGCCCCTTGGTCCAACCAAGTCAGTCTTGTCTACTCCAACTGGCAGCGGCTCTCCAGGGTCTCAGGCAGAGAAAAGTCTTTCCCATCACTTACTTGCCTAGTCCCTTTAGCTGGAAATGCTGGGGATTGCACCTGGGAGCAAAGCAGATGCTCTACCACTGAGACATGGCCCCTCCCCAAACCTTAAGTCTCCCAGAACCCCGCCTGACACTCGAACCAGTACATCACACTTCACTCTCCCAGCAAGGAAAGCAAACCAAGGATCACTGCCATAGGACTGACACGGTAAAATCCTTGTAACAGAGGAAAAATCTTTGAATCTCAAGCAACCAGTGAATAGCAATGAACTCCGGGAACAGATCCCCTTCCCCAGTGTAACCATTGCTGTCTAGAAAAACTGCTGTAAAAAGGAGGGTTAGAAGCTGAATTTTAGACGTACCCATGCAGCCAGACAAAGATGTCCGACCTACATTTCATTTGTTGTGTGAGATTCCTAAAAGTCTCCAATCAATGAAGCCGCAGTCCATACGTCATGGGTTGCATTGACTCCTTAAAATCCTATGCACATCTGTTTGGCAATAAGGCTCAATGAACTCAGTGGAATGTATCTCAGAGTAAATACGCATAGGATTTAGGCTGCAAATTCAATAAATGCCAAACGATCACAGCGCCGTCGGCTATTGCTACAGGAAGAATAAACAAAAAAAAAGATCTATGGTGAATTATTTTTACTATTATTAGTAGCCATTGCCCGGATGCTTTCCAATTGCACCATTTATGCTGATGTTTGTATTACCTTGGCTACAGGGAGAATGGCACATGTTCCTCTATGCTACTGTACTCGAATTTCTGTTTATTGCTCTAGCTTTACCTTCTCCAAATACTTCAGTCTGAGAGCGCTAAAGTGGTGTAGCAGCATCCATACACACCCCAACTAGTAGATGTCACGAACAGCATAAGTATTAATTGGCGGCATGGGAGGGAGCGGGGTATCTTGTCATGGATTGATGTCCTTGGCATCAGCCAACAGGAGTTTGTGACGCTTGCAAAATATGCTGTGTGTGACGCCTTTGGCAGCAGCCAATATGTGTTTGCAATCTATGCACCCTATAGAGGAGGGATTGCATAAGTAGCAGGGCACATGGGGCTTGGGACAGAAACACCAGCGGGAACTGCAAGGCGAAGGCACGGCTAGTAGTAGCCATGCATCCAAGTGCAAAGGCACAGCTCTGATACAAACGTGTTGTGCCAAACACGGGCCAAACCCTATTAAATGCTTCCTCGGAGTCTTTGCCACCGCCCCTCCGTTCTCCTGATACGGCTGCCAACCTCCAGGTGGTGGTACAAAACAGGAATACCCTTATGCTATTGTACTAAAGTCAATAAAAATAGGTAGAAAAGTGCAATATATATGTCTATCAAATAATACCCAAACCATAAAATATACACAACGCTTACATATGTTCTCAGAGTAATAAGCAAACGTGCAATTATGTTGAAATCTTCAGACTAACACACAGTATTTTTTTTCCTTTTCTTCCCAGGAAACTTTAACAGGAGACAATGTCTTTCCAAAGGAGAAAACTTCAAAGAAGAGAAGACGGCCTGGCAGCCTCATTCAAGAACTGTTTCGCATTGCTGAAAATGAGCTAGGCTTTTTCAGTTCTCCAAAATAATATTCTTGTAAACTCATCCTCACGTGGACAGGGTCATATCACTGAAGACTTCAATATAATTGCATGTTTGCTGATTGTCTGAGAACATATGTAATTGTTGTGGTTTTGGTACTATTTGATCTCCAGACTACAATCAGCCTCCCCACCCTCCACCGGGAGAAAACAGTTCCTTTGGAAGGAAGACTCTATGACATCACATCCAGCTGAGGTCCCTCCCCCCATCCCAATCCCTGCCCTCCCCCAGGCTCTGCCTGCCTTCTTAAACCATTGTAGGCAACCGTCTTAAAAGACCTTTGGACCAGCTGGCAGAGGGAGACCCAAGAGATCCCTCTGGGCCAAATGGGGATTCCCCAGGGTGAGTGGTACGCTTGCCAACCTCCAGCTGGGGCCTGGGGAAACCCCGAAATTACACATGAACACATGAAGATGCCTTATACCGAATCAAACCCCTGGTCCATCAAAGTCAGTGTCATCTACTCAGACCGGCAGCGGCTCTCCAGGGTCTCAGGTGGAGGTCTTCCACATCACCTACTTGCCTAGTCCCTTTAACTGGAGATGCCGGGGATTGAACCTGGGACCTTCTGAATCCCAAGCAGATGTTCCACCACTGAGCCATAACTTCTTCTCCACACATGAAGCTGCCTTATACTGAATCAGACCCTTGGTCCATCAAGGTCAGTATTGTCCACTCAGACAGGCAGCGGCTCTCCGGGGTCTCACATAAACACATGAAGCTGCCTCATACTGAATCAGACGCTTGGTCCATCAAAGTCAGTATTGTCTACTCAGACCGGCAGCGGCTCTCCAAGGTCTTTCACATCACCTACCTGCCTAGTTCCTTTTAACTGGAGATGACGGGGATTGAACCTGGGACCTTCCGCATGCCACTGCTCTGCAAACTACAGAGATCAGTCCCTTCCCCCCTGGAGAAAACGGCCGCTTTGGAGGGTGGCCTTATACCCTGCTGAGGTCCCCGCCCTCTTCAATCTCCAAAAAGTCATAGAATCACAGAGTTGGAAGGGACCACCAGGGTCACCTAGTCCAACCCCCTTCACAAGGCAGGAAATTCACAATTACCTCCCCCGCATGCACCCCCAGTGACCCCTAAGAGGGCCAAGATGCCTTCCCTCTCATCATCTGCCTAAGGTCATAGAATCAGCCTTGCTGACAGATGGCCACCCAGCCTCTGCTTGAAAACCTCCCGGGAAGGGGAGCTCACCGCCCCCCGAGGATGCCCGTTCCGCCGAGGAACTAAGTCCCCCCAACCCGGACGCTAGTAGGCGGGGAAGGGGCCCGGGTCTCCCTCCATCTCCCCATCTTGCAGAGCGGGAGGTTTCGAGCCTGGGTCTCACCGCTGCGCCCGGCTGCCCCTGCCTTGCCAAAGCCGCGCCCTCCGGGTCGGGGCCGGCCGCTCCTCGCCGGCGGCCCCAGCCCGTCCAGGCGCTCCGGCGTCCTCCGGGCCGGTTGCAGAGCTCCGGCCGGCCGCTCCTCCTCCTCCTCCGGCGGGGCTCCGGCTCGGCCGCCCCCCGGCTCCTGGATCGGCCGCCCCCCGGCTCCGCCAAGCCCCGCTGGTCCTCCCCGAGGCCGGCTCGGAGCGCAGCGCAGCGCAGCGCAGCGCCCAGCCGGGCCAGCCGTCGGGGACGCGGGGAGCCGGCGCCGCCCGCCTCGCTCGCTGGCTCTCCGGCTGGGGCAGGGAGCGCCGCCGAGCAGGCGCTGACTCACAGGCAGGGCGCTTCCCACGCGCCTGGGGTGGGCGTCGGGGCCGACACGTGTCCAGAGGAGGGGCGCACGGGGGTGCCAGCCTCCAGGGCGGGCCTGGAAAGCTCCTGAACACCTGGAACTGCCTTCTGCTGAATCAGACCCCCCTGGGTCCGTCAAAGTCAGCATTGTCTTTGGTTCTTGTAGGTCAGGGGTGGGGAACCTTTTTTCTGCCAAGGGCCATTTGGATATTTGTAACATCATTTGCGGGCCATACGACATGATCAACTTGAAAATTAGCCTGCTATATTTGGTCAAACATTTAGCCAACAGGCACGACCGGAGACGGCTCCGAATATCTGCCACATAGAGCGACTCACTTTTGAGCTCTGCTGTCCCCAGCTGAGCCCAAGAGATTCAGGAAGGCAGCATCCTTCTGAGCTAGAGTTCTGCCAGGACCCATGGAGGGCCAGACCAAATTATTTCGCGGGCCTTATACGGCTCTCGGGCCTGACGTTCCCCACCCCTGTTGTAGGTTATCCGGGCTGTGTGACCATGGTCTTGGTATTTTCTTTCCTGACGTTTCACCCGCAGCTGTGGCAGGCATCTTCAGAGGAGTAACACTGAAGGACAGTGTCTCTCAGTGTCAAGTGTGTAGGAAGAGTAATATATATAATCAGCAGGGGGTTGGGTTTGAGCTGAATCATTGTCCTGCAAAAGGTAATGTGCTAACCATTGCCCTGTAAGTATCAAGATAATGTGCTGATGAGGGTGTGGTATGTTAATGTGGAACCATTGTATCCTGAAGGGATCTGTTAATGTGTGAAATCCAAAGCTAATCTGCAGGGCTATTGTGGACTGTAGTCTTTGTTAGTCTGGAGGTTTTCAGGACAGGAAGCCAAGCCTTATTCATTCCTAAACTCTCTTCCTTTCTGACCATATATTACTCTTCCTACACACTTGACAGTGAGAGACACTGTCCTTCTGTGTTACTCCTCTGAAGATGCCTGCCACAGCTGCGGGCGAAACGTCAGGAAAGAAAATACCAAGACCACGGTCATAACCTACAAGAACCAATGAACTCTGACCGTGAAAGCCTTCGACAATATTTTCAGCATTGTCTGGCAGCGGCTCTCCGGGGTCTCAGGCAGAGGCCTTTCACATCAAATACTTGCCTCTGGTCCCTTTAACTGGAGATGCTGGGGATTGAACCTGGGACCTTCTGCATGTCAAGTAGATGCTCTACCACTGAGCCACAGGGGTGTATTGGGACACATGAACACCTGAAGCTGCCTTTCACTGAATCAGAGCCTTGGTCCATCGAAGTCAGTATTGTCTACTCAGACCGGCAGCAGCTCTCCAGGGTCTCAGGCAGGGGAGGGGAAGGGGACTGAAAGCCAGTTTGATTCTTCACCCCTCAAGTGGTAGAGAAAGTCGGCATATGAAAACCAACTCTTCTTCTTCAATTTTAAGTGGCAGCTGAAGATGGTTTTATTGAGAACCGCATTTGATTCATTTACTAGCAGTCCTAAACTGTGCTTTTAAATTTTGGGTTGTTTTAAAATGGATTTTATATGTATTTCTGTCTCTATTGTGAGCCGGCTTGAGCTCCATCAGGAAGAAAGGCAGCTTATATATGTTTCCAGTACATTAATAAATAAATAATAGCCTGCATTCCTGTTCCTTTTTCCCACCAGGGCTTCTGATTGGGCATTGGAGATGGCTATGTGGATTTTTAAAAAGTTGCTTGAGCAACAGCTGGATCTTATGCGTAAGGAGAAGAAGAAGAGTTGGTTTTTATATGCTGACTTTCACTACCTTTTAAGGAGAATCAATCTCCTTCTCTTCCTCTCCCCACAACAGACACCTTGTGAGGTAGGTGGGGCTGAGAGAGTTCGGAGAGAACTGTGACTGGCCCATGGTCACCCAGCTGGCTTCATGTGGAGGAGGGGGAAATCAAACCCAGTTCTCCAGATTAGAGTCCACTGCTCTTAACCACTATACTGGTGAGAGAGCCCTAGCACATCAACACACAAAAACTTTGAAGAGGTTTGTGACTTTTACACACAAGCGTCTCTGGGGGTGGGGGGGTCTAACTAAGCATTGCATGCAAATAATGTTCCCCTTCTTCGGTAGGAACACGTGAGGGAGTGGTTTGGAGGGGGAAATGTCAGGGGGAGTAGGGGCTTTACCCTTTGCCCACCTACCATTTTTCCACCTCACCACTTTTCTAACCCCCCCCCCCAGCTACTATTTCCACCTGTAGGGTTTTGGACACACTTGCAAGGTAATTTAAACATATGCGTGAAAAGGAAGGGGGGAAATCAGTGAATGGGGCAACAGCCAATAGGAATAACTCATGACCTAACTGAATGCTAAAAGCAAAAGCATTTCATTAAAACAAATGAAGAAAAGGGCAACTACATTCCAGTGGTTGGGTACCACCATCCAAAAGACCCTGTCTTGCATTGCAATGGACTGCAGCTCAGATCATACAATCATAGAGTTGGAAGGGACCACCAGGGTCATCTAGTCCACCCCCCTGCACACTTCAGGAAATTCACAACTACCTCCCCCCCACACCCCCAGTGACCCCTACTCCATGCCCAGAAGATGGCCAAGGTGCCCTCCCTCTCATCATCTGCCCAAGGTCATAGAATCAGCAATGCTGACAGATGGCCATCTAGCCTCTTCTTAAAAACCTCCAGGGAAGGAGAGCCCACCACCTCCCAAGGAAGCCTGTTCCACCGAGGAACCGCTCTATCTGTTAGAAAATTCTTCCTAATGTCTAGACGGAAACTCTTTTGATTTAATTTCATCCCACTGGTTTTGGTCCGACCTTCTCGGGGCAACTCGGCACCCTCCTCTACATGACGGCCCTTCAAGTACTTGAAGATGGTTATCATGTCCCCTCTGTCTTCTCCTCTTCAGGCTAAACTGGTAGGATGAAAACCAGGGTCTGCAGGTATGGTCATATGGGCAAGGGTGGTCCTTGAGAGAGCCCAGGGCTTTTAGGGTTCTAAGGATCAGTCCCAGCGCTTGGATTTGGATCTCCAGAGTACAGAGATCAGTTCCCCTGGACAAAATGGTTGCTTTGGCGGGTGGACTCAGGGCACCATACCCCACTCGGGTCTCTCCCCTCCCGAAGCCCTGCCCTCCCCAGGCTCCACCCCAAAATCTCTAGGTATTTCTCAACCCAGAGCTGGCAATCCTATGACAGCATTTGGTAAGAAATCCGTGTCAGCTAAGGCTTCCTGGCTTTCTGCCTCTGCCCATCCCTCCCGGCATCTACACCTCAATGGAGACTGGCCAGGCTAATCATTACTGAGTTACCAGGTCCCGCGGAACAATGCCTGGGAGCCCTGGCAATCACCTAGCTATTTCACACATTAGTTTCATGTATGGTTTTTCCTGTGAATAGTTACTGGCTGTTACCTTCTGTAATGTTTCCTTATACCTAAACCATCAAGGCAACTCTGCCTCAACTCGGCCCTTTTGTATTGAATCCTGAAACTAATCGATCCTATGGTATGAATCCTTTAAATGTACTGGTGTTTCCCCATGTCTGCGTTCTAGCCTTATGTCTCAACGGACCCACTGAACTCGCTGGCTTTCTTAAATAAAACTTTTAAACTCGCGATTATGTCTGGAGTAAAGTTCCTTATGAGAGAAATGCAACGAGGTGCTGGAGTCTTACAATCCGCTCTGCTCAGTGCGGTATCCGCTCATCCCGTTAGAGCTCAAAGTCAACATGCTTCATGTTTATTCCATCTTTTTTTTAATTTCAGCTTTTGACATATTTCCAGTCTCAAAACAGGACGAGGGGGCAGCAATGGAAGGACCTCTCATCGGAGAGGCCAGCGCAAAGCCCAGAGACATCTATGCACAAGATAACCAGCGAGACACACACACACACACACACACAAATTCTCCAGGGGACTCCCTGGCGTTCCCGCCTCCCTGCCCAATTCTTCTCTGTGCCGGCCGAGGAGGGCCCCCGGTCTCATACCAGGACCCCTTTCTGTGGCTAGAACAGCTCCACGGAAAAACGGCAGGGGTTTCCCTATTTCAGAATTTGGAAAGGACTGCCATGCAGTGGTAATACTAGGGTGGGAGGCTAGGGGACAAGAGACCCCCCCCCCCGTGTCCTTTGTGGCTGACAGGTTGCCATTTGCGAGTGACTCAACAATGTGCGAAGAATCTCTTGCTAGCTCTGTGATTATAGTGGACGTCTAGTGGTTGGGTTCATGGCCGACGATGCATACGTTATGGTGTATGATGGTTTAAGACAGGGGTCCCCGACCCTTTTGAGCCTGTGGGTGCTTTTGGAATTTGGACACAGGGTGGTGGGCGCAACCACGAAACGGCTGCCGCAGGAGGCAGGGAAATGGCTGCTGCCGGAGGCGGAGCCACACACACAGAAGAAGCCCAAGCGCAGGGAAGAAAGGGGTTAATTATAAAAAAAATAGACTGGGAAAGAGGAGTGGGAAAGAATAAAGCCAAGACTGATGGCAGCTGTCACTGAGAAAATGTTATTTCAATCTGCCCAACCAATTGCATCGCCAGTGGTCAGTCAGAAGTCCTCCTGGGCAGCAGCCCAATCAGAAGAAGGTGAAGAGTTGGTTTTTATACCCCACTTTTCTCTGCCTTTTCAGGAGAATCAACCCGGCTTACAATCGCCTTCCCTTCCTCTCCCCACAACAGGCACCTTGTGAGGTAGGTGGGGCTGAGACAGTTTGGAGAGAACTGTGACTGGCACAAGGCCACCCAGCAGGTTCCATGTGGAGGAAACCAACCCGGTTCTCCAGATTAGCCTCCACCGCTCATGTGGAGGAGTGGGGAATCAAACCCGGTTCTCCAGATGATAGTTTGCTGCTCATGTGGAGCAGTGGGGAAATCAACCTGGTTCACCAGATTAGAGTCTACCGTGGCCATCTTCTGGGCATGGAGAAGGGGTCACTGGGGTGTGTGAGGTGGGGAGGTAGTTTGGAATTTCCTGCATTGTGCAGGGGGTTGGACTAGATGACCCTGGTGGTCCTTTCCAGCTCTATGATTCATGTGGAGGAATGGGGAATCGAACCCGGTTCTCCAGATTAGAGTCCACCACCCCAAACCACCGCTCTTAACCACTACACCACGCTGGCTCTCCATTCATGTATAGGAGTGGGGAAACCAAACTGGTTCACCAGGTTAGAGTCCGCCCTTCCTCGTGGAGAAGTGGGGAATCAAACCCAGTTCTCCAGATTAGAGTCCACTGCCCTTAACCACTATACCATGCTGGCTCTAAAAAAAAACACTTGGTGGGCGCTGGAAAGGTGTTTGTGGGTGCCATGGCCACCATGGTGAGGACCCCTGGTCTAAGATCATGGATATTTTTAAAAAATGCTTCCTTTTTGTCATGTATATATACACACAGAGGCACCCGTGCAAACATGCCCCCTGCCCCCTAGCACAGAGAGCTGATTTCGCTCTTGCTGCAACCCCATTTACAGCAGGCGTTGCTGAGCCCGGCCATCACGTCACGTGCACCGCGGTCCAAGGCCCAGGCCTCGTCTGAGGGACTGTGGCCCCTCCAGCTCCCAAAATAATCAGAAGGGTCCTTTGGGGGGACACGGATTGAGTCCCATTCGCTGGAAGAAGATGTTGCGACGAAGGCTTCTGTGGAATCGCCTCCCGGGAGGGCACCGAGATCTCCTGCAATGACAGACCAAGATGGAGACATGGGAGCAGCATTTAGAATCATACAGTTGGAAGGGACCTCCAGGGTCATCTAGTCCAACCCCCCGCACAAGGCAGGAAATTCCCAACTACCTCCCCCCCCCACGCACCCCAAGTGACCCCTACTCCATGCCCAGAAGATGGCCAATGTGCCCTCCCTCTCATCATCTGCTTAAGGTCGTAGAATCAGCATTGCTGACAGATGGCCATTTAGCCTCTGCTTCAAAACCTCCAGGGAAGGAGAGCTCACCACCTCCCGAGGAAGCCTGTTCCACTGAGGAACCGCTCTGACTTTTAGAAAGTTCTTCCTAATGTCCAGACGGAAACTCTTTTGATTTAATTTCAACCTGTTGGTTCTGGTCCGACCTTCTGGAGCAACAGAAAACAACTCGGCACCATCCTCTGTATGACAGCCCTTCAAGTACTTGAAGATGGTTATCCTATCCCTTCTCAGTCTCCTCCTCTTCAGGCTAAACATACCCAGTTCCTTTTTAAGGCTAAGCGAATCAGAGCGCCGGGTGTGTGTGTCTGAGTTAGGCTTTCCAACATCCAAGTGGGACCTTTTAGAATGGACATATATATATATATATATTTAAATTAAGTATTTTCTTATATCCACACACAGTGTGGATATCAGAAAATACTTAATTTAAAAAAAAACTGTGACTGTGTGGATCATGAAAAGCTATGGCTGGTTTTAAAGGAAATGGGTGTGCCAGTACATCTGATCGTTTTGATGCGCAACCTGTACTCTGGACAAGAGGCCACAGTTAGAACAGAATATGGAGAAACAGAATGGTTTCCAATTGGCAAAGGTGTCTGACAAGGATGTATTTTATCTCCCTATCTCTTCAATCTGTATGCAGAACATATAATTAGGAAAGCTGGATTAGATTAAATGAAGGTGGAGTGAAAATTGGAGGAACATTAATAATTTGAGATATGCTGATGACACTATATTATTGGCAGAAAACAGTGAAGATTTGAAACGACTACTGCTGAAAGTAAAAAGAGAAAGTGCCAAAGCAGGACTACAGCTGAACATCAAGAAAACAAAAGTAATGACTACAGGAGAATTACACAACTTTAAGGTTGACAATGAGAAAATTGAAATTGTTCAAGACTTTCTATTCCTTGGCTCCACCATCAACCAAAAGGGAGACTGCAGCCAAGAAATCAGAAGGAAATTGAGACTGGGAAGGGCAGCCATGAAGGAGCTAGAAAATATTTTGAAGTGTAAGGATGTGTCACTGGCCACCAAGAGTAGATTAATTCATGCCATCGTATTCCCTATTACTATGTATGGTTGTGAAAGCTGGACAGTGAAGAAAGCTGATAGGAAGAAAATAGATTCCTTTGAAATGTGGTGTTGGAGGAGAGTGTTAAGGATACCCTGGACTGCCAAAAAACAAAAACAAAAACAAATCAGTGGGTCATAGATCAAATCAAGCCTGAACTGACCCTAGAAGCTAAAATGACTAAACTGAGGCTATCGTATTTTGGTCACGTCATGAGACAAGAGTCACTGGAAAAAACAGTCATGCTAGGAAAAGTTGAGGGCAGCAGGAAAAGAGGAAGACCCAACAAGAGATGGATTGACTCAATAAGGGAAGCCAAAGCCTTCAATTTGCAAGATCTGAGCAAGGCTATCAAAGATAGGACATTTTGGAGGACTTTCATTCATAGGGTCGCCATGAGTAGGAAGCGACTTGACGGTACTTAATACACACATTTTCTTATATACACACAGCTTACCTTCGGTAAAGATCCTTATGCTGTGGTGGTTAGTATTTGGATGGGAAACCACCAAGGAAGCCCAGGGTTGCTACGCAGAGGCAAACCACCTCTGTTGTCTCTTGCCTTGACCTGGATGGCCCAGACTAGCCCGATCTCCTTAGATCTGGGAAGCTAACCAGGGTCGGCCCTGCTTAGTATTTGGATGGGAGACCACCAGGGAAGTCCAGGATTGCTAAAGGGAGGCAGGCAGTGGCAAGCCACCCCAGTTCATCTGTTGCCTGGCAAACCCCTTGAGGGGCTGCCACACTCCTGCTGAGCCTTGATGGCCCTTTCCACTTCCAAGCTGATAGGCGGAGAGGTTCCTGTCCTCTCGGGCTGGCTCCAAAGTTCTTAAGTTGGAAACCCCACACAAATCAGCAGAGTGGGGCAAACGTGGTTTTTCTACGGTCTTTTCCAGAAGACCATTGCCATTTATGCAGGGCTGTTTCCCTCATGGTCACCCCTGCCGACTGCTCCGGTGCTTCATTTTGATTATGCATGCCTTCCCTGACCGTCAGAGGTCACCTTCCTCTCCCCGCGCATTTCTGCACATTTTGGTCTAGAAAACACTGGCAAAATGCACGGAAACGCGCGGGAAGAGCGAGTCAACCTCTGATGGTTGGGAAAGGCAAGCATAGTCAAAGCAAAGCCCTGAAGTAGTCGGTGGGGTGACCGCGAGGAAACAGCCCTGAATAAATGGCCCATATCAAAAGGTTGGGAAAGACTGGAGCAAAGAAAGGGGAAACCTAGATAGTGGGTGACTAAGTGGCCCCCGTTGTGTGGACGCTCAAACAAGCCCCACCCTGGTATGAACGCCAATGCCTCTTATTTATTTACTTATTTATTTACTTCATTTATACCCTACCTTTCTCCCCAAAATGAGGACATCCTTGTCCTCTCCTGCAAGTTATCCTCACAACAGTCCTGTGAGGTAGGTTAGGCCGAAAGCATCACTGGCCACCCAGCGAGCTTCCATGGGCAGAGCGGGGAATTCCAGCCTGGCTCTCCCAAAATTCTAGTCTGGCACGCTAACCACTACACCACACAGCCCCTGTCTTCATAACCAGCCTATGCCCAACATGGTGTGGTGGTTAAGAGTGGTGGTTTTAAGCGGTGAACTCTGGAGAACCGGGTTAGATTCCCCACTCCTCCACATGAAGCCAGCTGGGTGACTTGGGCTAGTCACAGCTCTCTCAGCCCCACCTACCTCACAGGGTGTCTGTTGTGGTGAGGAAAAGGGGACTGTAAGCCGGTTTGATTCTTCCTTTAGTGACAGAGAAAGTCGGCATATAAATACCAACTCTTCTTCTTCTTTCCCCCCTACAGTGCCCACCACTCACCTGCCCGTCTCCATCGGGACCCTCCGCAAGTGAAAATGACGGCGCGGATGAACTCCCGCCCGCACAGCTTCACGCCGTAGGGAGGCGTCCTGGCTTCGCTCTCCAGCCTCATCTCAGACCACAGCACCCCGAGGACCAGTGCCAGGAAGAGTTTGTGCATGGCTGGGCGCATAGACAGGGCGGGAACGCAAGCACCGGCCACAGCTGAGACCCACCAGCCAGCTTCTTGCAGTGCGCCTCGCTCCTCTTTATAGCCTCCAGATGCACGGCCAAGGTGGCTAGGACATCCTTCTGTGCCATCTGCCCAATTATTGGCCGGGAGGGGATGGGGACCTTTTGGGACATTGGCAGGGAGCCGAGCCGTCCACCACATGAGCTTCTCAGAGATAACCTTTCACTCCCTATCAGCATAGCGAGGGTGACAGACTGTGTCCGTCACTTACCTGTCCTTTCCAGGTGCGCATTAACATGCATGACTAGACTCAAGAGCGGGAGGGGGGAGAGGGAAAGGCGATGCTCAACAACTTCTCGTCCTTTCCTCGGCACAGATGAGGACTTGCAGAGGCAAACTTGCGAAGGACGGCTCCCCAACGTGTCGAAGTTCCTGGCTTCATCTCGGCAACTTCCTCCGCCATTGCCTGCCGCCTGTGCACCCTTTCTTTCTGCTGCTCTGACCCACCAGACTTACATGCCTTTTGGCAGTTCATAAACTAAGGCAGGGCTCGCTAAAAAGAGTTTGTTCTGCACTTTACTGGGGAAAGCCCTTTATTTCCTGCCCAGCAACAATATTTTAATTTTCTCACAGTCCCAATATTATCGTGAGCTTTTCTTTTTAGGCCAGGTAAATGGGAGCCAACAGTGGTTTGGTGGACTCTGATCTGGAGAACCGGGTTTGATTCCCACTCCTCCACATGAGTGGCAGAGGCTAATCTGGTGAACTGGATTTGTTTCCCCACTCTACACACGAAGCCAAGGGTGACCTTAGGCAAGTCACAGCTCTCTCAGCCTCACCTACCTCACAGGGTGTCTGTTGTGGGGAGGGGAAGGGGAAGGGAAGGGGATTGTAAGCCAGTTTGATTCTGCCTTAAGTGGTGGAGAAAGTCGGCATATAAAAACCAACTCTTCTTCTTCTTCTTCTACCTTTGGAAAAAAGTGTAGCATTACGCTGGAGTCCCTCTAGTCCAGAAATCCTGTCCATGCAGAAGAGAAGACATTGAATAATTAACTTATATTTTCTTTAGTTGTTTTATGTTCCACTCAAAGGGCTTGCTTCATAACACCTCTTGTTGCTACATTTCCTGTCTGCTCACATGATTTCTACCTTTTATTTCTCTTGGCTGGTAGCAATAAGGGAGTTATGCCCTCTGCAGTTGAATTTATTATTTCTGCTCTTAAAATTAGGAGCTTGGATGTATCATCTAAACTTCGGGATTGAATTTTTTAAAACTATTTTTTTACATGATGGAGAGGTGCAGAACAACAGCCCTGCCCTTGTGCTAGGAACTTTCCCGGCAGACTGTGCCAGGCCAGGCAAATCAGATCTATCTGCCTGCCACTCACAATACATCACCTGAGGATGGCTGCCCCCTGGACCTCCTGGGCAGCCAGCCTCTACTCTTCCTCTTTGCCGCCGGCGTGAAATGTCTTCCAGGCTGTGCCGTCAGCAGGAACATGAATGAACTTTGCTTATCGCTCCGCGTCCTGTCCTTTCAGCTTGTGGGAGATAAGAAGAAGTGAGTCTATGCCTCCTGATAAGAAACCCAGCGCCTTCCCAGCTCGAGGCAAATGCCACCAGCCTGGCCTGGCGCACCAGAGATAAACGTTGGCCCAAGTGCATGCCCTCTTTGCGCATGATAAGTGTAATGTTTCAAACAAAAGAATTCCTCGCCCACTCCTCAGACCCTGCCAGCAACCGAGGCACCCCCCCCCAAAAAAAGTTCCTACTTTGTGAGCAAAGAGGTTGTGAAACTTTTAATTTTACCAGCGAGAAGAAGAAGAAAGGTTGGTTTTTATATGCCAACTTTCTCTACCACTTAAGGGAGACTCAAACCGGTTTACAATCACTTTCCCCTCCCCACAACAGACACCTGTGAGGTAGGTGGGGCTGAGAGAGTGTGACTAGCCCAAGGTCACCCAGCTGGGTTCGTGTGGAGGAGTGGGGAAACCAACCCGGTTCTCAAGATTATCCTCCACCGCTCATGTGGAGGGGTGGGGAGTCGAACCCGGTTTTCCAGATCAGAGTCCACCGCTCCAAACCACCGCTCTTAACCACTACACCACGATCAGTCAGAAGAAGGAAGGCTGAAAACTTGGGTTTCTTCAGGCCAAACTACACATACATTTTTTCCCTCTCCTTGCCGTCACACAGCAGCCACAGGTAATGTGATTTTTAAAAATCATCACTGGAAAACAGCAGAATTTTTAACGTTACGCTTTTGGTATTCTGAATTGTGGCAAATGGCTATGGCAGAAAAACTGACACGTCAGCTTAGAGCTATCAAAGGCAAAGCTATGGGATTTTTATGAAAGGTGGCACAATTTCATCTCGTACACAAACCAGAAAGAAATGCAACATCTATCCAAGCCATTTCAAAGATTACGGAAGATGAATTAAAATTATAATGACCCTTCTTTTCATTTCTAATCGTATCAATCACCTGTGCTATTATTGTATTCCATTTATACCTGTAATTAAAAGAATATCTATCTATCTCTATCTATCTATCATCTATACATACATACATATGAACTTGCAACAAATATTAAGCCCTCGACCAATAACGCTGTAATTTTTTTCCCTTTTTTGTGTTTTCGTTCTTTTTTGTTGTACTTATTGTTTCGATGATGAAGTTTCCCCCCTCTTTTTTTGTGTCCTTGTGTCAGTGATTGTAAAGGGCCGTGGCTCAGTGGTAGAGCACCTGCTTGGCATGCAGAAGGTCCCAGGTTCAATCCCCGGCATCACCAGTTAAAGGGAACAGGCAAGTAGGTGATGTGAAAGACCTCTACCTGAGACCCTGGAGAGCCGCTATCGGTCTGGGTAGACAATACTGACTTTGATGGACCGAGGGCCTGATTTAGGCCTGATTTAGGATAAGGCAGCTTCATGTGTTCATAAAATTTAAAAAAATTAAAAATAATTGGGAGCCCAATTTGACTCAGAACTGCAGCACGGAGAAGGTCCTTTGCCTTCCTCCCCATGCAGCCTTTGAGCTGAAATTTTCCTGGGGGGAGTCATCTCCCTCACTTTGGAGCAACGGCCTCCTTAGTGGTGCTGCTCTTAAAAGTGCCAGGCGGTTGCTTGGGGCTAAGGGTGGGGGCTAGTGTGTTGCAATGGATAGCGTGTAGGATAGACTGGGAGTTACTGGTTCAAGTTAAAAAAAAAAAAAAAAAACCCAGCAGGTTACCATAAATTGGAAGGGACTTGGTGGCACTTAACACACATACATCATCATCACCATCCTTTTGCAAATGCAGCTTCCAGGATTGCTTTGATCAAGGCAGAGACTGGCCCAGGGAAAGAAAGAAGCTTTAACCAGTTCCATGCTAAGCTGCATTGGCCCCAGTGAGGAAAACAGCTCCTGGGAGTGGGTCAGTGTCTCCCTCTCTCCATACCCCCCCCCAAGTCTCCTCTTGTGTTATGCCATCCCAAAGGCTGTGTTTGCAAAGCATCAATGAAAACAAGCATGAAATAAAGCATCCTGCGATGGTTCGCTCTCCATTCTCTAACAGGCAATTCCTTCCACAGCCCCTTACTGTGCTTTCATGCCAACCAGGTCCCTTTTCGCCACCGGTGGGAGATTTTTGGGGTGGAGCCTGGGGAGGGCGGGATTTGGGGAGGGGAGGGACTTCAATAACCATCTTCAAGTACTTGAGAACCATCTTCAAGTACTTGAAGGTCTGTCATAGAGAGGAGGGTGCTGAGTTGTTTTCTGTTGCCCCAGAAGGTCGGACCAGAACCAATGGGTTGAAATTAAATCAAAAGAGTTTCCGTCAGGACATTAGGAAGAAATTTCTAACAGAGCGGTTCCTCAGTGGAACAGGCTTCCTCAGGAGGTGGTAAGTGCTCCTTCCCTGGAGGTTTTTAAGCAGTGGCTGGATGGCCATCTGTCAGCAATGCTGATTCTATGACCTTAGGCAGATGATGAGAGGGAGGGCACCTTGGCCATCTTCTGGGCATGGAGTAGGGGTTGCTGGGGCTGTGCGGGGGAGGTAGTTGTGAAATTCCTGCATTGGGCAGGGGGTTGGACTAGATGACCCTGGTGGTCCCTTCCAACTCTACGATTCCATGATTAAATGCCATAGAGTCCACCTTCCAAAGTGGCCATTTTCTCCAGTTGAACCAATCTCTATCAGCTGGAGATCAGTTGTAATAGCAGGAGATCTCCAGTCACCACCTGGAGGTTGGCAACCTCTACACATAGAAGGGTTCATGGTTCCATCCTCCCACTTCTGTACTACCTGGGGAAAAGATCACGATGGGGAGCCGTGTTAGCCTGTCTGAAGCAGTAGAAAAGAGCAAGAGTCCACTAAGCACCATAAAGACTAACAAAATTTCGGGTAGGGTATGAACTGAAGAAGTGAGCTGTGACTCACGAAAGGTCATACCCTACCAGGAATTTTGTTAGTCTTTTAAGGTGCTACTGGACTCTTGCTGTATTCTAACCTGGGGAAAAAATGTTGCAGCAGGCCCCTTTCTTAACCTGGGGTTGTCTTTAAAAACCCCAAACAACTACTCCTGCTTGCTAAAGAGCAGTTCTTGAATGCATGAGGAAGCAGCACGTCTTTGTACAGGAAATGCTGAAGCCCTAGAGACAAGAAGTGGCAGCGCGGACAGTGCCAAGAACTTCTGCAGCCAGGCGTTCCAGCTCCGTTTTGTACTTTTTCAGCCTTAGACCGGAATAATTCTTTCTTCCCCTGCACTTGGGGTCAGGAAGCAATTTTCCTCCAGGCCAGATTGGCCAGGGATCCTGGAGGGTTTTTTCCCCATCTTCTAGGCATGGAGTAGGGGGTCACTGTGTGTGTGTGTGGGGGGGAAGGTAGTTGTAAATTTCCTGCATTGTGAAGGGGGGCTGGACTAGATGACCCCGGTGGTCCCTTCCAACTCTATGATTCTGAATCTCTAAACAGCTCTTTAGGAAAATTACACTCCACCTTTCATGTTCTAACTGATAGCAACATTATGCACTAGGAAAAAGCCAACTCAAAATTGGCTTCCAGAAAAACATTGGGGTAAAAGTAGTCTCAAAAGAGCTGGGGGGGAAAACTGGGGAGAAAACAAAAAAAGTGAAAATTAAATGCACAAAAACGCATGGGGAAATCATGGAATAAACCAAAGCAGTACGGGGCCAGAGCTGATGGGGGGGGAAACATGCAGAAAAGCCCTTGTTAGGCACAAATCTACGGAGTCCTTCTATCCTTACTACACCCACCCACCGCCCAGCAAAATGGAACCCAACTGTGAGATGCCAGAGTAAATGGTTGGAGTGGGAGGCTTCCAACTGCTGCCAAAAATAGTTCTGTTCTTCTTGAAGCATTTGCAGGATTTATAAGTTGTTTTGCATCACGATTAGTAATTTTCCCACTGCACATTGCTAGGACAGACGGGCTTGGATTGCTTGAAAATACAGCCCAACTTAACGTGTACCTCGTCCCAATATCCCTGTTAGGATACAAATGTTCACTCTTTGCTGCAAGTTTTATTTTTTAAAGCCAGCACTTCAAACAAAAAATATTTATTATACTTGATATGTAAAGACTGAACAGCTGCTGACCCTATTAACGGTCTGGTTGTGTGAGACTTCGATGACATTGGGGCAATTTTCTCCGGACCTTTACAAAAGGCTGTTTCCCTCAGAGTCACACGCACACCAACTGCTTCAGGGCTTTGATTATGAGGGTTGCCAGCTCCAGGTTGGGAAATACCTGGAGATTTTGGGGGCGAAGCCTGAGGAGGGCGGGGTTTGGAGAGGGGAGGGACTTCAATGCCATAGAGTCCAATTGCCAAAGCGGCCATTTTCTCCAGGTGATCTCAATCGGCTGGAGATAAGTTGTAATAGCAGGAGATCTCCAACCACCACCTGGAGGCTGAGCAAACCACAGCACTGTGGCTAAATAAGAGAATGGTACAATATTACAATAGATATATATGTCTCACTACACATCAAAGAATCAACACTAGTGAATTTTCAAAAGCAATATATTGTTGCAAAAAGTCCTTTAGGTTGCTAACTCATGCAACCGTTGCATAACCCTTAAGTTGTCAAAACATAACTTCCAATATATAAAGGTTAAGGTCCCCTGTGCAAGCACCGGGTCATTCCTGACCCATGGGGTGACGTCACATCCCAACATTTTCTAGGCAGACTTTGTTTTACGGGGTGGTTTGCCAGTGCCTTCCCCAGTCATCTTCCCTTTACCCCCAGCAAGCTGGGTACTCGTTTTACCGACCTCGGAAGGATGGAAGGCTGAGTCAACCTCGAGCCGGCTACCTGAAACCGACTTCTGTCGGGATCGAACTCAGGTCGTGAGCAGAGCTTGGATTGCAGTACTGCAGCTTACCATTCTGCGCCACAGGGCTATATTTCCAATATATACATGCCAGAAAAATAAACTCCCATATAACATAACAGGATCCTTTGAGACCGGCCAGAGACTGTCCTTGGATCTATGCACCTGCAACTGATGACGTGACATTACACGTCGGATTATAATATTATATGTGCGCCAGTGCTGAACACAGCTTTAGGTTATATGCAAGTTGATCGGCGACTGAAGAAACCTCCGAGTGAAATGGGCCATGAGCTGCTTGCCTGTCTTGCCAGTCGTGATAGTTGCCTGTGATTTGTGCTGTGTTTGCAGTGTCTGTGGCAATACGCATGAACACATGAAGCTGCCTTATACTGAATCAGACTCTCAGTCCATCAAAGTCAGTATTGTCTACTCAGACTGGCAGTGGTTCTCCAGGGTGTCAAACAGGGGTCTGCCACTGAACCACAGCCCCTCCACCTCGCTCTTGTCAATTACATCTTCATTGAAGATCTAGTGCTGTCTTGCAGTTTTTGTATTGGGACTCTTATTTCCGACTGTATGTAAACTGGATTTTTCTGGCATGTATATACTGGAAGTTATGTTATGCAACGGTTGCATGAGTTAGCAACCCAAAGGACTTTTTGCAACAATATATTGCTTTTGAAAATTCACTAGTGTTGATTCTTTGATGTGTAATGAGACATATATATCATTGTAATATTATACCATTCTCTTATTTAGCCACAGTGCTACGGTTTGCTCATTCTCACGAGAGGTTGGCAACCCTATTGATTATGCATGCCTTTTCCGACCATTGGAGGTCGCCTCGCTCTCCCTGAGCCTTTCAGCATGTTTTCCCCGTGGGCAAAATGCGCGGAAAGGCATGGGGAGAGTGAGGCGACTTCTTATGGTTGGAAAAGGCACGCAAAAGGAAAGCCCTGAAGCAGTCGGGGAGGGGGTGTGTGTGACCGCGAGGAAACAGCCATGCGTAAAAGGCCTCCATTACATGGAAAGATCAGGAGATTTCTTAATACCCCCACACCTCTTTTATCCCACTCTTCCTTCAGAAAAGGAAGGCGAACACAAGCCACCAAATGAAGTGGGCTGGGCCGGGCCACTAAAACTGTAGGGTAATCGCAGACAGAGTAGCAGACTAGGACCCTGGACGACCCAGGTTCGAATCCTCAATTTTACTATGAAAGCTTGCTGGGTGACCCTGGGCCTGTCACAAATTCTTAGCCTGGCCTACCTCACGGTGCTGTTGTGAGCAATATGGAGCAGGGGCAGATGCTGTTCTAAAAACTGCTTTGAATCTCACCTGGTGACAAAAATGGGATACAAATAAGTAATGCAAATACGTTTTTAATGCTCCTTATCCAATTACAACAGACCTCCAGACTACATACAATCACAGAGTTGGAAGGGGCCATGCAGGCAATCTAGTCCAACCCCCCTGCTCAATGCAGGATCAGGCTAGAGCAGTGATGGCGAACCTTTTAGAGACCGAGTGCCCAAACTGCAACCAAAAACCCACTTATTTATCGCCGAGTGCCAATGAGGCAATTTAACCTGAATATCACCCCCAGAGGGGGCCCAGAGGGAGCAGCTAGGGTTGCCAAGTTCCTCTTCGCCATGAGTGGGAGGTTTTGGGGGTGGCGCCTGAGGAGGGTGGGGTTTGGGGCAGAGGGCGCCTCTTTCGCACCCACCGGCCAGCCACGCCCCTCTGCCCGCTCAGGCCCAGAGGGTACCGGAGAAGCCGCCGGCCATGCCCAGTGTGGGCGCTCGGCTTCTGTTCCCCGCTCTCCCACCTGCCTGGCTGGCCGCGCACGCTCCAGCGGCGGCAATGGCAGCAGCTTCTGTGGGAGAGTCTGGGGGCCACCGCCAATGATGTCGGAGGTTCCCCACCCCTGGGCTACAGCCTCCCCCATAAGGGGCGGGGCAGAGCCGGAAAGGCCAGCGGCTTGGAGGAACCGCGCGTGCCGGCAGAGAGGGCTACGCGTGCCAGAAGTGGCACACGTGCCATAGGTTCGCCAACACGGGGCTAGAGCATCCCTGACAAGTGTTTGTCCAGCCTCTGCTTAAAGACTGCCCGTGAGGAGGAGCTCACCACCTCCCTAGGTAGCTGATTCCACTGTCCAACAACTCTTGCTGTAAACATTTTTTCCTAATATCCAGCTGGTACCTTTCCGCCCTCAATTTAAACCCATTATTGCGAGTCCTGTCCTCTGCTGCCAACAGGAACAGCTCCCTGCCCTCCACTATTTGACAGCCCTGCAAATACTTAAAAGAGAGCAATTCTGTCCCCCCTCAACCTCCTCTTCTCCAGACTGAACATTCCCAACTCCCTCATCCTCATCGCCCTCCTCTGCACACGCTCCATTCTGTTCACGTCCTGTTTCGAAGTGTGGCCTCCAGAACTGCACACAATACTCCAGGTGCAGCCTGACCAATGCAGTGTACAGAGGAAATATGACATCTTGCGATTTGGATATTATGCCTCTGTTGATGCACCCCGAGATCGCATTAGCCTTTTTTGTCGCTGCATCCCACTGGATGCTCATGTTTAATTTCGTTAAATATCTAACCCTAATATATAAAAAAAACATTTATTTCACTTCTCTTGGAGCAAATGGCTGCTTTGGAAGGTGGACTGCATGGCATTATACTCTCCCAAGGTCCCATCCCTCCCTGAACCCCACTCTCCCAGGATCCACCTTCAACTCTCCAGATGTTTCCAAACCCACAGCTGGCAACCAGAGCCCCTGCAGACACAAGAGGCCGTTCAGTGGGCGACGCAGACGCCCCTTAGTGGTCTCCTATGCAGATAGGCGATACTTCCTGATTCACCCGAACTACAATTCCCAGTAAGCCACACGGCGAGGCGCGCATTGGCGTCACTGACGCATCAAGGGCACGCTTCCTCCCACCCGCCCACCAGCTCACTGACAAACCCGCCGGCCAATCGCCAGCTGCCAACTCCCGCTCTGTCCCTACCCGCCTTCGCGGCTTGCCCTTCCTGCCAGACAGGCAGGGCCTCGGCCCAATCGGTCCCGCGGACGGTGGGGGGCCGACCAATGGGAGAGCCAAGCATCCGGGAGAGAGGCGTCACCCAGAGCCGACAGGGTGGAGGAAGCGCCTGCGGGTGACGGACAGGCGCGGTGCCCAATGGGCCTCCCCGCCCCGTCCAATCGGCGCCGGGCGCCTCCCACTTCCCCCTCCCCGCGCCGAGGTGGGTAGCAACAGTTGCCCCGGTGAGGGAACACGGAGGGCGCCATAGCCACCGTAGTCGTGGCGACCAGGAAACCCGGCAACAACAACAACCGCCCGCCCTCCCCGCCTCAGCGCTTCCCGCCAAAATCGGGAGAGGAGGCCTCGACGGCCGCGGCTCCGTCCCCGCCCCCTCCCCCTGAGGGGACGCGGCCTCGCGGGGCCGGGGCGGTCCAGGTGGGTCCGAGTCCGGTTCCCTTCCCCTCGCGCCGCCTCAAAGATGGCGGGGGGCCGAGCGGCCGGCCCGCCGGGGAAGGAGGCCGGGCGGGAGGCGCCTTCTGCCCCCGCACGGCTTCCGTCCCTGCCGCGGAGGCCGCTCCGGACGAGGTTGGTCGGGAAGGGCCCAGGCCCGGGTGGGCGGGGCCTCGGCGCTCCCCGGTGATTGGTGGGCGGGCGGGCCAATGGGAGGCGGCCGGGATCCCGAGGGCAACCAATGGGAGCTGGTGAGAGGCGGGCGTGGCCCACCCTCCCCCCTCCCGGGAAGCGAGTGAGTCGCTGAGTTCAGAGCGCGTCGTAACGTGGCGGTGACGTCACGCGCAGCGAGGTTTGACGGTTTTTTTAAAAAAAAGTCCGTTGCTGTGACGCTTGAGCCAATAGCGTCAGCCTCCTCGTGGAACTGCTTGAACATGATTGGGTGGCACTGGCCAGGAAACAGTGACATCACACTGTGTAATCCTTTTGAAGTGACGTCATAGGAAAACAGTCGGCCTCTTGCCTGGAGGGGGAGGTTTTTAGCGACAGCTGTTTTTGTTAACAGCTCCTTGCTAAAATAAAACTTAATTTAAGTACTGAAAAACTCGTTTATTTTGCAGTTTAAGTGTTTATTTTGGCTGCAAGAGGCCTGCCCCTCTACACCTCTGGAACTGGTGTCCTAAAAGAGTGATGTCATAGTACCCCCATATGTAGGGTTGCCAACCTCCAGGTACTAGCTGGAGATCTGCTATTACAACTGATCTCCGGCCGATATAGGTCAGTTCCCCTGGAGAAAATGGCCGCTTTGGGCATTGGACTCTATGGTATTGAAGCCCTTCCCCAAATCCCTGCCCTCCTCAGGCTCCACCCCCAAAACCTCCCATCGGTGGCGAAGAGGGACCTGGCAGCCCTACCCATATGGGAGCTCCTATGCAATGGGGTATATATACCTAGGGTTGCCAACTTCCAGGTTAGGGATGCCAGCCTCCAGGTGGGACCTGGAGATCCCCTGGAATTCCAGCTCATCTCCAGACTACAGAGATCAGTTCCCCTGGAGAAAACAGATGCTTTGGAGGGTAGAATCTGGCATCATACCCCACTGTCCCTGTCCTCTAGGGTTGCCAGGTCCCTCTTCGCCACTGGTGGGAGGTTTTTGGGGCGGAGCCTTGGGAGGGCGAGGTTTGGGGAGGGGAGGGACTTCAATGCCATAGAGTCCAATTGCCATTTTCTCCAGGTGAGCTGATCTCTGTCGGCTGGAGATCAGTTGTAATAGCAGGAGGTCTCCAGCCACCACTTGGAGGTTGGCAACCCTACTGTCCTCCCCAGGCTCCACCCCCAAATCTCCGGGAGTTTCCCAACTCGGATCTTGCCTCCCTACTCACCCACCCCACACACACACCATCCCTTGGCCACCCTACTTGAGGTGGGGCCTGGAGATCTCCCAGAATTACAACTGATCTCAAGCCCACAGAGATCAGTTCCCCTAGAAGAAATGGCTGCTTTGGAGGGTGGAGTCTATGGCACTACTCCCTGCTAAGGTTGCTCCTGCCTCCAAATCTCCAGGAATTTCCCAACCTGGAGTTGGCAACCACAGGTGTCTCATACTGGTGGCGTGCATGCATGTTATTCGGTTCCTGGCATCTCCAGTGAAGGGATATTGAGGGCGGGGGAAACTTTGGAGCGCTGTCCTGAGCCATATAAGGAAAGAGGGACCAGAGAATGTGAGACGGTCTTGTGTGTTTTTATGTCTGTGTAAGCACACGTGTAAGCGAAGTAGCACGCTAGGTGTGTTGAGTGGCAGCCATTGCCAAAGAGTTTTGCAATGTTGCAGCGACTTCATCATAATCTGGGGAGCTCTGTGAGGCATGGGTAGATAAAGAAAAAGTGTTTTTGAGGCTAGTACTTTGTGTAGTGTTGTGCTGGGGAATTGTGTCAAAGATTGTTAAGTGCTTTGGTATTGGGCCACTGTGAAATAAAGAACAAATAAAGAAATAAAAACCGTTCCATTGAGGTATCATATTTTCATTATTAGGGTAGTAATTGGAAAAATTGTTCAACATAAAAACAAGGATTCAGAGGATATTCAACTCCCAGTGTAATCAAAGTAAAATAACTGTCACTGATTACTTGTTTTCCTGACATTTATTTGACAATATGATGTGCTAAAAGTTCAATTTCTTTAAGAGATCCAGAGATTAACTTTATGCAGTTAAATACCCCGTAGTCGAAACATATTGTGCTACTTGTCATTTTCAAGTATGTTTCACAATAAAACAAAAAAAGTATTTTGTGTGTGGGGGGTGTGTGTGGGACAAAAGTCACAGTTGGTTTACTGTGACCCCGTGGGGTTATCAGGGCCAGAGACGAACAGAGTTGGTTTTGCCATTGCCTGCCTTTGTGTAGCAACCCTAGACTTCGTCTAGGTCAAGGCAAGAGACATTCAGAGGCGGTTTGCCATTGCCTGCCTCTGCGTAGCAACCTTGGACTTCCTCAGTGGTCTCCCTTCTAAAAACTAACCAGGGCTCACCCTTCTTGGCTTCTGAGATCTGACAAGACTGGGCTAGTCAGAGCTATTCAGTCTGCTCTGATAACAAGTAAAACAATCCAGTATTAGACCCCAATGGATCTGGCATTGTGATCCATTATATCCATGTTCCTCATGTTCAGCATCCAGAATCCCTCCACATGTGGAGGCTCCCCAGCAGCCTTCGGTGATATTTTGTTTGGGAAGATGGGGTGGAAATTCCAAAATAAATAATACATCGATAAGCATGCATTTGCCTCTCCTGATGCTTTGATCCATAGCCTTTGAGGAGCTTGGTTATAACACTGTCTTTTGACAGATCATATGATAGTGTCATAGCCAGTTATTTTCAGAGGGTAGCCATGTTGGTCTGCAATAGAACCAGCTAGATTTGAGTCCAGTAGCACCTTAGAGACCAACACGATTTTCAAGGTATGAGCTTTCAAGAGTCAAAGTTCCCTTTGGCATCTGACTTTCGAAAGGGGAGACATGATAGAGGTCTATAAAATTATGCATGGTATGGAGAGTGTGGACAGGGAGAAGCTTTTCTCCCTCTCTCATAATACCAGAACGTGGGGTCACCTGCTGAAGCTGGAGGGTGAGAGATTCAAAACTAATAAAAGGAAGTATTTCTTTACACAACGCATAGTTAAATTGTGGAACTCCCTGCCCCAGGATGTGGTGATGGCCGCCAACTTGGAAGGCTTTAAGAGGGGAGTGGACATGTTCATGGAGGAGAGGGTTACTAGTCAAAATGGATACTAGTCATGATGCATAGCTATTCTCTGCAGGATCAGAGGAGTATGCCTATTATTTTGGGTGCGGTGGAACACAGACACGATGGTGCTGCTGCAGTCGTCTTGTTTGTGGGCTTCCTAGAGGCACCTGGTTGGCCACTGTGTGAACAGACTTCTGGACTCGATGGGCCTTGGTCTGATCCAGCATGGCTTTTCTTATGTTCTTATGTTCATACCCTGAAAATCTGTTTGGTCTCTAAGGTCCTACGGACCTTGAATGTAGGCCAGTTAGATCAACGTCCCAAATTGCATCATGACAGAGGTTGCAATTCTAATGTGCAGTAGGCCTAGTGTTTCTACCCCTGGCCAAAAGTTAATTATCAGTGCAAAAAAAAAATACTATAGAAAATTGACTTTACCCAGAAAATCCAAGACTGAAAATGTTTCTCTTTAATTGCTCACGGCAACCGCTTGCGGTCACCTTGGCTGTGGCTTTGGCCTCGTGTTGGAGAGAGGTAATTGCTTCGTGTCAGGAGTTGGGATTCTGCCAAAAACGTATATTGCCGTAATGCAGTTTCATAAGGTGTGGGTGAAGCTTCAGTCGGGACTTCCATAACGTAGGCTTGGCCTTTAGCATTGTTAGATTCCTCCTCTACAAACATGTGATCTCCTTTCCACACCCAAGTTGTTTATGCCACCTTGTAGGCCCGATTCGCCGCATGGCAGCCTGCTGGTATGTTAGCGTACCTGATACCTTGTGAGGTTTTAAAGTATTATTTCAGTATTGGACCACAGAGCGGTTGTATTTGGTGGCTGGGGTGTTGAAGGACCATGCTGCATCCCTCAGAACAGGGGGTATCTCAAAGGCGGAGCATCTGCTTGGCATGCAGAAGGTCCCTGGTTCAATCCTCAGCATCTCCAGTTGAAAGGACCAGGCAGTAGGTGATGGGAAAGACCTCTGCCTGAGACCCTGGAGAGCTACTTTTTTTAAATTGTCTGTTAGCCAGTGAGTGACCTCTGTTTAAATTCCTATGTGGGAATTTGGAAAACCTCTGCAAAGGAAAACAAGCCATTGTACATATTTTGTTTCTGGAGAGCAAGACAAGTTGGTAAGGGTTGTATGCTGTTGGCCTGGGGTTGCCAACGGGCCTGGAGAAAAATGTCCTGACGCCTGACATTTCAATAGAGGATTAATGTGTAGGAACCAGCAGCTGAAACTTTTCATGGAATTGATGTAACCTACATCACCTGGTAAATAACATACCACTAAGCCTGTATGAAAAGGACAACACATTTTTTTCTCCAGGCAGTTGGCAGTCCTAGTAGGTCATATGTGAGCAGGCAAACAAGTAAAAAATGTCGGTAGGCTAGTAACTTGTATGAGAGTAGACAGACACACTAGTTTATATTACCTTTGGTTTATCTATGCTTTGTCTTGATGTTCTTTTGGGCTAGTACAACATATGGATGCCAACTACCTGGAGAAAAAAATGCTATTAAGGGGATTTTATTTACCTCAATGCCATGAAAAGCTTCAGTTGCTCATCTCTGCAAATTCAGCCCCTGTCAAAGGGACAGGGCATTTTTCTCCAGGTCTGTTAGCAACCCTAGCACAACGCAAACTACTGACAGACTCATACTTACGCATTTACATTTTTCTTGCTAGGAGCAAATTCATGCAGAGTTGGGTTTTACACCCCCGCTTTTCTCTCCTGTAAGGAGTCTCAGAGCGGCTCACCATCACCTTCCCTTCCCCTGCCCATAACAGACACCTTGTGAGGTAGGTGGGACTGAAAGAGTTCGGAGAGGACTGTGTCTAGCATAAGCAAGCTGCATGTGGAGGAGTGGGGATTCAAACCCCAGTTTATCAGATTAGAGTCCACCGCTCACGTGGAGGAGTGGGGAACCGAACCCGGCTCTCCAGATAAGAGTCTGCCGCTCTTAACCACTACGCCACGCAGGCTTTGATAATAATGTCAGTTGATAGACAAAGGTACTGGCAGCACCTGCCCTGAGAATTGAGAATGCTGCCCCAGTCGGGATGCAGCCCAGTTGCTCTTTACCGTAGCTGAGAAAATCCTTACAGGGTTCATAAACAGCCAGGTCATTTCCAAGTTTGGCTCGTTCCAAAAGGAGCGGTTAGGGGGTCCCAGGAACCTTTGGAATCCAGGCCAAGCAGAGGGCTGCCGGGCAGGGGACCATGCAGCGCCGGCCTGGAGGGAAAGTGATCCCGGCTCTCTCGACAGTGGTCATGTGAGAAACACGCAGCTAGAAGCACATTTCCAAGGGGGAAGAAGGCGGCAGAGGAGACAGTTGAGCGGAACAAGGCCTTTAAATGAGGTCAGATTTCCAGAAGCCACCACCATAGCTTTAAAAAATTTCAAAAGTCCTAGACTGCTGTGCCACTTTTCTGAGCGCCATTCATATGGCCAATTGGACCTGGATTTTTTCTAGATTTTTTTTTGGGGGGGGGGGAGGGAAGGGTGATGTACCAAAAGAGACAGTTTGCTCACTCACTGTGCAGGGCTGGGAGAAATCTTGCTCTGCCTAATGTCTTGGAGAGCTGCTGTCATTTTGCTTCAGCGCTATTGGAGTGGGTAAACTCAAGATAAGACAGTTTTGTGCGCCTGTAACCAAGAAACGATGCATTCCTCAACAAAGGGCTCCGCATGTGTTATGGGATGAGGAAGGGGACTTTGCCCTGGCCCAGGCGAACCACACCGTTGCGGGAGATTCCTGAAAGCCTTTCCCCCTATTCACAGATGAAACCAGATCCCAGCAAGTTCCAGAGAGAATAATAGACACTTTAGCCAGACAGCGACGTTCCTAAGAATTACTAGTTGGTGTGCTGTGTTCTCCCAGCACAAAACCAGAAAAGGTAAAGCTCTAAGCAACAGGTAACATAGCAACACCACCAAGGCCATGGCTCAGTGGTAGAGCATCTGCTTGGCATGAAGAAGGTCCCAGGTTCAATCCAGTTAACGGGACCAGGCAGGTAGGTGATGGGAAAGACCCCTACCTGAGACCCTGGAGAGCCACTGCCCGTCTGAGTAGACAATACCGACTTTGATGGACCAAGGGTCTGATTCAGTAGAAGGTAGCTTCATGTGTCCATGTCTCCACGGGATGTTCCCGTGTCCCCCGTTTCAGTCATCAGAATGTCAGCTCACTGGAAGAAGGGGTATTTACCAAAAGACAGAATAATGCTATCCTGCATTTTTATGAGCTTGCGTTGTTCGTTCCTGCAGTCCTTGGGACTGCGAGGCGTTTCATTAGACCACAAGTCCCGGTACCTGAACCGTGAGCTGGATCAGGGGAGGGGCCGTGGCATAGTGGTAGAGCCTCTGCTTGGCATGCAGAAGGTCCCAGGGTCAATCCCCGGCACCTCCAGTTAAAGGGACTAGGCAAGCAGGTGATGTGAAAGACCTCTGCCTGAGACCCTGGAGAGTCACTACCAGTCTGGGTAGACAAGACTGACTTCGATGGACCAAGGGTCTGATTCAGTAGAAGGCAGCTTCATGTATTCATATGTTTATGATTGTGGCTCAGTGGTAGAGCATCTGCTTGGCATACAGAAGGTCCCAGGTTCAATCCCCAGCACCTCCGGGCTGAGTAGACAATACTGACTTGGATGGACCAAGGATCTGATTCAGTAGAAGGCAGCTTCATTTGTTCAAACTGTGGGAGAACAAGCCGTCTCTTGAAGCTTGTGAGAAGTGTGTGTGTGTTTGTGTTAGTGCATGCTTGCGCGCGCATGATGGTGACTGCCAGGTTTCCATGCTCGACTTCCACACGGAGCAATCAACGTTACCTACTGTTATTCTTTCCTCTAATTGTCTACAATTAAGTATTAAAGCACAGCGTATTATTAAGTTAGCGCTCAAGTAAATAGAACTGTAGGGAGCTCTTTTCTGCCTGTGGAATGCTTTTTATAACTGATTAATCGTTTTCTTTCTTTTCTTTTTTGTTCTATTTGTTTTTTTTTCCTCTCTTTTTTTTCTTCAACGCAAGGAAGCAAAAAAAAAAAAGCCTTATTTATTATCATTTTCCCCACTGTTGGCATGGCAACACAGGCGTACATTACGGAATTACAGGCAGCCCCGCAACAGCCGCAGCAGCAGCAACAGTCACAGCAACAGCCAGCAGCAACGGCGGCTACGGCGGCCCCTGTGGCGGCGGCTCAGCAACAGTATGTGGCCGAACTGCAAAGTGCGCAGCAGCAACAGCCTGCTCCGAAACAGTATGTCTCGGAAATCCCGCCTCCCCAGGCACAGGCTCCGCCCACGGGACAGCAAACGCCGGCGCCGGCCCCCCAGCAATATATTGTGGTGACCGTCTCTGGTAAGTGCCTGCCGGGGTGGGGCGGGAGCGGCAGGAGAAGGGTGAATGGGGTTGCCAACTCTGGGGTGGGAAACCCCTGGAGATGTGGGGGTGGGTGGAGCCCGGGGAGGGTTTGGGGATGAGAAGGACCTCAGTGGGGTCAAACGCCAAGGAGTCATGGAATCATAAAATAGTAGAGTTGGAAGGGATCACCAGGGTCATCTAGTCCAGCCCCCTGCACAATGCAGGAAATTCACAACTGCCTTCCCCTTCCACACACCCAGTGACCCCTACTCCATGCCCAGAAGATGGCCAAGGTGCCCTCCCTCTCATCATCTGCTTAAGGTCATAGAACCAGCATTGCTGACAGATGGCCATCTAGCCTCTGCTTAAAAACCTCCAGGGAAGGAGAGCTTACCACCTCCCGAGGAAGCCTCATTCCACTGAGGAACCACTCTGTTGGAAACTTCTTCCTAATGTCTATACGTAATTCTTCCTAATGTCTTGAGTCCACCCTTCATAGCAGCCGTTTTCTCCAGGCGAACTGATCTCTGTTTTCTGGGGATGAGTTGGCACCCCAGGAAATCTCCAGGCCCCACCTGGAGGTTGGCAACCCTGGAGTAGGCCTGTGGTCGAGGGCAGCACCAGCTTCCATCAAAACTGGCCTCACTGTTCTGGCACCGATATAACTAGCCTGATTCCATATCACCTACTTGTCTCGCTCTCCTGGTTAAGGGTTTACATGTGGTTCCTGAATCTTGGATTTGTTGGCATTATATAAATTGCTGTTTTATTAGTTTTAATAGCATGTCGTGTGTTTTACGGGTTTCACCATGTTTTAATTAATTTTATATGCTGGTTATATTGAAGTAAACCGCCTTGAGCCCGACTTGTTGGGGAGAAGCAAGATACAAGTTCAATAATAAATAAATACGGTGAATCGTGGGACCTGAAGCGGTTGGGGCAGCGGTTTATAGCATTATGAGGGACTCTGGCATCTGTGCCATGGGAGGGTCGATTCCAGGTATTACCAGTCAGAGCGATAACAAGCGAACCCATCTCCTGAACCACTCAAGGCCCACACCGTGTGGTTAACCTTCCCCTTAAAATGCGTAAGGAGCACTAGCTTCTTACAGCTGTGACTCTAAAACATCCTTCGAAGGTACTTGGTAAGCCTTCCCTTAAAAACCCTACGGACAACAAGATCCTACCGTATTTCTAGGCAAACATGTTCCATTGCCGAATCACAGTATAATTGGTAACTTTCCCCACATTTACTTTGAATCTAACTTTCCTTTCTGGTTTATCCTCAGAGGACTCTTTAAAGGGATTCATGTGATTAGTGGGTGAATGTAGGTTGCTCTAAACTTAAGTGATAAATGCAAATGGTATGAATCCGCCATTAGATTTTGAAACTCTTTTGTTACACTGTCTACAGTGGCCCTTCTGTCAGTGATTTTGTTATAACAGAAGGAGAAAATCTCTACCCAATCTGTTAATAATGTTTTTAATCTCCAGATAGTGTAGACTTGCCTCATAGTCAAGGTGCTCCTATCCCACCATCATTTTGGCTATTCTTACCTTTTCCAGAGCGACAATACCTGTTTTGAGTTGGGGTGATCAAAACTGTACAGAGTTCCAAACTCGACCTCTCCATATATTTACATGGAGGCATTCTCAGAAGCTCAGCAGGATTGGGACTGGCTATTACTTGGATGGGAGGCCACCAAGGAATACCAGGGTCGCTACGCAGAGGAAGGCAATGGCAAACCCCCTCTGCTAATTTCTTGCCTTGAAAACCCTACTGGGTAGCCATAAGTCGGCTGCAACTTGACTGCCCTTTACACACACATTCTTACACAGGATGTTTTATTTATTTTCATCCTTTTTGTTTATAATTCCTAACAGGAAACGTGTCTTTTTTTTTATCGCCACCATGCACAGTTGATATTTTTAATGAACCACACTCATAGAATAATAGAGTTGGGACCACCAGGGTCATCTAGTCCAACCCCCTGCATAATGCAGGAAATTCACAACTACCTCCCCTTCCACACACTCCCAGTGACCCCTACTCCATGCCCAGAAGATGGCCAAGGTGCCCTCCCTCGCATGATCTGCCTAAGGTCATAGAATCAGCATTGCTGACAGATGGCTATCCAGCCTCTGCTTAAAAACCTCCAGGGAAGGAGAGGTCACCACCTCCTGAGGAATCCTGTTCCACTGAGGAACTGCTCTAGACGGAAACTCTGATTTAATTTCAACCCACTGGTTCTGGTCTGACCTGGGGCAACAGAAAACAACTGGGCACCCTCCTCTCTGTGACAGCCCTTCAAGTACTTGAAGATGGTTATTATATCCTCTCTTCGTCTTCTCCTCTTCAGGCTAAACATAGCCAGCTCCTTCAACCTTTCCTTATAGGACTTGGTCTCCAGAGCCCTCACCATCTTTGTTGCCCTCCTGTTGATACAGCCCAAGATCGCATTTGCCTTTTTAGCTACCACCTCACACTGCTGACTCAGGTTCAGTGTTTGGTCTACTAAGACCCCAAGATCCTTTTCACACACACTACAGGTCACTGGGATAAGACCATAAAGAAGAAGAAGAAGAAGAGTTGGTTTTTATATGCCGACTTTCTCTACCACTTAAGGAAGAATCAAAGCGGCTTACAATTACCTTCCCCTCCCCACAATAGATACTCTGTGAGGTAGGTGGGGATGAGCGAGCTCTAAGAGAGCTGTGACCAGCCCAATATCACCCAGCTGGCTTCCTGTGGAGGAGTGGAGAAACCAACCTGGTTCACCAGATTAGCAGCTCATGTGGAGGAGTGGGGAATCAAACCCGGTTCTCCAGATTAGCGTCCACTGCTCCAAACCACCGCTCTTAACCACTACATCACTCTGGCTCTCCCAGGTGTGAAAACCAGCGAGAATTCTGTGTGTTTAGGCAGTACTGATAGCACAACCAACAAGAACGCCAGGGGCTCCTTGAAGATGAACGACGCTTTTCCCAGCATCAGCTTTTGCAAGTCGGAGCTGGGTCTTGCCGAGTTCTTTCTGGATCCTGCATCAACAATGAAGATTTGCATTTGGAACCCGGGGTGGCCATTCCAAGAGAATCGAGCTCAATCTCCCGCAACAGGGCTTTCCTGTCACTAATCAGAGCTTGCCATAGTTAGTGAATTTGATCCGTACATCGCTGTTGTATCCGTAAATCCGTGTGTCACTATTCTTGAGGATCAAGCTTGTACCCGGTCTATCTCTTGGACACCTGAAATGAACCCTATGCACTGCTGATGATTGACGGTGAGATTCCAGCCCGAGGGCCTCTGACAAGTCCTTGTGGCTTCAGTGCGAGAGAGTTATAGCAGTTGCTTAACTCTGCCGTTTGCACGGAGGGCACCGCGCTTGGGAACATTTGACTTGGGCTGTGTTGTGCCTCGGATGGGAAGTTACACTAGGCAGCGTTTATGCCCGCTGCACAGAGCTGTCTTCGGCTTATTCCCACTGTTTCCCACAATAGTGATCAGGCTAGGCTAGGAAACATGAGCAGTGGTTTCCACTGCCACGTTTTGACCTGTCGTGTGATTAATCAGCTTGGAGGGACACCTTAACACCGACGTGACACTTGAGAGGCAGCTAGGCTAAAGGGAAAGGCAGCCAGATGTGGGCCATGCCTGTCTAAAGGGTTCCAGACTTAGACTTGCAGCGGCTTGTTTCTTAGTTCACATGAACACATGAAGCTGCCTTCTACTGAATCAGACCCTCGGTCCATCAACGTCAGTCTTGTCTACTCAGACCTGCAGCAGCTCTCCAGGGTCTCAGGCAGAGGTCTTTCCCATCACCTTCTGCTCCACCACTGAGCCACAGCTCCTCCCCAAACACTTGAAGCTGCCTTCTACAGAATCAGACCCTCGGTCCATCAAAGTCAGTATTGCCTACTCAGACCGGCAGCGGCTCTCCAGGGTCTCAGGCAGAGGGCTTTCCCATCACCTACTTGCCTGATCCCTTTAACTGGAGATGCTGGGGATTGAACCTGGGACCTTCTGCATGCCAAACAGATGCTGTACCACTGAGCCACAGACATACCTGGCCCAGAGATGTAATTTAAAATATTTTTTCCTTTCCCTGGGGGAAATTGGGGGAGGGGGAGATTAATAGGGTTGCCAGCTATGGGTTGGTAAATTTCTGGAGTATAATAAAACATTTTGATGTCGGAGGTTTTAGAAGTCCCCGGTGGTCCCCCTCCTCTCTTTAAGATGAGGTTCAGTTCTCCAAGAAGTTTTCCTGTGCAGTCTTCATTTCAATGAACGGGACCTATGCAAGAACGGCAGAGGTCGGAGCTCTCCGTCTCCCACTCTTCTGTCTTTAAGGCCTCCCGAATTTGGCAGCTTCCCCCTTTCTTGACCGCAGAGCCATCTCTGCAGCTTGCCAAGGGCGAGGCAAACAGGCGCGGTAGAATTCCTTCTGCCTTTTGGGCCGTGTAATTCAGCGCTTCATCTGGCCTGAAACATTATCCCGAGAAACCTGGCCAGTCTCTGATCCTAATCGGGTAGCGCCTTAAGCTGCCCGAGTGGAGCCCTTTGATTTGTGTGGTGGGTGGGAGTTTTACTGGAGATATTAGATTTTCCAGCAGCGGAGAGAAACTGGGGAAGCATTTGCTTTTGCATATGGTGGCCTTGCAAACAGCCAACAGTCCATCGTCTTCATCCTTCTCCCTGAACCAGATAGCACCACATCTGGGGGGGATGTCCCCTGGAGTTTTCCAGCAAAGTGATTGTTTACAAAATTTGTATCTTGCCACCAAGGCAGTTAACAAAATTTTAAAGCATACTAACAGAGCGGTTCCTCCGTGGAACAGGCTTCCTCGGGAGGTGGTGGGCTCTCCTTCCCTGGAGGTTTTTAAGCAGAGGCTAGATGGCCATCTGTCAGCAATGCTGATTCTATGACCTTAGGCAGACCATGAGAGGGAGGGCACCTTGGCCATCTTCTGGGCATGGAGTAGGGATCACTGGGTGTGTGTGTGGTAGGAGGTTGGGAATTTCCTGCATTATGCAGGGGGTTGGACTAGATGACCCTGGTGGTCCCTTCCAACTCTTTGATTCTGTGAGTCGGAAGCAACTTGACAGCACGTAACACACACACACAAACACACAGAAGGTAGTTTGGCCAGCGAGTTTCGTGTGCACATAGATGGTCATATTTCACTTACCTGAACGAATCTAAGAAGGGTTGCATTCATGTTAAGATTTTCTTTACTGTAGCCTTTTCAGAGTGTAGACCTAATCATAATTTTTAATTTTTTTATTACTGGTGTAGATATTTGTGTTGGGCAAAAGAAGAGATAACAAAGGAGTAAGATGATATATCTTTCTTCTGAGGCAGGGATTTTGGAGTTTTGAATTGCACACACACACCATTATCCAGCAAATGGGAAAAGACTGCTGATTTTTAGCTGTCCTGAGACAGAGAACCTACAAATTCAGTTTTTAAAATCATTCTGCAGAAGTCCAGTTCTGCTGCCTTATATACATTGCCAAATGGTTGTGCTGTGTAGTTTTCTCTGGGTGTCTTACGTGGATATTCAGAGAGCTCAGATTACCTTGTTACCCCCTCCCGTTTGCCGCCCCAGGACAATGCCTGACACATTTGAGCAGGCCACGAGGGTGCCCTTTGCAGTTATATGTCAAACCCCCCCCCCCCCGAGAAAAAGAAAGAGTCCCTCCATCTTTCAAATGGAGCTAAATTAAATGAGTCTGTAGTTAACAGAGGATTTGGTTCAGAGTTTCAGCTGGATAGGGTTACCATGGCTGCCTTTCATTTTTTTACGGTCCTGCTTCAAGTAATGTCCTTCACCTGAGTGGCCAAGGTGTGTGCCTCGAGGGATGTTACCTTACAGAAGCACTGAAACGGGGTGGGGATAGGCAAACTAGCCGAAACTCATCTGTGCTGATGGAAATGTTGATTTGCAGACAGTTATCTTGCTTTGCTGCCTTTCAAAGGGAGAGAAAGCTTGTCGCAGGAAGCTGAAGAAGCAAAAAAATGTGTCTGAGGATATCCACCTGTGGGCAAGGGAGCTGAGCTGCAGTGGCACAAATTGACCAGCCATCCCACAATAAAAGCAAAATCTGGAGGCAATAGGTCAAACATTCAGAGAATCATAGAATCATCGAGTTGGAAGGGACCACCAGGGTCATCTAGTCCAACCCCCTGCACAATGCAGGAAATTATCAACTGTCTCCACCCCCAGTGACCCCTACTCTGTGCCCAGAAGATGGCCAAGATGCCCTCCCTCTCATCATCTGATTAAGGTCACAGAATCAGCATTGCTGACAGATGGCCATCTAACCTCTTAAAACCTCCAGGGAAGGAGCACTTACCACCTCCCGAGGAAGCCTGTTGTACTGAGGAACCCCTCTGACTCAGAAAATTCTTCCTAATGTCTAGATGGAAACTCTTTTGAATTAATTTCAAACCATTGGTTCTGGTCCGACCTTCTGGAGCAACAGAAAACAATTCGGCACCCTCCTCTGTATTACAGCCCTTTGAGTACTTGAAGATGGTTATCATATCCTCTCTCAGTCTTCTCCTCTTCAGGCTAAACATACCCAGAGAGTGAAAGGAATGGAGAGATGATTGAGGAGCAGATAGCGTCTTTAACAGTATTGGGAAGGGGCAGTGGCTCAATGGTAGAGCATCTGCTTAGCACATGGGAGGTCCGTGGTTCGATCCCCAACGTCTCCAGTTAAAAAAGAACCAGGCAGTAGGGGATGTGAGATGCCTCTGCCTGAGACCTTGGAGAGCTGCTGCCAGTCTGAGAAGATGGTACTGACCTTGACGGACCAGCGGTCTGATTCAGTATAAGGCATTGAGGAGGCGCCATGGCTCGGTGGCAGAGTATCTGCTTGGCATGCAGAAAGTCCCAGCTTCAATCCCCGGAATCTTCAGTGGAAAGACCTCTAGCTGAGACCCTGGAGAGCCGCTCCCAGTCTGAGTAGACTGTACTGACCTTGATGGACCAATGGTCTGATTCAGTAAAAGAAGAAGAAGAGTTGGTTTTTATATGCTGACTTTCTCTACCCCTTAAGGGAGACTCAAACCAGCAGACAATCACCTTCCCTTCCCCTCCCCACAACAGACACCCTGTGAGATAGGTGAGGCTGAGAGAGTGTGACTAGCCCAAGGTTACCCAGCTGACTTCGTGTGGAGGAGTGGGGAAACCAACCCAGTTCACCAGATTAGCCTCCACCGCTCATGTGGAGGAGTGGGGAATCAAACCCGTCTCTCCAGATCAGAGTCCACCGCTCCAAACCACCACTCTTAACCACTACACCATGCTGGCTCTCTAAAAGGTGCTTCATATGTGTTTACAGTGGTATATGTGCACAGTGGTATCGCTTTGTGGCGCCGATCAGCCTTCGTGTTACAGAAGCATCCACTTTTCAAGGAAGCTGTCCTGGAAAACGTAGAAATCATAAGGAAGTAAACAAACCAACAATCCTCATGCAGGTGGCCCAGAGTGACTCCCTGGGCCTTTTCTCTCCCCGCCCCCCACCTGAGCATGTCAAATGAGACAACTTTTGAAATGTGAACTCCGGCTTTTTGTGATTACAATCGGAGGAGCAGCCGGCATCCGCCACCCCATGAGAAAACGGAGGGCGCCGGTTGGTTTCTGCACCTACTAGGACGCGAATGTTTATTCAAAAGCAACCTGGCCGGAGCTTTGGTGGGAACTAGCAGGGATTAGCTGGCCAAGGTTCCAGGTTATAAAAGCCTTTGCCTGCTTTGTTTTCAAGGAAAGGGACTGCTAGCGCCGAAAACCCTCTGGGCAGCCTCACCATGTATTATGACTGCCTTTACTCCGTGCCTTTCGACCGTAAGTATCCGCAAAGGGCTTTCCGCTTCAGATCCACCCCTGCCGTGGAGGGAGAGCTTCCTTGCAGATCCGTTGTGGCCAGGGAAACCGGCGAGCTCCGTTCAGTAAGGTCGCCGACCTCCAGGCGGGGCCCGGAGATCTCCCAGAATTTGCAGCAGATCCCCCAGAGACCACTTCCCCTGGAGGAAGTGGCAGCTTTGGAGGGTGGACTCCAGGGCATCATACCCTGCTGAGGCCACTCCCCTTCCCAAATTTTGCCCTCCCCAGGCTCCACCCCGAAATCTCCTGGCTGTCCGGAGCTGGCCAGCCACCCCTTCGGGCGAGAAGCAGCTGAGATCAGGCTCCTGAGCACTGCAACTTCAGGGCTCTGATCTCACTGCTGAAATTTTATTGGTTGCCCCAGTGGCTGCAGGGTTTTCGTCGCTCCGTCTTGCTTTTTGGCCAAGAGCTCTGTTTGCTGCCCAGGGGGGTTATCTGTGAAGTGAAAGCTCTTTCCAGAAAATAAGAAGGCCCTGTTTTCCCTCTTAAGCTTCTTCTTAGCATAGATTTAAGACGAGTAGTACAATATCCTGTTTTGGGGTTGGGGTGGAGAGCAGGTCCCAGTGCAGGTGGACAAAAAAGGAGAAGAACCTCGAAAGGCATCCCAAAATAAAAAAAAGTTTAAGATCTCCTGTTTCAAGGTCACTCTGTTATTGGGAGTAGCATGGTTACATTGTGGAACTCCCTGCCCCAGGATGTGGTGGTGGCTGCCAACGTGGAAGGCTTTAAGAAGGGAGTGGACATGTTCATGGAGGACAGGGATACCCATGGCTACTAGTCAAAATGGATACTAGTCATGATTCATACCTATTCTCTACAGTGTCAGAGGAGCAGGCCTAGTATATCAGGTGCAGTGGAACGCAGGCAGGACAATGCTGCTGCAGTCAACTTGCTTGTGGGCTTCCTGGAGGCACCTGGTTGGCCCCTGTGTGAACAGACTGCTGGACCTGGGTCTAATCCAGCAGGGCCTTTCCTTATGTTCTTATTTACTCACTGTGATGGAAGGCTATGCAAGCTGACTTGTGGTCTCCTGGAGATTTCCTCCTTTTTTATCTACAGCACCCTGGCCTGTCATCATTCACGATAAGCTTGCAGTCAGGGGAGCAGTCAGTTTCTGTGGGTGTGGGGTGGGGCAGTGGTTGACTTTTGCTGATCTCCCTTCCCCCTGCAGGAGACCTCCAACATCCCCCTCCAAGCTATCTCTGGGGCCCTCTGTCCCCCCTCCCGATCAGCTTTGTTGGGGGTGTTTGGGATTGCTGTGTGAGCAAAAATCACCCTGTGTACGCAGGACCCAACCAGCCATATCCCTGACTGTAGACAGTTCTGAGATGGGAGAACTGTGCGGTTCCCACTGACTTCAAAGAATTAATTTTTACGCACCTACCTGACTGCTACAATCATCTTCCAATGCCCTGCTTCAGATCCCCCCCCCCGCTTTCTGAGATTAGACATGTGGCAGCTAGGGTTGCCAGCCTCCAGGCGGCACCTGGAAATCTCCTGCTATTACAGTTGATCTCCAGACGACCAAGATCAGTTCCCCTCGAGAAAATGGCTGCTTTGGAGGGGGAACTCTATGGCATTATACCCTTTTGAGGTCCCTCCCCTCCCCAAACCCCGCCCTCCCCAGGTTCCACCTCCAAAATCTCCAGATATTTCCCAACCTAGATCTGGCAATCCAGGAGAGGGCCTTCTCGGTCATGGCACCAAATCTCTGGAACTCTCTCCCCAGAGGGACTCACCTATTCTCTTCTGTTGCTGTCTTCCACCAGCGGGTGAAAACCTTTTTGTTTCATCTGGTGTTCCCTCCTTCCTCCTCTTATCTTTTCATTGTTGTTTTTATGTTTTTGTATGTGTATTTTAGCTTGGTTTGAATTGTTTTAGTGATGCGTTCTGTTTGTTTTTAATGGTGTTTAAGATGTGTTTTTATTACATATGTTTAGCCGCCTAGTGAGGGCAGAAAGACGGGGTATAAATTTTGTAAATAAATAAATACATTTTTTAGAACAGGTTTCTAAAATAGTAGAAAATTGCTGCTGGATGAAACCTTGCTAGTTTTTGCAGAAGGTCCCAGGTTCAATCCCCGGCATCTCCAGTTGAAAGGACCAGGTAATAGGTACTGTGAAAGACATTCATCTGAGACCCTGGAAAACTGCCAGTCTGAGCAAAACTTGATGGACCAGTGGTCTGATTCAGTATATGTTTAGGGGAGGGGCTGTGGCTCAGTGGTAGAGCATCTGCTTGACACGCAGAAGGTCCCAGGTTCAATCCCCGGCATCTCCAGTTAAAGGGACTAGGCAAGTAGGTGATGTGAAAGACCTCCGCCTGAGACCCTGGAGAGCCGCTGCCAGTCAGAGTAGACAATACTGACTTTGATGGACCAAGGGTCTGATTCAGTAGAAGGCAGCTTCATGTGTTCATGTGACCTGGCCTTCGGTTAGAAAGTGGAGTGACAGAAACCAAATTCCTGGTCTTTCTCAATTTCTTTCCATACTTTGAGATAGTTGGTCTGAAAGAGGATATTATTTTGGGATGTTATACATATACCCATTTATTTTACTGGGTCTTTTGTGAGTTGACATTTACCAAATGATCTCCATCAAAAGTGCTTGTTCTTCTTCAGTAAGACTGAAGGTTATAATTTTGGTTTTTACCTTATTGAGCTTATATCCTGAGTATTGGGAGAACATCTCAATATGAGATTTAATCGCAGAAGCTGATGCAAGTGGTTCTTGACAGATTAATACCACATCATCCTTCATAGCTTTTTATCTTATGCTCTTCCTTTCTGTACATCAGACCTTTGACGTGAGAGTCTACTCTAATGTAGTTAGCAAGAACTTCCATTGTCAAATCAAATAAGTGTGGGGAGAACGGGCATCCTTGTCTGGTACCTTTCTCGATTTCAAAGTTCTCTGTAAGTTTCCCGTTTATCAAAAGTCTGGCCTGCTGGTTGGAATATATTGCTTCGAATACGCTCATGAAGTTATTCCCACATTCAGTTTGCTCCAGTGTCGCAGATCACATGAAGTGACCCTTTACCCTGCTCTGGTTAGACCTCACCTAGAGTATTGTGTTCAGTTTTGGGCACAGCAATTTAAGAAGGATGTAGACAAGCTGGAATGTGTCCAGAGGAGGGCAACAAAGATGGTGAGGGGTCTGGAGACCAAGTCCTATGAGGAAAGGTTGAAGGAGCTGGGTATGTTTAGCCTGAAGAGGAGAAGACTGAGAGGGGATATGATAACTATCTTCAAGTACTTGAAGGGGTGTCATATAGAGGATGGAGCTGAGTTGTTTTCTGTTGCTCCAGAAGGTCGGACCAGAACCAACAGGTTGAAATTAAATCAAAAGAGTTTCCGTCTAGACATTAGGAAGAATTTTCAAACAGTGAGAGCGGTTCCTCAGCGGAACAGGCTTCCTCGGGAGGTGGTGAGCTTTCCTTGCCTGGAGGTTTTTAAGCAGAGGCTAGATGGCCATCTGTCCTCAGTGCTGATTCTATGACCTTAGGCAGTTCATGAGAGGGAGGGCACCTTGGCCATCTTCTGGGCATGGAGTAGGGGGCCACTGGGGGTGCAGGGTGGGGGGAGGTAGTTGTGAATTTCCTGCATTGTGCAGGGGGTTGGACAAGATGACCACGGTGGTCCCTTCCAACTCTATGATTCTATGAAACTGAATTCCTGATGGCTGGGCTGCTAGATGTCCCTCCCCTTCTAGGGGTTCAATAATCCCATCCTCTCATCTCCTCTGTTTTCCCTTTGCCGTCCTTTTGAGGGAGGGGGAGCCAGGCCTTCCTCTGATTGCCTTCCTAGGGTCAATGCATCAACCTTCCTCTTCTGCCTCTCTACAGAAGGCTCCATGCGGCCCAGCGACACAGTGTCAGAGACCAGCCCGGGCTCCACCGCCACACAGTCAGGGGTGCCGACGCAGGTGGTCCAGCAAGTCCAGGCAACGCAGCAGGTATGGAGATCAACCAGCTTTGTCGTGGGGCAGGTCGATATTGGGTAGGGGCCATGGCTCAGTGGCCAAGCAGCTGCTTGGCATGCAGAAGGTCCCAGGTTCAATCCCCGGCTTCTCCAGTTAAAGGGACTAGGCAGGTAGCTGATGTGAAAGACCTCTGCCTGAGACCCTGGAGAGCCGCTGCTGGTCTGAGTAGACAATACTGACTTTGATGGATCAGGGGTCTGATTCAGTAGAAGGCAGCTTCTTGTGTTCATGTGATGTAACACAAAAATTGGGGCATATCTTTCCATATGGGTCCGATGGGCCAGGTGGGGCTTTCCAGCAGGGCTTCCGATTGGCTGCTGGAAATCTGTTGAAGAGTTACTATTAGACTTAAGCATAACATCGCCCCCCCTGACATTGTGTGGCTGGCTCCGCCTCCTGTGGCAGCCATTTTGTAGTTGGCGACGCCTCCCACGGCCTTGGCATCCCTCTCTATTAAACGCAAAAAAAGAAGTGCTTGATTGGCTAGATTTCTTGGAGCGGGAGGGCTTTAGAAGCGGCGTGGGCCGCTCAGGGGCGCCACGTTTACCTGCCACCGCTGTGAGTCGTCTCCGTTTGCCTTCACCCTGAGCTGTTTTGCTTGGCAGAGGTTGCTGGTCCAAGCCAGTGTGCAGACCAAGGCAGGGACGGTCTCCCCTCTGCAGCTCACAGGTGTTCAAGTACCCCAGCAGGTGAGTCTCACCGATCTCTACGATGCTGCTACCCTTCCATATGTCCAATATAGTGTAGTGGTTAAGAGCGGTGGTTTGGAGCCGTGGACTCTAATCTGGAGAACCGGGTTCGATTCCCCTCTCCTCCACATGAGCGGCGGAAGCTAATCTGGTGAACTGGGTGCGATGTGTGGCTCGGGATCGGACTCTGTGTAGCCCATTGGCCAGCTTAGCTTTGTCTGAGCCGGTGCGACCGGGCCCCCGCCTGCAAGAGGTCCATTGACTTAATCACCCTTGCTTCTTTTGTGTCATCCCGCTTTAGCGACTGGTGGTGCAGAGTACTTCACAAGCTAGTAAAGGAGGAGCGGTCACCCTGGCCGTCCACGGTGTGCAGCAGGTCCACTCTTCACCTGAGGTGGGTAAGACCAGATGTTCAGACCTTGCAGGTTTGAGGAAAGCATGCTTTATATGTTCCAGTGCCAGCATGGTATAGTGGTTAAGAGCAGTGGTTAGGAGCGGTGGACTCTAATCTGGAGAACCGGGTTTGATTCCACCCTCCTCCACATGAGCAGCGGAGGCTAATCTGGTGAACTGGATTTGTTTCCCCATTCCTACACGCGAAGCCGGCTGGGTGACCTTGGGCTAGTCACAGTTCTCTCTGAACTCTCTCAGCTCCACCTACCTCCCAGGGTGTCCGTTGTGGGGAGAAGAAGGGAAGGTGATTGTAAGCTGGTTTGATTCTTCCTTAAGTGGTAGAGAAAGTCGGCATTTAAAAACCAACTCTTCTTCCGACCATGAGTCGAAGAACTGAGGGACTTGGGCATGTTTAGTCTCGAGAAGAGGAGATTGCGTGGGGACATGATTGCTTTCTTTAAGTATTTGAAGGGCAGGGAGCTGTTCCTGTTGGCAGCAGATGATAGGACTCACAATAATGGGTTTAAATAATGGGAGGAAAGGTACCGGCTGGATATTATGTGGAAAATTTTTACAGTAAGAGTTGCTCAACAGTGGAATGGGCTGCCTAGGGAGGTGGTGAGCTCCCCCTCACTGGCAGCCTTCAAGCAGAGGCTGGACAAACACTTGTCAGGGATGCTCTAGGCTGGGGGTTGGACTAGATGGCCTGTATGGCCTTTTCCAAATCTGTGGTTCTGATGGTGCTGGAAAGGGCCTGCAGCTGTGAACAGCGCCGGCAGGGGGAGGGCGGGGGGGAAGCGATGTGCCCCAGGCCCTGGCAGCTGCCCCACCTGATGGTAAGCTGATGCCATCCCAGATTTTCTTGAATCAAGTGTTGAAGCACTGAAAAGGGGAGGGTGGGACCTGACCTAAAGTTGCCAGCTCTGGATTGGGAAATACCTGGAGATCTTGGGGGTGGAGCCTGAGGAGGCTGGGGTTTGGAGAGGGGAGGGACTTCAATGCCTTAGAGTCCAACTGCCAAAGCACCCATTTTCTCCAGGGGAACTGATAGCTGTCACTTGAAGATCAGTTGTAATAGCAGGAGATCTCCAGCTGCCACCTGGAGGTTGGCCACCCTAACCTGACATCAGGCTGAGAGGGAGGATTTGGTAGGCAGCCTCCCGCCAGACAGGGATCTGCACCATGTTCCTTTGTGATGTCTTCTTGCTTGCCTTTCAGCGCTCTCCCGTGCAGAACAGCAGCTCTTCAGCCAAACCAGGACAAGTACAGCAGCTCCAGGTCCACGGAGTCCAGCAAGTGCCTGTTGCTCAAGAGGTGCTCTGTGTTTTCTCCTGGGGGTGTTCCGTAGGGTTGCCAGCTCCGGGTTGGGATATCCCTGGAGATTTAGGGGTAGAATCATACAATCATAGAGTTGGAAGGGATCACCAGGGTCATCTAGTCCAACCCCCTGCACAATGCAGGAAATTCACAACTTCCTCCCCCCACACCCCCAGTGACCCCTACGTGCCCAGAAGATGGCCAAGATGCCCTCCCTCTCATGATCTGCCTAAGGTCATAGAATCAGCATAGCGACAGATGGCCATCTAGCCTCTGCTTAAAAACCTCCAGGGTAGGAGAGCCCACCACCTCCCGAGGAAGCCTGTTCCACTGAGGAACCGCTCTGTTAGAAAATTCTTCCTAATATCTAGACGGAAACTCTTTTTGATTGAATTTCAACCCGTTGGTTCTGGTGCGACCTACTGGGGCAACAGAAAAGAACTCTGCACTATCCTCTCTATATGACAGCCCTTCAAGTACTTGAAGATGGTATAGCCTGGTGAGGGTGAGGTTTGGGGAAGGGAGAGACCTCAAGAGGCATAGAATGCCATAGATAGCACCTTCCAAGTCAGCGATTTTTTACAGGGGAACTGATCTCTGTTGTCTGGAGGCCAATTGTAATTCTGGGAGACCTCCACCCGGAAGCTGGCAACCCTAGAAGTTTGGGGGTCACTGCCCAGCCCAGCCAACCCAGTCAGGTTTTTAGGTGGCAGGAGCCAGAGCTTGTCAAAGGGGTCATGCCAGAATCTCAGATGGTTGTTTGCTCGGTGTTTCCAGGATCACTTTATTGCATTCTATTGTGTTTTTAAGTTCATTGTGATCTTCCTCACAATACTCTAGGGGTCCCCAACCTTTTTGAGCCTGTGGGCACTGTGGGAATTCTAACACAGCATGGTGGGTGCAGCCACAAAATGGCTCCCGCAGGAGGCAGAGCCAGCCACAAAATGGCTGCCACGTCTTACCTTCAGTCCCGCAGTGATTCTTGTGCTGTGAAGAAGAGGAGGTGGTTTTTATATGCCGACTTTCTCTACCCCTTATGGGAGAATCAAACTGGCTTACAATCACCTTCCCCTCCCCACAACAGACACCCTGTGAAGTAGGTGAGGCTGAGACAGGGTGACGAGCCCAGGGTCACCCAGCTGTAGGAGTGGGGAAACAATTCCAGCTGCTGCCAAAGCAACATTTTAAAAAAACTGCTCAGACAATCAGAAGCATTGCTGGAGAAAAGCCCCACTGGGCCATTCCTACTTTCTAAAAACACTTGGTGGGCACCAGGAAAGTTCTTGGCGGGCAGCATGGCTCCTGTAGGCAACATGTTGGGATCCCCATGCAATACTCTTCTTTTGTCGCACTGACTCCCAGATTTGTGCCACTCCAAAAAGGCCGGCCTGTGGCCGTTTACCATGACAAGCTGTTGTTTCACACCACAGTCTTGCAGTCTGTTATTTTTAAGAGCCATGGTTTGGAGCGACGGAGGCTAATCTGATGAACTGAGTTGGTTTCCCCACTCGTACACATGAAGCCAACTGGGTGACCTTGGGCTAGTCACAGCTCTCTCAGCCCCACCTACCTCACAGGGTGTCTGTTGGGAGGGGAAGGGAAGGTGATTGTAAGCCATTTTGATTCTTCCTTAAATAGTATAGAAAGTCGGCATGTAAAAAATCAACTCTTCTTCTTTTCAATACAAATAAGAATATAGTTGTGTTTTTGTGAAATACTTTTGATTGGTGATCAGGAGTAATTTTTTTGCGTTGCTAAATTTCAGGAGCTAGATATTTTCCAGCTGAGGCACGCACAGGGGGGCACAACCTCAGCGTTTAAAATTAATTGCTTTCCTTTTAATATATTTTTGACTGCCCATATAAAATATTTGTGTGTGTGGTTTCTGAGAAGTGGTAATTTCTCATGATTTAAAAAAAAAAACACACACACAGACCGTTATTTGTTATACTTCATGTTGTGTCTGCACCCACCACACTGTGTCAGAATTCCAGATATGCTCACAGAACAAAAATGTCTCCAGGGGAACTGATCCCTTTTGTCTGGAGATCAATTGTAATATCAGGAGATCTCCAGCCACCACCTGGAGGTTGGTAGCACTGTTTCCTGAACAGTTTGACCATGACTTTTATAAAAACAGCATTTTGTGGACTGAGCTTAAACCTCTCCAAAAACACTACGTGCATTTCCTTTGGGCGAGTTCCTTCACCCTCAGAGTCATGGCTGTCAGCATGGCGAAGAAGCGCTTCCTGTCAGTCAACCATAGAGTCTCCGCTCTGGCCTCCCTGGAGGGTTCTCAGTGAACAGGTGCTCTGTACAGTGCTCTGTATTTTCTCACCCTTTCTCATGCCAGGCTAGAGGTATCCTCTGGGCAAGGGGCCCTTTTGCCTCCCAAGCGTGTTTTTTAGCCCACTTTCTTCCCCGAAGGGCACCAACTGAATCTGGTTTGTTTCACCCCACAGAGATCCGTAGTGCAGACGACGCCCTCGGTCCCCAAAGCCGGCACGGTGCAACAGCTAGCGGTGCAAGGACTCCAGCAGGTTCATGTTACTCAAGAGGTGCGTGTATCTTCCGTTCTGTTCGGTGCTCCTCATTGCAGCCTGCCCAATGTTGCCGGAATTCAGTTAGGCCGGATGTATCCAGAGACGGCCGGCTAATGCCAGGACCTTCACCTAAGCCCTTTGTATCCATTTTCGTCTTAAATTCCGAACAACGTGCTGAAACCCCTCCCTTGCAGAGAACCATCCTGCTGCATTCCATTCAAGCCGCCCATCACCTTCCCAGTCCAGGAATGGCTTTTCAAATCTCCACCTGAGCCAGCGAGGTGTAGTGGTTAAGAGCGGTGGTTTGGAGCGGTGGCCTCTGATCTGGAGAACCGGGTTCGATTCCCCACTCCTCCGCATGAGTGGCGGACGCTAATCTGGTGAACCGGGCTGGTTTCCCCGTTCCTACACATGAAGCCAGCTGGGTGAGCTTGGGCCAGTCACAGCTTTCTCAGCCTCACCTATCTCACAGGGTGTCTGTTGTGGGGAGGGGAAGGGAAGGTGATCGTAAGCCGGTTTGATTCTGCCTTAAGTGGTAGAGAAAGTCGGCATATAAAAACCAACTCTTCTTTTTCTACCTCCCCCGGTCTCCCTAAGGATATAATTAAGAGTCACTCAAAACTCTACTACCCTTGTGGATTGTTTCCTCCTCCAGCTTAATATCTGCTGTGGCTGCCAGGGAATGAAACAGTGACAATTTTCTGCCTGTTTCTTGCCTTTTATTGTATGTTTGCCCAGAGCTCAATGGCCCACTCTGGCCATCAGATCTTAGAAGCCAAGGAGGGTTGGACCTGGTTTGTGTTTGGATGGGAGATCACCAAGGAAATCCAGGGTTGCCATGCAGAGGCAGCCAACGGCAAACCACCTCTGTTCGTCTCTTGCCTTGGCCTGGATGGCCCTACCTAGCCTGATCTTGTCAGATCTCGGAAGCTCAGCAGGGTAGCCTTGGTTCATTGTTGTATGGGAAACCACCAAGGAAGTCCCAGGTTGCTATGCAGAGGCAGGCAATGGCAAACCACCTCTGTTTGTTTTTCCCCTGACCTGGATGACCCAGGCTAGCCTGATGTTGTCAGATCTTGGAAGCTAAGAAGGGTCAGCCCTGGTTAGTACGTGGATGGAAGACCACCAAGGAAATGCAGGGTTGCTATGCAGAGGCAAGCAATGGCAAACCACTTCTCTTTGTCTGTTCCCTGACTTGGAATACCCAAGCTAGCCTGATGTTGCCAGATCTTGGAAGCTAAGAAGTATTGGCCTTGGTTAATACTTGGATGGGAGACCACCAAAAAAGTCCAGGGTTGCTGTGCAGAGGCAGGCAATGGCAAACCACCTCTGTGTGTATCTTGTGTTGAACTGGATGGCCCAGGCTAGCCCGATCTCATCGGATCTTGGAAGCAAAGAAGGCCAGCCCTGGTTAGTACTTGGGTGGGAGACCACCAAGGAGGAATAGAGTTGCCACACAGAGGCAAACCACCTGTCCAGAGCTCAGTGGCCCATGCTGGCACGATCTCATCAGATCTTTGAAGCTAAACAGGGTCAGCCCTGGTTTGTGCTTGGATGGACGACCAGCAAGGAAGCACAGGGTTGCTGTGTAGAGGCAGGCAATGGCAAACCACCTCTGCTCATCTTTATCCTGACCTGGATATCCTAGGCTAGCCTGATCTCATCAGAACTCAGTACTAAACAAGGTCAACCATGGTTAGTACTTGGATGGGAGACCACCAAGAAGTCCAGGGTTGCTACGCAGAGACAGGCAATGGCAAACCATTTATGTTTGTCTCTTGCGTTGAACTAGATGGCCCAGGCTAGCTTGACCTTGTTGGATCTTGGAAGCTAAGAAGGGAAGCCCTGGTGAGTACTTGGGTGGGAGACCGCCAAGGAAGTCCAGGGTTGCTACACAGAGGCAGGCAATGGCAAACCACCTCTGCTTATCTCTATCCTGACCTGGATAGCCCAGGCTAGGCTGACCTCATCAGAACTCAGAAACAAGATAGGGTTGACCCTGGTTAGTACTTGGATGGGAGACCACCAAGAAGTCCAGAGTTGCTACACAGAGGCAGGCAAAGGCAAACCACCTCTGTTCCTCTCTGGCCTTGGGAACCCTATGGGTTAGCATATGTCAGCTGCTGCTTGACAGCTAGAAAAATAAAGACGTGCCCTTCCTGCTGCTGCAGGGTCCTGTTAAACACACACATGAAGCTGCCTTCTACTGAATCAGACCCTTGGTCCATCAAAGTCAGTATTGTCTACTCAGACTGGCGGCAGCTCTCCAGGGTCTCAGGCAGAGGTCTTTCACATCCCCTACTTGCCTAGTCCCTTTAACTGGAGATGCCAGGGATTGAACCTGGGACCTTCTGCATGCCAAGCAGATGCTCTGCCACTGAGCCATGGACCCTCCCTATGTCTCTCCAGGGTCTCAGGCAGAGGTATTTCACATTACCTACCTGCCTAGTCCCTTTAACTGAATCGAACCTGGGATCGGGGATTGAACCTGGGAACTTCTGCGTACCAAGCAGATGCTCTACCACTGAGCCACAACCCCTGGTTAAAATGCGGGCCGGGAGACACGTCCGTCTGCCTAGGCCCCTTCTGTCCCCATAGGTCTTGCTCAGTTCCTCCCCTCCCCCTGACGCCGTCAGTCTTTCTGTTTATTGTCTAGAGCGCAGACAGTGGCCCACCTAAGAGCAGTCAGCCGTCGCCGCAGCAAGAGCAACGCGCAGTGCAGCAAGGTCTCTCCTTAGAGTGCAGCGGCGGAGGCGGTGGCGCACCCCAGCTGGCCAGCTGCTGCCTGTCGGGCCCGGAGCACAGGCTCCACTACCTGCCCTCCCTAGACTGCGCCCCGGAGCAGTGGGTGGAGCTGGTCCGCATGCTGCCACAGCCCCTCCTTCTGCCGCATCAAAAGGTGGTGATAGAGCAGCTGCCCTTCCTCTCCGCTCACCACGCCGGCCCCGACCAGAGAGTCAAGATTCAGAGAGTCCCCCAGGTGCTAGTGTTCGGAACGGCCGCGACAGCGCTGAAAGTAGGTCCCGCCGAGGGTGCCCTCTGAGATCCGGGAGCGGCGAGCTCTGGGTGCACTCTGCTTCCCGAAGAGGCCGGCTAGGGAGCCTAGCCAGAGTCGTCCCGTGACCCTTCTTTTTGGGCAAGAGAGCCAGCGTGGTGTAGTAGTTAAGAGCGGTGGTTTGGAGCAGTGTACTCTGATCTGGAGAACCGAGTTTGATTCCCCCACTTCTCCACATGAGCAGCGGAGGCTAATCTGGTGAACCAGGTTGGTTTCCCTGCTCCTACACACGAAGCCAGCTGGGGGACCTTGGGCTAGTCACAGCTCTCTCAGCCTCACCTACTTCACAGGGTGTCTGTTAGGGGGAGGGAAGATGATTGTAAGCAGGTTTGATTCTCCTTAAAAGGTAGAGAAAATTGGCATATAAAAACCAGCTCTTCTTCTGTTTTAAGAAGCAGCAATCTCAGTTCTTACACAGCAGTGTTTTCTGAGAGCGAGACTTGCTCACGGAGGTGTCAAGGTGGGGGCATCTGCTACACCAGCATGACATAGTGGTTAAGAGCGGTGGTTTGGAGCGGTGGACTCTGATCTGGAGAACCGGGTTTGATACCCTGCTCCTCCACAGAAGCGGTGGAGGCTAATCTGGTGAACCGGGCTGGTTCCCCCACTCCTCCACATGAAGTCAGCTGGGTGACCTTGGGCTAGTCACAGCTCTCTTAGAGCTCTCATCCACACCTACCTCTCAGGGTGTCTGTTGTGGGGTGGGGAAGGGAAGGTGATTGTAAGCCGGTTTGATTCTTCCTTAAGTGGTAGAGAAAGTCGGCATGTAAAAACCAACTCTTCTTCTTCCTTCTCCCAGGGACTCTCCACTACTGGGGGGTGGGGGTGGCGAACCAGCCGGTCTTCCTCTCCCCCACCCTGCCCGGCTTCAGGATCTGAAATGCAGGGATGGCTTCAGCTTTAGTTTTTATCCAGGAGTCATTTCCTTGAGTCGACATATGGCAATTTGGAGGCATCAGGGCTTAAGGGGCAACATTTTCCATGGGGCTTGGGAGCTAGAAGCAGGGCTTGTCGGAATGAGCCGGGCTGCGAGTTCATTGCCGTCAGGCTGACAGTTGAGTGTACGGAAGCTGGATCCGGCAGTGATCGCTGCGTGGAGACTCCTCGGCTTCCTACCCTCAGTAGTTACACGCAGGTACTGCAAGAGGGAGGCCCTGGGTCGGAGGTGACTGCTTTAGTAGGGTGGGAGCTGAGTTGCCTCCAACTGCGTTGAGTCATGACGGCAAACCGAGGCTTGTTTGGGTGGTGGGTGCGAATGCTGATCCTCCCCTCTCCCTCTCACAGAGCGCAGTCGAAAACTTCTCAGCTTGGGAAGTCTTGAATGAAGCTCCTGTCTGAATGCACCCCCCCCAGGCCAACTGCAGTTTGTTTTCTCCTCCCAAACCAGGATCCTACGCCCTGCTCGAATCCCACCTGTCCCACTTTGCTAGGGTTGCCAGCCTCCAGGTGGTGGCTGGAGATCTCCCACTATTACAACTGGTCTCCAGGGAGGGAGATCAGTTTCCCTGGAGAAAATGGCCGATTTGGAGGGTATGGCATTATACCCTACTGAAGTCCCTCCCCTCCCCTAACCCCGCCCTCCATAGATCCCACCCCATAAATCTCCAGGTATTTCCCAACCAGGAGCTGACAACCCTACACTTTGCCTTTAGGGGAACGGAAACTCCCATTGGCACAGTCGCTTGCATTTGGACATTACAATGAACCGGAGCTTGATTTGAGGCTTCCTAAACCCAGGTGGCTTAAGTGGCACTTAGCACTCAAGGGGAGGAGTGAAGGGGGCTTGCAGGCAATTTTTTAAAAATTTATTTAAAACATTTCTGTACCAACTTTCAACCCAGTCAGGTTTTTAAGGGTCAATACCATCGCCTCGAACTGAGCCTAGAAGCAAAATGGGACCCAGTGTAGATGGAACAAGACTGGAGATGGTCCTTGTAACTCACTCCAGTCAACATTCTGGCTGCAGCATTCTGTACCAGCTGTAGCCTCCGGACAGTCTTCAAGGGCAGCCACACACAGAGCACATTGCAGTACTCTAATCTAGATGTTGCCAGGGCATGCACCACAGTGGCAAGGTCTTTTCTGCCTAGGAAGGGCCACTTCTGGTTCACCAGCCAATGCTGGTGCCCACAGCTACCACTACCACCTGTTTATCCATCAGGGGGCCCCCATCCAGGAGCATCCCCACCCCAAGCTATGAACCTGCTCCAAAGAGTTACTTAAAATCTTAAAGCCCCAGAACCATCACAGCAAGCGCAGGGCTTCTGGTTTTACAAGCAGGGTCCCTGTTCCAGCAGGGCTTATGCCGTAATGCCAGTCTTGGAAGCCATACCGTGCCATCCTTACTCAAGGGCTGTTTCACACCTTGTGCAAACTACTGAGTGGTGTACGTGCCAGGGAGTTACAATCCATCACAACTCCTTAACAAATGTCCCTATATGTTACATACATGGGCCAGGGCGTTTGTCATGCTTAACCGGTTTAGATTCTAGCTTCTTCCTGTTGAGTCAGACCACTGAGCCATCAAGTCAGGATTGTCTACTCAGTCTGGCAGCTGCTCTCCAGGGTCCCAGAGAAAGGTCTATCTGTCCCTTAACCGGCCTGATCCTTTTTAAAACCAGAAATTCCATGGTTTTTATGTCCCCTATTCCACACTGGCACCATCTCTCTGAGATGGGGATTTGTGACGGCTCAGTGTTTGGCACAAAGAGCTCCGTGGCGCAGATACTGCAGTCCAAGCTCTGCTCACAACCTGAGTTTGATCCTGACAGAAGTTGGTTTCAGGTAGCCGGCTCAAGGTTGACTCAGCCTTCCATCCTTCCGAGGTTGGTAAAATGAGTACCCAGCTTGCTGGGGGTCAAGTGTAGACGAACGGGGAAGGCAATGGCAAACCACCCCATAAACAAAGTCTGCCTAGTAAACGTCGGGATGTGACATCATCCCATGGGTCAGGAATGACCCGGTGCTTGCACAGGGGAGCTTTACCTTTTACAGTGTCAGGCACAGAACAAAGACAGAATGTCAGCCATGAGCCAGTTCACAAAGGCAAGCTAGTTTTACGAGGGGTGTCAGCAGAATTGCGGGGAGGCAGCCCTGCCAGCTGAGACTAGAGACCGGTCCCTCTCTGCCTCACCTACCTCTGCCTTTCCTCTCCTTGCCACTTTTTGCCTCCGCAGGTCCAGCAGCTCCAGCAAGTCCCGGTGCAGCACGTCTATCCCAATCAAGTGCAGTACGTGGAAGGAGGCGATGCCAGCTATGCAGCGAGTACCATGTGAGTGTGCCCGGAGAATCAAGGGGTCAGGGCTTTTTTGGCCCTGACCCCTGCCTGGTGGAATAGCCTCCCTAGTGAGATCAGGGCCCTGCGGGACCTTCAGGAGTTCTGCAGGGCCTGCAAGACGGAGCTATTCCACCGGGCTTATGGTAGAGGCCATCGCCGGTTCTCATTATAATTACTGGCCTCCCTAGTCCTTTCCCCCCCTTTCCCCGCTGCTGAGGAAATCTAACCACCCCTTAATCTAACCACCCCTTCTATACCACCTTAGGGTGTGGTTAGATTAATTTATTACCTGCAAATTTCTGTCTCTGGAGTTTTGGCGCCATTGAGGGGCATTATTGGACTATTTTAAATTGTATTTTAAACTATTGTCGAAGGCTTTCACGGTCAGAGTTCATTGGTTCTCGTAGGTTATCCGGGCTGTGTAACTGTGGTCTTGGTATTTTCTTCCCTGATGTTTCGCCAGCAGCTGTGGCAGGCATCTTCAGAGGAGTAACACTGAAGGACAGTGTCTCTCCTCTTCAGTGTTACTCCTCTGAAAATGCCTGCCACAGCTGCTGGCAAAACATCAGGAAAGAAAATAACAAGACCACAGTTACACAGCCCGGATAACCTACAAGAACCAATGTATTTTAAACTATTTTAATGGGTTATTGTTTTATTGTGTTTTAAACTTTGTAAGCTGCTCTGAGCCCAACCTTCAAGTTGGGGAGGGTGGGGTAGAAATGTAATAAATAAATAAATAAAAAATAAAAAGGGACTTCTGCTGTACATAGTCATGATCTGATGCAAATGGATTCTTTCTGTGACTAAGCAGGTCCAGTCATAGAATCATAGAGTTGGAAGGGGCCATGGAGGCCATGTAGTCCAACTCCCTGCATAATGCAGGATCAGCCCAGAGCATCCCTGACAAGTGCTTGTCCAGCCTTCCCAAGAGACCTGGCGGCCTGCTTCTCTCCGACTGACCGGGCCCACGCATACCTCGCAATGCTCCCGGTGGAGCAGCTGGAAGGCTTTCATGTCCTCCACCCCGATTCCCTTGGGGAGGGTCTTCCCTTGCAGATCCAATTCCGCAAAGTCAGGCAGGCCGCGGGAGGGATCTGCCAGAAGGAAGAGGGCAGGCTTCAGAGTTCACTTCTAGTGAGCAGCCCTGCCTCTTCTTAGTAGAATCACAGTTGAAAGGGGCCACAGAGGCCATCTTGTCCAACCCCCCTGCTCAATGCAGGATCAGCCTAGAGCATCCCTGACAAGTGCTTGTCCAGCCTCTGCTTAAAGACTACCAGGGAGGGGGAGCTCACCACCTCCCTAGGTAGCTGATTCCACTGTCGAACAACTCTTACTGTAAAAAACTTTCCCCTAATATCCAGCCAGTACCTTTCTGCCCACAAGTTAAACCCCTTATTGAAAGTCCTAAGAATCAGAATCCTACTCGGGGGGAGGGCTTACTCTGAAGAAAGGGTACACTTGAAAATCTTGTCGGTCTCCAAAAGTAGAAAAGAGCAAGAGTCCAGTAGCACCAAATTTTCTGGTAGGGTATGAGCTTTTGTGTTTCACAGCTCACTTTCACCAAATACTTCCCTTTCCTCGCTGTGCCCCTTTTCCCACCATTGGGAAGGGGGAAGCAGATGGTGCCGGCCCCTGACTGCATTTCTCCCTTTCAGACGCTCCAACACTTACCCCTACACAGAGACCCCGCTCTACACTCAGAACACGGGAGCCAGCTACTATGAGTCTCAGACCACCCCGACACAAGTGTCCACCCCAGCCACCTCCCAGACGGTGGCCAGCAGCGGGTCAGTGCCCATGTATGTCTCCAGCGGGCAAATCATAGCCAACCCGAGCGGGGGCGGCAATACCGTAGCCAGCGGAGGAGGCGGCGGCGGCAGCAGCAGCAGCAGTGGAGGAAGCAGTGGCGGCAGCAGTACAGGGACCTACGTGATCCAAGGGGGTTACATGCTGGGAAGTTCGAGCCAGTCTTACTCACACACCACCCGTGCCTCCCCAGCAACCGTAAGTCTCCCACTAGAATCATAGAGTTGGGACCACCAGGGTCATCTAGTCCAGCCCTAGAGAGAATAGGCATGCATAAGAACATAAGAAAAGCCCTGCTGGATCAGATCAAGGCCCATCAAGTCCAGCAGTCTGTTCACACAGGAGCCAACCTGGTGCCTCTAAGAAGCCCCCAAACAAGATGACTGCAGCAGCATTATCCTGCCCGTGTTTGACAGCACCTAAGATAATAGGCATGCTCCTCTGATCCTGGAGAGAATAGGTATGCATCATGACTAGTAACCATTTTAACTAGTAGCCATGAATACCCCTCTCCTCCATGAACATGTCCACTCCCCTCTTAAAGCCTTCCAATGCATCGTAACTATGATTAATTTTGACTAGTAGCTATGGATAGCCCTCTCCTCCATGAACATGTCCACTGCCCTCTTAAAGCCTTCCAAGTCGGCAGCCTCCAGGTACTAGCTGGAGATCTCCCGCTATTACCGCTGATCTCCAGGCAACAAGGGGTCAGTTCCCCTGGAGAAAATGGCCACCAGTTCCTAGTCCAGCGCTCCTAACCACAGTGCCATGCTGGCTCTCAACAATTGCTACCTGCAGTCATTGCCTTCCAAGTGCAAGTTGCAGGATTTGGCCCTGTTCCCTGAGAGGCAAAGAGTGACCACCAAAAAACTGACCATTAATCATGGCAAACTAAAGAAGACTCATAATCAAGACTCAGTAGGGGAGCCTGTAACTTGTAGCCTCATTTTTAGAATCGTAGAATCATAGAGTTGGAAGGGACCACCAGGGTCATCTAGTCCAACCCCCTGCACAATGCAGGAAATTCACAATTACCTCCCACACCCCCAGTGACCCCTACTTCATGCCCAGAAGATGGCCAAGATGCCCTCCCTCTCATGATCTGCCTAAGGTCATAGAATCAGCATTGCTGACAGATGGCCATCTAGCCTCTGCTTAAAAACCTCCAGGGAGGAGAGCTCACCACCTCCCGAGGAAGCCTGTTCCACTGAGGAACCGCTCTGTCAGGAAGTTCTTCCTAATGTCTAGATGGAAACTCTCTTGATTTAATTCCAACCTGTTGGTTCTGGTCCGACCTTCTGGGGCAACAGAAAACAACTCGGCACCCTCCTCTCTATGACAGTCCTTCAAGTACTTGAAGATGGTTATTGTATCACCTCTCAGTCTTCTCCTCTTCAGGCTAAACATACCCAGCTCCTTCAACCTTTCCTCATAGGTCTCCAGACCCCTCACCATCTTTGTTGCCCTCCTCTGGACACCTTCCAGCTTGTCTATATCTTTCTTAAACTGCGGTGCCCAAAACTGAACACAATACTCTACGTGAGGTCTAACCAGAGCGAAGTGATACCATCACTTCATGTGATCTGGACACTATTCTTCTGTTGATACAGCCCAAGATTGCATTTGCCATTTTAGCTACCGCATCACATTGCTGACTCATGTTCAGTGTTTGGTCTACTAAGACCCCAAGATCCTTTTCGCACACACTACTGCTGAGACAAGTCTCCCCCGTTCTGTAATCATGCATTCAATTTTTCCTACATAAATGCAGAACTTTTCATTTCTCTCTGTTGTTAGTTTTAGCCCAATTCTCCAGCTGTCAAGATCATCCTGTATCCTGGCTCTTCTTCGCAGGTCCAATGGCTCCTGGATAACTACGAGACCGCGGAAGGGGTGAGTCTTCCTCGGAGCACCTTGTACTGCCATTACCTGCTGCACTGTCAGGAGCAAAAGCTGGAACCGGTCAATGCCGCCTCCTTCGGCAAGCTGATCCGCTCAGTGTTCATGGGACTCCGCACCCGTCGGCTTGGAACCAGGTAAATGGATCCAGGAAGAAGAAGGGTCTGCTGTGGCTCCGCCCACGACTCTGAGAGAAAGAATCAAGAGAGTGGGGAAGCACAAAGCTAGTTAAGATCGATAACGTGTGTTAAACCAAGTTCACAAAGTGACAGGGAAAAAAAGAGCTGTAATAGATGGGGTTTCTCAGGTTTCGCTAAGGTAGTTAGCACTAGTAATAAGATAAAAATCCCAAGTCCTGGTTCAGTCTGGGTAGGGGGTTAGTGTGGAACTGGTTAAGCAATCCAGAGGGGTAGTCATGTTAGCCTGATGTAGCAAAAAAATAAATGGGGTTTTTCCTGCGTCTGCAGAAGTGGACTGCAGTCCTGGGAAGTTTAAGCTGAAATAAAATGATAGCTTTTAAGGTGCCACAAAACTCCTGTTAATGAATCGCTGCTCACACTGGACTCTCCCTTTGAAGCTTTTTTTTTTTTGCTGACAGATGTTGATTTTCTGGTCAGCCACAGAGTGTCCTAGTGGACTGAAAAGTTCTCCCATCAGCTAGGTTCAATTCCAGTAACCCCTTAGAGACCAACAAAGTTTTTGGGTTATGAGCTTACTAGAGTCAAAGTGCCCTTTGTCAGATTTTGAGATCTTTGACTGTCGAAATCTCATATCCCAATAGTCTTTTTACTATAATTTATTTTTTAACATAGAAAAAAGAACAACAAATCATACATACACCAGTCATACATACTACAAATCATCCTTCCTTAATGTGCCGTTTATGGCTGCCATAAATAATCTGCTATAATCAAAAAAACCTCTCACTAAATGCACTTATAATTGACATTTTGGTCCCTTTATACTGCCTAATAACTTATGTATTTAAATCTTCTTATTTCACCACAGTCTCTACTCTGCTGGTCTCTTTAGTGGCAAACTTCCGTTCTTAACTCTATTTCACGCTTAATTAGATACAATATTTTTATTTATATTTCATTCTCCTTTAAGTTAAGTTTGTATTTAATCGAATAAAACATCGATTCTACCTATATTTCCTACATTTCATTGTTTTCTGATTGTTATCTAATTATTCTACCATTGAATATTAAGATTACATTATGCATAATCATAATATGGTTTCCATTTTTTCTGGAACTCCCCGACAGGTCTTTTATTCAACCAATACCCCAAATAGTCTTGTTGGTCTCTAAGGAGCTTCTGGACTTGAACCCAGCCCTTCTACTGCAGACTAACACGGCTGGCCTCTGAAAGTGTTATCCCATCAGTTTCTGAATGGTGCCATTTATTGACATCCATTCTTTTTGGGTAGGGGCTGAACTTCTTGACCTGTTTTGAGGGTAGAGTTAACATTATTCGAGCCAGCGTGGTGTAGTGGTTAAGAATGGTGGTTTGGAGCGCTGGAATCTGATCTGGAGAACCAGGTTTGCTTCCCCACTCCTACACATGAGCGGCGGAGGCTAATCTGGTGAACTGGATTTGTTTCCCCTCTCCTCCACATGAAGCCAGCTGAGTGACCTTGGGCAAGTCACATTCTCTCAGCCCCACCTACCTCACAGGGCGTCTGTTGTGGGGAGGGGAAGGGAAGGCAATTGTAGGCCGGTTTGAGTCTCCCTTAAGTGGTAGAGAAAGTCAGCATATAAAAACCAATTCTTCTTCTATAGCAGTGCTGCCTCTGCGTACCCGGGAGCAAAGTTGGCATCCTGGTGTATTGAAGTGTCCAGTCTCTTGGTTAGGCGGCGCGTTGCTCGTGTTGAGAAATTCTTGTAGGTTAGGGGGATGCCTGTAAGCAAAAAAAGGCCTAAACAGAAAGGGGAAGAGAAAAACTTCAACCCAGAAAAAATCAGTAACAAAAAGACTAGTAACAGAATGAATGCTAATGGGTTGGTTACATACGATAAATTAACAAAGCTTTAATACATTACAAATAGTAAAAGAATATTAAAACAATGCATTTCGGCCAATAGGGCCTCCTTAGTGGTACAAATTGTTAAAATGCACACCTTGAAAGTAAAAGCATTCAAAATACAAAATAACGCATTTCTGATCAAGCTTTGAAACCTGAAAAAAGAGAAGACGACATGGGGGGGAAGCACATTTAGATTAATTACCTTCTGCATGCCAAGCAGATGCGGAACCACTGAGCCACATCCCCTCGATCGCCGAGGGAAGAGGGAGTGACCGGCAGGCCTGTACTCTCTCCCCGCTTGTCTTTCAGAGGAAACTCCAAGTACCACTACTACGGGCTGCGCATCAAAGCCAACTCCCCGCTGCTCCGGCTCATGGAGGACCAGCAGCACCTGGCCATGAGGCAGCAGCCCTTTTCTCAGAAGCAAAGGTAGGGGGCGGTGCCGGGATGGCGCTCTTCCTCCTTCCCTGCCCACCGCGGCTCTCCAGAAGGCCCTGGGAACACTCGCTGTGAGGTGCACACGTGGCCCCCTGAGTGGCCTGCTCCCCTGCAGCACCCTCGCGGGGCAGGCTGCAGCTGCACCCCTTCCCTGTCCCGCGTGCTCCCTCCCTTCCCGCGTGCCTCGGGGGCCAGCTGGCGTGGCCAGCCCTGACCCTGCGTCCCTCTGCTTTCCAGGCTGAAGCCCATTCAGAAGATGGAGGGCATGACCAACGGAGTGGCCGTGGGGCAGCAGCAGGCCACGGGGCTGTCTGACATCAGTGCCCAGGTGCAGCAGTACCAGCAGTTCCTGGGTAAGGAACCCAGTGTCAGGGGGCTTCTCCACCTGCCCGCTCTCTGCACAGGGTCCAGAGATGGCTGCGGCACCCATCTCCCTCCCCCACCCCCGGCAGCCAAAGACGATGACCGCCCAGCTTACGGCAAACACCGCTTTGTGGGAAGATGTAGGGGGGCAGAAGGAGGGCAACAAAGATGGTGAGGGGTCTGGAGACCAAGTCCTACGAGGAAAGGTGGAAGGAGCTGGGTATGTTTAGCCTGAAGAGGAGATGACTGAGAGGGGATATGATAACCATCTTCAAGTATTTGAAGGGCTGTCATATAGAGGAGGGTGCAGAGTTGTTTTCCGTTGCCCCAGAAGGTCGGACCAGAACCAACGGGTTGAAATTAAATCAAAAGAGTTTCCGACTGGAGGTTTTTAAGCAGAGGCAAGATGGCCATCTGTAAGCAATGCTGATTCTGTGAACTTAGGCAGATCACGAGAGGGAGGGCAGGAACGGTTGGGTCAGTGTTTGGCTCTCGTGGCCCTTTCTTACATGTCCAGGGAAATGCCGATCACCACTTTGGGGTCAGGAAGGAATTTTTCTTCAGGCCAGTTTGGCCAAGTATCCTGGAGGATTTTTTGGGCCATCTTCTGGGCATGGAGTAGAGGTCATGGGGTGTGGGGGGAGATAGTTGTGAATTTCCTGCATTGTTCGGAAGGTTAGACTAGATGACCCTTGGGCTGCTCTCTAGAAGCCAGGAGGGAACTCTGAAGTCTGCCCTCTCTCCCCTCTTCCTTCTGGCAGATCCCTCCCGCAGCCTGCCTGACTTTGCGGAGTTGGATCTGCAAGGGAAGACCCTCCCTGAGGGCATCGGGGCGGAGGACGTGAAAGCCTTCCAGCTGCTCTACCGGGAGCATTGCGAGGTAAGTGTGGGCCCAGGCGGTCAGAGAGAAACAGGCCGTCGTGTCTTTCGGGTAGGGTGAGGGTCTGCTGGGACCACCCTGCTCCATGCCCATTCTGAGCCGCTAGGCCTGGCAGGACTCAGCTTGCTTGAAGAGCCCAAGCAGTGGAAACAGAACGGGAAGACCTCACCCGGAGTACTGTGTTCGGTTTTGGGCACCGCAATTTAAGAAGGATGTAGACAAGCTAGAACGTGTCCAGAGGAGGGCAACAAAGATGGTGAGGGGTCTGGAGACCTATGAGGAAAGGTTGAAGGAGCTGGGTATGTTTAGCCTGAAGAGGAGAAGACTGAGAGGGGACGTGATAACCATCTTCAAGTACTTGAAGGGCCGTCATATGGAGGAGGGTGCCGAGTTGTTTTCTGTTGCCCCAGAAGGTCAGACCAGAACCAACGGGTTGAAATTAAATCAAGAGGGTTTCCGTCTAGACATTAGGAAGAATGTCAAATCCTGCCCTCGTTACTCCAGATTTATGGACCAATCGTACATGTGGGCTGTTAACGACCACGTCTTCTCCTCCTCCTTGTCCTCCTTCTCAGGCTGTTGTTGACGTGATGATCAACCTCCAGTTCACACTGGTAGAGACGCTCTGGAAGACTTTCTGGAGGTACAACATGAACCAGCCGAGCGAAGCCAGCAATATCGTCGTGTGAGTATGGTTGATGGAAGCGGGTGGGGCCGGGAACGCCTTGGGCTAAAGAACGCCTCCCGTCGCCGGGCACCGAGGACCATTGTCGCTCAGCCGCACTTCCACTTTTGGCAGCTACCGGGACAAGGAAACCACAGTGTGTTCACCCTGATCCCTCAGGCCAGACTTTTGGCATTGTCCCTGTTGGCTCTTTCCCCACTAATCCCCTTAACAAGACTAGACCTGGAGTGAACTCCATGAACCTATGAAGCTGCCTCGTTCTGAATCAGATCCTTTGTCCATTTATAGATTGGAGTACAGTAGCACTTTGGTTGGCCACTTTGGCTGGCCCCTGTGTGAACAGACTGGTGGACTTGGTCTGATCCAGCAGGGCTTTCCTTATGTTCTTATGGAGGATAGGGCTATTCATGGCTACTAGTCCAAATGGATAATAGTTGTAAATACCTATTATCTCCAGGATCAGAGGAGCATGCCTATTATCTTAGGTGCTGTGGAACACAGGCAAGATGGTGCTGCTGCAGTCACCTTGCTTGTGGGCTTCCTGGAGGCACCTGGTTGGACACTGTGGGAACGGACTGCTGGATTTGATGGGCCTGGGTCTGATCCAGCAGGGCTTTTCTTACCTTCTTATGGTCTTATGTTCTCTCTAACTTGGCGCTTGCATTTGCCTCCAGCCACGATGAAGCGGAGAAGCGTCTCCCCAAGAGCTGCTTGGTGACCCTGTCCAAGTACGAGCCGGTCCTCAAATGGACGAAGGACTGCGACAACTTGCTGTACCAGGGGCTGGTCGAGGTCCTGATCCCAGATGTGCTCCGGCCCATTCCGAGTAAGCCCACCCTGTGAGACCTGCGACAGCCGAGCCTCGGGCATTCACGGGGCGCGGACAATGCGGATGCTGAAGGGGGGGAGGCTCGTGCATTTCACGGGGCTCCGCTTGGCGCTTCTGGCCGCCTCGCAGCAGGCTTGGTGTTGCAATATTGGGACGCCTTTGGCCAGGACTGAGTTTTCAAAGCCCCCCCCCCCCATCTCGACTTGTTCCCTATCATCATAAAACAGGGGGTCCCTGGCATGGTGCCCATGGGTGGCGTGCTGCCCGCCGACACCTTTCCTGGCACATACCAAGTGTTTTTAGAAAGTGGGTGGGGCCCAATGGGGCTTTTGCCCAGCAGGGCTTCCGGCTGGCTGTTGGAGATCTGATTGGCTGCACAGATCTTTAAAAATGTTGCTTCAGCAGCAGCTTCCACCCCAGCACCAGGGTCTTAGGTGTGGGACTGAAGGTAAGCTGTGTGCATGTAAGCAAGTATTTTAAAAGCAGTAGGGTCGCCATGAGTCGGAAACGACTTGATGGCACTTAACACAACACACACACACACAGCATTTTCAAAAGGCATCTTGTTAAACAGAGCTTTGTGCCTAACTTCTCTCCCTGACATTTAGTGGTTGGCTCCTGTGGCAGCCATTTTGTGGCTGCGCCCACCACCCTGTGCCAGTATTCCAAAGGTGCCCACAGGCTCAAAAAGGTTGGGGGGAGGGGGCCTGTCATACAGGAAAGACTGCCAGTATCTCTGGAAGGTCAGGATCATGTCACTGGGATGCACAGCATACAGGGGCTCTGTGTGGCCTGGAGGGGACCCATATTGTGCAGCCCACCCCCTGGGGAAACTAGAATTCTGACCCCCAGGTGGACACTGTCATTCTGAGCCCTCCCCTCCAACCCAGGAAGGGGCAGAGATCAGAATCTCCTAGGTGGGAGTCACTAATGTGATACTTCTACTCTGAAACCCCTTGCTGTGTCGCTGCTGGGAACCAGCAAGGAGTTTCGGGGTGGGGGGTCAGATTACTAAGAAGCAACGTTCCGACTCCCCCAGCCCACTTCTTCCTGCATTCCAGAGATGGGGCAGGAACTTTTTTGGGGGTGCCATCTCTCAGAAGCGTTCGGCCCCTTCTCATGGAAGATTTCCCCACCGCATCCCAGATGCAACGAAGACATTTTTGGGGTGGGGTGCTGAACTCTGCCTTTCAGCAAAGAGAACAGCTGAGAGAGTGTTCCGGCCTCCACCCACCCACCCAACCCAAAAGAAACTTGCTTGGGCCATAAAGGAATTCGGCCCCATCAAAGGGTGGAGCCAGGTGCTGTCACAGTCCACGTACCTTCAGTCCGGACCCCTTACAGCAGACTTAGCTGTTTGAGCTGCGCACCCCCGGCATAACTCCCGCTGTCACGTTCTGCCCCAGGTGCCTTGACGCAAGCAATCCGAAATTTTGCAAAAAGTTTGGAGAGCTGGCTGACTAATGCCATGATGAATATTCCAGAAGAGATGGTCCGCGTGAAGGTGAGCCCGAGGAAGGGACCCTAGGGATGGGGGAGAATCTCTGGCCTCTCTTTACCGTTTCCTGGGACAGCCCCCTGGAGCCTTTTGCCTGGGCCAAAGCAGTCTGATACGTGGCTTCCTAACTATGCCCCATCAAGTTTTCTGCTGCTGCCTCAGAGGACATTAGCTTGGTGCCACACTCCCTTCTATACTTCCTTGATCCAGCGTGGTGCAGTGGTTAAGAGTGGTGGACTCTAATCTGGAGAACCAGGTTTGATTCCCCCCACTTCTAGAAGAAGTAGTTGGTTTTTATATGCCGACTTTTTCTACCACTTAAGGAAGAATCAAACCGACTTAACAATCTCCTTCCCTTCCCCTCCCCACAACAGACACCCTGTAAGGTAGGTGGGGCTGAGAGAGCGTGACTGGCCCAAGGTCACCCAGCTGGCTTCATGTAGAGGAGTGGGGAAACCAACCCGGTTCTCCAGATTAGCCTCTGCCGCTCATGTGGGAAAACAAACCCGGCTCTCCAGATCAGAGTCCACTGCTCCAAACCACCGCTCTTAACCATTACACCGCATTACACATGAAGCCTGCTGGGTGACCTTGGGCCAGTCCCAGTTCTCTCCGAACTCTCTCAGCCCCACCCACCTCACAAGGTGTCTGTTGTGGGGAGGGGAAGGGAAGGAGATTGTAAAATACTTTGGGACTCCTTAACAGTAGAGAAAAGCGGGGTATAAAAACCAGCTATTCTTCTCCACCCCACCCCCGCCAGCTCTTTAGTTCCTTCTCCTTACACAGCACTCATCTGGGATGGGACAGGTTGTGTGACCTGCGCTTTGTCTTCCAGGTGGCGGCAGCAAGTGCCTTTGCCCAGACGCTGAGGCGTTACACCTCCCTGAACCACCTTGCCCAGGCTGCCCGGGCGGTCTTACAGAACACAGCCCAGATCAATCAGATGCTGAGCGATCTCAACCGGGTAGATTTTGCCAATGTCCAGGTAAGGGCCACGCCCAGCTCCGCCTGCCAAAAACAGCCCCTGGGGGGCGGGGAGCCGCCTGGCAGACCAGACTTTTCTTCTCCTCTCCCTCTTGGAACCCTCTGAGCGTCATTGTTTGCGTTAAATGCGGATCCTTGTTTAATTTTTTTAAAATGGCCGAGCTATGGAGCAAATTAACAAAAAACGGGTAGCTATGCCACACCTGCAAATACCCAAATCTAAGAATACAAAAGCATGTGGCTAAAGGCCATATATTGTGATATATATCCACCGTTTAAATAACACCATCAATCAGATTAAAGAATGTGAAGTCCTTATGTGCAGTGCTTGTTCTCTTTGACCCTGGTGGTCCCTTCCAACTCTATGATTCTTTCTTAAAAGTAATCATGTGAAAGTCCAGGATGGAGTTATAACCATTAGTCGAAGACTAAATCAGTGAATCAGACGGGCTGCCAGCTCCCGGTCCCATTTCGTGCAAATCTTCATCAGAGCTTCTACAAATGAAAATAAAACCTTAGACAGTAATATGTGTAATAAAACATGCCTTCACACTATCCAGTTACAACAACAAATAACAATATCAAAATACATAACTCCATCCTGGACTTCCACGTGATTACTTTTAAGCCAGGACACATGAAGCTGCCTTCTACTGAATCAGACCCTTGGACCATCAAAGTCAGTATTAGTTCTTGTAGGTTATCCGGGCTGTGTGACCGTGGTCTTGGTATTTTCTTTCCTGACTTTTCGCCAGCAGCTGTGGCAGGCATCTTCTGAAGATGCCTGCCACAGCTGCTGGCGAAACGTCAGGAAAGAAAAAGACCATGGTCACACAGCCCGGATAACCTACAAGAACCAATGAACTCTGACAGTGAAAGCCTTCGACAATAAAGTCAGTATTGTCTGCTCAGACCGGCAGGGGCTCTCCAGGGTCTCAGGCAGAGGTCTTTCACATCACCTACTTGCCTGGTCCTTTTAACTGGAGATGCCGGGGACTGAACCTGGGACGTCAAGCAGATGCTCTACCAAGCAGATGCTTTACCACTGAGCCACAGCTCCTCCCCTAAGAGAACAAGCACTGCGTAAGGACTTTACATTCTTTAATCCGGAATATTATTGATGGTGTTATTTAAACAGTGGATATATGTTGTAATGGATGGCCTTTAGCCACAACCCCTAGAGCGACCCATGAGCGCTTCCTGTTGGGCTGCAGCCGTGCACCTCGCCTTCCCCACCCCTCCCCTCCTCTCCCGCAGGAGCAGGCCTCGTGGGTGTGCCGGTGCGAGGACCGTGTGGTGCAGCGCCTCGAGCAGGACTTCAAGATGACCCTGCAGCAGCAGAACTCCCTGGAGCAGTGGGCCGTGTGGCTGGACGGCGTGGTCAGCCAGGTCCTGAAGCCCTACCACGGCAGCCCCAGCTTCCCCAAAGCCGCCAAACTCTTCCTCCTCAAGTGGTCCTTCTACAGGTAAGGAGCTGGGGGTGCCGGGCCGGGCCAGTCTCATCAGACCCCCGGAAGCTGAGCAGGGTCAGCCCAGGCTAGGCCCAGGATGGGAGACCACCTTCGAATGCCTTTTGCCATGACCTGGATGGCCCAGGCTAGCCCAGTCTCGTCAGATCTCAGAAGCTAAGCAGGGTCGGCCCTGGTTAGTACTTGGATGGGAGACCACCAAGGAAGACCAGGGTTGCTACGCAGAGGCAGGCAATGCCAAACCACCTCTGTTTGTCTCTTGCCCTGAAATAGATGGCCCAGGCTAGCCTAATTTCATCTGAACTCGGAAGCTAAGCAGGGTCACCCCTGGTTAGTACTTGGCTGGGAGACTGTCAAGGAGGTCCATCTTGTCTAAAACTTGTCCAAATGCAGTCCAGTACATGCTGTGCAGAGATGGTCTTGCAAGACCTGTTCCCATTCCCTTGTCAGATCTCAGAAGCTAAACAGGGTGGGCCGTGGTTAGTACTTGGATGGGAGACCACGAAGGAAGTCCAGGGTTGGTATGCAGAGGTAGGCAATGGCAAACCACCTCTGTTTGTCTTTTGGCCTGACCTGGATGGCCCCAGGCTATCCCAATCTCATGAAGTTTTGGAAGCAGAGTTGGCCCAGGTTAGTACTTGGATGGGAAGCCACCAAGGAAGTCCAGGGTTGCTACGCAGAGGCAGGCAATGGCAAACCACCTCTGTTCCTCTGTTCCCTCGAAAAGCCCACAAGGGGTCGTCGTAAGCCAGCTGCGACTTGACAGCTAAGAAAAGAAAAGCTTGTTATCAGCTCAGTTTGGGGCTTTGTTGCGGGTTAAATTCATTTTGGCCACCCTGTCTTTGGTGGCCCATTCGCCAGCAAGAGACTTGCCCAGGGCTTGGCTTCAGGGGCACTTCTGTAACATGGGTACAGTTAAGGAGCCTTCATTCCACTGCATGGGCCTCTTTGTCCCCCCTGCAGCTCCATGGTCATTCGGGACCTGACCCTGCGGAGCGCGGCCAGCTTCGGCTCTTTCCATCTCATCCGCCTCCTCTACGATGAGTACATGTACTACCTGATAGAGCACCGTGTGGCTCAGGCCAAGGGCGAGACCCCGATAGCAGTCATGGGAGAGGTAGGTCCAGGGTCTTTGGATCCTTAAGGGGGAGGGGCCTCTGGGACCCCCTGCTTGAAGAGCAGGAGACGTTCGGCTTAACACCCCTTTTGGACGGGGTTGTCAGCAAAGTGGAAAAGCACTTCTATTTGTTTATTCGTTTGTGTGTTTGTTTGTTTGCCACCTTTCTGCCTTGCAGGACTCATGGCGGCTTGCAACATAATTAAAACAGTTATTTTAAAAAGCCATCAAAGGCCACAATTTAAAATCTCAATGAACACATGAAGCTGCCTTATCCTGAATCAGACCCTTGGTCCATCAAAGTCAGTCTTGTCTACTCAAACCGGCAGCAGCTCTCCAGGGTCTCAGGCAGAGGAATTTCACATCGCCTACTTGCCTGGTCCCTTTAACTGGAGATGCTGCCAGGGATTGAACGTGTAAACCTTCTGCATGCCAAGCAGAGGCTCTACCACTGAGCCACAGTGTCCGTGTCTGTTCCCTTACCCCTAAATTCCCAGGGCGCGAAGTGCGCGCATTGCCATGTTCTGGGGAGCAGAAGCCCTCACCTGTTCCTCTCCCACCCGGCACCTGACTTTTGTATCTCTGCCTGGGGTGGGGGGGATCAGCAGCCCTCGCATCAATCAGAACGGCTCTGCAGGACTCCCTTTCGGGTGGAGTCCCTCCTCTGGCAGCAGGGCAGTCTGTGAGACAGGGACCATCGCGGCTTGACTTTGCTTCTCGTTTCAGTTCGCGAACCTGGCGAGTTCTTTGAACCCCCTGGACCCAGACAAAGGTATTGTCCGGCCACGTGGGCGCCTCTCTGGGGCTTGGGCGGGACGGGAGACCTCTGTGATCACTGCTGTCCCGGGGGAATACGGCTGATCCCATTTAGCTGGAGCGGAAGAGAGAGGGCCGCTCAGCCGCTCCCTGACCGCAGGGCTGGGCAGGGACTCGAGCCCAGAACTCACGGTGCGGAAAAGCCGACATGTGCATAGTGCTGGGAGCATTCAAAGGAGCTGCGGGTCAGCTGTGCCTTCTGGGGGGAGGCGGCTCTGCAACCGGAGCATGGAAAGGGCCGGGTCCAGACGTTGCTTGTGGCCCTGGCTTGCCTGATCTTGTCAGAGTTTGGAAGCTAAGCGGGGTCAGCCTTGGATGGGAGACTATCAAGGAAGTCCAGAGTTGTCACGCACAGGCAGGCGCTGGCCAACCACCTCTCCTCATCTCCTGCCTTGACCTGGGTGGCCCAGGCTAGCCTGATCTCATCAGATCTCAGACGTTAAGCAGGGTGGGCCCTGGTCCATACTTGGAGGGGAGATCCCCCCACAGGAAGCCCAGGGTTGCTACGCAGAGGCAGGCAGTGGCAAACAGCTCCGAAGGTCTCAAGTTCATCATAAGCCAGCTGTGACTTAACGGCCTTTTCATCCTCCAGCTGCCCCGTCCTCTGCTGTTACCTGGAATCCCTGTGCAATCTGGCCATTCACTAGCAAGCTGGCCCAGAATTCCCAGGCCGTCCCCTTTCTCTTCCTGTTCCACCCAGTCGCCCAGCCCCGAGGCCCCCTTGAGAGCGCTGCCTGCTCCGGCTTTGCTGTAATTTACCCCCCCCCTCTCAATTCCAGACGAAGAGGAGGAAGAGGAAGAAGAGAGCGACGAGGAGATGCCCCAAGAGCTCTCGCTCAGCTCCGCCGAGTCCAGCAGCCTCACCGCGGAGCCTATGGAGCCCCCTTCAAAGCTGGCGCGGGCAGACTCACGGGGCATCTTCGTGCAAGCGCTGCCCTCCAGCTAGAGCAGCCAGGGAGGGATGGACTGAACCCATGGCCGGCAGGAAGCCGGGATGCACCTTGCGCCGCCGCTCTGTGATAAAAGATGAGCTGTCCCGTCTCCTAGTGGTATGCGACGCGCTTTCATTTCTCGCCTCTTTCCCTGCCCCGCTGGTGGGCTGGGGCGGCCCAGGCAAGGCCCTGGTTTGGAGCGTTTGCCCCGAAGGCGTGCACAACCCCTGGGGGGTAGCACCGGGGGTGGGGGCGGCCCTGGTCTCCGGTCACACAGGCTGGTTTCTGCCTCTTTCCAGGTGCCTGATTCCCGTGGGATGTTAGAAGCTGGGTTGCATCTTGTGCCCCACCCCTCTAATCCATAGCTGCTTTTAATTACTTGGTAGGAGGAAGGGATCCTTGCCTAACACCCCACCCCCCAGCCCCACTGACCCTGCCAGACGTGGAGGAGATCCACGCCTTTAACTCCCAAGACTGGTCCAGGCACACCCGACCTCTGGCTTTTTCTGCGAGGACTGAGATATGCCAACATCTAGCAATTTGGGCCTCCCTTAGTGGGCACCCAGAGGGGCTGTTGAGCCTGCCACTTGGTGGGGTGGCAGTCCGACCCACAGGAGGGGCCTCCTGGAATCAGGTGTGACTGGTAGGGAATCTTCCTGGCAGCTCCCCGGGAGTTACTGCTGGTCCTGGCACCTTCCTTAGTTTTGTAGTTCTGAACACTCTCCGGTTTTGAGAAGTTTGGGGCAAGCTTCGTTTAGGATTATTCCTTTTCCCACAAGATGTGCCAGTTTTGACCATGGGGCACACGGACTCAAGGGTCGCTCCAGCATTGCTTTCTCTGCCAGTCGAGCCCAGCGGGGCCGTCTCTCTCATTCTGGCGCGTGCTGCAGACTGCCTCATGAAAAAATGGGCATGACGATTCTAACGTGGAGCTGGGCAGCCTCCGTTCTGAGCCGCTGGAGTGGTGGCGAAGCTCTCCTTTGCCACCAGCCTGTGCCCAAAGGCCCAAACGCAGGCACGTGAATGCACCGTCCGCCTTTAGAACTAAGCAGGCTGTAAGCAGGCCCCCGCGAGTCCGCGGTAGCACCATGGCCCTGAAATCCGCACCTGGCAGCTCCTTCGGGTTCTCGGAGTTCGACTATCCGTGTCTTAATCCCAGCCTCTCCCCATTCTCACGCAGACATCTTGCTTGGCCCCAAACTACACTGCTAGGTTCAAAAACAAACCAACCTGACTGCTTCCTCTTTCCAGCTGGGGGCAGCAGCACCCTCCTCAGAGGTGTGACAGCTCCGGCTGCGTCTTGCAGCTTGGGGCCGGCTGATAGTCAGTGTGTGTGGGTGGCTCAGGAGTCAGCCACACGGGCAGTGAGCGAAAAGCCCCACCTGGCCTCCCCTTTGATTATGCCACCAAGGGTGCGGGCCCCGGGAGGAGGTTAGGATTGAATCAGAGCCCCTTTGGCCCAGCTGAACAGGCAGCCAGAGAGGGGCTTCCGCCTTCACACCACCCCCAGCTCCGTGTGTAGGCTTCAGAAAAAACCTGGGATCATGAGGCTTCTCTTTGGGGGATACACAATCTTTGTACTGCTTCGGTTAAACTTCCCTCCATGCCGCCGTGACTTTTGCTTGTTACGGAAGCCTCTCGTTTCCATAGCACGATCAGAGGCAGGCCCGTCCCGTTCGGCTTGTCATTCGTCTCACTCGGTATGGCGCTCGCAGAGAGAGGGGGTCCTCGTGGAAGCCGGAGACGGCCTTGCTTGGACTACAGGAGCGGCTACCCCACCATGGCCTTTCCCAGCCTGCTCACAGCTACAGTGCCCCAACTCTCCTCCTGTTGCTACAAGAATGCAGCCAGCTTGCTTTCCCCAGATGCAAAGCCGATTTGAAAGCGCCAGGCGAGGAGGTGGTGGATTCAGGCAGGATCTGGGTTGTAGGTGCTCACCTCCTATTGGTCTGCGGGTGGGCAGGGGCTACTCCTGCCCCAGCAGGCTGCCTGTATCACTAGCGTGTAGGAGGCCCAGAAGGCACAGCCAGGCTGGAGCATCAGATGCCCTTTCTTATGCTGGCTCATGGGTTGAACCAGGGGTTCAATCAGGCAGGCCTCAGAGTAAAAGCCCCAGTCCTTAGCTCAGCTCTGGCTTCTGGACAGGTTCTCTAAGCAGTTGCATCCTTTGACCCTTGGAAGTGTTCAAGTGATACAAATGCAGTCAATTCCCTCTCCCTCCCCAGCACACACATGTATCCAGCCATCAAGCAGCATTCAAAGTCCCTCTGGCTAATCCTGTACCCTCGACAGGGAACGCGCCTACTTTCCCTGCAGCCCCTCAGTTCCTGGTAACCCATTTCCTTGCTACAGGCTGGTGTGCAAAAAAACTTCCTTTGTCCAAACAGGCAGGAGCTGCTCATGGCTTCAGGGCCATCCAAGCCAACCTGCTCTAGAGAAGGACTCATTTCTGAAGATTGTTTCTCTAGCCTAAGAGTGGCACTTTTCTCCGAGACGTTTTTTGAACGGGGGGGGGGGGGGAGAAAGAGGTGCCAAACCTTTTGCTGTTCTCCTGTAGCAACATGCTGTCTTGGAGAAGAGGGGTCTTTGGGGGTGGGTGGCACATAAAGCACCTGTCAGTTTTTAGCTATAGAAAATGCCTAATTCCCCACCCCCCAGCTGGGCTCGCAGCAAATTCCCCCCACCCAAAGCAGCTCAGCCTCCCAAAGCACCTTTGTTCCTCCATACTGCAGTTTTCCCTAACAATCCGCAACGACCGCATACGCTCCAACATCGCCACCCGGTTTTTTACAATATGCCATTTCAGGTTGTACATAAAACGAAAAATCGATTTTGTCATCTCCAAGATGGCAGCTGTGTGTCCAGCGGCGGGTAACAGGTACATTTCCTGCTCTGACGGGGGTGGGGGAAAAAAACCAATGATCTCTTAAGGGACGGGCAGTAATCACGGTCGAAGAAGTGGAGCGCCGTTCTCCCACGGCTCCACGCCCGTCCCTGCTCTCCTGCACCTCTTTTAGCTTTAGAAAAGTCCTAACTCTAGCAGCGCCAACGGATCTCGTCATTCACACGACCCTCGCTTCTGTGAGCTAGCTGTTCCACCCACGAAGCGTGCAGAAAGGGCGGATCCGCCGTTCGCGCAGGACTCAACAACATGAACGAGCTTACCTTTTATTGTTGTTTTTAAATTGTTTTGCTGCCTTACACAGTGACAAACCCCGTTCCCCTCCAAACCAAGATTCTCCTTGTCAACCAAGCAGGCTGGCTGCAGAGCATGCAGGGGGGCGGCGGTCAGCAGGACCCCCTCTGCTCAGCACCCCCTCTGCGCCAGCCAGCCAGCCAATGGATCTGGTTATTTCCTACCCACAGAAAGTAACCAACCTTCTGGTTTGTAACTGAATATTAGATATTCTAGTTTTAAAACAGACAAAAAAAATTTCCGTGCTTTTATATGTAATTACTAATTCTTGTTCTATAAACCACCTAAATATTGTGAGATTTGGTGAAGATAAAATTACTTGATATTTTTGGGTTTTTCAACCATCATGGCCTTATTTGTTCGATTTTTCCAGTGTTTTAAACCTGTGATATAGATGTTTATTGCAAAAATCTACATATTGTACAAAATATATATTTTGTGTCGATTTTTGTGCGGCAGCAGCGGCTTTGGGCCGCTCGATAGACTTCCAGTGGAGTGTGAAGAGCTTTGTAGACGTCCCCCGGCCCGTGAGACGGGCAGTGCCTGTGGTCAGCTGGCGTGCGTGTGTGTAGTCTAGAGTGCAAAAGCTGTTTTCTACCTTTTGTAGTTCTTTCTTAAAAGAAATAAATTCAGCCGTGTTCTTTGCCTACCGTGCCGTTTGCTCACTCTTGCCACCATAAAACTCTGCTGTGGGGGCATTAGCGGCGCGTTCTGAACTCCGAGCACACACCAGGTTGGGCGGCAAGTCTGAAAGCAGCCAAACACGGGCATTACTGGGGCTTTGTTACGCCAAAGGGTTGAACACCTGAAGCTGCCTTCTACTGAATCAGACCCTCGGTCCATCAAAGTCAGTATTGTCTACTCAGACCGGCGGTGGCTCTCCAGGGTCTCAGGCAGAGGTCTTTCACATCCCCTACTTGCCTAGTCCCTTCAACTGGAGATGCTGGGGATTGAACCTGGGACCTTCTGCATGCCAAGGAGAGGCTCTGCCACTGAGCCATAGCCCTTCCCTAAAACATGAAGCTGCCTTCTTCTGAATCAAACCCTTGGTCCATCAAAGTCAGTATTGTCTACTCAGACCGCCAGCAGCTCTCCATGGGAGACAGACATGCTTGCTGTTCAGTGATCCAGAGACTGGCCATGGACGAGACGTCTGAATTGCTCCCCTGCAGCTTTTAATCACTGGTCAGAACGAAAGTCATAGCCGGGGGGGGGGGTGTTCTAGGAACCGAAAGCTCAGCAGCTGGCATGTGTAGTGGTTAAGAGCGGCACACTCCCATCTGGAGAACTGGGTTCGATACCCCGCTCCTCCACATTAAGCCTGCTGGGTCACCTTGGGCCAATTACAGTTCTCTCAGCCCCCCCTACCTCACAATGTGCCTGTTGTGGGGAGAGGAAGGCAACTGTAAGCCGGTTTGAGACTCATTTCAGTAGAGAAAAGTGGGGTATCAAAACCAAACCTCCTCCTCAATCCCAATCAGCAGTCTCCCCACTAAAATCCCCCATCCGGAGTAAAAGAACCAGCGAGAGGCAGGCAGGCTCAAATTTAAATGTTTATTGCAGGTAAGAGAAAGCCTGCCTGAGATAAACTCAAAGGAGGGGAAATGCACATTTGTCGCACATCTGGGAGAGGGGGGGAGAGATGGCATTTATACTGAGACGGGGGATCACTTTTCCAGTGAGAACACGGATGAGGCTCCAACAGAGGTGGGGGTCTTTTGTCTCCTGCAAAGACTTGTTGTTTCCCTGGAACCGTTCACGCTTCAGCGTTCCACTCAGCACTGGAGAGGTGGCTCCCCTCCCTAAAGTTTTGCTAAGTGCACATGAACCCGGTTGCTGCCTCCCAGCAGAAACCGCTTGTTTTCTGGGAAGGATCCAGCAGCGGCACGCCAGCCATTCCACGCCAGCAGGACGAGCCCACGAGGAGCAGAAGGCTTTGCGGCACCCGCCCCACACACGGAGACAGTGAAGCCCGGGCAGTGGGGTTCCACCCAATGCAAAACAAGAGGCCGTCTGTGGCCAAGGGATGGGGAAATTAAAAAAAAACCTTTCCAACACGGAGGTAGTTGAATTCAACGCAGTTATGGCAGGGAATGCACTACTGGAGCTTCACAAGACGATCCACGTGTAGCGTTCGTTGTCTGCGAGGAATTTCAAGGAGCAGCCTGCAGGGAAAGGGGGATAGCTGATCAGCACCATTTCACACCCCCTCCTGCGAGAAGGAACACCTCCCTTCCAATTCGCCACAGGGTCTCCCAAGAACCCACCATGTTGCATTTCCGGGGTGGGTGGGTATGACCCCTAACGCAGAAGCCGGATGTCTGCAACCTTCGCACTGTTATGCGAGTCACAGCACCCTGAAGCCCCTTCCCCCATGGGCAAAATGAGGACCCAGGAGACAAGTAGGGCAGAGCACCCCAAACAAAAGGAATCATAGAGTTGGAAGGGACCACTAGGGTCATCTAGTCCAACCCCCTGCACAATGCAGGAAATTCACAACTACTTCCCCCACACACACACCCAGTGACCCCTACTCCATGCCCAGAAGATGGCCTCCCTCTCATGATCTGCCTAAGTTCACAGAATCAGCATTGCTGACAGATGGCCCTCTAGCCTCTGCTTAAAAACCTCCAGGGAAGGAAACCAGGGTCACCCAGCAGACTTTATGTGGAGGAGTAGGGAATCAAACCTGCTTTTACAGATTAGAGTCTGCCGCTCATGTGGAGGAGTGGAGAAAACCAACCCGGTTCACCAGAGTCGGCCGCTCATGTGGAGGAGTGGGGGAATTGAACCCGGTTCTCTAGATTAGAGTCCACCGCTCCAAACCACTAACGCTACACAGGTGTAATGTATTTGGTTTGGAGCAGGCTGCTGGTCAGCATTGCCTAGCCCTCCAAGTGCACCCCTGAGGTAGGGCCCTCCCATTGAGGTAAGGGCAGGGAAGCTGGCCGGTCACCTTTATGAAGGGCCTCGTTGGTCATCCTGTTGACGTAGCGGCCGCTGCTTTCGGGCACCAGCCACTTCATCACCATGTCCACGCAACTCTTGCGGTAGGAGCTCCAGACACTGCCACTGAGGAAGGGAGAGGAGAGGGGCGGAAGAGGTGTCAGCAAGCGGGGCCCACCAGCCAAGGCCACCCTGGGTCCCTGGCACTGTTTCTGCAGAACGCAGACCCTGAAGCCAGCAGAGGTGAGCAGTGACACCTGCCTCCGCTTCCGGCTCACGTGGGGACACCTGGCTCGCTCAAATCAAAGCAGGAATTACCAGGCTGCAGCTCTTGGCTGGCTTCTGTAAGCTCTCTTGACCGCTCACAAGGCAAAACCCACGATCCTCATCCACCCTCTCCACTCCACCCACGACTAAACAAAAGTGAAATTCAGCCAGCTGAAAGCCATCTCCAAAAAAAAGTTATATAACGACAAGGAACGTAGACCTTAAAATAAAGGGAAGAAGAAGAAGAGTTGGTTTTTATATACTGACTTTCTCTACCCCTTAAGGGAGAATCAAACCAGCTTACAGTCACCTTCCCTTCCCCACACCAGACACCCTAGGAGGTAGGTGGGGCTGAGAGAGCTGTGACTAGCCCAAGGTGACCCAGCTGGCTTAATGAGTAGGATTGGGGGAAACAATTCAGTTCACCAGATTAGCCTCCGCCGCTCACGTGGAGGAGCGGGGAATCAAACCCGGTTCTCCAGATCAGAGTCCACCACTCCAAACCACCGCTCTTAACCACTACACCACGATCCCCATCCAGCCTCCCCACTCAACCCACGACTAAACAAAAGTGAAATTCAGCCAGCCAAAAGCCATTTCCAAAGAAAGTTATTATCACGACAAAGAAGGTAGACCCTAAAAATAAAGGGAAGCTGAGAGTAGTTGAACTGCAGAGTTGGAGAACTCGCTTGGACTGGAGATTTTCCAGCCGAAGTGTTCTGGGTGCAAAGCTTAGTTAGAGCACGTGACAGAGGAAAACACCCCCCCCCCCATTCCTCCCAGGAGATGTTCGCACAGCAGCCTTGGCAATGCTCCGGCACAAGCCATCCAAGGCAGGCTTCTGCCAAGGAAAGGAAAACCCCACCTCGCACACTTCCATCCTACCTGGTCTGTCCTTTGACTTCCGTGAGATCCCCCACACTGACGGTGACGAAGACGCCCGTATTCAGATCCCATGCCACTTTGAGGCTGGTGTGATAGGTCTTTGGCCTGCAAGGGTATTTGGATGCGGGGAGAAAATTAATTAGATGTGAAGCTCAGGACACTACTGGAAACACAAGCGGTCCCTATCAAGTATTAGTACATAAACACGTGACAGTTATGTTTTGGTAAGCCCACCAGTATACCTTCTCACATCACCCCAGAACCTCAGGTCTCCCCTAGCCAACGGCTGCTTAGTCCAGTGGCAAATTATTCTTAGTGTTCAACCCTAAAGCTTCACTTCAAACTGACAGGGGCCAGGCTGCAGAGAACCAAATCTAAATATTTCACTGTGTTCTGTGCCACGAGAGAGCTCCAAGAGGTCTTCCCAAAGGGGAGAGGCTGTGGCTCAGTGGTAGAGCCTCTGCTTGGCAGGCAGAAGGTCCCAGGTTTAATCCCTGGCATCTCTGGTTAAAGGGACCAGGCAAGTAGGTGATGTGAAAGAGCTTTCTCTGCCTGAGACCCTGGAGAGCCGCTGCCCGTCTGAGCAGACAATACTGACTTTGATGGACCAGGAGACTGATTCAGGATAAGGCAGCTTCACGCGTTCAGCTCTCATGAATCAAGGTGAACGGCATTTCAACACGTGAGGTGGTGTCCGGGTGGGAGAGGGCTAACAGAGACCCAAGGAGGGCCCGGAAGCAGGGCGGACTCACCGGAGCTGTCCCTCCTCGTCGGGGGAAGGGAAGGCTAGGAGCAAAAGTCCAATATTGATGATCACTTGGTTGGTTTCTGGACAGACCTAGAAAGATGAATTCGGCAAGTGGGCAAATGAGGCTACCTGGGACTCCAAAGGCACTTTGGTTGCCCTTGGCCCTGCATTCGCTGGTCAGAACTCAGAGGAACAACCGACCCAACACGCTCCTGAACGGACAGCACTGAGGCCTAGCCATCCTGTCCCCCCAACAAGTTATGGGCCAATAATGGTTTAATGGGTTGGGGGGGTGGGTGAGCGAACAGACCAGGGGTCCCCAACCTTTCTGAGCTTTGCGGACACCTTGGGAATTTGAGCAGCTGCCGCAGGAGGTGGAGCCAAGCCTAAAACGGCTGCCGCACACGGCAGAGCCAGATGGGATGCCTCCCCCTCGCACTTCCTGGGAAGAAGGATAGCCCAGGGGGGCAAAGGAACCACTCACTGCCAAAAGGAAAGCCCCCAGATGGTTACAAGCCCTCCTCGGCCTCCAGTGGGCTGCCTGTTGTTGCAGCCGTGGGAAACCCTTGCGTTTGAATGAAGGCAACTTATAACAAACCCCACCTTACCAGGGTCCCTTCCCACTTTCTTAACAGCTCAGTGGGCGCTGAAGGAAGCAACTGGTGGACACCCTGGTGCTCCACAAGCCCTACATCAGGGGACCCTGGAATAGACTATCCCAAGGAATGCTGTCCAGGGATCGGTCTCAAATGCTCCAGTCATTTCTTTTCCTAACCCCACCTCCAACACCCTGGCCCAGACTCACAGGAAGAGGAAAAGGAAGAGGAGGAAGAAGAGTTGGTTTTTATATGCTGACTTTCTCCTTCCCTTCCCCTCCCCACAACAGACACCCTGTGAGGTAGGTGGGGATGAGAGAGCTCTTAATTGAACTGTGACTAGCCCAAGGTCACCCAGCTGGCTTCATGGGTAGGAGTAGGGAAACCAACCCGGTTCACCAGATTAGAATCCGCCACTCATGTGCAGGAGTGGGGAATCAAACCCAATTCCTCCAGATCAGAGTCCACCGCTCCAAACCACCACTCTTAACCACTACACCACTCTGGCTCTCAAGAACTTGGCAGGAACCTCTCCATTTGTGAACCCAGAGAAACCTTTAGGGCTGTCCCCTCCCTTCCTGAGTACCTCCCCTGAGCCGTATTTGAATTAGCCCCTTCCCAGGAAGTGAGAGGGAAGCAGCAGCAACAAAGTCGTGTCTCAAACCTGGTAGAAAAATGACAGTGGGCCAGCCGTGCTTTTTTTTTTTAAAAAAGGATCCATCGTCAGCCTGTATCGGAGGACAGGAGAAGGTCTTTCCCCTCTGCGTTACTAAATTGAACTGAAGCAAGGAATTCTCTCCCACCCACCCGGGATGAGCTCTCTCAAACGCCAGGCAGCCTTAACGTGGGAACAGCCGGGATGCAAAACCAACAGTTGCCAGAGAGGGTTGGTTGTCATGCGAGAACGGCAGTGCCGGAGCAACAGTCTCTCTGGTCTAGCATCCTGCTTCAGAGCAGCCGGCTGAACACCCACTGCTCTGCATCCCTGTTATTCGGAGAGTGTTCCAACCTTTCAATGCAGAGCTTTCCTTCCATTGCTAGAGCTAACGGCCTCGAAGGGACCCCTCTTCCACTAATGGTTTAGGCACCTGTTACAGCCAACCAAAGTCAAAAGAAACCCGAAGGAAAGGCTCCTACCCATTTCCGGCTCTTTCCCTGCTCGGGAGAGAATATGACCCTTGCAGGTCAACGCAAGAGGCTCTTGGTTAAAGATGCTTCAGCGGTATTCACTGGCCAGAAATATCCTGGCTTTTGCCCTTCCTCAAATCTCAAGCAAGCGACAGAGAATTTACTACATGGGAGGGGGCCAAGAATGCCCCAGGAAAAGAGTTGGCCATCTGGACAGCAATAAAGATGGTGAGGGGTCTGGAGACCGTCCTATGAGGAAAGGTTGAAGGAGCTGGGTGTGTTTACCCTTAAGAGGAGAAGACTGAGAGGGGATATGATAACCATCTTCAAGTACCTGAAGGGCTGTCACAGAGAGGATGGGGCTGAGTTGTTTTCTGTTGCCCCTGAAGGTAGGACCAGAACCAACGGGTTGGAATTAAATCAAAAGGGTTTCCATCTAGACATTAGGAAGAACTTTCTAACAAAGTGGTTCCTCAGTGGAACAGGCTTCCTCGGGAGGTGGTGAGCGCTCCTTCCCAGGAGATTTTTAAGCAGAGGCTAGATGGCCATCTGTCAGCAATGCTGATTCTATGACCTTAGGCAGGTCGTGAGAGGGAGGGCATCTTGGCCATCTTCTGGGCATGGAGTAGGGGGTTGGACTAGATGACCCTGGTGGTCCCTTCCAACTCTATGACAGGTGCCCAGTGCGTCCCTACCTCCAAGATGACAATGTCATAGTCGCTGAAGGAACAAAACTGCTTGGACCACGAGGCGTCGTTCCGGATGACTTCGTTAATGACGTACTCGAAATCCAGAGTGAGCTGCTCCACGGTTAAATACTGGCCCTGGAAAGAGAATCAAAGATGAGGCTTCTCCACGAGGCAGGCCTCTGTTCCTCCGCTTCCTCCCAAGAGCCTAATCCTCAGGCAGAGATTTACAGCCAGCTGGGAACAATACGCTCTGCTCTCTAACCACTGGCTCTAGGGAGCTGTCAACCGCGTTCCCTCTTTTTTTCCAATCCCATTCCCCCCCCACCAAAGAGAGCCTGTGAAGTTTCGACTGCAAAGGCGTTTTCACAGTCCTAAAAAGGTCATGGTATGAACAATCATTCAAGGCCCCGCTGACTGACTGCGAGCCAGAGATGGTCCCGGCAGTCAAAAAGAGATCAAAGGTCTCCGTGGCCGGGCCCTTCGGACAATCTGCAATATCCCTTTCGAGGCCTGAAGATGTTTACATTGCTGGGCGACTAATTTATTATGTTATTTAAAGTCCGTGCATCACCTCCGAAGCAGCTTAAAGTCAAAGCACAGACAAATAAAAGAAGAAATGGAAGAACTGCCTCAAACACAAAAATGGCAGATAAAACAGCGAATTAAAAGCAGTATAAAAAGTATGAAACAAAAGGAAAAAGACAGCACACTATGCCTTGGGACAGATAGTTAACTGTTAAATGAATTCTATGTGTTTCAGTGCTGGCCGAGGCAGCAGAGACAAATGCTACCAACAAAAACAAACCAACCAGGATGAATAAGAACATTGTGACTTTAAATTTAGAAGACAGCAGACTAGGTGCCAGGTGGACTTCTCAGTGGGGGGGGGCCCTCCAATCACACACACACCACTGAAAATGCCTCATCTCATCACGTTTAGCCTGGAGAGGAGAAGACTGAGAGGGGATAAGATAACCATCTTCAAGTACTTGAAGGGCTGTCACAGAGAGAGGGTGCCGAGTTGTTTTCCGTTGCCCCAGAAGGTCAGACCAGAACCAACGGGTTGAAGTTAAATCAAAAGAGTTTCCATCTGGACATTAGGAAGAACTTTCTAACAGTTAGAGCGGTTCCTCAGTGGAACAGGCTTCCTCGGGAGGCGGAGGGCTCACCTTCCCTGGAGGCTTTGAAGCAGAGGCTAGATGGCCACCTGTCAGCAATGCTGATTCTGTGACTTTAAACAGATGATGCGAGGGAAGGCATCTCGGTCATCTTCTGGGCATGGAGTAGGGATCGCTGGGGGTGTGAGGGGGGAGGTGGTTGTGAATGTCCTGCATTGTGCAGGGGGTTGGACTAGATGACCCTGGTGGTCCCTTCCAACTCTATGATTCTATGATCCAGTTTTGCCTTTAAATTGTCAACAATTTAAATGGGTCTTCCCTTGCTGAGTCAGTCCTCCCAGATTCCTCATGATCTAGAGCCAAGCCAACCTTAACACCCAGTTTTGCCAACCTTGTTGGATTTCAGGTCAAGAATGCTCCCCCCCAACCCCCCACATCAAAGCAAGAGTCTCTCTCCTCTGGCAACAACGGGGGGGGGGGGCTCCTTGAAAGCCATCCTTACCTGACAGACAGCCCTCTCTTTTAGGAGCTTCAAGTTCCTTCCTCGCAAGTCCGTCACAACAAACGGCAAGGAGATTTTGTCATCCTCATACTCTGAAAAGGAGAAACAGTGAGAGGGCAGGCGGAGGACAACTGAGCAGAGAAATCATCAAAGTAGACCTCATGCAAAATAACAGTTCCCCCGTGCTCCCCAAAAATTCCCAATTTTTCCGTTGGCCTTTTCTATGTAGATGTATGCTACATAACCATTCCACACATTTGCATGGCTTATTCGGGTCACAACAATCCAGCTTTTCTTGGCACAGAGTTTGGTTTTCTTTTCACTGCAAGAGTACACACATTCCTTCCTTTGTTCATTTGCAAGCTGACTAACTACACACAGGAAGGGCTAGGAAAGCACCCCAAAAAGAAGAACCACATAGAACTCTCATCCATGAGGGTGAGAACTGTCAGCTCCTTCCGCAGCCCTTGCCCTTTGGACTGGCCATCCGTTCTTGGTTCCATTCTGCACCTCCCTTTCTGCTACCCACTCCTTCCCCAGAAAGGATTTTAAAAGGGACTGACCATCCTCTGCCTCCGAGAGGTCGCCGGGCTCCAGAACGTAGCGCAGTTTGGTATAGTTCACGTAGCCCGGCTCGGCCGGCTCGCTTTCCAGCTCGAGGCCGGGGGAATCCTTGGGCGACCCCCCCGTGTCGGAAACGCTCCCTGCCCCAGAAGACTGAGAGCTGAGAATGCCGCTGCTGTGCAAACAAGATCCCGAACTCCTCCCGAGATCCCAAGAGGCTAAAGAACCCTGGCCCGCAGCCCCTGAGTCAAGACGGTGTTCCGGCCCGCCGCCAGCTTCCTCTTCCACCGGGGCAGGGCCTTTGGCTTCTTTAGCCCTTCGAAAGATATCTGCGACAAACTCCTTCGCGAGAGCTACCGCGGGCGAGACGTGGTTTTCTGCATCCTGCAGAGGCTCCGGTACAGCTTGGTGGGAGGAAGCTGCGCTCCGGCAAGGGCCATTGTCTCTTTCCAGCCCGTCCTTTGGGCTGGTGGAACACTGCGAGGGGACGGCCGCAGGGCAGGCTTCGCTGGCAGAGGACCGGGGCTGGTGACTTCTGTCGTAAAGGATTTGGCAGAAGCCGCTGTCGTCTGAAAGGAAGCGCCAAAGGGAAGCGTAAGAAAAGCTGGCTTAATGTGGTGCACGGACTTCTGCTGCCAACCTCTGTGGTAACTCCTGCCCACATTTTCAGGCATTGCTATAAGCAGTTTAGTCTGGCTGAAAAGATATTTAGATGCCAGTAATGGGACTTCTGCCCTCAGTCTGGGAGGGGATTAGATTCGTTTCCCTCCTTCCTGTAGACCTAAGCTTCTTAAACTGTGGGTCGCGACCCCATATGGGGTCACATAGCTGAATGTGGGGGTCGTGAAAAATCTGGCAACAGTAAAAGTTTTCTATTTTACCTATTTTATATACCTGTATACCCAGGAGTCCCGTGACGCAGAGAGGTAAGCTGCAGTACTGCAGTCCAAGCTCTGCTCACGACCTGAGTTCGTTCCCGATGGAAGTTGGTTTCAGGTAGCCGGCTCAAGGTTGACTTAGCCTTCCAAGGTCTGTGAAATGAGTACCCAGCTTGCTGGGGGTAAAGTGTAGACCACTGGGGAAGGCACTGGCAAACCACCCCTTAAACAAAGTCTGCCTAGTAAACGTTGGGATGTGATGTCACTCCATGGGTCAGGAATGACCCGGTGCTTGCACAGGGGACCTTTACCTTATATACCTGGGGTAGCGTAACAATTTCTCAGGAGAAAAGGGGTCGTGAGTGGAAAACATTTAAGAAGCCCTGCCATACACCACCTCAGATTCAGCGTTAGCCTTTTCTCTTACCTGTAACAGTGCACCCCCCCCACCCCCGGCACAGAAATTGGTACAGTCACACGTGTAACATCTGTGGCATATTTATTTCTCTCTAAGTCAGATGTGTCCTGAGCTGGATGAACCAAGCTAGCCTGGTCTTGTCAGATCTCGGAAGCTAAGCAAGGTCGGCCCTGGTTAGGACTTGGATGGGAGACCAACAAAGAACTCCAGGGTGGCTACACAGAGGCAGGCAATGGCAAACCACCCCTGTTCATCTCTTGTCTTGAAAACTCTGCAGGGTCTCCATAACTTGGTTGTACCTTGACAGCCCTTTCCAGCACCACTAAGTCAGATAAAATAGTCACTAGGCCAGGTAGGTGATATGAAAGACCTCCGCCTGAGACCCTAGAGAGCAGCTGCTGGTCTGAGTAGACAATACTGACTTCCAAGACCACGGTTACACAGCCCGGATAACCTACAAGAACCAATGAACTCTGACCGTGAAAGCCTTCGACGATACTGACTTTGTTGGACCAAGGGTCTGATTCAGTAGAAGGCAGCTTCATGTGTTCATGTGTAATGGTGGAGTGTTGGGCTGGGGTCTGGGAGAACACAGATTGAACCCCCACTCTGCCGAGGAAGCTTGCTGCAGGGACCCTGGGCCAGTCATGCGCTCTCCACCTAACATGCCACATGAGGTCGTTATGAGGATAAAAGAGAGGAGAGGAAAATGACGTAAGCCATTTTGGGTCTCCGCTGTGGAGAAAGGCGGGGTATAAACGAAGCAAATAAGTAAAATAATAAATAAGTTCACTGGTAAAGGCACGTAGGCCTAACTTCAGAAAGTGACCCAAGCTATTTCTCCAAGAAGGCCCCAAACGGGACCTGATTCTTCTTCAGAGAGTGGCTCCACACCCCAAAGTTTAAAGTCTATGCGAGAAGGAAATTACCATGGCCACTAGGAGCTTGCATTTGTTGTCCATCAAGTTTCGGCTTCTACAACGTTACAGAAAGCAACGGAACCAGTTTGTCAAGGGATTCCAACAGATTGAGAAGATTGAAATCAGCGCTTCAAGAGCTGATTCATCTTCACCACCCAGACAAACACAAAACTGCTCTCCTTTTGAAGTAGGCTTTCTAGGATAAAGGGAGCCTTCCTGATACACTGACTTCACTGTTCAGAGTCTAATCCACACAAGAAGTTTTTATGCAACAACAAAAAAATCTGCACTGCCTGATTATGCCATGCGAAGACGACAACGTGACAATAAACTTCAGGGGTGCTGGGGGAACAGCAGTGCGCAAAGAGAACTTGGAACGACTCAGCTAAAGTTACGGCAACTGCAGGCGGCCGTCCGGAGAAGCTGACAAAGAGAACTTGTACTCCCTCTCCCAAAATATTAGAATTGAAGCACATCCAATGAGGCTGACGAGTAGCAGATTCAGGACGGACAAAAGAAAATCCTTGTTTGCACAACAAGCGATTAAAATGTCACTACCAGAGGATGCCGTGGTGGCTGCAGGCATAGACAACGTTTGGAGGGTATTAAGACAGATTCACGGAGGACAGGTCTGTCAGTGGCTACTAGCCATGGTGACTGAAGGGAGCCTCCACATTCAGAGGCAGTCAATCTCTGAATATCAGTACCAGGAGGCAGTATCAGGAGAAGGCCTCAGCTTCTATGCCCTGTTGTTGGCCCTCCAGAGGAACTGGTTGGCCCCTGTGTGAGAAAGGGTGCTGGACTAGATGGACCCTCAGTGGTCTGATCCAGCAGGGCTCTTCTGATGTTCTTATGAAGGCCTCCGTCTCTGTGCCCTGTTGTTGGCCCTCCAGAGGAACTGGTTGGCCCCCGTGTGAGACAGGATGCTGGACTGGATGGACCCTCAGTGGTCTGATCCAGCAGGGCTCTTCTGATGTTCTTATGAAGGCCTCCGTCTCTGTGCCCTGTTGTTGGCCCTCCAGAGGAACTGGTTGGCCCCCGTGTGAGACAGGATGCTGGACTGGATGGACCCTCAGTGGTCTGATCCAGCAGGGCTTTTCTGGTGCTTACGAAAAGCACAGAAGTGCTCAATCTCATTACTACAAGGGGATACCTGCTTCACATCCCCAACCATAAAGAAGCTTTCCATGTATAAATGTGATAAATCGGAGCCCCTGTCTCAAAAGAACGGGCGGACAAGTTTGCACTGTCGCATTCATCAGCTGGTCTTTAAAAAAAATTATTTAGAAAGCGGCTGGAAGTCTTGTACGGACCCCCCCCCCCACCTAGCGGTTTAGTGTAGTATCTGAACAGGAAGACTTTGTACAGCACCCACCACCCCACACACACACACACACCTCTTACCTGATGTATGCACAGAAACCGCACACGCCACTAGAGAATAGCTGGTATTGAGGAGCACGACTTGGTCCTTCTTCAGCTGGAACGCCGGCTGGAATGTGGGGAAGGGGTACACCACCTGGTACTTGGTGTGCAGCATGAAGCCGTGCTGCAAGCATTTGGCATTAGGGTCACCTGAGGGAGGGAGGGAGCGAGCACAAAGCGGCATCAGCAAGGACTCCGGGAAAGCCCCGAACACAGGCAGCAGGCGAGGGAAAACAGTTCGCCATAAAAACACTTGGCAGAAAGCTGCGGTTTTCTGCCAAAGGATTCACAGTGGAGATATATTTCCAGATGTGTGACGGTGAACACTTGAAAATTAATATGGGAACATTACATGGTTCGAGCTTTAGGAAAGGGCAGGCTATAAAATTAAGCAAGTATTTTGTGGCTGACGTATTTACGGCACATTTTTATTGCCTCTCAAGAAGAAGAGTTAGTTTTTATACGCTGACTTTCTCTACCACTTGAGGAAGAATCAAACCGGCTTACAAGCACCTTCCCTGCCCCTCCCCACAACAGACACCCTGTGAGGTAGGTGAGGCTGAGAGAGCTCTAAGAGAGCTGTGACTAGCCCAAGGTCACCCAGGTGGCTTCTTGTGTAGGAGTGGGGAAACCAGCCCAGTTCACCAGATTAGCCTCCGCCGCTCACATGGAGGAGTGGGGAATCAAACCCAGTTCTCCAGATGAGAGTCCACCGCTCCAAACCACCGCTCTTAACCACTGCACCACGCTGGCTCTCTGACTGATCACTGGCTTGAGTATTGTGAGGGGGAGCCTCAAATGACTGGCAGCACCCAAAATATGAAAACATGTTAAAGCAAAATAAATAAATAAAAATAGGCAGAACTGTTTTCCAAACATTATCTCCTGAGTTTCTCGCAGCCAGGTTCCAACTACTACACCAGGGGTACCCAACCTTTTTGGGGCCTGCAGGCACTTTTGAAATTCTGACACAGTGTGGGGGCGTGGCCATGAAATGGCTGCCGCAGCTCACCTTCAGTCGCACAGTAAAGATCCTTAGGCTGTGATGGCAGCTGCCTCCAAAGTAATGTTTTAAAAAATCTGCACAGCCATTCAGATCTCCAGTGACCAATCAGAAGCTCTGCTGAGCAAAGACCCCCACCCAGTTTCTTGGTGGGCACCATAGTGCCCATGGGCACAACCTTGGGGACCCCTGTACTACACTGCTGCTTCTCAAGTGTGTTAACCATATAAATCGTTCCCACTAAGGTTTTCTGCAATTAAAGGTACCCCACAAAAAGAAAGAGAGAGAGAGAGAAAAGGACGAAAGATCTGCCTCTGTGCCAGGGAGGGTTTTGCTCACCTTGATGCGCAAGGGCCATGTCCCTGCAGCTGGCGCAGTGCACAAGAGGAGGCATGGCCACTGTACTAATGTAGATGTCCCGATGGTTTTCGTCACTCATCATCATGTTTATGAGCAGGCCGTTAGATGAGCGGGTGCTGCCAAGAAAGAGGAATCAGTTTCAGAGGAGGCCACAAAGACCCGCCCTTCTGGCTCTTACAGCCAAACAGAGAAGCCCCGTTAAAGGCCACTTACACCGAGGGCTTCGAACACCATTGTTAACAAGGGCCGGATATGACATAAATGTCACCTGGTTGGGCCGGGCACGCCTCACCAGCCCAGATCGAGAGTGGGGGGTGGGGATGGGGCTGCCTCACGGTTCGGATACCAGAACCAACGGGTTGAAATTAAATCAGAAGCGTTTCCGTCTAGACATTAGGAAGAATTTTCTAACAGTGAGAGCAGAACATCACTTTAACTTGAAATACCACAACCTTTTCAATCCTAAATGTATTGGGGCTTTGGCGCAGAACTGGCTATGTGCCGCTCTGGTCTCTTATTCTGCCAAACTAAGATGTGGGGTTTTAATTTTTGCTCAGCGTAACGTGGGTTACCTTACTTCTAGTCCCACCGCAATTTAAAAAGCACCAGAAAGTCAAGGCAGGGCATTAACGTCAACTTTCAAATCTCGTGAAGTCGTCATATGACACACGCCTCTTCCCCAGATCTTTCATTTGACTGGTGTGGCAGGGTATAAGAGGGAAGAGTCCAGAATGCCTCGAGCAAGTGTATGCACTCCTTGCTGTCACAGGGAACATGGGACGTTCAAGGGGGGGGGGGGCAGGCACGTCTCAGGTAGGTTCACAGCCAAGTTTGGTTCAAAGACACATACTTGAAGCCAAAGACGATGACCTTGGAGGAGTCACTGGGCCATTCGCATACGGTCAGGTACAGATCGCTGTAGATTTCTTCATCTTGGAATAACCGAACCTGACGCACCTGAAAAAAACAGCAAGAGACTTTCTGGGACATGGCTGGACAGAAACGTACTATCAGGAGAAGCCAAAAAGCAAACAAACAAAGGCACAAGATGTGCATTAAAATGTATTAATCCAACCAATTAATCAGAATCTCAGTGTGTTTTGAGAATGGGCTGTACAGATCCTCTTCAGAGAACTGCCATTGTTAAGTGACAGAAAATTTCAAACGAGCAATAACAGATAATGTGATCAAGATATCCCCCAATAAGACTTTTTCACCTGTGAGCAAGTCAAGTTTCTCACCTGCAAGTTGCCATGTATTCAAGCAACAGCTAGTGAGGTAATATGGTGCTGAACAGTCATCTCTTTATTGTTACCGTGGACTCAACCTACTCTGCAACCTAGCTACAGGCGGTAAAGATCCTTGGCGCGACTAGACAATGATGTCTGCTTTTGTCAGATCCTGGGAGGAAGCAGCAAAAGCCTTAGATATACTACATACTAGTTTAAAAAAAGCTTTTCTATATTCATAAGGCAGCTTCTCATATTCATATCTAAATTGGACTGATTTCCTAAAAGCGAGACTGACAATGGAATCCTGAACAGAGTTGAGTCCTACTAAGCCCAGCGACCTCAATGGATTTATAAGGGGGCAGCTCTGCTTAGTGCTGGACGGTAAAGCTATAATCCTGTGTCGCTTGAATACAAGAAGATTTGCTTCTGAATAAGCATGTATAGAATTGTGCTGCGTAGGACAGGCTCACAGTAAACCAGTGACTAAAAATACTTAAATGCAATCCAGAGCTATACCAGAAACAACCCACATCAAACCAGGAGCAAAATAGCTACCGTCACTGTAAAATAATGATCTTTTTTGAGGTTGACCCAGCATGTGTCAAGCATATTGCCTTTGGTCAGGGGTGCTACCAAGAATACATATATTTCAGAAAGAAAAAAAAAATAACGATGGAAACGAATAATCTGATTACTGGTAGAATAAAAAGGAAACCTGCATTTTGTTTATTAGGTATTCCACCAAAAAATTTGAATGACCAGGACAGGGTTATTAGCCAATATAGTTTTGCTGCTGCAAGAATTGTGATAGCTAAAGTTTGGAAACAAGTGAATAAACCTTCAATCGTTGACTGGAGAGAGAAATTATGGACATATGTGAGGATGGCCAAATTAACAGAATTCCTACAAGGAAAAGATATGGAAGATTAAAAAAAAACATGGTTTAAGGCCGCCTGATATTGGGATAATTTGGCAAAAATGGAGTTTACAGTATTAATTAACGAGTTATAGAAATTAGCATTAATGATCTTAGAAGTTTTTAATTATTAAGTGTTATAAACTGTCTAGACACTTCTTCGGAAGTCGGGTGAAGGGTCACTTTTATAGGTGGGTGGAGGGGAAAGGGGTATCTTCTTTATCTTTGTAATATCATAATTACAGATGTAACGATTACGGTATATAGATACCCTTCTGTATTTTTCTTCTTTCTTTTTGTATTTTTATGATTTGTTTTTATCTTATTTGTTTGTTTATTTTTCTTTTTCGTTTGTTAAAAAAAATAATAAAAATTTAAAATAAAAAAACATATATTTCAGAACAGAAATATCATTCTCATTATCATTAAATGTAATGTACACATTAAATACAGAATCAAAGAACTTTTTAGTTGGGGCTGGCAGTGTTTTTGGGGGATATGTTCCTTCAAAATAAAAATAAAGGACTACAGGTCTCTCAAAAAAAAAAAGAGGTATGTGGAGACACTTTCAGACAAAAAAATATATTATTTTAAAGGGCTAGTTGGAAAAGATAAGCTCTATGGCTATTGTGATATTCCTAAGACTGACTCAGATGAGCAGATTTAAAGAGGAATAATATGATCCTCACTTTAAAAAGATTGTTAAATATAAATTCAATGCCTGTAAAACAAACACATTAGTTTTAATAACAACTGAGATATTATTGCCGTATTAGCATATATGTATGTTTCCGTACTGTCCTTGACAGAGCAATACGTTTAGAATGCATTGGGTCCCCCTGAGGAAATAAATCATGATTTTATAGCACCTGAGTTTCCCCCCCGCCCCCGGAGAATCAGCAAGATGAAAGGGCCTATGTCTCTCTCTATTCCTGGTTCATCTCTACCCTGTGGTTCATCTCTACCCTGTGGCCTCTTGCTCTCAAGGAGCGCTTCCCACAGCATGAGAACTCCACAGTCCCATCCTAAGCAGAGTTACTCCCCTTCTATGTCAACTGATATCAGTGGTCTTATAACAGCAGGGACAGTCCTGCAAATAAATTGACAGAATCACCAGCGTGGTGTAGTGGTTAAGAGTGGTGCTTTGGGGTGGTGGATTCTGACCCGGAGAACCAGGTTTGATTCCCCACTCGTACACATGAGCGGCGGAGGCTAATCTGGTGAACTGGGTTGGTTTCCCCACTCCTACACAAGAAGCCAGCTGGGTGACCTTGGGCTAGTCACACTCTCTCAGCCCCTCCTACCTCCAACAGTGTCAGTGGTGGGGAGGAGAAGGTGATTGTAAGTCGCTTTGATTCTTCCGTAAGTGGTAAAGAAAGTCGGCAAATAAAATCCAACTCTTCTTCTAAACCATAACAATATGGATTAGCCTACCTACCCACAAATACCTAGCGTTAGTAGTTCATGGCATACAGATTACCTGTCAGGGAAAGAGGCAGAATTCCTTCAGTTCACAAAAGCTTCCCTGCCCAGGCAAGCTGGCACCAATTCTAACTACCGAAGAGAAGGTAGGAAACTATTTACAAGAGGGAATTAGTGTAAGAGGCCTTCTGGTTACCACAGGCCATACATACATCTAGTCAAACCAATTTAGAGCCTAAATTATTAAATAAGCCATTCAACAGGCTGAGCTTGGATTTGTCAATAAAGCTCTCATTTCCCCAAACCTTACAAGACAATCTTCAACCAGTAGTAATCTATAACCACAACTGGCATTTACCATAAAAGAACACAAGCATCCCAGCAACGCATAAAGGGTTTGTGACCAGCACAAAGAAATATTTAGACACTAGCTCTTATCACTTGTTCTCATAACGGTAAGGTCTTTTCAAACCTCTTTATTAGCCATGTGTTAATGAATCAGAGCTGTTTGAATATCAAGAAGTTAATCACCCCTTCTGTGATCAGCAAAATGTAGTAAAAATATATCAGGGCAAGGCTTTAAGAAGACACAGCATCCTGCTGAATTTCTATTCAGGGTTGCTATAGTATAATTATTGTCTGGGATATAACTATATAGGAGGAACTAAAGTTCACACAATTAATTAACACCACAGATATGGAACATTTCATTTGCTTGATGCAATTTCCATTAATGATGGTGCATGAAAAATCACACAATGCTGCCTGCTATGAAGGTGAATCCCCCCTCCCACTAAGCATCTCTCGTGGTGTCCCACCCTTAAAAAGCCAACTCTTCCTTAAGAACATGGGTCCAGCCAAATGCGACAACTTCCACAATCCCAGAAAACATTCCACTACCATCTCATGCAGCACTGATCATACCATTTTTAGCTTGCTATGGACATTGAATTCCCACCAGTAGAGATGGTAGATGTAGAAAGAGAAGTCGTCATCGCCGCTGCTGCTGGTGTAGGACAACACATATCTCCCACACTTAGAGAAGCCCAGGAAAATGTGCCTGTAGTATAACATAAAAAGGAGATGAAACTTAGACCCTCGCAGATACAGTCCACTAGTGTATAGAAACCCCCCCCTTACCTCCACAGCAGCTAGAGATAGTTTCAGAGGGTAGCTGTGTCTATCTGCAGTAGAACAGTTAGATTTGCGTCTGGTAGCACTTTAAGAGACCAAGATTTTTGGGGTATAAGCTTTTGCAAGTCGGAACTCCATATCTGATGAAAGGAGCTTTGACTCTCAAAAGCTTACAACCCGAAAATCTTGTTGGTCTCTAAGGTGCTCCTGGACTCGAATTAGAGATGTAAAATTCCCAAAAATTTCAAAGTCATCGGGGGGGACAGGACCATTTTACCCTATATATGCAATACTTACTTTCCTATCATACCTAAATGCCTTTTTCTGATTTAAGAACACAAAATGCATCATTTCTAACTTAGCATATAAAGCTGTACCATTTGGCATATATTTAAGTTTTGCTAGAATTGTTGGGATTGATTGCATTCAAACTGGAGATTGGGGGTTATTTAATATCTGTTTAGGTAGTACTTTATATTTTGTGGAGTTTTCGTTATTTAATTAAAGTTAGGAATATTGCCAAGTTCAGGCTGTGTTTTGCTAGCAGTGTCTTGCTGGCGTTTTAATTTCACTTATTTTTCCTGTTCTATTATTTTTATTTCTGTTTTCTTTTGTATTTTTTAAACCTCCACTTGATCTTCTGAAGTTTTTGTTTCACTTTGCCCCGCCTTTGGTGTGTGTGTTATTTTTATTATATATATTATTACATTTTTGCATTAATATGTATGGCATTTAAATTTATAAATATATTGAACTTTCTATTAAAAATCCTGCAAATATACCCAATAGTTGAGAAAGAATTGCAAACTGTTGTACTCCATGCTAACACAGTGCATGTTATCTTAAACTTTTGCCATTTGAGAGGTAAAGTGGGGGGAGGAATTCAAGATACAAAACTGTGGTAAATGAAAGAAAGCATATCATTTAGAAACAGTCACAACAGATAGGACAGCCAAGATATTTGGAAAATAAGGTGAACTTTTGTAATGCTGAAAATATTGAACTCTTTAGTATATCATGATATTAATTTTTGCCAAAATTATTTACATTTAAACAAACAAAACTTGAAAATGCTGTATATGCTCATAGTACAGTGGTATATTTCGCCTTAAAAAGCATTTTACTCACTGTAAAAGAGAAGATATTTTGTGCGACTTTTCCCCCCAGTGGTCCCCCAAATTCCCTAATTTTCCCCCCTGGAAAAAAAAAATTCCAGTACTCCCCCAAATTTTCCAATTTTTTTCTGTGGAAAAATGGAAAGACTCCTCGGACTTCTTCACGCTATGTAGTTTGTGTGTGAGAAGAGAAGATATTTCATAGGCGCTTCCCCTCCACCAAGCACTCCCAGAAATTTTCAAATTTTTCTATAGGAAAAATGGGGGGGGGGGATCCAATGAATTTTTTTTTGGGGGGGGGGGTTCCCCAGGGCCTTCTCCAGCTAGCACCACAGAGAAATACATGGGCAGCACACTGCAACCTTACCCTGCACACAAGAAATGTTCGTCCACGATGCTTTTCAAGGAGACACAAACCCTGGGCGGAAGCTTACGGAAAAGACGAGGCGAGAGCTGTCCGCTGATCTACAGAAGGATATAAAAGACAATATATTAGGTTTTCTTACAGAACATAAGGTATCTAACCCCCAGGGGGACCACAAAATGGAGGAAAGGAAGAGGAATATGCACCACCTCCGGGTCACATGCAAATTAATGGTGCTAAACGAACAGCACACACATATCAAGTGCATTTTGTGATTGAGAATTAAACAGCAAATATTGCAATGCCCTTGTATAGAGAGCCACAGTGCGGCTTTATTTGGAATACTGTGTGCTGCTCTAGCAGCTGTATCATAGAAAGGAAAAGTACAGGACAATCAAGATGATCAAGGGGTTTGTAGCATCTTTACTAGGAGGAAAGGCCAGGGAGTCTGAAACATCTTCCTTTTCCCTGTCAAGTCACAGCTGACTTATGGCGACCCCCATGGGGTTTTCAAGGCAACAGACGTTTAGAGGTGGTTTGTTATTGCCTGCCTCTGCTTAGCAGAGACCTTTTAGTTTAGAAAAAAGAAGGGGGAAGCGTGATTGAGGTTTATAAAATTATGCATGCGTGGAGCAAGTGAACAGATGGAGCTTTTCTCCCTCTCCCATACTAGAACTCAGAGACTCCACACATGTCAAATTTCATTGTTCATGTTTCAGACATATTAAATAGCTTTTATGTTCCTATGTATATAATTTACTTCAGCATTCTCAGTGATATTACACCATACGCATGGACCACAACTCACCATGGCATCTTTCCAACAGATACAGCCTTAATTTTATTTAACTTTATTTATAGGCTGCTTCTCTCACTTGGACTCGATAGATTACAAAACATAAAATAACAGTCAGACAGCACATGAAATCCAATAAAAATGCAACAGGACTAGAATACAGAATAGGAAATTAGATTACAGAATAGGAAAACAATGCAAACCAAATTTTAACATTCCTATATTTACATCAAAAATAAATGCAACATCATCTTTTGGCTCAAATATTCTTAAAGGCCTCACTATGCACACGCACGCACACAAACACACCCCATCTATCACAAACCCATTCTCTCTGCTCGCCTCTTGATACCACTGATACATTCCCCCCCCTCTGGCACTTCACAACTCTCCCCATACATGAAGCAGTTTCCACCTCCTCCATCCTCACCCACTGGCTCTCCTCTCGGACACAGTTCATAGCACGACCGATCCTGGGATACCAACATTCTCCAATAAAAAACAAAGAGGAGGACTGTAGCGCCATAAAACCTTACTTTGTCCACAAGTTACAGTGAACGCATGTACATCCTGCATGTACATACATGCACCCGTTTGTAAGAAAGAGCCAAAGCACATTCACTTTACAAATGAAACCGGGGGCCAAAACCTCGATATACGTTCAGTTTCAATCAAGTGTACGGGGGCTGGATGTAACATGCGAATTGTAGTCTGAGTAGTGCAGTCAATGCTACCCCATTGTTGAATATGCACATAAAGCTGCCTTATACTGAATCAGTCCATCACTCTACTCAGACTGGCAGCAACTCTCCATAGTTTCAGGCAGAGGCCTTTCACATCATCTACTACCTGATCCTTTTAACGGGAGATGCCAGGGATTGAAACTGCGACCTTCTGCATGCCAAGCAGATGCTCTACCACCAAGCCACAGCCCCTCCTCATTCTCATAAGAGTAGCCATCCTCAGACCAATGGTCCAGCATCCTGTTCCCAATAGTGGCCAATCAAAAGGAAGCCCAAAAGCAGGCCCTGCGGCTCAGCCCAAAAGCCCCATTCCTCCCCCCTCCCCAACCAAAAAGCACCAGATCTGTAAGCCTTGCCTCATAAGGCATCCAATAATCAATGTAATAAGAATTTAGGAGCAGCCCTGGCTGGATCAGACCAGCATCACGTCTCACACCCTGGCCAACCAGTTCCTCTGGAGGTCCAGCAACAGGGCACAGGGGCTGAGGCCTTCCCCTGACGAGAATATCAGAAGAGACCGGCTGGATCTCACCAGTGAGGGTCCCTCTAGTCCAGCATCCTGTCTGGCACAGTGGTCAACCAATTCTTTTAGAGGTCCAGCAACAGGGCACAGAGGCCGAGGCCTTCCCCTGATGTTGCCTTCTGGCATGGGATTCAGAGGTTGACTGCCTCTGAATGGGGAGGTTCCCTTTAGTCACCAATAGACCTCCGTGAATTAGGATTGCAGAATTTAAAACCGGGCAAAATCTGAAACAAAATGGGGGTTCTAGATTGAGAGGCAGGGCCCCCTCCCACTGATAATTATTGGCTGTTTTGTTTTTCTAATCCCTTTCATGATCCCTAGCACAGAATTCATCCTCTCCCCGCCAAAAAAAAAGACAGCATCATGTAGTAATTACAGTGTCAGATTAGCATCTACAAGACCCGGGTTCCAATTCCCAGACTGCCAGGAAGTTCACCTGGTGAGCTGTTTGAGTGTAATCCATCTGAGTAAACTGACTTTTACACAGCCAAAAGTCTGAACAGTTTGAAAAATGGAATGTATTCTTTGTCTAGAACATGCAGTTAGTTTGTTATATTCTGTTGCTGATGTATTTAGTACTTTCTGTTCTAGACTCTCGTGGTGTATTTTATTTGGCTTTTTGGCCAAAAGTCTGAAAAGTTTGAAAAACAATGGTTTTTTTGTGTGCGTGTGTCTAGAATGTGCAGTTAAGTTTGCGCTGGCATATTCTGTAGTACTTTCTGTTCTAGACTCGCGTATTTTATTTTATTAGGGTTTTTGGTTAAATAACAAATTAAAATTACAAAAAAGGAAGCTCACTGGGTGAATTTTGGCTACACACACTCAGCTTAATCTACCTCACAGGGTTGTTGTGATGATAAACTAGTTAAATTGTGGAACTCCCTGTCCAGGATGTGGTGATGGCTGCCAACTTGGAAGGCTTTAAGAGGGGAGTGGACATGTTCATGGAGGAGAGGGGCATTCATGGCTACTAGTCAAAATGGATACTAGTCATGATGCATCCCTATCCTCTCCAGGATCAGAGGAGCAGGCCTATCATGTTAGGTGCTGTGGAACACAGGCAGGATGGTGCTGCTGCGGTCATCTGGCTTGGGGGCTTCCTACAGGCGCCTGGTTGGCCACTGTGGGAACAGACTGCTGGCCTTGATGGGCCTTGGCCTTTCTTATGTCAACGATGCAAACTAGTCTGGGGACAAAGTGGGTGGTTTTGGGGCCATCCACAGGCTCTCAGCCTAGCCTACCTCGCAGGGTTGTTGTGAGGACACAATGGAGGCGAGGAGAATGAAGGAAGCCACTTCAGGGACAAAAAGAAAGATATAAGGGAAGTAAATTATCTCTCTCTCTCTCTCTCTCTATATATATATACACTTTGGAACTGACCGAGACAAGAAAGGGAAACATGCGCGCTGGGAGGGCAGTAGTCCCTTTTATTTTTTTCTATATATAGTTATATATAGTTTTTACATATAGTTTTATATATAGTTTTTTATATATAGTTTATATATAGTCAGTTCCAAAGCCTCCAAGGATGGCTGCCTGGTTCTGTGTCTGTCATGTATGGTTTTGGGGTCGGCCACAGCCGCTCAGCCTAACTTACTTCGCAGGTACCCTTCTTTTTGTCCCTGGAGTGGCTTGCTTCATTCTCCTCGCCTCCATTGCGTCCTCACAACAACCCTGCGAGGTAGGCTAGGCTGAGAGCCAAAACGACCAAGTTTGGTTCCCAAACTGCCCTACAACCCGGTCTCCAAGGACGGCTTCCTGGTTCTGTGTCCGCCTCCAGAGCGGGAAGAGTGGGGGGCTCCCCTTCCTCGAGCCCCTTTTTTACACACTGGCCCCAAGCTGGCCCTGAGGGTGAGGCCTCCCTCCCCGCCCCCCTCTCCCGACGACGCCCCCCTTCCTCCTCCTCACCTTGACGCGCTCCAGCTGCCTCACCACGTGCTCCCGCCGCCCCCCGCGCCCCGACTCGGACGCGCCCCGCTTCCCCCCTGAGGCGGCGGCGCCCCGCTCCGTTTTCGAGCTCGGCGCCATTTTCCACCTCCTCCGGCCGCCGCTTCCCTCCTTCTTTCAACCGCGCGAGCTGTCCGGCCAGGCTCCGCCCCCCCGTCGCTGCCCGCTCATTGGTCGGCCCTCCCACGTGAGCTGGCGGCCATTGGCCCTCGCCCCGAAGACCAGCCCTCGGCTCGGCCGTCATTGGCAGGCGCGGGGCGTCAATCACGGCTACCCGTCCCGAGCGGCGAGACGTCCTCAGGTTTAGATCCCGCCCCCTCTTCTCGTGTCAGGACGCTCGCCGAGTTTCCATTGGACAGATTGCAGTCGCGGGCCGTCAATCACGGCTACCCGTTCCCAAGCGGCGAGGCGTCCTTCGGCTTAGACCCGCCCCTTCTGCCCGTGTCAGAACGCTCGCCGAGTTCCCATTGGACAGATCGCTTTTCGATCAGGAACGGCTTTGAGGTCGCGGAGAAAGAGGGAGAAAGGCGCCTTCCCGGGTACCTGGCCCCGCCCACGCGTTGCCATGACGGTTGCTGGGGCAACGGATGGGCCTGCACGCCCCCTTCCTTGAGGACCACAGAGAAGATGGGTGTGAGGCTGCAGCTTGTAGGACAATTCCCTGGGAAGGGCGGGGAAATCCCTGCAAGGACCAAAACAAGCTGCTCCCTGCAAGAAGCGAACTAGCTCCTCAAGGAAAAAGACACCAACTTTGCTTGCTCCCACTGTACTCATTTTCTGCTTAAGCACCAAAGCACCTAATATCGTAGACATGCTCCTCTGACCCTGGAGAGAATTGGGATGCATCATGACTAGTATCCATTTTGACTAGTAGCCATGAATACCCCTAGGGTTGCCAACCTCCATGTACTAGCTGGAGATCTCCTGCTATTACAACTGATCTCCTGCCGATAGAGATCAGTTCACCTGGAGAAAAAGGCTGCTTTGGCAATTGGACTCTATGGCATTGAAGTCCCTCCCCAAACCCTGCCCTCCTTAGGCTCCATCCCAAAAACCTCTGCCCGGTGATGAAGAGGGACCTGGCAACCCTAAATACCCATCTCCTCCATGAATATGTCCACTCCCCTCTTAAAGCCTTCCAAGTTGGCAGCCATCACCCCATGCTGGGGCAGGGAGTTCCACAGTTTAACTAAGCATGTGTGAAGAAATACTTCCTTTTATCTGTTTTGAATCTCTCACCCTCCAGCTTCAGAAGATGACCCCGCGTTCTGGAATTAAGAGAGAGGGAGAAAAGCTTCTCCCTGTCCACTCTTTCCAAACCGTGCATGATTTTATGGACCTCTATCATGTCTCCCCCTAACCGCCTTCTTTCCAAGCTAAACAGCCCTAAGCGTTTTAACCGCTCCTCATAGGGCAGTTGCTCTAGTCCTGCAATCATTTTGGTTGCTCTTGTCTGCACCTTCTCAAGCTCTGCAATATCCTTTTATAGGTGTGGTGACCAGAACTGTACACAGTATTCCAAGTGTGGTCTCACCATAGATTTGAACTTGCAGGGAGAATTCAAAAATGTGAATTATTCTTTCCTTACACTAGTCTGAAGGCAACTCTGCTAACAGGGTGGCCAACTCTGACTTGGGAGATTCCTGGAGGCTTGGGTGGGGCATTGACATTTGCATGGGAACAGCCTCTTTCTGCCTATTACGCAACTCTCTGTTTTCAAATTTGCATCCAAATCAGAGCAGATCTGAATGTTCCTATAGGCAACAAATCTTGCAAAGGTGTCCAAGCTAATGGGCTTTGGAGTGAAGATCTGTCACATTGTCCTAAATATTTGTGCTGGGCATGATTCCACTCTTGCAACAGTAGTGGAAAAGTACAGCTTCTTGGCTGTTACTACTGACCCGCATAGGCTTTTCCTCGTGCATTCATTTGAGCGCTACATTCGACTGAGCCTCGGTTTTCTGCAGGCGAGAGATCTCACCTTGATATTTCTCCTCCCCTTGTGAATACCCGGGAATACTATTACTATTATCAAACCCGGTACTCCAGACCAGAGTCCACCGCTCCAAACCACCGTTCTTAACCACCACACCACGCTGGTAAAGAGGAACCGGGTAACCCTACTCGTTGGGCATGCAGAAAGGCGTCAGTGGGTGCCAATCTAAATCTGTTTGCAGATTTCATTTTTCAGTCATCAGAGTATGTGACGTTACAGCTGCTCTTCAGATGTTTCTGGTTGTCAGCGTAGTCGGGGAACGAACGTTGGCTAGCCTGGAAAAGGACACCAGACCATGGCTGAAGTCCCACAGCGCCTCGTGAGCTGGCCCCGTGCTGAATGCGTTGGCAAATGGGACAGGGAGGAGGTGAGAAGGACAAGGACAAGGAAGGAGTGTTTACATCTCCCACTGCTGGAGCCCAGCGAAGGAAGGAAGCTGTGAGCAGAGCCCTTAAGCCAGTTTGTCAGATGTTATTCTTTGGCAGTCTGGGAAGAGCCGAGCTGCCCTTTCGCAATCAAGTAAATGTCAACCCTGTAATTCTTCTGGGGCTTTCTCGTTCTGCTGGATCTCTCAGCAGCCTTCGATAATATCAACCCCAGTATGCTACTGAGCTGCCTCGCAGCACTGAGACTAAGGGGCACCCTAATATGTCCTATTTGGGGAGTCAGGCTCAGAAGATGCTGTTGGGGGTCTCCTGGCTGCCCCACGTCCGTTGATATGTGGCGTGCCGCAGGGTTCCATCTTATCCCCCTATGCTATTTAATACCTATATGAAGCCACTGGAAGAGATCACCAGGAGGTATGGTGTAGAGCCAGCGTGGAGTAGTGGTTAAAAGCAGTGGTTTGGAGCAGTGGACTCTGATCTGGAGAACCGGGTTTGATTCCCCACTCCTTCACATGAGCGGCAGAGGCTAATCTGGTTAACTGGGCTGGTTTCCTACACACGAAGCCAGCTGGGTGACCTTGGGCTAGTCACAGCTCTCTCAGCCCCACCTACCTCGCAGGGTGTCTGTTGTGGGGAGGGGAAGGGAAGGTGATTGTAAGCCACTTTGATTCTTCCTTAAGTGGTAGAGAAAGTCGGCATATAGAAACCAGCTCTTCTTCTTCAAGTACCCCTGCTTTCCTTTCCTTTAATCTGGTGAACCAGGTTTGATTCCCCACATGAAGCCAGCTGGGTGACCTTGGGCTAGTCACAGCTCTCTCAGTCCCACCTGCCTCACAGGGTGTCTGTTGTGGGGAAGGGAAGGTGATTGAAAGCCGGTTTGAGTCTCCCTTAAGGGGTAGAGAAAGTCGGCATATAAAAACCAACTCTTCTGCTGGATCTCTCAGCGGCCTTCGATAATATCAACCACAGTATTCCACTGAGCCGCCTCTCAGCATTGGGACGAAGGGGCACCGTATTACAGTGGTTTGAGTCCTATCGGGAGGGGGGGCGGACTCAGAAGATACTGTTGGGGGACTCCTGCTCTGCCATATGGCCGTTGACCTGTGGGGTGCCATCCTATCCCCTTATGCTATTTAATACCTACATGAAGTCACTGGAAGAGATCATCAGGAGGTATGGGCTATGGTGCCATCAATACGAAGAGGAGTTGGTTTTTATACCCCACTTTCCTCTACCTTTAAGGAGTCTCAAAGCGGCTTCCAATCACAGTCCCTTCCTCTCCCCACAACACACACCTTGTGAGGTAGGTGGGGCTGAGAGAGTTCAGAGAGAAGTGTGACTGGCCCAAGGTCACCCAGCTGGCTTCGTATGTAGGAGTGGGGGAAACAAATCCCGTTCACCAGATTAGCCTCCGCCGCTCACGTGGAGGAGTGGGGAATCAAACCCGGTTCTCCAGATCAGACTCCACTGCTCCAAACCACCGCTTTTAACCACTGCACCACGAGGGCTCTCCTTTATCAGGAGATTGCAGAGAAAAACGTTAATGGCTAGACTGTGGGCCTTGGCCTGAGCTCTGATGCTGGGAAAAGGTCCTGGGGCTCAGCCTGGTTCACATTAAATCTCGCACGTAGGCTGATCCTGGAAGCTCCGTCTGTGGCTTTTTGAGCATTCCTCTATCATCTATGTAACCCAATCGCTTTTGGAAGAATCCTAGCGATCCGTTCCAGAGGCTCTGGGAATGTTCCCGGCAACGGCCTTGGGAGCCGCATTAATCTGCATGGTAATCAGAAAAACCTGAACCACCTGCTCTCTTTCACAGGCTGTCTCATTCGGTAAGGGAGGATTTCCCAGACGGAGGAGCCTCACCTGGCCCCTCCCTCTTCCTGCCACAGGAAGCCTGAAATGGGGTGGAAACGCTTGTGACTGAACGGCAAATGCTCAGTATTATGGTGCTTGCCGTGTCCCATCTGAATCAGGACTCCCATGACTTCTCCTGTTGTTAGTGGGGAGAGAAGCGGCCGAGATTCTCCCCTCCAGTCAACTATGAAAGGCACATCTGCAATCTCCCAAAGGGCGATTTGCTAAAATATCTCTACGTCAGCACCCCCTTGCCGGATTGAACCAAAGGTCCATCTAAAGAGACTGTCCAGATGCCTTCAGATGCACCATGCGGTTACAACAGCCAGCATGGTATAGTGGTTAAGAGCAGCGGTTTGGAGCGGTGGACTCTGATCTGGAGAACCGGGTTCGATTCCCCTCTCTTCCACATGAGCTGCAGAGGCTAATCTGCTGAACTGGATTTGTTTCCCCACTCCTCCACATGAAGCCAGCTGGGTGACCTTGGACTAGTCACACTCTCTCAGCCTCACCTACCTCACAGGGTGTCATAGAATCACAGAGTTGGAAGGAACCACCAGGGCCATCTAGTCCAACCCCCCTGCACAATGCAGGAAATTCACAACTACCTCCCCCCACATTATACCTGGCTGAGGTTCCTCCACGCCCCCAAAACCTGCCCTCCCCAGGCTCCACCTCCAAATCTCTAGGAAATTTCTAAACTCAGAGCTGGCAACCCCTATGCACTGATCGGGAAGGTTTCTTTTGGATATCAAGACGAACAGCTATTGATAGACGTCCTCCAAGAATTTGTAAAATCTCCTTTGAAAGCAAGCGGCTGCCACAGGGTTTTATGGCAGTGAATCCCACCCGTGAATGATATGTCCGGCGCAGAAGCAGCCAGGAACTCAGCCGGGGGGGGGGGGGGAATATCTCCCTATTCTCTGCGCTACTCAAAAGTCTGTTTTTCATTGCAGCTACCTGATTGCTAAGGATTAGCCCATGGGGGGAATCTTTGAGGGGGGGTGCTTTGGGGATGGGAGGGACCAGGGTATAATGCCATAGAGGCCACCCTCCAAAGCAGCCATTTTCTCCAGGGGAACTGATCTTGGCCATCTGGAAATCAACTGTAATAGCGGGAGATCTCCAGGAGCCACCTGGAGGTTGGCAACGGTGTCACTGAATAGGGGTTTGACTCCCCAGGTCTCCCTAGCCTGAGTCTGGCCCACTGACCAGGGGAGGGGAGAGGCCGTGGCTCAGAGGTGGAGCATCTGCTTGGCATGCAGGTCCCAGGTTCAGTCCCTGGCGGCATCTCCAGTTAAAGGGACCGGGCAGGTAGGTGATGGGGAAGACCTCCGCCGGAGACCCCGGAGAGAAGCTGCCAGTCCAAGTAGACAATCCTGATCTTGATGGTCCGAGGGCCTGATTCAGAAGGCAGCGTTCATGTGACCGCTCTCTACAGACTCAACCTTAGAGCTCCTTACAAGTCCCTTTCCAAGAACAAAGTCCTGAAGCCCTGTTGGCGCGAGGAAGGCGCTCTGCTTAGGCTCAGAGGCTCTGCGCTCGCCTCCCACGCGCTCTAGGGAATTCAGGCCCAGGGGGTCCTGTGGCTGAAGTCATCTCGGGGCGGGGGGGCGAGGTCAGGAAGCCCCAGAAGGGTGGGTGGTGGCGCCCCTACCCGGGGAGGGGGGCATCTGGGAGGGCGCGGGAGCGCAGGCGGCGAAGCGCGGCGGATCCCCGGCCCCCGGGGAGTCCTCCGTGCCTGGCCGGCCTTCCCCCAGCCTCCCCCGGCGGGGGGAGCCTTATGCAACCGCCCCCGCCCCTCCCCGGCTGCCAGGGGTTGCAAGACGCCGAGACGCGCCGGCTCAGCGCGCCCCGTCCCCGGCTGCGCGTGCAGACCGGCGGGGAGGCCGGAGCCAGCGGCCGGCGGCCCCGATCCGGGAGCGGCGCCTACCCAGCAGGGCGATGGTGAGCCGGCGGCGCCTGCAGGGGGCGCGGCGGGGAGGGGGCTACAACCCCGGGAGGGCGCCCCAGGCGGCTCACAGGCGGGTTGCCAACTCCAGGGGCGGAGATTCCTGGAGCGCTGGGGGACCCTCAGCAGGGTGTCAGGCCCTCGAGTCCACCCTCCCGAGCTGCCCCTTTCCTCCAGGGGAACCGAGCTCTGGGGTCCGGAGACCTCATTCTGGGAGGGCTCCAGGGCCCACCTGGAGGTTGGGAACTCTGTGTTAGTCTTTTAAGGAACCGCAAGACTCCTCAGGGCGGGTAGCCGTGTTAGTCTGTCTGGAGCCGGAGGGAAGCTCCAGTAGCTCCTTAAATTTCTGGCAGGGCGTGAGTTTTTCGGGGCCACCTGATCCTGACCCAACTTGGAGGCTGGCATCCCTAATTGGGGGGCTAATCTCTGCAATCCGTCATGATTTTGGGAGAGCTCCAGGCCACACCTGGAGGGTGGCAACCCTAGCTGGGAGAGTGATCTCTGTAGCCTACAGATCTGTGGTGATTCTGGGAGATCTCCTGGCCCCACCTGGAGGCTGGCAATCCTAACTGGGGACTGTCCTCTAGTCTGGGGATCCCTCATGATTCTGGGAGATTTCCAGCACTTACCTGGAGGTTGGCAACCCTTAGAGGGACTGTTATATGTAGTCTGGGGATTCTGGGAGATCTCCAGGTCCCACCTGGCGAATGGCAACCCTACACCCCGCAGATCTCCTGGCTGCACTGGGTAGAGTTGCCAGGTTTTTCTTCGCTACCGGCAGGAGGTTTTTGGGGCAGAGGCTGAGAGGGCGGGGTTTGGGGAGGGGAGGGACTTCAGTGCCATAGAGTCCAGTTGCCAAAGCGGCCGTTTTCTCGAGGAGAACTGATCTTTATTGGCTGGAGATGAGCTGTATTAGCAGGAGATCTCCAGCTAGTACTCCCGGGCATGCATTAGCGATGGTCAAGGAATGCGTGATCTGGCCAATGTGGCTGGCTGCCAAGGGGGGCTGACTGGGAAGGGTTGCTGTCTGCCCCCCCCCCATATCGTTAGCAGCTGCATGAAAGCTGCCCTTTCACACATGCAGGAGCTGCTAGCATGGAGATGTTGGGATGGAGAAAGTGCTACCTGGGGAGAGTCTGCCTGGCAGGAAGCTTCTGGCACTTGGGCTCGCTTGGCAAGGGTCAGCCCCCAGCTCTTCCCCTGCCTCTTCTAGCCCTCCACCCAGAGACGCGGTGCAAGGGTTTTTAAGCAGAGGTTTTTAAGCAGAGGCTAGGTGGCCATCTGTCAGCAATCTGTCAGATTCTGTGGACTTAGGCAGATCATGACAGGGAGGGCAGGAAGGGTTGCGTCAGTGCTTGGCTCTTGTGGCCCTTTCTCACATACCCAGGGTAGTGCCGATCGCCACTTTGGGATCAGGAAACAATTTTCCTTCTGGTCAGGGATCCTGGAGGTTTTTTTTTTTTTTTGCGGGGACATCTTCTGGGCACTGAAAGGGGTTACTGGGGGTTTTCCTGCATTGTGCTGGGGATTGGACTAGATTAACCTGGTGGTCCCCTCCAACTCTACGATTCTATGATAGTTCTGGGGCTTATTCCTTTCTCCTTCCTCCCAGGGATTTTGCGTAGTAGGTGGGGTGGAGAGAGGGTAACAATCCCTGGCCGAGTGGAGGTATTCAGGGCTTCCCTCTGGCCTTGACATGCCCAGATTTTGACCTCTGCTCTTCCTTGGTCAGCCACATCATTAATAGGGTTCTCAGCCTCCAGGTGGGGCCGGGAGATCTCCTGAAATTGCAACGGAGAGCCAGTCAACAGAGATCAGTCCTCCTGGAGAAAATGGCTGCTTTAGAGAATGGACTCTATCGCACCACATCCCTGCAGAGGTCCCTCCCTGAACCCCATCCTCCCCAGGTTCCACCCCCAAATCTCCAGGTATTTCCCAACCCAGAGTTGTGCAGCTGCTTTAGACTAAACTTTAAAGGTAAAGGTCCCCTGTGTGAGCACCGGGTCATTCCTGACCCATGGGGTGACATCACATCCTGACGTTTCCTAGGCAGACTTTGCTTTTTACGGGGTGGTTTGCCAGTGCCTTCCCCAGTCATCTTCCCTTTACCCCCAGCAAGCTGGGTACTTGTTTTACCGACCTCGGAAGGATGGAAGGCTGAGTCAACCTTGAGCCGGCTACCTGAAACCGATTTCCGTCAGAATCGAACTCAGGTCGTGAGCAGAGCTTGGACTGCAGCTTACCACTCTGCGCCATGGGGCTCTTAAGACTAAACTTTAGGCACCATTAAAGGAGACAGAATGGGAGGCAGAGAGCCACAAAGCAGAAATAATCCACCAGGAAGTTAACTGCAGCTCTTGCTGATGTGAATAGGCGTGGCTCACAACCGAGGAATTCCAGGTGGATTCTCTCATCCATCAATGAGAGGGAAAGGGTGCTATTGGATTTCCTGCTGTGGGAACCAAAATATTTTGGGCTGACCCTGAATGGGACATGCCAGAATGGGGGGGGGGGCAGAAAAGATCCAGATACTTCAAGTCCCGGGGGAACCTCCAAACGCCTCCCTCCTTCTCAACAATCAACCCCGACACACACAATGCCGCATCCTGCCTCTCAGTCGTCCCTTTTTCTTTTATTGTCTGCTTCTTCCCCCACCCCCCGCCAAGAAATGCCACGGCCATAGAAGTCGGCTCAGTGGGAGAGCATCTGCTTGGCATGCAGAAGGTCCCAGGTTCAAACCCCTTCCCCCCACCCCCAGCCTCTCCAGTTAAAAGGACCAGGCAGTAGGTGACAGGAAAGACCTCAGCCCGAAACCTCAGAGAGCTGCTACCAGTCTAAACAATACTGGCCTTGGTGTAGTGGTTATGAGCAGTGATATGGAGCAGCAGAGGCTAATCAGGTGAACCAGGTAGGTTTCCCCACTCCTACACATGAAGCCAGCTGGATGATCTTGGGCTAGTCACAGTTCTCTTAGAGCTCTCTCAGCCCCACCTACCCCACAGGGTGTCTGTTGTGGAGAGGGGGAGGAAAGGTGATTGTAAGCTGGTTTGATTCTGCCTTAAGTGGTAGAGGAAGTCGGCATATAAAAACCTCCTCCTCCATCATGGTGTAGTGGTTAAGAGCGGTTTGGAGCGGAGAACCATGTTTGATTCGCCTACTCCTCCACATGAGCGGCGGAGGCTAATCTGGTGAACCGGATTTGTTTCCCCACTCCTGAACCTGGATGGTCCAGGCTAGCCTGATCTCATCAGATCCTGGAAGCTAAGCAGGGTCAGCCCTGGTTAGTATTTGGATGGGAGACCACCAAGGAATACCAGGGTTGCTGTGCAGAGGAAGGCACTGGCAAACCACCTCTGTTAGTCTCTTGCCATGAAAACCCCCAAAAAAGGGTCGCCATAAGTCAGCTGCGACTTGACGGCACTTTACACACACACAAACACGAAGCCAGCTGGGTGACTTTGGGGTAGACACAGCTCTCTCAGCCCCACCTATCTCATAGGGCTTCTGTTGTGGGGAGGGGAAAGGAAGGAGATTGTAAGCCGGTTCGATTCTTCCTTAAGTGGTAGAGAAAGTCGACATATAAAAACCAACTCTTCTCCCCCTCCTCGTTTCCTTAACCTCCTCGTTCAAGATACCCATTTGCGTAGCACCCCCTCCCTGAAAGGGACAAACACCCCCTTGTGCCTTTGAGGTCCCCCGCCCCTACAGCGAGTGACGCATTTCAGGGCTCGTAAGGGGCTCTGTGTTCCCAGGAGAACTAGGCAGGGGGAGAGAAGGGGAGGGGGCTTCCGGCCTTGCCCGGCGAAGCAGACAGGGGAAGCATTGAGAGAAAATCCGGGGAAGGTGGTGTATAGAGCCCCCATTGACTAACCTTGCCGGTCTGTCCCCCGACCAGCTGTGCGGCGGCGGCCTCTTCCTGCTGCTACTGAGCATCCCGGACGGCTTGCCGTTCGAGAGTCAGGAGGACGATGACCTGCCACCGGCGATGCCCCGGCCCATGTCGGGCACCTCTGCCCGGAATGTGCTCAGCTGCCCGGCCAATTGCACCTGCCCGGTGGAGGAGACGGTGGACTGCGGCGGCCTCGACCTGCACATCTTCCCCAGCAACCTCTCCAAGAGCATCCAGCATCTGTCGCTGCAGGTGATTGAAAGCCCAACAGTGGGGAGAGCCAGCGTGATGTAGCGCTTAAGAGTGGTGGACTCTAATCTGGAGAACCGGGTTCGATTCCCCGCTCCTCCACATGAGCGGCGGACGCTAATCTGGAGGGGCTGTGGCTCAGCGGTAGAGAATCTGCTTGGCATGCAGAAGGTCCCAGGTTCAATTCCCCGGCATCTCCAGTTAAAGGGACTAGGCAGGTAGGTGATGTGCAAGACCTCACCCTGAGACCCTGGAGAGCCGCTGCCAGTCTGAGTAGATAAGACAGACTTTGATGGACCAAGGGTCTGGTTCAGTAGAAGGCAGCTTCATCATTCCCGCTGCTCCAGATGAGCAGCGGACCCTTATCTGGTGAACCAGGTTCGATTCCCCACTCCTCCACATGAAGCCTACTGGGTGACCTTGGGCTAGTGACAGTTCTCTGTGAACTGTCCAAGCCCCACCTACCTCACAAGGTGCCTTGGTGTGGGGAGAGGAAGGGAATGGGATCCGCTTTGAGACTTCTTAAAGGTAGAGAAAATCGGGGTATAAAAACCAACTCTTCCTCTTCTTCTTTGGGGGTGCAGGTGGAGGTCAGTGGGGGCGTGGCAGAGCCCTTGAACCGCTCAGTTTGTGGCGTGCACTGCTGAATCTGGCGGGCCCCGACCTCCGCATGGTTCCTTTTTGGCAGCGGTCGCAAGCGGGGCCAGCCTCGCCCAGCAAGTAGAGATGAATGATGTTCCTAAATCAAACTGGAAATCAAGGGCAGTACTTTGGCGTCACCATCTGAGCCATAGGCTCAGTGGTATAGTCTCTGCTTAGGATGCAGAAGTTCCCAGGTTCAAGCCCCGGCATCTCCAGTTAAAGGGACTAGGCAGGCAGGTGGCTTTGCAAAGCCTCTGCCTGAGACACTGGAGAGCTGCTGCCGGTCTGAGTTGACAATACCGACCTTGGTGGACTGAGGGTCCCAGATTCCTTTCAACCGGACATGATGTGGATTGAATCGGGGACCTTCCACGTGCCAAGCTGATGCTCTACCACTGAGCCACAGTTCCTCCCCAACGCATGAAGCTGCCTTACATTGAAGGAGACCCTCTCGGTTTGCCTTCCACAGAATAATCGGCTTCAGGAACTGCCCTACAACGAGCTCTCTCGACTGGCTCACTTGAAGACCCTCAATCTTCACAACAACCACATCACCTCGGAGGGTGAGTGGCTAACCGGGGGCGGGGGGAGAAGGGGGCTGTCGGGCATTCAAAGGGACGGCTAGCATGCCATGGGATCCCCCTCAAGGGGTTACCGCTGCTGAACAAGCCCAGAATTCTGGGTTGGGTAGGCGGGAGGGAGGGAACTCTCAAAACCTTGGAGTTGCCTTACACCACAGGTGCTGTTTGGGCACTTTCAGTGTGGTTCTGCCCGAACAGTCATGCCAAACCTGGAAAAGGCTGTTAAACTAGCAAACGAACTCAAAACCCAACATGGGAGCCTCAGCAGGAGGGCCAGCGTGGTGTAGCAGTTAAGAGCGGTGGACTCTAATCTGGAGAACCGGGTTCAATTCCCTGCTCCTCCACATGAAGCCTGCTGGGGGACCTTGGGCTAGTCACAGTTCTCTCAGAACTCTCTCAGCCTCACCTACCTCACACTGTGACTGTTGTAGGGAGGGGAAGGGAAGGTAGAGAACTGCTGCTTTGGGGGCATGGGTCCCAGGCGGGGCTTGCGCCAGGTTTTGGGGGGCTGTGGGCAGACAGTGCCCGGGGGTCCCCGTCTGCCCACCACTGGGGGCCCGCTCATGCCCCCTTTCCACCCCACACCTCCTGCATGCCCCCACGTACCTGTCCTTCCACCGTCCACCCCCACACCTACCTCTGCCCCCCCTGTGCCCCACACCCATCCTCAATGACTCAGAGCCGTCAGGAGCATGGGTACAGACAAGTGGCACAGGAGGCGTGTGGGTCAGGGTCTCTGGCAGTGGGACCCACCAGATGTTCTGCACCCTGGCAGCTGCCCCACCTCAGGGTATGCTGATGCCGGCCCTGGTCCTAGCAGGAAGAGGTGGGTTTGGCCCTTGGCGAAGAGGGGTGGGCTTGTGCCGGGCAGGCAAAGCAGGCTGACCCGGAAGCTCGGCAAGACCACCGCATGCCTTTTTCTAGTGTGTCCCGTTTTAAAGGTCTCCCGGATGAAGCCTTCGAGTCCCTGCAGGCGCTTCAGTACATCTACCTGGCCAACAATCAGGTGAGTGGCTTCAGGTGAGGCTGCCTCCTGGCTTTGGCCTGCCAGGTTACCGCATGACAGCACTCACTTGTCTCACAAGGAGATGCCCGACCACAGTCATTATTCTCTCCCACTCCCCCAACGGCCTCCTGCTTCATACAGAAGAAATCCTGAATGCCTGACCCAGGCAATTGTTGGGGGTCTCATAAGAACATCAGAAGAGCCCTGCTAGATCAGACCACTGAATGTCCATCTAGTGCAGCATCCCGTCTCACACAGGGGACAACCAGTTCCACTGGAGGTCCAACAACAGGGCAGAGAGAGGCAGAGGCCTTCTCCTGATAAGAACCTCAGAAGAGCCCTGCTGGATCAGACCAGTGAGGGTCCATCTAGTCCAGCATCCCATCTTACACAGGGGCCAACCAGTTCCTCTGGCGGTCCAAGAACAGGGCATAGGGGCCGAGGCCTTCCCCTGATAAGAACCAAAGAAGAGCCCTGCAGGATCAGATCAGTGAGGGTCCGTCTAGTCCAGCATGTGGTAGAGACCCCAACAAGACCCCACTAGAGACCCCAACAATTGCCTGGGTCAGGCATTCAGGATTTCTTCTGTATGAAGCAGGAAGCCGTTGGGGGAGTGGGAGAGAATAATGACTGTGGTCGGGCATCTCCTTGTGAGACAAGTGAGTGCTGTCATGCGGTAACCTGGCAGGCCAAAGCCAGGAGGCAGAGGCCTTCTCATGATAAGAACCTCAGAAGAGCCCTGCTGGATCAGACCAGTGAGGGTCTGTCTAGTCCAGCATCCCGTCTCACGCAGTGGCCAATCAGTTCCTCTGGAGGTCCAACAACAGGGCAGAGAGGCTGAGGCCTTCCCCTGATGAGAACCTCAGAACAGCCCTGCTGGATCAGACCAGGGGTCCCTCTAGTCAACAGGGTTGCTAGGTCCCTCTTTGCCATCTCTTAACGGACGAGGCCAGGCATGGTCAGGGATGCTAAAACAGACCTGCAGGATGCTGAGCCCGGAGGCCCCGGTGGTTCCGGCCGTGCCCCAAAGGTCTCTGGGCTCAGCTTGCTTCTGGCCCAGTGGCTCTACAGGATCATTCCCAGTTAGGTCAAGGGACTGCCCACCCCTGGTTAAGGCATAACTCGTCTTTATTAGAGGGTTGCCTTGTCTCTCCATGGGGCCACTTTGACTTTCTTCGTGGCTCTCCGCTGCAGCTCTCGGATGCCCCGCAGTTCCTGCCTGGCACTGTGCGCATTGTGGACATGGCGGCCAACCACCTGACTCAGCTCTACCAACTCACCTTTGGACATAAGCCTGGCCTCAGGTAAGGCTGGGGTGGGGTGGGGTCCAGCCCACAGGCACGAGCAGATGTCCTGAGATGTCAAATGGCTCCATGGACTCTGAAGGTCCCCGAGGAACAGGCCCTCAGCCAAGATCATCGTCAGACAACCGTCTCCTGGTCGACTTTGTGGAGTAGCCACTGAGAGCCAGCGTGGTGTAGTGGTTAGGCGCGGAGGACTCTAATCTGGAGAACCGGGTTCAATTCCCTACTTCTCCACATGAGCGGACGACTCTAATCTGGTGAACCGGGTTTGTTTCCCCACTCCTCCATGTGAAGCTTCCAAGGTCTGAAAAGATTGGGCTAGCCTGGCTCATCCAGGTCAAGGCCCCCTGTAAATAACATCTCATTAACCGTTTGTTAAATCACGATGGGTGGCCGTGTTAGCCTGTCTGTAGCCGTAGAAAAGAGCAAGGGTCCAGGAGCACCTTAAAGACTAATGGAATTTCTGGCAGGGTGGGAGCTTTCGTGAGTCACACAGGTGATTTTTCCTTTGGCAGCTGGCAATCCAAAGTTTGAGGGAGAACATTTTGAGCAGAGAAATAACTGGCATGTAAAGAGCTTAAGCAGCCTGAATAACCCAGACTAGCCTGAGCTTGCCAGATCTCAGAAGCAAGGTTGATCCTGGTTAGGACTTGGATGGGAGACCACCAAGGAAGTCCATGGTTGCTACGCAGAGGTGGGCAATGAGAAACCGACTCCATCTCTTGTCCTGACCTGGATGGACCAGGCTAGCCTGATCTCATCAGTTCTTGGAAGATAAGCAAGGTCATCCTTGGTTAGCACTTGGATGGGAGACCACCAAGGAAGTCCAGGGTTGCCACGCAGAGGCAGGCAACGGAAAACAACCGCTCTTGAAAACCTGATGAGGGGTCACCATAATTCAGTTGCAACCTGACAGCACTTAATTATTATAAAAAGCCTAAGTAACCTCCTACACCCCATTAGTTTCAAACCGTTTTAAAAACCTTCAAGTTTGGGGTGAATGATTCTCACCCTAATGTATGGGGGCCAGGATACTGTGAGGTAGGGTTGCCAGCTCTTGGTTGGGAAATACCTGGAGATTTGAGGGGGGTGGAGCCTGAGGGGGATGGGGTTTGGAGAGGAGAGGGTCTTCGGTGGGGTATAATGCCATATAGTCCACCTTCCGAAGTGGCCATTTTCTCCAGGTGAACTGATCTTTGGTTGCCTGGAAATCAGTGGTAATCCAAGGAGATTTCCAGCCACCACCTGGAGGTTGGCAACCCTAGGGTTGGGAAGTACCTGCAGATCTTGGGGGTGGAGCCTGAGGGGGATGGGGTTTGGAGAGGGGAGGGTCTTCAGTGGGGCATAATGCCATAGATTCCACCTTCCAAAGTGGCCATTTTCTCCAGGGGAACTGATCTCTGGTCGCCTAAAAATCAGTGGTAATCCCAGGAGATTTCCAGCCACCACCTGGAGTTTGGCAACCCAAGTTTGAGGGGTAGAGGGTGCTCTTCTTGCAGGGTCAGCAGCCTTAACCCTTATAAGGGTCTCAGTAGGACTCCACGATCCTCTCCTTGATCGCCGCGCTCCTCATCTTGTCCCACCTTTTCCCTTCCCAGGTCTGTTTATCTGCACAACAACCAACTGAGCAATGGGGGCCTGCCTTTCGATGCCTTCAACGGCTCGGATGCTGTCAGCACCCTCATTCTCTCCAGCAACCTGCTCACCTACGTGCCCCAGAACTTGCCCCTGGCAGTCGTCCGCCTGCATCTACAGGTTTGGCAGCAGGTTTCCCCAAAAAGCAGGAAGCAGCCTGCTCTTAGCCAAAAAGGAGAGTTAGGGCAGGAAGGCCAATGTCCTCAATCAGAGGCGCTGAGAACTATACACGAAAAGCAAACCTCCAGATTCTACAATCCCTTAATATTGTGCCGGCATTTCCTAGGGTTGATATCTGTAACCACGTACCAAACGCGTTTCGGCCTATTGGACCTTCATCAGTGGTTAATTAAAACTCATGTTAAGCCTGCACACATTTACAGAAATAAATAAATACATACATATACAAACAGTTCAAATCAAACCAGGCATGTGTATAGATTGTAAAATCTATTACCAATTACTCAAACATCTGGTCAGATTGGTTCTAGTTGTAATACTGGTTTGCATATGTCTGCCATATACGATGTGTGCAGGTATCAACTGCTCTACTAGGTGTTTGAGTAATCGGTAATAGATTTTACAATCTATACACATGCCTGGTTGGGTTTGAACTGTTTGTATGTATGTATGTATTTATTTCTGTAAATGTGTGCAGGCTTAACATGGGTTTTAATTGACCACTGATGAAGGCCCAGTAGGCCGAAATACATTTGGTACGTGGTTACAGATATCAACCCTAGGAAATGCCATTGTGCTATTTTAATGTTTTTTAATCTTTTTAACCTTTACATAACGCTTCAAATAAATTATATTTTCAGTATTTATATACATATATATATACATACACACACACACACACACACATATATATATATATATATATATATATATATATATATATATATATATATATATATATATATATATATATATATATATTTTTTCTTTTTTCTACCCAACCTTGGGTACCCAGCTTTAAAAGGGGGTTAGACAGATTCACGGAGGAGAGGCACATCAGAGGCTACTAGAGACAGTGAAGACATTTTCAGAGGGTGACCGTGTTCGTCTGCTGTTGAACAACTAGATTGGAGTCCAGGAGCACCTTCGAGACCATCATGGTCTCTAATTTTGATCTTAGTGTGACATTGTCCAGGGCACAATGTTATGTATGTCTTTCCTTGGTGTGTGTGCGGGTGTTGAGGGGGGGGGAGATAGAGGGGTCCCGTCCCTGACCACAAGGCTCCACTTCACAGAACAACCGCATCTCCCGCATCCCTAAGGGGGCCTTGAGCAGACAGTGGCGCCTCCGGGAACTCTACCTGCAGAACAACAACCTGACCAACGATGGCCTTGACCCCTCCACCTTCAGGTAAGAAGGGGCGCCTTTAGGGGAGAGCCAGGATCCTGGAAGGGTCCGGGTGGGCAGCTCTGGGATGGGGGAGAGCTGGAAGACCGCTCCCCCCAACCAGGCAAGAAAGACGAGCCCACATACATCTCAGTGTAGCGAGCATGGCGTAGTGGTTTAGAGCGGTGGTTTGGAGCAGTGAACTCTGATCTGGAGAACTGGGTTCGATTCCCCACTCCTCCACATGAGTGGTGGATGCTAATCTGTTGAACCGGGTTGGTTTCCCCACTCTTCCATATGAAGCCAGCTGGGTAACCTTGGGCTAGTCACAGCTCTCAGCCCCACCTGCCTCACAGGGTGTCTGTTGTGGAAGGGCAAGGGAAAGGTGATTGGAAGCCTGTTTGATTCTGCCTTAAGTGGTAGAAAAAGTCAGCATATAAAAATCAACTCCTCTTCTTTTTCCTCTTCTTCTTCTGCCTCTCTGCAGCAAGCTGAAGAGCCTGGAGTACCTGGATCTTTCCAACAACAACCTGACCGAGGTGCCTCCCGGCCTGCCCGCAAACGTCGTGATCCTGCACCTGGGCCGGAACCGCCTGAACTCTCTCCCGCCGGAGCGCCTGAGCCGCGCACGGGGCCTGCAGTACCTCCTGCTCCAAAGCAACGCGCTGACCGCCTCCGGCGTGCACCCGGAGGCCTTCGCCCGCTTGCGCTCCCTCCACACGCTCCACCTGTACAACAACCGCCTGGAGAGCGTGCCCCCCGGGCTGCCGAGGCGGGTCCAGTCCCTGATGCTGCTGCACAACCGCATCGCGCGCATCGGGCCGCAGGACTTCGCCACCACCTACGCCCTGGCTGAGCTCAACCTCAGCTACAACCGGCTGTACAGCGCCCACATCCACCGCCTGGCCTTCCGGAAGCTGCGGCGCCTGGAGTCCATCGACCTGTCCGGCAACCGGCTGACCCTCCTGCCCGCCGGCCTGCCCCCCAGCCTGCAGGTCCTCAACCTCCAGAAGAACCAGATCAACTCCCTTTCGCCAGAGCTGCTGGCCAACCTCACCGTGCTCAAGGAGCTGCACCTGGCCCACAACCGTCTGCGGATCGGCGGCATTTCGCCCGGCACCTGGCAGGAGCTGCATGGGCTCAAGGTGAGGGCGCAGCGGCAGGGCTGGTGGCAGTGTGCAGTCAGGTGGGGCAGCTGCCAGGGCCCGAGGTTTCCAGAGGGGCCCCCTGCCCACTCACTTGCTAGCCCACCACCTCCCACGCCCCTAGCTGCACGAGGTGGCTGGTGTTGCCGGGGAAAGGCCTGCAAGCCTATCGCTGGCTGAGAACAGCCCAGCAATACACACACGGAGCTGCCTTCGACTGAATCAGTCCCTCGCTCCATCAAGGCCAGTATTGTCTGCTCAGACCGGCAGCGGCTCTCCAGGGTCTCAGGCAGAAGTCTTTCACATCACCCATTCGCCTAGTCCCCTTAACTGGAGATGCGGGGGATTGAACCTGGGACCTTCTGCATGCCAAGCAGAGGTTCTACCACTGAGCCACAGCCACAGCCCCTCCCCAGTAGCACCTTAAAGACTAACAAAATTTCTGGCAGGGTATGAGCTTGTATTTGTATTAGGGCACAAGAGCATGGTGGTAAGCTCTTGGCCAGCTCTCATTAATGTCTCAGACTTTCCTGCTGGGTTTTGTCAAATCTCCCTCCTACTCTGTGCGCAAAGTTGGCCTTCCTCTGCTTTTCCTTTCCCAGCTGTTGGACCTGAGCTACAACGAGCTGTCCTACGTTCCCCCAGACCTGCCCGAGTCGCTCGAGTATCTCTACTTGCAGCACAACCGGATCGCTGTGCTCACAGCCGAGGCCTTCCTCACGACACCCAACCTCCGCGCGATCGCTCTGCGGTGAGGATAGAGGCGGGGGACACTTTCACAGACTGCTCACTTCTGTGGCATGGACAACACGTTCACGGTGGCAGCGGAACGTGCCGTCAAACCACAGCTCACAGACAGAACAATACACAAATAGACATTACATACTATAGCAATATTAAGACTGACACATAGTGTTTTCTTAATCTCTTGCCGATGATATGAACAACGAATACATCACAGAAGGGTTAAGTGGAAAAATAGTAGTCCATATGGCTGGAAGCAATAGCGATATGACGCTGACTATATGATGCATCTATAAGAATGTTATGTTGGAGAACTGAAAAAGCTTAGCTCATTCTGAGCAATGTGAAACTGTCTTTAAGAGAGGCAGCCAGGCCGTCTTCTCTTCTCTTCTTTGAGGTTTTCTCCTTTGGAAAAAGGAAAAGAATAAAATACAAGCTTCAAGCCATATGGACTACTATTCTTCCACTTACCTTTCTTCTGTGATGTATTCATTGTTCATATCTTCTGCAAGAGATTAAGAAAACGCTGTGAGTCAGTCTCAATATTTGTATAGTATGTGATGTATATTTGTGTATTGCTCGGTGAATATGTGTTATGGACATATACCTTATGGCTGTGATACTTTTTGATTTACATGTCTGTTGCACCTTTTTGGCTTATGCTGCTTATTTGTAATTTGCTGATATTGTAGCATAAGGGTATTCCAGTTTTGTATCGTCAAACTACAGCTGTTTTATGGTGACTCCGTAGGGTTTTCAAGGCAAGAGACAAACAGAGGTGGTTTACCATTGCCTGCCTCCCCATCGTGACCCCGGTATTCCTTGGTGGTCTCCCAAGTACTAACCAGGGCCTGCTTAGCTTCTGATACCTGGTGAGATCAGGCTAGCCTGGGCCATCTAGGTCACGGCAAAATACATACAAAAGTGGTTTTCCATTGCTTGCCTCTGCGTAGTGACTCTGGACTTTCTCAGTGGTTTCCCATCCAAGTACTAACCAGGGCTGACCCTGCTTAACATTGGAGATCTGGATAGCCTGAGCCATGCTGCTTACTAAGTGGGAAGGGTACATTTTGGAATACTCCCCTTTAAAAGGCATATGAGAAGAAGAGTTGGTTTTAATATGCCAGCTTTCTCTACCTTTTAAGGAGAATCAAACCAGCTTACAATCTCCTTCCCTTTCCCACAACAGACACTTTGTGAGGTAGGTGGGGCTGAGAGAGTACCGAGAGAACTGTGACTAGCCCAAGGTCACCCAGCTGGCTTCATGTGTAGGAGTGGGGAAACCAACCCAGTTCTCCAGATTAGAGTCCGCCACTCATGTGGAGGAGCGGGGAATCAAACCCGGCTCTTCAGAGTCCACCGCTCTTAACCACTACAGCCCGCTGGCTCTCAGGGCCTCAAAGTTATTTTAGTAGCTAAACTGAAAGGGCATTTAAGAAATCTGCTACTTGGAAATGCAATTTTATAGGTGGTTGAGGGCATGACAGAAAAGCAACCACTGCCCTTATGAGGAACATGAAAGGCAACTTCAACGTTGTGATCTGTGTGCAATCTTACTTGAGAGAAAAGTCCCATTGAAGGCAGAGGGGCTATCTTTCTAGTTAAATACCCATCGGATGGCACCGAAAGGAACTCATCCTGATGCTTCCGAATTAAACCCACCAGCTGGCCTTGAGTCAAAATTCCAGGAGCCGTAAAAAAGGAAACTTCCTTCCCTTTTGTGTTTGCAAACAAAGCCTGGCCCCCTTTTGCAGACAAACCCTCCTTCTCTTTTTCTAGATCCAATCGCTTACTGGCAGCCAACGTGTCTGCGGAGGCGTTTGCGGAGCTGAAGCAGCTGGAGGTGGTGGACACGACCGGGAACCCGGAGCCGATCAACATCCTTCTCCTGCAGGCCGGACACTGGGTCCAGCCCCAGTCGGGCACCTAGGAAGGGGGCACACAGGTTAGGCGTTGAGCCCACTGGAGCTAAACGCAAACGAAGTTGGCACCCTCCTGGGAATCTTCCAGGTTTCCAGCTTTTGCTGGGATCGGGGCCCAAACCGTCATTCACTGATGGTGAACCCTCAAAACAAGAATCTGTCATTGGGGGCTAATTCACCCCAATGTCCTTCTGTCCATCCCACCCCCCGCACATCCAGCTGACTGATGGGGTCTGGGAATTCCATGTTCGGAAGTCATAAGAACGTCAGAAGAAGAGTTGGTTTTTATACCCTGCTTTTCTCTACCGAAAGGAGTCTCAAAGCAGCTCAAAATCACCTTCCCCTCCCCACAATAGACACCTTGTGAGGGAGGTGGGGCTGAGAGAGTTCGGAGAGAACTATGATTAGCCCAAGATCACCCAGCAGGCTTCATGTGGAGGAGTGGGGAATCGAACCCGCTTCACCAGATTAGAATCCATTGCTCTTGACCACTACACCACGCTCAGGGTTCCCAGCTCCAGGTTGGGAAATATCTGGAGATTTTGGGTGTGGAGCCTGAGGAGGGCGGGATTTGGGAAAGAGGAGGGACTTCAATGCCATAGAGTCCAATTGCCAACGTGGCCATTTTCTCCAGGGGAACTGATCTCGGTCGCCTGGAGATCAGCTCTAATAGCAGATCTCCAGCCACCACCTGGAGGTTGGCATCCCTAACCACGCTGGCTTGTGGGGGCCGCAAGGACTTTGACCAGGGAATTGGCCCTGGCCGGAGGGGCTGTTTCTGAGACCGGGCTACAAGCCCCAAGGCAATCAGTGGCCTTCCCCAACACACACACAGGATCGGGGCCCTGCTGGCTCGAACAGGAGTGCGTGTTGAGTCGGACTTATGGCCCACCACAGCTTCGGGCTGGGCCAACTGACCGACCTCTCTTCCTCCCGCAGCTCGCCGTCCCGGGCTCTCTCGGTGCCGCACCTGCTTCCTGTGGCCTCTCCACCAACACGGTGTCAGCGGCCTGCTTATCTCGGGGAAGGATCCGCGCTGCCCCGCGCTTGCCCTTCCAGCCTCTGTCAGCTGCACAGAGCAGGGCTCAGCTGCTGCCCCTTAGCATGAGGAACAAAGAGAGGGAAGAGCAGGAGAGAGAAGAGGACTCCGACCACAGCCGCTCCCGGATTTTAACCGCTGGGTGTGTGTGTGTCTGCTTACTTTGGGGTCAGCAACCCTACGTGTGAAGAAGCCCAAACCACCGTGAAGCGGGGCTCTGGCAGCAGGCGGGGTCATCAGGAGCAGGCCCCAGCACCTCGGCCCTCCCCTCCTCGGCTGCTTCGTTCTCTAAAGCAGCGGTTCCCAAACTTTTTGAGTCACGGAGTCAGTATTGTCTACTCAGACCGGCAGCAGCTCTCCGGGGTCTCACATGAACACATGAAGCTGCTTTCTACTGAATCAGACCCTTGGACCATCAAAGTCAGTATTGTCTGCTCAGACCGGCAGTGGCTCTCCAGGGTCTCAGGCAGGGGTCTTTCACATCACTTCCTTGCCTAGTCCCTTTAACTGGAGATGCCAGGGATTGAACCTGGGACCTTCTGCACACCAAGCAGATGCTATACCACTGAGCCACAGCCCCTCCCTATAGGAAGCCTTAAATCAGACCCTTGGTCCATCAAAGTCAGTATTGTCTACTCAGACCAGCAGCGGCTCTCCAGGGTCTCAGGCAGGGGTCTTTCCCATCACCTACTCGCCTAGTCCCTTTAACTGGAGATGCCGGGGATTGAACCTGGGACCTTCTGCACTCCAAGCAGAGACTGCCACTGAGCTACAGCCCCTCCCCATAGCGTGGTGGGTGTAGCCACAAAACTGCTTCCCCAGAAGGCGGAGCCCGCCACAGGAGGCGGAGCCATCCATAAAATGACTGCCACAACTTGCCTTCAGTCATACAGTGCTGTGCTGCCGAAGCACCATTTTTAAAAACCAGCAAAGCCAATCAAATCTTTAATGGCCAAACCGAAGCCTTGTTGGGGAAAGCCCCATTTGGCCCTGCCCATTTTCTAAAAGCATTTGGCAGGCACCATGTTGGAGACCCCCAGGCTTAACACATCAAGCCAACGTTTCATTTTGCAGACGCTGGAAAGAGTGACCCATTTTAGTTAAAAGCGATCCGAGAAGAGGAATTACTTGAAAGACTCAGCGTGACGTCTTTCTCCTGCGGAGCCGACCCATGAACACAACACAAAAAGGCTGCGGTTTCCACAAGGCTTTAATTATTGGTGCAAGATTCTAGAGAGAGGGTCTTATTCGAGATTGTTTTCCTTTGCATTTCCCCCCACCCCCTAAAAACTTTATATATAATTTATGTCACTCTTAAGCACAAAAATAAAACACAGTCAGCTTCCCGGCCTCTTTGTTTTCAACATTGGCTTTTCGACACCTCGAGGTGAGCCGCAACCGACCTCCGGGGCAGGCACTTGGGATAAAAATCGGACCCCCAAAAGAGGGCCGGGTGAACGAGGTCGGGGAAGCGAGGAAAGGGGGAAAGCTGTCAGGGGGAAACCTCCGTTTTCCTTTCTCGCCATCTGGAGAGGGGAGGAGTCTGTTTTGGTTTTTGGAGGAATGTAGGAGGGGAAGACGCAGCGCATCACCTAATGCATCCCGAACAACAACAGCAGCAACAGTCCTGAGTTAATTTCCTACACACAGAATCCCTTTATCCCACAAGAAAGCCCGGGGGTTCCTCTTCGTTGGACAGGTCAAGAAATGGGCCATCGTGGGCCACCTCCCCTTACTTCCAGCAGGGTCAGCACCGTGCCGGCCGGCCGTTTTCCAGGGTTAAAACAGGGCAGGATGGAGTGCGGCCCGTCAGCCAATCGACCCTTCTTTGGGCTTGAGTAAGAGGGAGGCTGGAGAGAACAGGGAGATCTTTGCTCCCGGCAGCGGAGGAGCAGGTGGGTGGGCCTGCCCAGCAGGGAAAACTAAAGGGGTTGAGCTAAGCAATACCTAATATAGCAACCAATAAATCTATTTTTATTATATTCTGTGCACAATTGTATTAAAAGCACAGGGCCTAATATACAGGCTTCCTAAAAAGCACAAAGTTACAAATATAAACAGCACATAAGAGTTGATGTTAGTACACAAAGTGACCAGAAACTGACCAGATGCGTATGCTTGGAAGGAGAAAAAAAGAGGGGTAGAAAAATCAATTAGTATTACCACAAGATAATACTGATTTTTCTACCCCTCTTTTTTCTCCTTCCAAAAGGCTTTTAAATATTTTTTTACCTTGTGCAACGTATATGTCAGGATGTGAATTGAGGAAGGGCCGTAAAAGGCCGAAATGTGTCTGGTCAGTTTTTGGTCATTTTATGCACTAACATCAACTGTTACGTGCTGGTTATATTTGTAACTTTGTGTTTTTTTAGGAAACCTGTATATTAGGCCCTGTGTTTTTAATACAATCATGCACAATATATAATAAAAAATAGATTTATTGGTTGCTATATTAGATATTGTTTAGCTCAACCCCTTTGGTTTCCCCTGACTTTTAGGTAGAGTTTCTTTGTCCCCCTTTTTCTTTAGTTGCTATCTGGCAGGGAGCCGGAAGCGCAGAAAGGAAAACGCAACAACCGATCCCACGCCGAATGGCACGCGGGGCAGGAAAAGCCAGCCCAAACTCCGCTGCAAACCACACCGCGGCCAACTGATTGTCCTTCACAAGCCGTGGGGTGTTTCAACCCCCAGCGGTTGCTCCACTGAACTGGGTGCTAACAAGTCACTACTGGTAGAGGAGCACCGGCTGGGGACCCCTTAGGAAGCCGGAGAAAAAGGAGGAATGCCCCTCAACAAACCGTTCTTCCTCAGAGAGGAGGGAATCCCAAGTCCCTGGTTTCTTCCTTTGGCAGCTCCAAAATCAAAGCAACAAAAAGAGGCAGCGGCTTAAGCGATGCAGGCTCTTCACGGCCCTCTCCTGAAAGCAGACTGCAGACAATGCACGGCAGGAGTGGAGAGAAGAGGGTGGTCCGGGATCGCCTTCCCGGAGCCTGAGACGGGGCAGGAGCTGGGTTATCTGGGGGGGGGGGGGCTGGCAAGCAAGGCCTCACACACACCATCCCGCCTGGGACTTTGGGAGGGAACAAGGCAGACAAAGCGAGGAGCCCTTTGCCAGTCAGCCGGGATGAGATGAAACCCACTCAAGAACAGCTCAAAGAGGGACGTGCAAAGTGCCAGGTGCAAGAAAGGAGGGGGGGGGAAGAGACCTCAGAAGGGAGCTGAGAACTGAACGCGGCCAAGGGAGCCGCAGAAGGACAAGCAAGAGGTTCAGGGCTCAGAAAGTGCCAAATCCCTAAATGCTAAAAGCTCAGTGTGTCTTGGGTGCCGCAGGGTCCCTTCTACGTCTGGGGGTTTGGAAAAGCAACGTGCTACAAATCACGCTTCCATTAGAAAGAGTGGACGAGCATGCTACTTAAAATAGTTTTCGTGCAGACTTCACTGTTTGTGGCGCTGGGCCCGAGGAATCGTGGGGGTTGCAGTTCTGCCGAGGGAGCTCGGGAATTTCTAGCACCCTCGACAAGATGGTAATTCCTACAAAGCTTTGGAGACGGAAACCCACTAGAGTTCCAAACCGGTAGACATTTTTAGAAGTGATATATCCTAGAGCTACTGCGAGAACTCCTGTGAGAAAGTGGAGAAGAATTCGTCGCCTCCTCCGCTGGAGTCCAGCAACAGGCGTCCTGCTGCAGAATGGCTCCGTAGGCTCTTTTAAGACTTTCGTTGCCCAGAGGGGCAGGGTGGCAGTGCCATCGCCACCAGGATTGTCTCTCTTCACCTGGCAGTGCCCCGTGCCTTGCCGTACCCGTACTCTTACCCCCTCGCTCGTTGCGTGAGGACAGGAAAGCGAGGAAAAAACCCCCACCACCACCAGAACAGAGCGAGTGAGCAAGGGGTCACCCCCTTTGTGTCCTCACCATCCCGTGCCTCCTCTGCCCCCCCTTTACTACGCCCCCCACACCCTTGCAGGAAGAAGACAACATGTGACCAATGGTGTGATTACTTGATGGGGCAAATCTCGGGCTTTCACATCTTCAACGCTTCTTTCATTGGTGGAACTTCTGCAGCTGGAAGACAGATGTGCATGCCAGTCAGAGGTTGGCAGGAAAAGGGGCCCTGTCCCACCCCCTAAGAGCCTGCCCTGCTCCCCCCCCTGAACCACACACAGCCCAGGGCATTCCTCCTTCCCCATCTGTCATGAGCAAAGCCCTGTGGATTTGCGGCAGCAGTGGCTACTGCCCACGCCACACCGATCGAAGGCCACCCCTCGCTCGGGGCTGGAATGGCACCCGCCCAGACCACGGGCCCACCTGAACTTTCCCCCGTGGCCTTAACGGCCAATCCACCCGTCACTGCCTCCGTTACTCATTTGCTCTCCAGGAAGACGGAAGGAACATGAATGTCAAACAGGAAGGGCCGGAAAATAACGTTATACCAGGGGTGTTGATAGGGTTGCCAACCTCCAGGTACTAGCTGGAAATCTCCTGCTATTACAACTGATCTCCAGATGATAGAGATCAGTTCCCCTAGAGAAAAATGGCCACTTTGGCAATGGGACTCTATGGCATTGAAGTCCCTCCCCAAACCCTGCCCTCCTCAGACTCTGCCCTAAAAACCGCCCACCGGTGGTGAAGAGGGACCAGGCAACCCTAGGTGTCTAACTCATTTGTTATGACGGCCAGATATGACATAAATGTCACTTGGCTGGGCCGGGCCAAGCCATGCCTCGCCGGCCCAGATCGAGAGTGGGGGTGGCTGCCTCAGCTGGCTTGCAGGCCGGATAAGAGCTCTCAAGGGGCCGGATCTGGCTCACGGGCCTTATGTTTGATACCCCTGCTTTATTCGCTTAGCATCTTGCTGTGGAAGACCTGGAGGTAATCCGAGACCACCCCTCACGGCAACGGTTATGGAAAGGGAAGTTTGGGGGGAAAAGGCCACCCTGCGAGGCTGAGCTGTGGCCTTCGGGGACCCGAGAGACGCCCATCTTGTGCGTTAGATTTAGTGGGCCACGGGAACCACGGGAGTCCAGGCAGAGCAGGATCGAGGCTCAGCAACTCTGTTCTGGTCGTGGGGTTGGGGAGGACAGAACAGCAGCAGCACCAGCAGACCCCTGCCCTAGAGGAGACACTCACCTCCCGCTCCACCAGATTCCGTTTGTAAAGAGCATCCTTGGCCGCCTCCTGCCAAAGTAAGCAGAACAACAAACGCCCGTCAGCGGAGGCGCCCGGGCCCAGACAACAGCGGGCAGCATGTAAACAGCCTATTCCTTTAAGCGGGCAGTCGACAGCCCGGCCAAAAAGCTACCCTGATGAGGCTCACAGGGGTTCACAATGTCTCTCACGCCTCTGTCATGCAAGGTAATGGAAAAGAAAAGGGGCACCGTACCCGTTTGCCTTCGATGCCAAGACGCCGCGCTGCCTCCGTGTAGAGCTGCAGGTACCGTTCCAGCTGCACCAGGTACTCTGCGGGATGAAGAAGAGGCACCGCTGGGAAACAGCTGCCATGTAAAACTGACTCTCCCCTCCCCCCAGCCTTTAGAGCAGGTGCCCCCATCGCGCCACGGTGCCGACCAACACCTTTCCTGACACCCGCCAAATGTTTTAAGTGGGCAGAGCCAGGCGGGGCTTTTGCCCAGGGAGGGTTCAGATTGGCTGAGCAGATTTTAAAAAAAAACGTTGCTTTGGCATCCAGCCGCCACCACAGCAAGAGGATCGCTCACTGTGGTCAGCGGCAGCAGCAGCCATTCTGTTACTAGCTCCGTCTCCTGCGGCAGCCATTTTGTGGCAGGCAATTTGTGGCTGCGCCCGCCTTGCTGGGTCAGAACCTCAAAGGTGCCGCCTGGCTCAAAAAGGTGGGGGACCCCTGCCTTGGATAGTCCCAATTCCTCCTTGGACAATCTCATGTGAATAGAAGAAGAAGAGCTGTTTTTTATATGCCGACTTTCTCTACCACTTAAGGGAGAATCAAAACGGCTGACGACCGCCTTCCCTTCCCCTCCCCACAACAGATACCCTGTGAGGTCGGTGGGGCTGAGAGAGCTCTAAGAGAACTGTGACTAGCCCAAGATCAACCAGCTGGCTTCATGTGGAGGAATGGGGAGATCAACCCGGTTCACCAGATTAGCGTCCGCCGCTCGTGTGGACGAGTGGGGAATCAGACCCGATTCTCCAGATTAGAGTCCCCCACTCCAAACCACCGCTCCTAACCACCACAACATGCTGGCTCTCCAGAATGGGGAGGGGGGAAACATCAGATTGCCTCATCACAGAGAATGGGGCCTTCCTGGAGCAGGGCTTTCGGGCCAGGCATTCCTTTCGGTCTGTACCTTTCCTCACCGCAGGGCCTCCGTGCTGAAGCTGGGTCTTCTGCGATTGGATCATCCGGGTAATCTCCTGGTGCTGCTTCACCAGCTCGCTAGGAAGCCGCTGGCCGGCTTGCTTGTACGCCATCATCTGCCGCCAAACGCAGGAGGTTGTTAGGATCCCAAAGCAAGGACAGGAGCTCACACAACAGCTGAAAAGCAGACGATGTGGGGGCAAAGTTCTGCCTAGCTTGTGAGCGAACACACAGGCTGGGCACCACGGCAGGCGATAAAACGCTTTCCTGGGACTAAGGTCCCCGTGAACTATGTGTCTGAACGAGAGAGTGAGAGATCCGAGAGGGAGCTAAGCTACCTGAGCACACTGGCCACGGACACAGCAGGAAGGCCACGCTTGTTTGGGATCCTCTTTTATAGCTTTTGAATTGGGGGTAATGTGCGGCAGGCAGGCACCGCGTCCACGGGGCTCAGGAAAGATGTTGACAAGCTGGAACGTGTCCAGAGGAGGGCAACAAAGATGGTGAGGGGTCTGGAGATCAAGTCCTATGAGGAAAGGTTGAAGGAGCTGGGTATGTTTAGCCTGGAGAGGAGAAGACTGAGAGGGCATAGGATAACCAGGATGGTGCTGCTGTACTCGTCTTGTTAGTGGCTTCCTAGAGGCACCTGGTTGGCCACTGTGTGAACAGACTGCTGGACTTGATGGGCCTTGGTCTGATCCAGCAGGGCCTTTCTTATGTTCTTAACCATCTTCAAGTACTTGAAGGGCTGTCATAGAGAGGAGGGTGCCGAGTTGTTTTCTGTTGCCCCAGAAGGTCGGACCAGAACCAATGGGTTGAAATTAAATCAAAAGAGTTCCCATCTAGACATTAGGAAGAATTTTCTAACAGTTACAGCGGTTCCTCGGTGGAACGGGTTTCCTCGGGAGGTGGTGAGCGCTCCTTCCCTGGAGATTTTTAAGCAGAAGCTGGATAGCCATCTGTCAGCAATGCTGATTCCATGACCTTAGGCAGATCACAGGAGGGAGGGCATCTTGGCCATCTTTTGGGCATGGAGTAGGGGTCACTGGGGGAGGCAGTTGTGAAATTCCTGCATTGTGCAGGGGGTTGGACTAGATCAGGGGTCTGCAAACTGCAGCTCCCGAGCCGCATGCGGCTCTTTGGCCCGTTAAGTGCGGCTCTCTGAACTTGGTTCGGAGCCCCTGCTCTCGCGCCCGCTCGCGCCGGCAGCCGGGCTGCGAAGCCAGCGCGCCTGAGAGAGAGAGAGAGAGAACAGGCGAGCAGGCGCGCTGTCTCTCCCTCCCCCCCGCCGTGGAGAATGGCCGGGTCCCCCTTGCCCTTAATGGTTGGGAGGCTAAAGCCTACCCTCCGCTCTAGCCAGGCGACGGCTGGGCGGGGGGCTCAGCGGTTCCTCCCCCCCCGCCTATCAGCTGTTGGGCGGGGTGGGCTTCCTTTGGTAGACCTGGCCTCCAGCTGAGTTCATTGGGAGGCCATGTCTACCCACTGGCTTTCTTGGCGGTAGACCTGGACTCCAAGGAGGGGAAAAAGTCCCCCTTCAGAGGCCAGGTCTACCAATTGGCTTCTATAGGCCTCCGGAGGCCAGGTCTACTGCCAAGAAATGGGACTCAGCCGGAGGCCAGGTCTACCAATAGGCTTTTATGGCGGTAGACCAGGCCTCCAGACGAGGACTCCGGACGGGGAGGGGGATATGGCAGGGACTTACAATTTAATTTTTATTAATAAATAAGATCACTATTAAGTATGATATCAGGTTTTATTCAATGTACCTATAGTTTAATTAATACTTAAAACTTTAATTAAAGTTTATTAAGTTAATAAACAGTGTACCTACCTATATAGTTTAAGAAATTTGGCTCTCAAAAGAAATCTCAATCGTTATACTGTTGATATTTGGCTCTTTTGACTAATGAGTTTGCCGACCCCTGGACTAGATGACCCTGGTGGTCCCTTCCAACTCTATGATTCAATGAAAAACAGGCAGACTCCCACCCCAAAATGAAACTAAAGCCCGGGGGGAAAATGCTTTCCTCCTTATAGAAACAAAAGTGGTTTAATTAAGGAACAGAGACAGACAAAATAGCAGGGGGAGCTCAACACACATGATTACGACAGCGGGCTGCCTTTCTTTGCTATGGGGCTAAAAGGGGGAATTCCAAGCACAGACCAAGACTCACTTCCGTGAGGTGGAAGTCCTTTGTTTCGAGCCATTTCGAAGCTGCATCAGCCCCCGAATGCCCCAAACTTGCTTCTGCTAGTAAGTACGCAGAGGGCAGGTTCCCAGGTACGATGCAGCAACCGCTTAAAGCTTTTGTGCAGCTGCCACTGGGTACTAGGAATTTGCCTGGGAGTACTCTGCCAGATGGGCAGATTTCATGCCAATGGCTTGCCCGAGGGACTACTGCTTTTGGATAGTGCTGAGATTTCCACGCGAGATCCCCGGATCCCTCCCCACTCTCTCGATTTTATAACAGAGATGTGCCCAGTGCACTCCGTTAGTACCTTTGATCGAAAATGAAGCCAGTTTTGCGAGCATGCGCGGAGTCAAACAGGAGCCAAAATTCATGGTGTGTTTGCAGTTTGGCTTCTGAAGACCTCCCCCCTATTCTCTCTGGGGCAAAGACTACAAAACCCAGGTTGCTCTAGAGTCTTACCCAAAGTCTCCCACTCCTGTTTTCTTTGGGGCAAAGACTACAAAACACAGGGTGCTCTGGAGTCTTACCCAAAGTCTCCTGTTCTCTCTGGGGCAAAGACTACAAAATCCAGGGTGCTCTGGAGTCTTACCCAAAGTCTCCCACTCCTGTTCTCTCTGGGGAAAATACTACAAAACCCAGGTTGTTCTGGAGTCTTACCCAAAGATTCCCACTCCTCAGTTGCCCCCTACACCGTCAAAATTGGCCAGTGCTCTACTGTGCCGTAGCCATGGACAGGTTTTGTAAGGATTACCACTCCTCCTTCCCCAATTCACATCACCAACCTTTTTCTCCAGCTTCTCCTTGTCAAAGACTAGGACACTGAGGCTGTGCGGAATGTAGACAGGTTTGCTGCAGGGAGACAAAAAAACACAACGTGGTGATCTCCGGAGAAGCTAGCCCCCGGGCACCCTGTGCAAAAGGCTGCAGAAGGAAGCCCTCTGCAACTCTTGGGGAGGCATGCACCGACTCCAGAGGAGGCAAGCCACCCAGGGCAATGCCCCAGGGTATGATAAATTTCGCATGGCCAGAGAAGGCCCATTTCTAAGTGCAGCATAACACCCGAGCAAGGCTGGAAGCGAGATCCTGGGAGCGAAGCAGGGGCTGGCTGTAGGGATGCAAACCATTAAAACCATTTTGAACAATTAACCAATAAGGATCTGTTGACCGTTTATGTATTCCTGTAAGCATTTATACTGTATGGCCGATAAGGAGCGGGGCTGTTTTATTATTTGAGAGCCGAGAGAGGATCCACGGGGATCTCTCCCTGTATCGGAGGCAGTTTCCAATTAATGTCCAAACTGTAAACATTTTAATAGTTCACAGGGTTGCTCTTAAAAACAAAATTTACACTCCTAGCTAGGCATGGTGGAAGGAAAGGAAGGGCAAATCTGTCGCAGGGACCAAGGAGGTAAGCAGCAGGGAAGCCCCCCTTGCTTTGGGGACTCAAGTTTTAATGAATCTCTCCCCAGCATCCCTCAGGGTGGAGGATCAGGACCTGCTGTGGGCTTGTCTCCTTGTGAAGAGAAGTGGTAAGGCAGCGGCAGGCCAGGGCTACAGAAGAATCCCACGCTTAGCCCCGCCGGCACGCAGCCTGCTGATTCCTGGTTCTGTTGGCGGCTTAAAAGGGGCCTGGGAGCTCAGAATGGATCAGCAGCTGAGTGCAGGAGGGTCCAAGTCTGCTTTGTGGCTCGGGGGTCTCTCAGCAAGGACTAGGAAAGTGTGCTCCCATCTTAGAAAAAGAAGAAGAGTTGATTTTTATACCCCGCTTTTCTCTACCTTTAAGGAGTCTCAAAGCGGCTTACAATCTCCTTCCCTTCCCCTCCCCTCAACAGACTCATGAGGAGGAGTGGGGAATCAAACCCGGTTTTCCAGATCAAAGTCCACCGCTCCAAACCACCGCTCTTAACCACTACACCATACTGGATGAGGGGAGAGAGAAGCAGGTTTGCTCCCGAGGGGGGGGAGGCACAACCTCACAGCTGTTCTCCTGTGCAAAGTGAACAAGAGTAGCATAACAGCCCCCCTCCCAAAAAAAGTTAATTGGCGGGGAATAAGGTGACCTTTAGATTATTCCTCTCGGGCACCCAGAGAAGTCACATGAACCAGACCCTTGGTCCACCAAAGTCAGTATTGTCTACTCAGACTGGCAGTGGCTCTCCAGGGTCTCAGGCAGAGGTCTTTTGTTATCACCTACTGCCTGGAGATACTGAGGATTGAAGCTGGGACCTTCTGCATGACAAGCAGATGCTCTACCACTGAGCCACGGCCCCGCCTTTCTCTTTTGGGTCTTGAATAACTTGGGTTTCCTGCTGTTTACCACTAAAAGCTAAGTTCCAATAAAGCCATCCAGAACTCCCTCCTGCCCTCCCTGGTCACCCTACATTTTTTCTCGTCCAGGGCCGGCAGAAGGAAAACATTCCGCGCAAGAGAGCGTCCGAGGCCCGAGAGAAGGAAGTCCAATCAGAGCTGGCTTGGCTACAGCAGTGAGCAGATGGACGTTCTGGAAGGAAATTAGAAGAGACCATCAACAGCTACCGCAGAGCAAAAAAAAAGGTGGCGGCTCGGACACCTGCCCAGGTATGCACAGTCCAACCTTCCATTTTTCTCCCTTCAAGAACCTCAATGCAGCCAAACACCTGAATTTCCAAAGCCCCATGCAAGGCGGTGATAGCCAGCTGACAAAATGCCAGACTTGAATTTAGGAGACACATGAACCTGCCTTATACTGAATCAGATCCTTGGTCCATCAAAGTCAGTATTGTCTGCTCAGATCGGCAGCGGCTTTCCAGGGTCTCAGGCAGGGGTCTTTCCCATCCCCTTGCCTAGTCAGGAGCCCTGTGGCGTAGAGTGTTAAGCTGCAGTACTGCAGTCAAAAGCTCTGCTCACAACCTGAGTTTGATCACGACGGAAGTCGGTTTCAGGTAGCCGGCTCAAGGTTGACTCAACCTTCCATCCTTCCGAGGTCGGTCAAATAAGTACCCAGCTTGCTGGGGGTAAAGGGGAGATGACTGGGGAAGGCACTGGCAAACCACCCCGTAAACAAAGTCTGCCTAGTAAACGTCGGGATGTGATGTCACCCCATGGGTCAGGAATGACCCGGTGCTTGCACAGGGGACCTTTACCTTACCTTTTTACTTGCCTAGTCCCTTTAACTGGAGATGCCAGGGATTGAACCTGGGCCCTTCTGCATGCCAAGCAGATGCTCTACCACTGAGCCATAGCCCCTCCCCAAAGTCTCTCACAACTGCCTTATACTGAATCAGACCCTCGGTCCATCAAGGTCAGTATTGTCTACTCAGACCGGCAGTGGCTCTCCAGGGTCTCAGGCCGAGGTCTTCCCCATCACCTACTTCCCTAGTCCCTTTAACTGGAGAGGCCAGGGATTGAACCTGGGACCTTCTGCATGCCAAGCAAATACTCTACCACTGAGCCACAGCCCCCCCCGGGTTCAGATCCTAACTCTGCCAGTGAATTATTGTCCTTGGTGTTGAACAGACTTATGCCCCACCCCCCCGCCCCCAGTTCCCTGTGCTGCAGAGAAATTATCCTGGACTGCACTAAATGGAACTGAGGCAGTGGTTTATGGAGGCTTCACGTGCCATCTGCAGAGTTTCTGCAAGTCTTGCCTGCTACGTGCGAGCACTAAGGATGCTTTGTAACGAGGCATTTCAGCAGCGAGGCGATTTACAACAATCCCATAAGAACCTATGTTGGACACTTCTGAAAGCTGCTTCCTGCCTGGGTTATTCACACACCCCAACAGCCAAGAATGCTGCACTATCTCTGGAAGAACTGCTCCTTTTCACAAGGCCTTCCCCTCCAAGAGCAATGTGACACAGCAAGGCCAATCAGGAGGTCACACAGTGGGAGATGGACAGATCTGACTTGTGGGTCGCTGGGAGAATTCTCTATGCAAGCCCCCCTGGCCAGGCGCTTCTGTGGTCTCATGCCCTCCTGTCCATGCCAGTGGGGCTCACACAGGATGGCTGTGTGGGTTACGGCCCCTGGATAAATCAGACTGTCTATCTCCCGCGCTGTGGCCCTTAACGGCACCAAAAACCTACCCCTGCCTTGTGGTAGGTAGGGCTGCCGACCTCCAGATGGGGCCTGGAGTTCTCCAGGGATTACAACTGATCTCTGGGCTACAGAGATCAGTTCCCCTGGAGAAAATGGCCACTTCAGAGGGGGGACTCTACGGCGTCACATCCCTACTCTCCCCAAACTCCGCCTCCAAATATCCAGGAGTTTTTCAAGCCAGAGCTAGCAACCCTCATGGTAAGCTTCCCTATCGTGATCGTTTTTTTAGCAGAGGCACCAGGCCCTGTAGGCCCAGACTCTGTCTAGCAGTCTATTCAGACCGAGGCCCATCAAGTCCAGCAGTCTATTCACGCAGGGGCCAACCAGATGCCTCTAGGATGCCCACAAACAAGACTGCAACAGCATTTATCCTGTGCTGTGCTCCACAGCACCTAAGATAATAGGCATGCTCCTCTGATCCTGGAGAGAATAGGCATGCATCTTGACTAGTATCCATTTGGACTAGTAGCCATGGATAGCCCCATCCTCCATAAGAACATAATGAAAGCCCTGCTGGATCAGACCAAGAGCCATCAAGTCCAGCAGTCCGTTCACACAGTGGCCAACCAGGGGCCTCTAGGAAGCCCATAAACAGGACAACTGAAGCAGCATTATGCTGCTTGCATTCCACGGCACCTTATATAATAGGCCTGCTCCTCTGATCCTGGAGATAATAGGTGTGCATCATGAATAGTATCCATTTTGACTAATAGCCATGGATAGCCCTCTCCTCCATGAACACATTCACTTCCCTCTTAAAGCCTTCCAAGTTGGCAGCCATCGCCGCATACTGGGGCAGGAAGTTCCACAATTCAATTCTCCCATGGTGGGTACCCAAAGCGCGAAGGCAGAAAGGATGCAAGAGGGAATCAGCAAGAGTGATGAGACCGAGATGGGTGAGCGCTCCACTGCCCCACTGCTTTCTTAGGCACAGAAACCCAGCAGAGCTCCTCCGCACCCCGAGAAGAGACGTACCTGCTGCCCGGGTCCTTTGTCGGAGTCGCTGTTGGCGTGGGTTTGGGTAGCGCCACCTGCGTGAAGAAAGCAGAGCTTGTTTACGACATCCCAGCACCCTCTAGCACAGCAGAGGTCTCTCTCCCTCACAGAGATTTCACAACGATCTCATCGGCCTGGTTGTCAGAAAGAGAGAAAAACAACTCCCAGAGGTTGGCAGGCAAGCCAGGGCCATAAGAAACAGGGCTGCGCATACAATTCTGCGGGAGGGCAGAAAAGCCACTGACTGGGCAGTGCCCGCAGAATTCTGCACTTTAGGAGTCTTGTGATCAGAGCCCTGTGGCGCAGAATGGTAAGCTGCAGTCAAAAGCTCTGCTCACGACCTGAGTTTGATCCCAACGGAAGTCGGTTTCAGGTAGCCGGCTCGAGGTCAACTCAGCCTTCCATCCTTCAGAGGTCGGTAAAATGAGTTCCCGGCTTGCTGGGGGTAAAGGGAAGATGCCTGGGGAAGGCACTGGCAAACCACCCTGTAAACATAGTCTGCCTAGTAAACGTCGGGATGTGACTTCACCCTATGGGTCAGGAATGACCCGGTGCTTGCACAGGGGACTACCTTTACCTTTAAGAGTCTTGTGAAGATCTACTAGAAAATGGGGAGGCGACTCCTCTTTCTCAGAGGGCTGGTTTGAGTTTTGTCTAGCCTCCCCGATAGCAACATCAGAAACAAATACGCCACAGAATTTTTTTCCTCATCAAGCTGCAGCTGAGCTATGGCAACCCTGTAGGTTTTTCATGGCGAGAGACAAACAGAGGTGGTTTGCCATCGCCTGCCTCTGCACAACAACCCTGCTTAGCTTCCAAGATCTGACAAGGCTGGGCTAGCCTGGGCCATCCAGTTCAAGGCAAGAGACAAACAGAGGTGGTTTGCCATTGCCTGCCTCTGCGTAGCAACCCTGGACTTCCTCAGGGGTCTCCCATCCAGGTACTAACCATCCAAGTACTAACTCTGCTTAGCTTCTGAGATCGGGCGAGCCTACGGCAAAATGAACTCTGCAAATGGTCATGACTTGTGCAGACAGCAGAATTCTTGCCGTCCACATTAAGCATACTGTCCACACAGAGCCAGATATGACTTGTCCCGTGACACGGAGAAAAGACCAGCCTTGTTATATCAGCAATCGTGGGAGGCACTGGGCAAGGAAGCCAGGAGGATCACAGCCTTAGCCAAAGCTGTCGGGCCACATCCGTTTCCGGAGAAAAACCAACATCAACCTGATCCCTGCCAACTCATCTAGAATCCCCTTCTCAGAGACAATGGAGCCTTAGAAATGTAGCTGACTGAGGTTTTGCAGCAGGCCACAGATTTCAAAGGGTGACTGCTCTCGCCAGACCCAAAACCACAACGCCTCAGGGAGAGACAACCGCAAAGCCACGCCGAGACAGCTGGCAGGGGGCTTAGCCTTCTGGATCCCAGCCTGGTCCTCTCCGCTTTCAAGGAAAAGTCCTCGGATTGCAGAAAACCTCTTACGGGTGGCATTGTCAGGGGATCGATGACCAGCCACCTTTCGGTCGTCATCTCCAGCTGCTGGGAACTCAGCGGTTCTCTGAGGCGGACGATGACCTCCAGCTTGCCTCCTGTGGGCCGCCGACCATCCAGGAGCTGAGTAGGGGGAAGAGGAGTGAGATGGGAGGAAAGGCAAACAAACCTCTGTCAACATGGCAGGGACTCAATGAGAAAAAACAATCTGCACCCGCAAGCTCTATGCTTTATCTTATCCTTCCATATCCTCTCGGTCGTTACCATTTGACATGCATTATGGAACAGGTCTGTCTCTCCCCCCCACCCCGCCCCCGCTCGCTAGAAGCCTGGCATAGCTAAGTTTCCACTCAACCACAGGCTGCAGACAGACAGCGTGGTGTAGAGGTTAAAATGTTGGATTGGGATCTGGGAAACACACATTCCAATCCCCACTTGTGCCATGGAAGCTTTCTGGGTGACCTTGGACTAATCACACACTCTCAGCCTAACCTATCCCACAGGGTTGTTAGAAGATAAAATGGAGAGGAAAACAATGTAAGCCACTTTGGTTCCCGGCTGGGGAGAAAGGTGGGATGCAAAGGAAGGAAGGACCTTCTACTGAATCAGACCCTTGGTCCATCAAAGTCAGTATTGTCTACTGAGACCGGCAGCGGGTCTCAGGCAGAGTTCTTTCACATCCCCTACCTACCAATAAAGGAAGCCACGGCCCTCAGTTTGCAAGATCTGAACAAGGCTGTCAAAGATAGGACATTTTGGAGGACTTTCATTCATAGCGTCACCATGAGTCGGAAGTGACTTGACGGCACTTAACACACACACACACACCCCTACCTGGTTCCTTTAACTGGAAATACCTTGGATTGAACCTGGGACCTTCTGACTGCCAAGCAGATGGTCTACCACTGAGCCACAGCCCCTCCCCATGGCTCTCCAGGGTATCAGGCAGAGGTTGTTCATATTACCTATCAACTAGTTCTTTTAACCACAGATGTCAGGGATTGAACCTGGGACCTTCTGACTGCTAAGCAGATGCTCTACCACTGAGCCACAGCCCCTCCCCAGAGCCCCACAGCCCCTTCCTCTGAGAAGGAAGGGAAAAAGGAAGTGAGAAAGGAAGCGAGACAGAAAGCCTGGAGAACCACAGCCTCAAGTCAAACCAGGAGGCTGGGTAAGCAGGAGACAGGTTATCTCTAGCCCAGGATCTTTATTTATTTGGGTGTCTAGAATATCCCACCTTTCTCTCGTGCTTACCTCCAGAATCTCCCGAAGCTCACAGGCTGTCTCTAGCGCCTCCAGCTTCAACTGTGCTGTTCCCAACACACGGTCCATCTTGAAGAGCCCTCTGGGGAGAAACGGCAGCCGTTAAACCGTGGGGGCCCAATTAATAGCCCCCAGGTTCCAGTTTGGTCTCTGTCAGTTCCCCTCAGCCCCAGCGTTCCAGCAAAGCCAAGCAGGTGTCCCGACAGATAAACTTCTCTTCATTAGGGAGACCGTTTCATAGAATCATAGAGTTGGAAGGGACCACCAGGGTCATCTAGTCCAACCCCTTGCACAATGCAGGAAATTCACAACTAACTCCCCCACACACACACACACAGCGACCCCTACTCCATGCCCAGATGATGGCCAAGATGCCCTCCCTCTCATCATTTGCCTAAGGTCATAGAATCAGCCTTGCTGACAGATTGCCAAGTAGCCTCTGCTTAAAAACCTCTCGAGGAAGCCTGTTCCACTGAGGAACCGCCCTAACTGTTAGAAAGTTCTTCCTAATGTCTAGATGGAAACTTTTTTGATTTAATTTCAACCCGTTGTTTCTGGTTTGACCTTCTGGGGCAACAGAAAACAACTCGGCACCCTCCTCTGTATGACAGCCCTTCAAGTCCTTGAAGATGGTTATCCTATCCCCTCTCAGTCGTCTCCTCTCCAGGCTAAACATACCCAGCTCCTTCAACCTTTCCTCATAGGACGTCTATGCTAGCTATGCCTCAGTTCTCCACAAATACCTGTAGATCTCATTTACCAGTTGCCCTTGGGTCTGGTTAGGCCAGAAGTTTCACTTGGTTTCCCCCCACATAAAAATCACTCATTAATCTCACCTTCAATCCATTTCCATTTGAAAAATACATTATTTGATACTTGAGGTAAAATGCCTCTCAGACTCCCATCACTGGGTTCTAGTGGCACTATGCTTCCCATCCTAAGATGGTTGTTTTGTTCCCCCTTGAAGAAGCCAATATTCATAGAATCATAGATTTGGAAGGGGCCATAGAGGCCCTCTAGTCCAACTCCCTGCTCAATGCAGGATCAGCCTAGAGCACCCCTGACAAGTCTTTGTCCAGCCTCTGCTTAAAGACTGCCAGTGAGGGGGAGCTCACCACCTCCCTAGGCAGCCCATTCCACTGCTGAACTACTCTTACTGTAATTCCCCCCCCCCCCCAATATCCAGCTGGTACCTTTCAGTCTGTAAGTTAAACCCATTATTGTGAGTCCTATCCTCGGCTGACAACAGGAACAGCTCCCTGCCCTCCTCTGACAGCCCTTCAAATACTTAAAGAGAGCAATCCTGTCCCCCCTCAACCTCCTCCTCTCCAGACTGAACATTCCCAATTTCCTCAGCCTTTCCTTGTAGGGCTCGGTCTCCAGGCCCCTGATCCCCCTTGTTGCTCTCCTCCGCACCCGCTCCATTCTGTGTACATTCTTTTTGAAGTGAGGCCTCCAGAACTCCACACAATACTCCAGGTGCAGCCTGACCAACTCAATGTACAGTGGAACTATGACATCTTGTGACTTTGATGTTATGCCTCTGTTGATGCACCCCAAAAATCGCATTAGCTTTTTTTTCCATTCATGAATGAGTCATGACGGGACATAAGAGTCAGAGGAAAAATCCCCCCTCCCTGCAAGTTTCTGTCCAAGCAGCTCCAGAGATATGTTTTGTTCACCCTTTATGGACAACTTCAAACTTGATCCCTTTCGTCTGAATGGCTCTCTTGAGGCCACGATGCCCCCGGTTGATAAACAGCTTGAACTGCTCTTGGAATTCTGCCAGAGGGAGACAGCGAGAAGGGAGATGAGCCGAGCAAAAGGCAGAAAAACATAGCAGAGTCCCTCTAGTGCAGCAGTTCCCAACCTGGGGTACACGTTTCCCTCCCCAGGGGTACAAACCAGGACATTCAGGGGTACGCGGGGGGAAAATTGAACAATGGCAGAAAAAGGCATTTGAAATAACAGCAACTATATTAATTACAAACATTTTGGTACTACGAGGGGTGCATTTTATGGAAACGGGCTGCCAAGGGGGATGCAAGCGAAGAAAGGTTGGCAATCACCTGCTCTAGGGGTATATGGAGTACAGCCCACCTTGCCTCAAGGGCTCTCCTTCCCTAGGCTATGAGAAATTCACCTCCACCCATAAACCTTTTTTTATTAATAAAAATGGACAGTCAACAGTAAATATACATATACACTAAAAACAAATAGTCACATAATCACATGAAGTGACATAAAGTACTTTACAACCCTTCATCCGTAACCCCCTCTCGCTTAACCAAAACTATATCTTATTATAAAATGGACATTTCCATTCTCTGAATAGTTCTCGTCCATAACAGGTCTACACTATTAATATCATTATTATTTTTTTGTAAGCGGTTAGCTTCTCTAAAATATACAGCTCTTTTATTTTTGACGACCAACCATGCATCTTAGGGGAGGTTTTCTGGTTCCGTTGCCTAGCAAAGACCATTCTAGCTGCAGTTAACATATGTAACGCTACTATCTGTTGGTATTTCGGGAAGATAGTTCAACAATAAGGTTTTGGGCTTAAATGGAGTTTGTTTCCTCAACCTGCATCTGGAACGACGAAGGGAGCTGCGAACTCTTGAAAGCTCATACCCCAAAAATCTTGTTGGTCTCTAAGTTCCTACTGGATTCAAATCTATTAAAAAAGAGCTAGATTCAAGTTCATCCCCGTCCTGGAGACCAATAAGATTTGGGAGGGGGGAGCCAGCGTGGTGTAGTGGTTAAGAGCAGTGGTTTGGAGCGGTGGACTCTGATCTGGAGAACTGGGTTTGATTCCCCACTCCTCCACATGAGCGGCGGACGCTAATCTGGTGAACTGGATTTGTTTCCCCGCTCCTACACATGAACCCAGCTGGGTGACCTTGGGCCAGTCACACTCTCTCAGCCCCACCTATCTCACAGGGTGTCTGTTGTGGGGAGGGGAAGGGAAGATGGTTGGTAAGCTGGTTTGAGTCTCCCTTGAGTGGTAGAGAAAGTCAGCATATAAAAACCAACTCTTCTTCTATAAGCTTTCAAGAGTCAAAGCTCTTTGTAAGATACATGATGATGGTATCTGACGAAGGGACTCTTGAAAGCTCATACCCGAAAATCTTGACAGTCTCTACAGTTCTGCTAGATTCAAATCTAGCTGCTCTGCTGCAGACCAACAAGGGTAGCCTCTGAAACTATCTTCAAAAGTATTTACCGGGAGAGTTGGAATTTTTGATCACGTTGGTCTTGTCTTTCTGAGCTTCCTCCTGCAAAGCAGAGTGCAAAAGAGAGAATTAGAACCAGACCTCCCGACTGCTGCTTGGAGGGTCTCAAAGCAGATCTGCCCACATTATACTTTCCTATACACTCTATCGTAGAATCATAGAGTTGGAAGGGACCACCAAGGTCATCTAGTCCAACCCCCTGCACAATGCAGGAAATTCACAACCACCTCCCCACCAAACCCCCAGTGACCCCTACTCCATGCCCAGAAGATGGCCAAGATGCTATCTTCGTGTCTGCACAAAACATGTCTATGTCGTTGGGAAATTCTGACTGGCTGCTTCGCGTGTAGGGACAAAAAAAAGAAGAGAGCAGTGTTTGAAGTTACCCAAACTCACCACGCTGGGGTACGAGAACTCAAAGCGCACAAAAGCATCGAGATCATCAGGAGCCGTGCCTGGAAAAGAAAAAAACAAATGCAACCCAATAGCACCGGGGAAGTTTTAAAAATTGAAAACGTACAATAAAGAATAGCTCTGAGGAGTTCTTGCAAGCATCGCCAGCCTGGTGGCCGCTGCTGTGTGGGCGGCCTTCCAACTCCACTGCTGCCGCATGAAATTGAGGATCTCCCTCAGCCAGTTCGTTCAGATTGGCTCTCTGTATACCTCTGCAGGCCCTGCAAGTCAGCTTTTTGCAGACTTATTGCAAGACACCAGACAGTATAGCTGCCTCTCAGTATGCAGAGCCCCAGAAGCCATCAGGGCGACTAGCGGACTAGAGATGATTGTGAGAAAATAAGGCCCTTGGCTCGGGCCACTCAGAGCCAGGAACCATCCTGGGAAACAACCCTGGGAACCAGAGCATTCCTGCATAGTGAAAAGGAGTCAGGGGAAAGGGAAGCACTTCAGCAGAAGAGCAAAGGAAATTTTACTGGAAGCGTAAACGAGATTCTGGGGATTCCCTCTCAAAGTCTTTTAAGAACATAAGAAAGGCCCTGCTGGATCAGACCAAGGCCCATCAAGTGGCCAACCAGGTGCCTCTAGGAAGCCCACAAGCAAGATGGCTGCAGCAGCACCATCCTGCCTGTGTTCCACAGCACCTAAGATAATAGGCCTGCTCCTCTGATCGTGGAGAGGATAGGTATGCAGCATGATTTTGAGGGTTTTCCTCAAGGACTGCAGAGTAACAAACCAAGGTTTGCCACCAAATATACACAGAACATCGTGCCTCAGCCAGTCCCAAGTATCTGAAAGAGGCATGTCTTTCATTGCCTGTTTTTTTAGGTAGATCATGATGGGTAGCCATGTCAGTCTGTCTCTAGCAGTAGAAAAGAGCAAGAGTCCCAGTAGCACTTTAAAGACTAACAAAATTTCTGGCAGGGTAGGAGCTTTCATGAGTCACAGCTCACTTATCTGAAGATACTTGAAGGTATCTGAAGAAGCGAGCTGTGACTCACGAAAGCTCATACCTTGCCAGAAATTTTGTTAGTCTTTAAGGTTCTACAGGACTCTTGCTCTTTTCTACTGTTTTTAAGTGTACGCTGAAAACGAAAAGTGGGAATGCAACAAATACAAACCTGTTAATCGGCCCTATGTCCAGGGGATGCCTAGCCCCAGGCTGACGCCCTCCGTGCCAAGTAGAGACACCCCCCCAGACCTCCCTTTCCTCCCTACACAACAAGAATTATGAACTTTTTATCCTCTTACTCAGCATGGATGTTCCCCCTCCAGCACCCAACTCTGCCCCTAGGCCAGCCGTCCCCTTTCCAGCCATTCGTTACCATGGCAGCCACAGGCTCCGCTCCTTCCACCCCCTCCCTTCCCAGAAACAGGAGCTGTTCGCTGTTTTACCGGGAGGAGCTGGCAGGTTGACGGCTTTCACTATGGAGAGAACCATATCATTACTGTTCAGTTCTGGAAAGATCCTGAAAGAAAGGGGGGAACACAGTTAGCCAAGGTCTGTAGAAGACATTTATTTTTCACCAAACTGAAAGTCAGAGGCTTCAAGTTACTCTGCGGTACCTGCCAACCCCTATTTGTAAAATACAGAAACTGCTGAATCTGATCAAAACCCCACCTAGACCAGCATCCCTGTTTCCAACAGAGGACAGCCAGCTCCATCCAAGAGGCCAACAGTGCACAGGGCAAGCCGTTTCCTTAATCTATTTCTATTTTAAAGTTTTCTAAAGTTTCTATTTACCAATCACGGCTAATAGCCATTGGTAGACCAAGAATTGGCTTAGCCCCCTTTTAAAGCCCCCCAAAGCTGCTGCAGTTTAATACATCTTAGAACCATAGAATCATAGAGTTGGAAGAGACCACCAAGGCCATCTAGACTAACTCCCTGCACAATGCAGGAAATTCACAACTACCTCCCCCTCTCACACACACCCAGCGACCCCCCATGCCCAGAAGATGTCAACAAAAGACCCTCCAGCTTCCAGGGTGGGAGCTGCCAAAGCCAACGGCACACGCACTTGACCACGCTGAAAGTCCGCTGCTCGTAGTGATATCTGGGCAGAGGGAATCCCTTGGCGTGGGCTTGCTTCAGGATCTCCATGTTCTTTTTGCAGTCCTCGGCCATCTTCTCAAACCTGAACAGGGGGAGACCGGAACAGGAGCCCAGTTAGAGATTCCATTACAGGCCAAGTACGGAGAGGAGGAGAAGTGTGGTGTAGTGGTTAAGAGCAGTGGTTTGGAGTGGTGTACTCTAATCTGGAGAACCGGGTTTGATTCCCCACTCCTCCACAGGAGCGGCGGAGGCTAATCTGGTGAACTGGATTTGTTTCCCCGCTCCTCCACACGAAGCCAGCCAGGTGACCCTGGGCTAGTCAAAGTGTTAGAGCTCTCTCAGCCCCACCTACCTCACAGGGTGTCTGTTGTGGGGAGGGGAAGGCGATTGTAAGCCAGCTTGAGTCTCCCTTAGGTGGTAGAGAAAGTAAGCATATAAAAACCAACTCTTCTTCTTTTTATATGCCAATTTACTCTACCTTTTAAGGAGAATCAAAGTGGCTTACAATCATCTTCCCTTCCTCTCCTCACAACCGACACCTTGTGAGGTAGGTGGGGCTGAGAGAGTTCGGAGAACTGTGATGGGCCCAAGGTCACCCAGCTGACTTCATGTGGAGGAGCGTGGAAACCAACCTGGTTCTCCTGATTAGAGTCCAGTGCTCTTAACCACTATACCACGCTGGCTCTGCTCCCAAGCAAGGAAGACCTGGCTAACTTTAGAAGGCAAAGGGAGGCTGCAATACAAGGTGGGGGTACCATATGGCATGCACCTCAAAAGCTCTCTGGATCAGGGTTAACAGGTTGAGCATCATATATAGTCAGCCAGAAGAGGGAGGAGTTAAGAAGCTCTAATGAAAAAGCCATAAATCACGGTGCACATAATAGGTTATAAATGCTTATTATCTAGATCAGTGGGTCACATAAACACATGAAGCTGCCTTGTACTGAACTCCTGATCCATCAGAATTAGTATTGTTTACTCAGACCAGCAGCAGCTCTCCAGGGTCTCAGGCAGAGGTCTTTCACATCACCTGCCTGCCTAGTCCCTATAACTGGAGACACCAGGGACTGAACCAGGGACCTTCTGCTTATTAAGCAGATGCTCTTCCCCTGAGCCTTGCCCCCTCCCCAATGCTTACACATGAAACTGCCTTCTACTGACTCAGACTCTTGGTCCATCAAAGTCAGTATTGTCTACTCAGATTGGCAACAGCTCTCCAGGTTCTCAGGTCTTTCACATCACCTACTGCCAGGTCCTTTCAATGGGAGATGCCGGGGATTGAACCTGGAATGTTCTGCATGCCAAGCAGAGGCTCTGCCACTGAGCCACGGCCCCTCCAAACAGTCCCAAATAGGCAAGGAGTGATTTCAAGTGGGCTGTCTGCTTTCGTGCTTGGCATACACAAAACGAAAGGAAAGCAGACAGGAACAGAGATGTATTAGTAACGGGATTGGCATGCTTACTTGGTTGTTTCTGCGATGTTCCCTAAATGGGTGAACTGTGTGGAATAATTCGTGCACATCTGGAATTTAAAAAAAAATAGAAGCCACGTGAGAAGCAGACAGGCACATGACAATCGCGGCTCTGTACCTTCCCAGTCGAAGTCCTGCAGGCCAGACTCAGATTCCTCCCCGTTAATGAGCTGTGATATTGCACCAGCCTCGGCCTTCATACGTTCGTATCCCTTCACCTCCAGCCAAGGCTGAGCTACCTGAAGGAATCTATGCCCTCTCATTAGCTCTACACAGTCCATCATCCCAAGCATTCTTCTCCCAAGTGGCCTTACTTCTACTGGAGCTGGGAAGGGGGGGATGGACTGCAGGGAGATAAGGTGGGGAGTGGAGGGTTTTGCTCCTCTAATTCACATGTCCCTTTTGATGGTAATTTTTAAAAAAAGAACTCCCAGGCCATTTATGCTTGGCAATTAGCAGCGCGTTCCAGGCTGAAGTGCCCTGCATATTTTTTTGAGTTTTTCATGCTATTCAGGAAGTGACTGTGAAGCCGGCGCATACCAGCTTCGCATTTCTTAAGAACCCCTTTAACGTGACCTTTTGTGTTTGCTCCGCCCCTACACTGAAGAATCCCCTCAAGGAAGCATGCAAAATCACAGCCACACGTTAGCTATGCAAACGGCGGTTTCTAATGGAAGGAAAGGTGGAGCAGGCGAGTGGGGGGTGGAATTTCTCCTTTTGTGTCAGGACCGTGACTAGGCATTTTAAAGGTCGCATTTTAAAAAGAGCTTTGAGAACATCAAAATTGACCTTACATAAATGGCCCCACTCCTTCACTTTAAACATAAACGGGGCAGGACTGTGAGATGAAGCTGCTGCCCCTATTGTGCCTCCTTTCCACTATCGCCCAGAGACCCCCTTCTGAAAACTTCTAATCCAGCCTGCTGCGACCCACAGGGGCCAGCCAGAGGCCTCTTGGTAGTCATGAGCAGAGAATGAAGGCTGTGACCCCCTCCCCGGTCATTCCTCCCAACACCTGGCAAGCAACTGTTTCGGCAGAGAAAGAACAACTGCAATCCAAGCCTTTCAGAAGGTACAAACAATGAATACAAAGTGGAATGAAAGTACTAAAAATATCAAAACTGCAAAATCCCACAATAGCACTTCTTATCAAAAATAACAATGAAACCAATTATAAGTTTATAAGCATCAGTCTTTTAAATTAAGCATACAGCATTCACCAGGCAAAGTACAAAATGAACATATGCTTAATGAAAATTTAAACAAATTCCAGTTGTAGGTAAGTCTAACAAATTAAAGTAATAATATTTCTAAATACAATCAGGTTGTAATTCCACAGGCAATATTATTACTTTAATTTGTTTTACTAACCTACAACTGGAATTTGTTTAACTTCCATTAAGCAAGTGTTCATTTTGTACTTTACCTGGTGAACTGACAACCTGTATGCTGAAGCTTAACTTAAAAGATTATAAACTTATAATTGGTTTCATTGTAATTTTTGATAAGAGGTACTATTGTGGGCTGTTCCAGAAGGTAGCCACGTTGGTCTGCAGTAGAACAGCGAGATTGGAGTCCAGTAGCAGTTTGGAGACCACCAAGATTTTCGGGGTATGAGCTTTCAAGAGTCAAAGGTCCCTTCATCTGACAGGAACTTTGGTATCTGATGAAGGGAGCTGTGACTCTTGAGAGCTCATACCTGGAAAATCCTGTTGGTCTTTGAGGCGTTACTGAGCTCAAATCTAGCAATCCAAGGCTGCTCCTTTTCACGTTGGTAGGCCTCCTCCCACAAGATACCTTCACGCTTCCCAGCTCCCGCTCTTCCTCCCGGCAAACCCTGCATCATCTCCAAAGCCTGCCCCAACCCTGCCAACCTCATACTGCTGCCTCATCAGTTTGACGAGCTCCGTGTACTGGGCAGCCGTCTCCGGAGAGATGCTGACTCCGCGGCGCAGCGCAAAATCTTCCTTGTTCATGGGGGCTTGAGGCACCTGAAGGAAGAAGGAAGCAAGTCACAGAGCACAATCCTCCCTGTTTAGCTGCACAGCCTACTTGCCTCCATGGCAAAACTCAAAGGTTACCATCGTAGCAAGAGAGTTTCAGAAGGTAGCCGTGTTGGTCTACAGAAGAACAGCTACACAATCGAGTCCAGTACCTTAAGAGACCAATGCGATTTTCAGGGTATCCGACAAAGGAGGAAAGCTCATACTGCGAAAACCTTGGTGGTCTCTAAGGTGGTACTGGACTCCAATCTAGCATAGGAAGAGAGAAGATGACAGAAAACAGGGCTGTGCTACACTTAGGAAAGTTACAGCAGAGCAATGGGGAGGGGCCGTGGCTCCGTGGCAGAGCATCTGCTTGGCATGCAGAAGGTCCCAGGTTCAATCCCCAGCATCTCCAGTTAAAGGGACTAGGCAGGTAGGTGACGTGAAAGGCCTGAAAGCCACTGCCAGTCTGAGCAGAAAATACTGACTTTGATTTAAGGGTCTGATTTAAGGTTTCTTTAGGGAGGGGCTGTGGCTTTGTAGCAGAGTATTTCCTTGGCATGCAGAAGGTCCCAGGTTCAATCCCTGGCATCTCCAGTTAAAGGGACTCAGCCAGTAGGTGATGTGAAAGACCCTTGTCCGAGACCCTGGAGAGCCGCTGCCGGTCTGAGTAGACAATACTGACTTTGATGGACCAGGGGTCTGATTCAGTAGAAGGAAAGTTCATGTCTTCGTGTGTTCAATGCTCAAATTTCCTGTAGAGGGCTCCCCCCCCGCATTTTGAACCAAACTCATCCCCTGCAAATTGGAATGGCCTTGTCCCAAGTCCTGCTACAAAGACCTTCTGCACCATAGCAAATGGTTCAAGATGAGCCGTTAAACCAAGCTTTCTTCTGAGGCTGAAAAGACAATACTGAGGCTGAAAAGTAACAATACTGCAGAAGAACTGTCCAGCCACAGCAGACCCAAGAAGCCATCTAACTCTAGAGTTGCATTCAGAAAGATCACAAACAAGACATGAAGACAACAGCCCTTTCAGTTGTCTGCCCCGAGACCTGGTATTCAGAGGTACGCTCCCTGTGAATATGGAGATTCTATTTAAGTTGCGCAGCCAAAACCTATTTTCCACCCTTCTGTCTAATCCAAGTATGTTCAGGACTGAGGATGGGACGGGATCTACCCTGACAGATTAAACACATTTTTTTTAAAAAGGACAGTTCCAATTAGTATTGGCTCACATCTTAAGATTCCAGCGCCGTGTGGCACAGCGACAGGGGGGAAAGCCAATTTTGAATATCTGCACACTTTCTGAACCGCTTGCCTTGGTTATATCGACCGGGAGCCCGTTCTGCGACGCCTCGATCATGGGGCCCAAGCCCTTGGCCTGGCGGAGGAACAGCTTGGCGCCCTCGATGTCATTCTGCTGCTTCGCTCGGAGAGCTGCCTGCGTCAGCTGCTTCTTGCGGCTCTCCAGGAAGGCCAGCTGCTGCTGAGCTGTCGGGAGGAAAAGAAAGAAAGAGGGAAACTCCTTGCGAGGAGCCCCTCGGGAGCAGACAGCAAGGGGCCCCCAAAAAGGGCGAGGGATGAGAATCCTTTATCTCCAGTCACATTTGTGGGTGCCATGTTCATTTTAGGAGCCCCGTGGCACAGAGTGTTAAGCTGCAGTATTGCAGTCAAAAGCTCTGCTCATGACCTGAGTTCGATCCCAACGGAAGTTGGTTTCAGGTAGTCGGCTCAAGGTTGACTCAGCCTTCCATCCTTCCGAGGTCTGTCAAATGAGTACCCAGCTTGCTGGGGGTAAAGGGAAGATGACTGGGGAAGTCACTGGCAAACCACCCCACAAACAAAGTCTGCCTTGGAAACGTCAGGATGTGATGTCATCCCATGGGTCAGGAATGACCCGGTGCTTGCACAGGGGACCTTTACCTTTTTATGTTCATTTTACACAGAACAGGCGTCAGCATATGGTGAGGCAGGGCAGCTGCCGGGGTTTCCAGGAGTGCCCGCTGCCGCCAGCACCCCCTGCCCAATCACTTGCTAGCCCTCCACCTCCCACACCCCCGGCTGCACGAACTGCCCGGTGCCACTGGTGAAAGGGCTGCAGGCAGTTGTAAGCACGAGTGGTGGGAGGAGGAGGAGAAGAAGAGTTGCCTTTTATACCCCGCTTTTTCTTTACCTTTAAGGAGTCTCAAAGCGGTTTACAATCGCCTTACATAAGAACATAAGGAAACCCCTGCTGGATCAGACCAAGGCCCATCAGGTCCAGCAGTCTGTTCACACAGTGGCCACACAAGGTGCCTCTAGGAAGCCCACAAACAAGATGGCTGCAACAGCATTAGCCTGCCTGTGTTCCACAGCACCACATATTTAAGGCATACTCCTCTGATCCTGCAGAGAATAGGTATGCATCATGACTAGTAACCATTTTGACTAGTAGCCATGGATAGTCACCCTCTCCCCCATGAATATGTCCACTCCCCTCTTAAAGCCTTCCAAGTTGGGTCCATCACCATATCCTGGGGCAGGGAGTCCCACAATTTAACTATGTGCTGTGTGAAGAAATACTTCCTTTTGTCTGTTTTGAATCTCTCCCCCTCCAGCTTCAGCAGATGACCCCGCGTTCTGGTATTACGTGAGAGGGAGAAAAGCTTCTCCCTGTCCACTCTCTCCATACCATGCATAATTTTACAGACCTCTATCTTGTCTCCCCTTAACAACCTTCTTTCCAAGCTAAAGAGCCCTAAGTTGCAAGGACAAAAGAGAGGAGAACGATGTAGATAAAAGAGAGAATGATGTAGGATGCTTTGGGTTCCCATTGGGAAGAAAGGCAGGGTACACGTAAATAAACTGGCACAAAAGCAGTCTATGAATGCAGCAAATAATCCAGGGTACCTTTCGCGACGGTCTTGGAGGCCGTTTTCGCAGGCCCAGCTGCCTTTGGAGCTGCAGGCACAGCTCGTGAGCCCGGCTGGGGGGGCTGTTGAGGCTGCGGTGGGCTGGCTGGTTTGGATGACGGAGGGCGGCTGTCAGGCTGTCAACAGAGAGGAGAGGGGCCGGTAAAGATGCTTCGTAACACCAGCTCCGCAAGGCACGTTGTAATAGAAATCAAGGCCAGAAAAGCCCAAGGCCTGCTGAGGACATGGTGCCTGATCATAAAGCATTGATTCACAGACTAACTCCGCTGTCTGTAGAGATGCTTGATGTATACAAAGCATCGCAACTGGGTGGAACACAACCGGGTGGGAAGGTACACAGGCTGCCCTGTGATGTAGGGACAGCCAACCCCAGTCATGTTTCCGCTTGCCAACAGGATGCCCTTAGCATGACCAACAGGCGAATGCTGAAGTATCCTTCTCCCATAGGACCCCCGTCAGAAGCCACCCTGAAAGGTAATGTTCCCCACCTCCAGGTGAAGCCTGGAGATCTCCTGGAGTTACGACCAATTTCCAGACTACGGCGATCAGTTCCCCTGGATGGCAGCCTCAGATGGTGGACTCTATGGCATCACATTCCTGCTGTACTCCCTCCGCAAACCCCGCCCTCTCCAGGCTCCACCCCCAAAATCTCCAGGAATTTCCCAATCGGGAGTTGCCAACCCTACTGAGAAGGGTCAGTGGTGGTGGTAGAAAGTTTCGTCAAGTCACAGCTGATTTATGGTGACCCCCTGGTGTTTTCAAGGCAAGATACCTTCAGAGGCGATTTGCCATTGCCTGCCTCTGCGTAGCAACCCTGGATTTCCTTGGTGGTCTCCCATCCAAGTATAAACCAGGGCCGACCCCGCTTAGCTTCCTAGAGCTGATGCGATCAGGCTAGTCTGGGCCATCCAGGTCAGGGCAGAGACAAACAGACGCCATTGCCTGCCTCTGTGCAGCAACATTAGATTTCCTTAGTGGTCTCCCATCCAAGTACTAACCAGAGCCAACCCTGCTTAGCTTCCTGGAGCTGATGAGATTGGGCTACCCTGGGCCATCCAGGTCAGGGGTCAGTGGGGCAAGCTCAAATTGTGGCTGGCTTGTAAATCAGGCCAAAGCAAATCCCTCCAGTTTTTTTCAGAAGCAACAATGAATCATTTGAAACCTGTTTTATGACCTTGGGCAAGCAAGATACCTAACTTCAAGCGTAAAAAATCCAAAACTATTGTTTTACTAAATTGCTCGCACAGAAGGAGGTAGTAAGCAAGACGAGGAGCTCTAAGTTGGTCTGAAGGAGGAACCACAGTTCTCGGTCATTTCCGATTTACAGTCAGAGCTTCTCCCAGATCCCTCAGGATCTGTACTAGCATGCCACTCCACCTTTTTAGGCTCTTCAGGATCTTCGTCCTCCTCGCTGGCTAGTTTCATGGCTGTTTCAAGGATTCCCACGAAGCTCTGGTCTCCTGACGAAGCTTCCATCCCTTGGATTGGAGGGAAACCTGCCAAAGGAAACAAAAGTCTAAAAAAGGAACTGTGCGGCAAGAGGGCAGTGTTTGCCAGGAGGGCACTGACACCCCTTGCCCAGTCAAGAGCTGCTGATATAGAGCAACGTTATAATTAAGGTTGCTAACTCCAGGCTGGGAAACTCCTGGAGATTTGGGGTTGAACCTGGGGAAGGTGGAGTTTGGAGAGGGGAGAGACCTCAGCAGGGTATAACACCATAGAGTCCACCCTCCGAAGCTTCCATTTTCTTCAGGGGAACTGATCCCTGTAGTCTGCAAATCAGTTGTAATTCCAGGAGATCCTGAGGCCCCACTTGAGGAGGGGCTGTGGCTCAGTCTCTAGAGCATCTGCTTGGCATGCAGAAGGTCCCAGGTTCAAACCACAGCATCTCCAGTTAAAGGGACTGGGCAAACAGGTGATGGGAAAAACCTCCACCTGAGACCCTGGAGAGCTGCTGCCGGTCTGAGTTGACAATACTGACTTTGATGGACCAAGGGTCTGATTCAGTATAAGGCAGCTTCATGTGTTCAGGTGTTCACTTGGAGGTTGGCAACCCTTGTTATGGCCTGCTTTTGAGATGGCTGTTCAATGCCCCTGTCACATCTGGCCTTTGTGATGTGAAGATGACTCGGCATCTATGGCAGTGTTATACCCGATCCTCTATACTTATCTAAGAGACATGCACAGATGCAGACTGAAACATCAACAGTCCCCTCCCCGTTACATCACCTGTGCCCTGCACCTGCTTCGCCTGGTGGCAGCTGGGGTCTGGAAGCTTGTTGAAGCAACCAGAAAGCAACCCCCCCGCCCCACAAACAGCAAAACAATCTTGGGAAGCAAATACCTGGGGGAACAGGTAGGTCGGCAAACTCTACAGGTTTTCCTGCCTTGTGAGCTCTGATGGCTTCTTGGTATTGCTGAAAGAGAAACACAGTCGTGATCTGAGGGTGCTTTCTCCAGGAAACAGGACTTGGCCAAACCAAAGTTCTTGGGCTAATCACAGCTGGCAGGGCATGGAACTTTTCCCCTGGAACTTTACTAAGCAAAGCAGTCACGAGTACTGATTGTTTGCAAAGTATGAAGGGTCTGGGCTATGAGGGGCAAAAACATGGCCGAGGAAGGTTCACGTCTGGGGTCTCCATAGCCCACCCCCAGCTTGTTGCTTCTGGAGTCACACCAGAAATGCATGGCGAAAGAGACTGAAATTGTACCGAACAGAAATCAAAATTCAGTCTCTCTAGCCTTGCATTTGAATCTTTTTGTTTCATTCTCTGCTGTTCTTCAGCGCCATTTGGGCTTTTAACACTTTCACATTTAGGTGTTAGAAAAGAGCCAGAGTCCAGTAGCCGCTTAAAGACTAACAAAATTTCTGGCAGGGTATGAACTTTCTTGAGCCACAGCTCTTCTTCAGATATCTGAAGATATCTTCAAAATTTCTGGCAGGGTATGAGCTTTTGTGAGCCACAGCTCACATCTTCAGATACAAGTTATCTGACCGAGAACTTCAGTTATCTGAAGAAGCGAGCTGTGGCTCACGAAAGCTCACACCCTGCCAGAAATTTTGTTAGTCTTTAAGGTGCTACTGGAATTTTGCTTTTTTCTACTGCTACAGACAGACTAACACAGCTCCCCATCGGGATCTATCTTCAAGTGTTGCAGAGTTTTAAAAGATCAATTTTAAAGGAAACATCACACATGCTGCTAGCAGTGACCTTGAAATATCCACGCGAACTAGCCCCATACAGTAAATCAAGAACTCTGCTGGGGAAAGTACAAGAAGAGGGAAAGAGGGAAAGAGATGTGAAGCCAAACCCAGAGACAATTCAGACTTTGGTCTGGTCTGTCTTTGCTGCACCAACACTACAAGTCACCATTTGCATCATCTCTCTGCCCCACTGTGAACTGGTAGGTCAGGAAAGCCGACCCCCCCAAGTTATAGAAGGGTGTAACCTCTCATTTGTCCTTACTGGACTACTGGATGCCGTTCAGTGATTGAGTCCAAGTAGTATATGGATGCTTTTTAGGGACATTTCTGTTTTCCTCCAAGAACCATCTGGTTCAAACCTAGATCTCTATCCGAACACAAGCCGAAGTTTGCACCTTGGGCAGGTTGCTCACCTTCACAATCCGTTCGTGCATCCTGGCTTTCCTGTCATCCCCTTTCCCTTTGGCTTGGGCTGCCGCGGTCTTGTACCTCTCCATCCTCTGCTGCAGCGCTTCCATCACGTCTCGAGGGGGTGGAGGCATATCTGGAAACAAGGAAGCCATCAGAAGAAGAAGAGTTGGTTTTTATACCCTGATTTTCCTCTACCTTTAAGGAGTCTCAAAGCAGCTTCCCTTCCTCTCCCCGCAACAAACACCTTGCGAGGTAGGCGGGACTGAGAGAGTTCGGAGGGAACTGGGACTGGTCCAAAATCACCCGGGAAAAGAGAGTCTTGTGGGGTTCATACCTCCTGCGCCTGAGAGTCCTGGCGCCAATGGGGCCGCAGCCTGCATGACGGGTGTTGCTGTTGCTACTGGGCACGGCTGCATGCTCAAGGTCAACATTTCTTTGGGTAGCTGGTCTGCGGGAGACAGACAGACAGCCGAAACATGGCAAGATTCAGAAACCCACAAAACGCCACCAACTCTGCCCCCCTCCACGAAACCATCACCCCCACCAATCCAGATATTTCAGTAGTGATGTTGCAGGACCCCCCCACAAGACATCCTTCTTAAAAAAGACAGATGAATAAGCTGGGCGGGCAGCCCATCTTTTCTGTGCGCCACGGTGTACGATCAATTAGGGGCTGGGAATGAGCCCCAGGGATTCCAGCCCCTTCCTGCACTACAAGCAAAGAGGACTTTTGCCACGGAAGCCTTCCCTGGTGCCCGGATTCCCTGCACATCTAAACGCTCCCTTGAGAAAAAGGTAGATTCGAATCCAGTGGCACCTTAGAGACCAGCAAGATTTTCGGGGTACGAGCTTTCAAGAGTCAGAGCTCCCTTCGTCAGACACAAGATGTATCTGACAAAGGGAGCGTTGTCTCTCGACAGCTCATACCCCGAAGATCCTGTTGGTCTCTAAGGTGCGACTGGACTCGAATCTAGCTGTTCTACTGCAGACCCACCTGGCTACCCTCTGGAACCCTCCTGAGAAAAAGTAGTTCATTAAGGCTGAATACTAGCACGAGGGCAAGCCGTCATCGTAAGACACAGCGGAGAGTCACAGGTATGCTTTTACCCAGCAAATAATCTGGGATATCATGGGACAGGAATTCACAAGGATCAAGAGATACTGAACAATGATCCACCAGTATTGAAAGCAGTATTTAAAGTCCTCTACATATTTAAAGCCCTCTACTAGAAAAGACAGTCATGCTAGGAAAAGCTGAGGGCGGCAGGAAAAGAGGAAGATCCAACAAGAGATGGATTGACTCAATAAAAGAAGGCACAGCCCTCAATTTGCAAGATCTGAGCAAGGCTGTCAAAGATAGGACATTTTGGAGGACACTGATTTATAGGGTCGCCATCAGTCGGAAGCGACTTGACGGCACTTAACATACACACACTTATAGATGGACCATCAGAATCCTGGATGATGGCTAAAATGTGCAGAGGCATTTAAATAAGACAGTCTTTGGAAGATTCTGGCAACCTGAGGACTGCGGTAGCAGTTACTATTCCCTTCTGCGCCTGGGAAGATGAGCTACCTAGACTGGGAGCCACGATAGCTCAAAGACTATTCCAGAGTTTTGGAATCCTTAGCTTTCTGAAATTACAGTAAAAGAAATAATTCATGGCTTTGAGTTGTTTGGTTATTTGTATTAAGGAATTATGTTGATAAATCCCCCCCTGCTTTTGGGCACAAATCAGATTAGTACACCGTGATGTGACAAGAGAATTCAGTGGTGAAATACTGAACAGAAGGGACACCTACAGCTTTTCTTACAACATTTTCCAGCACAACTGCCTCTCAAGTGGAGCTCTGGAGCTATGCAGATTACCACCATCTCATTTGCTGGCAAAGTTCATTCAAAAGGCACCTGGGCAAACTGCCAAGGAACCACTCTCACCTGGAGGGGGAGGCAGCCGGCTGAGATCCACTGTCTCTCCTTTACTCAGGGATTCCAAAAGAGGGTCAAAGCTCTGAAAGAAGAAGAACAAAAAAGAAGATGAGTTGGTTTTTATATGCCGACATTCTCTGCCACTTAAGGAAAAATCAAAGCAGCTTACAATCATTTTCCCTTCCCCTCCCCACAACTGGCACCCTGTGTGGTAGGTGGGGCTGAGTTTGGAGAGGACTGTGACTAGCCCAAGGTCACCCAGCTGGCTTCATGAGGAGGAATGGGGAAACCAACCCAGTTCTCCAGATCAGAGTCCACCGCTCTTAACCACTACACCACACTGGATCTCAAGAGGTTTACGTAGGGTCAATGGTTTGCTCGTGGAGCCAAAAAGCCTAATGGGGTTTTTAACAAATCTTCACAGTCCAACTGCAGAGGGCACAGAATGACAAATAAATGTATAAACCTGTCTCGACACCTTCCCAACCCAAAACTGGCAACCCTTGATCCAAGAGCAATGGCTTCTTAGTCGAAGGCAATCCTCCCTTCAAGCTCTCCCTTGTTGCTTGAGAGCACCCACCTTGGCTACGCGGAAATACTTGGCGGCCATTTCTATGCTGCCTTCCTGTTTCGCACGCAAGGCCGCCAGCTTGTACTCCCGCTGTCTGCCCTGCAGGAGCGCCTGGGTAGGAGAGGCTTCGGAACCTGAGGACAAGCCAAAGAAGCAGGTCATGCTGTTTGCACATCTCAGTCAAAGTGACCCCGGCCAACTGGAAGCCGGAGAACCAATTTGGTGCGATCCAAAGCCTTAGGGTCTTCTAAGCAACAACTCAAGGAAGGTTGAACATGGCATTTAATGCAGAGCGAAAGAGGCTTGTATTCTAAGGTGCCCAGCCTTTCCCAATTTAAAATACATATCAGCTGCCTTTCTTCTTCCAATATAGATAAAATGCATAAACTGGAATACACAAAACCAAGATTAAAATCCACCATTTAGGACTGCTTTAATCAGAGGTAGTCCTAAATAAACCCATCTTCAGCTGCCTCCTGGGGATCAAGAGGGAGGGGGCCAGGCGCACCTCCCTGGGAAGGCTGTTCCAAAACCGTGGGGCTGCCACCGAAAAGGCCCTCTCCCGTGTACCCACCAAATGAGCTCCTTTGATTGATGGGACAGTCAGAAGGGCATCTCCCGGAGATCTTAATTTTTGGACAGGAACATATGGGAGAAGATGGTGCTTCAGATATCCCGATCCCAAACCATGTAGGGCAACACCTTTAATTGCGCCACCCACTCCCCACTCCCTGGTCTTTTTATGCAGGTAATTTATGCCAAGCACTAACCCGGAGTAGGAGAGGGTGCCAAAGGGGTGGATCTTTGTTGGGGCGTCTCTGGGGATCTAAGAGGCACAGCAGGGGCTGGAGAAATCTTTGGCTTTGGAAGTACCGGCGGTGACACCTTGGGGGGCTGATCGGACTCAGGCGATGCTTTCGGGGACAACTGCTCAGCATCTGCTGGAACGGAGTCTGGAGGATGGTGGCTGGATAAGGGAGTGCTTTCATCAGGTGTGGAGGCTTGTGACAAGGGAACCGGCTCCAAGGGAGAAGCCTGCTGGGAGAGGGCACTTTTTCCTGTGGCTACCGGGGGAGGAATCTCATCCTCGTCAATCCTTTTGCCCTTCCGCGCAGAGATCAACAGGTTTTCCAGGGTCTGGGGAATAAAGACGACATTGAGATACAACAGCTGCATTTTGTCAAGAGCTAAACATAGAGCAAGGACAGGACCCCTCTAAAGGGATGGCAGTTGGGAAGCCCTTTAACCCAAACTAACAAGGAGGGACAGAACTTTATCTTGTTCCCCCAATATCACTTGTGCCAGGCCTACAAGAGTTATCACAGGTTGAGTATCCCTTATCCGGACAGCTTGGGACCAGAAGTGGTCCGCATTTTGGATCTTTCCGTATTTTGGAATATTTTGGAATTTTTGCATATACACAATGAGATATCTTGGGAGATAGGACCCGTCTGAACACGAAATTCATGTATGTTTTATATATACTTTAAACACATAGCGTGAATGTAATCCTAAACAATATGTTTAATAATTTTGTGTACATTGGACCATCAATGGAGCTGCTGAGGGCTTGGGAGTAATGACTTCATGCTGGCTCAAAAGGTGCGGTTTTCGGATCAGTCCGGATATTGGATGTCCGGATAAGGGATACTCAACCTGTATTATCATCATCATCATCATCTTTAATCCTATATCCCGCCCTTCTCTCGGCCGAAGCCGGTCTCAGGGCATCTCACAACAATGAAACCAACATAAAACATAGCAACATATGCATTATTAAGTTAAAACCAACAGATCTAAGTTTTAAAAATCCAGATCACAGAGGCCAAGGGAACTTAGCTGAAAAAGAAACTGATCAGAAGCCGAACTGGAGATGGCCACGGATAGATTAAGAGTGCTGGATTTTATTTATTCACCTCATTTATACCCTACCTTTCCCCCCAAAGAAGGCCCAAGGTGGCTTACATAATTCTCCCCTCCTCCATTTTATCATCACAACCACCCTGTTAGGTAAGTTAGGCTGAGAGCATATGACTGGCCCAAGGTCACCCAGCAGGCTTCCATGGCAGAGCGGGGATTCGAACCCGGGTCTCCCAGATCCTAGGCCGACACTAACCACTGACCCATGCCCTTTTGCAGTAGCCCTTTTCAAAAGAACCTTTTCAAAGGCCTCTCTCATTAATGGTTAATAGAAAACACCCGAAGAAGCAACGACCATCCAGTTACACAACTATATTCCACCAAAGCACGGGTGTCAAACATAAGGGCTTTTATCCGGCCCGCAAGCCAGCCGAGGCAGCCGTCCCCTTCCCCACTCCTGATCTGGGCTGGCGAGTCTGCTGTGGGCTTGCCAGCTGAGGCAGCCACGCCCCCTCTAATCCTGAGGTGTCAGTTAAATAAAAGAAAATACTGTAAGAGTGTTAATGTCTTTAAGCATGTTTGTATTTTAAGTAAAAAAATAAAGTAGACAATAATATCATTAATTGGTTTTGCCTCTGTCTTCAATAAAGTTTGTATCTCCGGTACTTGGCTTTAAATTTTATGGTACACGTGGCCCGGCCCGGTCGAGTGACTTTTATGTCATATCTGGCCCTTGTAACAAATGAGTTCGACACCCCTGAACGAAAGTCTTACCTTGAGGCCCCTTTCATACCGGCGCACCTTGGAGCTCTCCCCAGCTTGCTTTGCATGCGCCACCGCTGCCTTGTACATATTCAGTCTCTCCAGCAAAAGAGATTCAGTCCCACTGGAATCAGCCGGAGCATCATTCGTCTAGCAAAAACCAAAGCAAGACCCTTTCTTTCAAAGGACAAAGACAAAACACAATTCCCAGCCCTTTCGTATACTACTAGTTTATAGAGAACTCTGCCAAGTTGCATATTGCAACCCTAACCTAACAATTCCAGACACAGGACAGAGAGATGCTCTTTCCTATGGCAATCGCATCTGGCTTGGGCTCTATAATCTTATGGGCTTGGCTTGTTTGCGTGATGGTGGAAAGCGCCATCAAGTTGCAGTCGACCCTGTAGAGTTTTCAAGGCAAAGATGTTAAGAGGCGGTTTACCATTGCCTGCCTCTGCGTAGCAACTCCGGAATTCCTTGGTGGCCTCCCATCCAAGTGCTAACCAGGGCATACCCTCCTTAGCTTCTGTGATCTGATGGGATGGGGGCTAGCCTGCGTCATCCAGGCCAGGGCAGATCATTTGTGAGGGACAAAAAGCCTGATTACAACTTAGCATCAGAAACAGAAGCTGCAACTCCTGCATCAAGCCTGTGCTCTCCTGTATTGTCACCATAATCATTATCAATTTATCTTACAGGGTTGTTTTAAGGCTTACTGAGACCGTGTGTGCCAAGTATACATTAAGATGCCATACAATTGCGAATTATTGTTACATTAGCATTTATATAGCACCATAGGCTGTCCCAAGACACTTCATGGACATTGCCTCGGGAATCCTGAGAGCAGCCCCATAAGGTAGAAGAAGAGTTGGTTTTCATATGCCAACTTTCTCTACCACTTAAGGGAGACTCATACCGACTTACAATCACCTTCCCTTCCCCTCCCCACAATAGGCACCCTGTGAGGTAGGTGAGGCTGAGAGAGCTCTAAGAAAGCTGTGACTAGCCCAAGGCCACCCAGCTTGCTTCGTGTGTAGGAGTGGGAAAACCAATCCAGTTCACCAGATCAGTCTCAGCCGCTCATGTGGAGGAGTGGGGAATCAAACCCGGTTCTCCAAATCAGACTCCACCACTCCAAACCACCGCTCTTAACCACTACACCACACTGGCTCTCAGCATAAGGTAGGTCACATTATCATTCCCATATTACCGACGGGCAGGGCTGAGTGCTTAAAGACAGTTGTCTGTCTAGTAGGTTCACGACTGAAACAAGATTTGAATAAGGAGTGCCCAAGCTCATACCTACTGCACCATACCAACTCCGAGCCATTTTGACAGACTCTGTTTTTTAGATCACGATGGGTAGCCGTATTAGTCTGTCTGTAGAAGTAGAAAAGAGCAAGAGTCCAGTAGCACCTTAAAGACTAAAAAATATTCTGGCAGGGTCTGAGCTTCCATGAGACTCAGCTCACCTCTTCAGATACAGTTAGAATTCAACTGAATTCAGGACATTCAGTTGCTGATTTCAGAGTAGCAGTTCTCTTACAAAGGGAGATTAGAAAGAGGGACTGCTGAATTACAACTAATAATAAAGCTCAAGACAATGCATTCTCCTGGATTGTACAGAGACTTGGGATTGATGTCTCATTACCAATGCTGATTTCTTCATGCCTACTACCCCTCTGCATATCACACCTGATCCAATCACGCCTGCTAATGTCATTTACCCGCTACTGACATTTACATGCTATTGCCATTGGGTATTTGAATTCACTCTTCTGTGGACTCACAAGGATAGGTGGACTCACATTCTAGCTGTTATCTGAAGAAGTGAGCTGTGGCTCACAAAAGCTCCTACCCTGCCAGAAATTTTGTTAGTTTTTAAGGTGTTCCTGGACTCTGGCTCTTTTCATCTGTTTTATAGGAGATATCAGAGGTGGGATCCCTATTTCAGTTACTGGCAACAGGATTGAAATGAACAAGGCTTTCTAAAGCCCAAGAATCTGTAGCACTGGCTGCTTGTTTGTAGTACTATAAACCAGTGCCAGAAAAAGAAGACAATTTTCCCAATTTCAGGATTCACAGCAATTGAAAAGCAGCTGCCTGCTCCTGTTCAGAAATTTAAGCACCTCTGTGTCAATGCATGTGGGCAATTTTTTTTTTTAAGGTCCAAAATTATTAACACGTCCAGAGGAGGGCAACAAAGATGGTGAGGGGTCTGCAGACCAGGACCTATGAGGAAAGGTTGAGGGAGCTGGGTATGTTTAGCCTGCAGAGAAGACTGAGAGGGGATATGATAACCATCTTCAAGTACTTGAAGGGCTGTCATACAGAGGAGGGTGCCGAGTTGTTTTCTGTTGCCCCAGAAGGTCGGACCAGAAACAACGGGTTGAAATTAAATCAAAAGAGTTTCCGTCTAGACATTAGGAAGAATTTTCTAACAGTTAGAGCGGTTCCTCCCTTCTTGGGAGGTGGTGAGCGCTCCTTCCCTGGAGGGTTTTTAGCAGAGGCTAGATGGCCATCTGTCAGCAAGGCTGATTTCTATGACTTTAGGCAGCTCATGAGAGGGAGGGCATATTGGCCATCTTCTGGGCATGGAGTAGGGGTGACTGGTGGTGTGTGGGGGGAGGTGGTTGTGAAATTCCCGCATTGTGCAGGAGGTTGGACTAGATGACCCTGGTGGTCCCTTCCAACTCTATGACTCTGAAAAAAAAATTAAATCCCTTTGTTAAGTGGCTGCCAAGAACACAACAGAAAGAGAGTAGCATCGGAATGGAAGGTTGCACCTGAGCAGAGGCAGGAGTCACAGCTTCCTTGGATTCGCCTTCTTCTTCAAGTACTTCATTGAGTTCTGCCTACACAGGAGGAAAGGGGGGAAAAACTTTTAAAAGTGTTTGAAATTCAAATTTAGCTCTCACAACGTTATTTTGGAACCATTCTATTTTATCAGAGGCCTACCTAGTTCTAACTAAGCAGGCTTCATTAGATGCTGGAGCAGAATTATTTTTGTTGCAACCGACTATCACAGCTAACCATCTGGAACTGGTAAGTACTGTCACAGTTTTAGGCCAGGTGTGATAGGTCTCTGCTGGCTTAGGCTGGGCTCTGGGCTGCCAGGTCGATTTTGTGGTTTTTAAATTTAAAAAAAAATTATAAACCAAATCCCCAAACAGGAAGAAACGGAGTAGTTCAAAAGAAGAAGCATTCCAAGACTCCTCCCGTATTCTCTGTTGCCCCTTCTTTCCTCTCTAATTGCTTGGCCATCCTTTTTATTTCTCTGCCCTTAAGCCTTGGGAAGGTCAAAATTCTCTCAGAGGAACCCACCAGCTCCTCAGCCACCCTCTTAACTGCTCTCCCCCCCATGATTTGCCTCTCTGTCTACATCCCTGAGTTCCTCATTTGCTGTCCTCCGTCTGACCACATGGTGTAGTGGTTAACAGTGGTGGTTTGGAGCGGTGGACTCTGATCTGGAGAACCGGGTTTGATTCCCCACTCCTCCACCTGAGCGGCGGATGCTCATCTGGTGAACTTGATTTGTTTCCCCACTCCTCCAAACGAAGCCAGCTGGATCAAACCGGCTTACAATCGCCTTCCCTTCCCCTCCTCACAACAGACACCATGTGAGGTCGGTGAGGTTGAGAGAGTGTGACTAGCCCAAGGTCATCCAGCTGGCTTTGTGTGGAGGAGTGGGGAAACAAACCCAGTTCACCAGATTAGCCTCCGCCGCTCATGTGGAGGAATGGGGAATCAAACCCGGTTCTCCAGATCAGAGTCCACCGCTCCAAACTACTACACAATGCTTAAGCACGCTAGCTACACTGTGCACTATTTTTACCAGCAGCTCATCATCATCTTCCAGATCATCTTCTCCTCCTCCATCCTCTTCATCAAGATCCTTCATACAGAGAGCAGCCATTCTCTCAATGGCCTCCATTGGCAAAGGAGCTGTGAAAAACGAAGCGGAACAATTAGTTGTCGGGCATCCCATATTCAACCTTGAGACCGGTCCAAAGAGTTTCCAGGTGTAATTCAACAAAAGAAGGGGTTAGGAAAAATAGTAAAAAGCCACAGAACTGGGCAACTCACAAACTTTACAGAGAAGCCAAGGAGTCCTTGGCAGGAGTCCTTCGATTTCATTTGTAGAAATCTGTTCTATTTGTTTGTTATGCTTTCTTTTTTGTTTGTTATGCTTTCTTTTTATCAATATTATATAATAATAAAGACAGAATGAAACATAAATAAGCATCCCACCCAAGGGGATAGGGAGGTACACTCAAAGCAGCTTCCATCCCTCCCGAAGGCTTAAACAATGACTAACACCACAGATAGCTACAGAACACTTACTTTTCCCATTTGATTTCTGCTTGGGATCCGGCTGGCCTCCAACAATCGCCAGGAATTCGGCCTCCAGGTCTGCGTCGTCAGCCATCATGCTTTCAGGAGACAAATCCATCAGTAAACCCATCTGCAGGAAATAAGAGATAACCACAAAAAGGTACTGTAGATTTACTTGGTAGTTATGCTGCTCCTAGTTTTCCCAGACACTTGCTGCAATGCTGATCTTAATTGCAAACTGCTGGTTTGGCTTGCAGACCGGCAGGCAGGGTTTGAAGAAGAGTTGGTTTTTATTTGCCAATTTTCTCTACCTTTTAAGGAGAATCAAACTGAGTTACAATCTCCCTCCCTTCCTCTCCCCACAACAAACACCCTGTCAGGTAGGTGAGGCTGAGAGAGTTCAGAGAGAACTGTGACTGGCCCAAGGTCACCCAGCTGGCTTCACGTGTATGAGTGGGGAAACCAACCTGGTTCACCAGATTAGAGTCCACCGCTCTTAACCACTACACAATGCTAGCTCTCATCCTAGTGTAGGATTCCAGCCTATCAGGAGAAGGTCCTTTTCATCCAGAAGTCACATCACAAGTGTATAACTTCCTGTTATGAACGCAAGGATTATCTTGAAGTTACGGTGGCAGCTTCATGAGATCAATAGTTCATTTCCCATGTCATCCCTATCAAGTGCCAAAGACCTTACAATAGGATGTGGGCAATTGGCAGTGGTTTTCAAACTCTGAGGAAACCCTTGCCATGATGACATATATGCCAGGGAACCCGCTGGGCATCTGTCACAGAACCCTTGCAAGCTGCCAAGGTTTCTGGGGTGCATTCTAAAGTATTTTCTTGATTCACAGAAGGCATTGGCCATGCCTGTTGGGTCTCACTGCTGTCCTGCTCAAACTAAAACTATGCCCTAAATCACGCATGACTTTTTCTTTTGCTACAAATCACAGGGAAAGCCAATGAGGGTAAACAAGCCACCTTTCCGGGAATTTTTGCTAGTGTGACTGTTTATCTCATCGAGAAAACCCCTGATAAGCTTGCAAGGAACAATAGTTTTAAAACCAACCGGCGAGTAGAACAATTTCATTACAATGAGCTGCAAACAAACACAAAATTCTTCGGAAATATACAGCAGCTCGTAACTGTGCCCCTCAAAAAAGGGTAAAGGTTTTGCAAGTGGGTGTGGTAAGCATGCTCCTGGCAACAAAGTTTTCCACCACAGGGAACAGGGCAAAACTGTGACCAGTTTTCAAAGGGGCAAAGTATACTACGTGACTGTCGCAAATCAAGTGATAGGTTGCTAGCTTCTTATAGGGGCACATCTGAAATTTCTATACAGCTTTTCCCCCCAAACAGAGTCAGGGCTGCCCAAGGGGGATGGGATGATTTATTCAAGTGTCCAGCTGTGTAATCTGCATGAATAACACTATGAGGCCTTATCACAGCAGGGTCCCAAGAACAACAGAGGAAACATGGATGAAATCCTGCCCCAAACAAGCATATTATTTTAACAGGAATGCTCCTCCCGCTTTGATATTTTCCCTTCATTATCTGCAGAAGTAACAATAAAGACCTGTCTGAATAACAACATCCATACATTATGACTGTCCAAAGGTCAGCACAGGGAGGAACCTGACAGTAAGGACAATTGCACCTTTGTGCTCTGCAAACTGTGGCACTGACTATAGAACCCGAGCAGATGAAAGAAACAAAATGTAAACCCCTAAATTCCATGGGGTCTCTGAAGGACCATCTTCTCCCATACGTTTCTACCCAGGTAGAAGAAGAAGAGAAAAGCCCCGTGGCGCAGAGTGGTAAGCTGCAGTACTGCAGTCCAAGCTCTGCTCACGACCTGAGTTCGATCCCAACGGAAGTCAGTTTCAGGTAGCCGGCTCAAAGTTGACTCCGTCTTCCATCCTTCTGAGGTCGGTAAAATGAGTACCCAGCTTGCTGGGGGTAAAGAGAAGATGACTGGGGAAGGCACTGGCAAACCACCCCATAAACAAAGTCTGCCTAGGAAACATCGGGATGTGACGTCACCCCATGGGTCAGGAATGATCTGGTGCTTGCACAGGGGACCTTTACCTTCAGCAGAAGAGTTGGTTTTTATATGCCTCAGTGGCAGAACATCTGCTTGGCATACAGAAAGTCCCACGTTCAATCCCCGGCCTCTCCAGGTAAAGGGACTAGGCAAGTAGATGATGTGAAAGACCTCTGCCTGAGACCCTGGAGAGCCACTGCCGGTCTGAGTAGACAATGCTGACTTTGAGGGACCAAGGGTCTGATTCAGTAGAAGGCAGCTTCATGTGTTTATGCATCGTAATGTCCAAACTGGGTGATTTAACAAACTATGGTTTGTTTCTTGCTAATAAAATATGGTTCTAAACAAGCTTTAAACAGTCGTTTAAACTGCAATCTATCACATTAGCCAAAATGGTCATCACAAATTGTGATGACAAACCAGGAAGTATTGCAGCTCAGGATGGTAAATGGGAGGTCAGGGGTGGGTCAGAGAGCGTAGAAAGGATCAGATTGGCTTATTCTTACCACAAGCCAATTATCAGTAATTTGAGAGTCTGAATACAGGCTCTGATTTTAGAGGGACGATTAGAAATAGCACCGGGAACTACAAAAGGACTGGCATTTTTAGCAACATAAAGACAGAAGAGGTGTTAACTCAGCTATGGTCAGGATTATACCGGTTCTTTTTACAACTGCTGAGAAGCTTCCTGCAATGGAAGATATCACATGCCGCATGTGAAAGCCAAGGCAGAAAGAGCAGGCTCCCTTGTCACATTGTTTCACATGACGCGGCAGCAGCAACCTGTTTGGCATTTCCCAATGCAACATCTACAAGTCCTTGAACAAAGCCCTTGAAAAGAAGTCTATTTAGAAACCCAAGAAGACGAAAGCAACTCAGTAGGAGGACTTACCTGGCGAGGTGTGCCAAGGCCTTTGCCTCCCGGTGGCTTCCTGCTCCTGCTCATTTCTCTTTACTCTGCTCTCAAGCGGTAGAAAACAAAGTTAGAGCCCCAGGCCAGATGGAGCCAGATTTTTAATGGGATCAGGCAGCCCTTGTCCCAGTTATCTGCATTATCTCCCTCTTCTGTTCATCCCTTCTTTCACTGGCTGTCGCCCAACCTCCACTTCTTCTCCAAAGAAGAAGAGAAGTTGGTTTTTATATGCCGACTTTCTCTACCACGTAAGGAAGAATCAAACCGGCTTACAATCACCTTCCCTTCCTTTCCCCACAACAGACACCCTGTGAGGTAGGTGGGGCTGAGAGAACTGTGACTAGCCCAAGGTCACCCAGCTGGCTTCCTGTGTAGGAGTGGGGAAACAAATCCAGTTCACCAGATTAGCCTCCGCTGCTCATGTGGAGGAGTGGGGGAATCAAACCAGCCAGCGTGGTGTAGTGGTTAAGAACAGTGGTTTGGAGCGGTGGACTCTGATCTGGAGAACCGGGTTTGATTCCCCACTCCTCCACATGAGCGGCGGAGGCTAATCTGGTGAATTGGATTTGTTTCCCCACTTCTACACACGAAGCCAGCTGGGTGACCTTGGGCTAGTCACAGGTCTCTCAGCCCCACCCACCTCACCGGGTGTCTGTTGTGGGGAGGGGAAGGTGATTGTAAGCCAGTTTGATTCTGCCTTAAGTAGTAGAGAAAGTCGGCATATAAAAACCAGCTCTTCTTCTTCTTCAGAGCCCCTTCAGACATGCGCTGGGAGTTCAAGGTTCGAAACTCCAAGTGACTTTTAAAAAAATAACTAAATTTTCACACTTAAGGGGCCCTGATTCAGATAAGGACCACGGTTAGGGCTGCCAGGTCCCTCTTCACCACCGGCGGGAGGTTTTTGGGGCAGAGCCTGAGGAGGGCGGGGTTTGGGGGAGGGGCTTTAATGCCATAGAGTCCAATGGCCAAGCGGCCATTTTCTCCAGGCAAACAGATCTCTATTGGCTGGAGATCAGATGCAATACCGGGAGATCTCCAGCTACCACCTGGAGGTTGGCAACCCTAGCCACAGGGAAGGGAGGCTAGTTTATTCCTTAGTTAGTTAGTTAGTTCACTTATACCCCACCTTTCTCCCCAATGAGGGCCCGTGGCACCCTACACCCTTCTCCTCTCCTCCGTTTTACCCTCACAACAACCCTGTGAGGTAGGCCAGGCTGAGAGGTCAAGGTCACCCAGGAGGTTCCCCAGGAAGATGGGGGGGGGATTCGAACCGGGGTCTCCCAGATCTTAGCCCGGCACTCTAACCACTGCACCAAGCCGGCTCTCCCAAGGGAGCGTGGAGCCGGGCCCTGAAAATCGCAGGGAGCTCTGTACACGGATCTCCCGGCGCACGTCTGGGCGGACCGGCCCCGCCGACGCGTGTCCCGCTGCAGCCCTCAAACCGCTCTTTGCCGTCTTCTCTAACCACTGGGCCAGGAGACCCACCCGGGAAAGGGGGTCCCCGTCCCCTTCGCCCCCTCCCCTCATCCACACTCACTTCCTGCTTTTCCTGAGGCGGCCGTCAACAACCCGCTCTGCTTTACGGCTCCCCCGGGCCTGGCACTGCCGCAAAACGATGCCGCCCTCACGACACATCCTTCTTGCTTTACGGCATCCTCGCCCTTCGTGCGGGCGGGAGGGGGCGCTAGAGGGAAGGTTCTTTTGCCCGCAAACTACCAGTCCTGGTTTGCTTTTGACGCCAAGGAGAGGGGCGGAAGTGAGCCTAAAGAGAGGGTTTTTTTTTTTAACCATCTTGCAACGTAGTCCAGTGTTATATGTTCCATATTTTCCTTTCCTTTATTCCTCAGAAGCTCCTTGATCCATTGATCTTGAGCAGCATAATTTTACATCTAATGTTTGTGGGATATGAGGAATGAAATAAATCTTGCCACTGACAATGTAGCCTTGGGATCCCTGTCACTTAATAGGGTTGCCAACCTCCAGGTACTATTAAGTAAGAGCATGTTGTGTATAAGTGCTGGTTAATCTCCTGTTCAGAAATAATATCTCAACACGCAGCCACTTAAAAATCTTTTGTTATTTTTTATGTTTTTCTCATGCCTTCATTAGTAAATAGTACCAGTCAACAAAGCTATTATAACCACGATCTACAAATCCTAAACAAGACTTATAACTAAATACAAGTCTGTGCAATAATAGAGACAGGGTTGATATACTGTCCACAGAGAAATCTGTGGACAGTATATCAACTCTGTCTCTATTATTGTACAGACTTGTATTTAGTTATAAGTCTTACTAATGAAGGCATCAGAAAAACATAAAAAATAACAAAAAGATTTTTAAGTGGCTGCGTGTTGAGATATTATTTCTGAACAGGAGATTAACCAACCTCCAGGTACTAGCTGGAGATCTCCTGCTATTACAACGGATCTCCAGCAGCTAGAGATCAGTTCACCTGGAGAAAATGGGCACTTTGGAATGGGACACTATGGCATTGAAGTCTCTCCCCTCCCCAAACCCTGCCCTCCTCAGGCTCTGCCCCAAAACCTCCCGTCGGTGACGAAGAGGGACATGGAAACCCTATCGCTTAATTAAAAAGGCATTACATCGGACTCAGAGGCATATTCCATATTGTAGGGCTGGGGCTAAAACCCTGCAGTGTAGCGCAGTGTTCTTGTCTGCATGTCGCAGGTGCACGGGCTGAGACAGGGGCTTACGACGACCCCCACAAAGTAAGGGTCAGCAATTCTGCCAGCAATGCTGATTCTATGACCTTAGGCAGATGATGAGAGGGAGGGCATCTGGGCCCTCTTCTGGTCACGGGGTGTGTGTGGGGGGGGGAGGTAGTTGTGAATTTCTTGCATTGTGCAGGGGGTTGGACTAGATGACCCTGGTGGTCCCTTCCAACTCTATGATTCTATGAGAGGGAGGGCACCTTGGCCATCTTCTGGGCATGGAATAAGGGGTCACTGGGGTTTGTGTGGGGGGAGGTAGTTGTGAATTGCCTGCGTTGTTCGGGGGGTTGGACTAGATGACCCTGGTGGACCCTCCCAACTCTGATTCTATAATAATAATCAATGTATAATACTGTTTTGTGGCACCATTCAGAATAATTCATAATAACTTCTGCAGTTTTGTGATCCTACTTTATTGTACCTTTATACAGTTTACTAGTTTATTCTATAATTTTTGTAATTCCAGCCTTTATGCAACTTTCCCCCATCTCTATCTATCGCGTCGAGCGGTTTGGAACGGGGAGGAGGGGGCGTGGCTGCCTCGGGGCAAGGGGCGTGGCTTCTGCGCGCCGAGTGGGCGGGGTCTGCTGGGCGGGCGTGGCAGAGGTGGGCGCGTTCGGTTGGTTGAGAGGCGTCGGGGTCTTGGCTGAGGCCAAGAATTGGCGGGAAAAGTTTTGGCGGGAATTCTGGCCGGCGTCGCCCTCTCCTCTTATCCGTTTTTGGTCTTTCTGGCGCGTCAGGCGGTTCCTCCTGTTACATAAAACGGGGCGGTTGAATTCTGCGCTGTGTAGCACCTCAGGTTGGGGGGAGGTTTGGCAACGGTTGTAGCAAAAATAAAAACTAAGCCCCCTGGCATCTTGAAAGACTGAACAGCGTTTATTCCAATATGAGCTTTTCTGAAGTGGGGGGGGGGAAATCTGAGGAAAATTAGAGGCAATTAGAGACAAGGTTTTGGCGTGAACTACACCTTGATTCTTTCAAGTATGAAAATGCAAAGAGAAAAGGGAGGAGCATGTAGAAAGGCCAGGTGTGTCTGAGATGGGGTTGCCGGGTCCCTCTTCGCCACCGGCGGGAGGTTTTTGGGGCGCAGCCTGAGAATTGGGTTTCAGGGATGGGAAGGACTTCCAACTCCATTGAGTCCAGTCGCCAAAGCGGCCCTTTTCTCCAGGTGAACTGATTTCTATTGGTGGGAGATCAGTTGTAACAGCAGGAGATCTCCAGCCACCACCTGGAGGTTGGCAACCCTAGTCTGAGAGGTGATGCCCGTCGCCTTTGCAGACGTTGCCGGCCCCAGCAAGCTTCTGCTAGTGGCTCAGGGTCTCGTCTTGGTTGCTTAGGCACAAAATCAGCCCTGCGTGCCAGGTAGGGTTGCCAACCTCCAGGTGTAGAAAGGATAATACCAAGCTCGAAATTATTCAAATTGAAACTTATATTCTACTGTTAGAGTATACGTTTCAATTTGAATAATTTCTAGCTTGGTATTATCCTTTCTACAGCTTGTCTATTTAATGCCAGGGCATTTTTGGGTTTAACCTCCAGGTGTAGGCTGGAGATTTCCTGCTATTACAACGGATCTCCAGGTGACAGAGATCAGTTCACCTGGATAAAATGGCTTTGGAAGGTGGAATCTATAGCATTATGCCCCGTTGAAGTCCCTCCCCTCTCCAAACCCCTCAGTCTCCACCCCCAAAATCTCCAGGTATTTCCTGACCCGCTGGCAACCCTAGTTGCCAACCATCAGGTGGTGTTTGGAGATCTCCCAGAATTACAAGTGATCTCCAGACTACAGTGATCAGTTCCCTTGGAGAAAATGGCCGCTTTGGAGCTGGCATTCTACCCTGAGGAGGTCTCTCTACCCTAGGTTTGCCAACCTCCAGGTGGTGGCTGGATACCTCCTGCTATTACAAATGATCTCCAGCCGATAGAGATCAGCAGATAGAGAAAATTGCCGCTTTGGCAATCGGACTCTATGGCATTGAAGTCCCTCCCCTCTCCAAACCCCGCCCTCCTCAGACTCTGCCCCAAAAACCTCCCGCCGGTGGCGAAGAGGGACCTGGAAACCCTAGTGCTAAGAGTGATGCTGGGGCTCAGCTTGTGTATCTCCAAGGACAATATGTGTATCTCTCCCCCCCCCACCCCCATGTTGTTTGCCAGCACACCCCTTTTCACAGGCAGACAGCAGGCTTTTCTCTGCAGGTCTGCATCAAATGTGGTGAAATCAAGCAACATACATGCCTGCATGAGCCAGGAACTGTTGCTATCGCCAACATCATTTGTTTATGATCAACCTTAACATGAGAGAGAGATATGGCATAATATCTACTACAAAAGCAGTATGTTTTATGTTGATTGATCTTGAGTGCTGTTTCTTTTTAAGATTTATCAAGGTCCCAAGATGGGTAAAAGGAAGAAGACACAAATATCAGGTACGGTAATATGGTTAAGGCGTGCCTGTGAATAAGATCTTTTATTCAGATTTACTGTGCAAATTTACATCATTCAACACCTGATTGGATTGTATAAGAATACATCTGTATATACTGGATGGTCCTGGGTTATTCCAACAATAAAGGAGGGATTATCTAACTAATGAACTCCCCCTACTTTTTATGCGCGTTTTATACCTTGGTCAGAATTGTTATATTTTTTAATATTTTGAATGACTGCACTTTATTGTATGTGTATTTTACAATTTATACCACTGAGGTGTTGACATGTAAGACTGGACATGGCAAGCAGATGTAAAAGATCTAAGTGACAGCCAGGTGATTGGTGGTGTCACATGACAGCTCAATGACTGAGCAGAAAAACTGGCTTGCACTGGACTGAGCTAGATGGTCCTGGAGACAAGGCAGCCAACAGTTGATTGGCTGGGAGACTATGCCAGTTATGTATATAAGTGTATCATATATGTATTTGGTTGTGGGAAGTGGTTGCTTTGCGAAGCACTTTGATACTGTACAATAAAATAGCACTTTTATATACGTGCTGACTCTGCTGTAATCACTCGCCGCTGGGGTGTCTGTTACTTCTCCCAAACCAACATGAGGAAGGCCTATTTGCTGAAACACATTTGGTTTTAAGGATATTTTTTATTATTTACAATGTATTAAAGCTTTGTCTGTTTTTTTCTTTGTAATCCATTGTTATTCTGTCTGAGTGGTACTTGATGCAGTAAGCTCTTGTTTCAATAAATTAGGGCCTAGTTTACTTAAATGTTTGATTTAAGTAGCACAAAAATATAAATATCTATGCATATGCATAACTTTATTGTTGCAATCAGTGAGTCAAAAGTGCTCATTTAGTTACTGATGGCTTTCAAGACACAATTAGTAATGTTTGCTATACTAGGTTTGCATAAAACTCCAATTTCATTGGTTTATGTGGATTTTTATTTGTATTTTTAAAAGAAGAAAACCAGGAGCTCAACATTCCCAAAGCAAAGAAAACCCATAAGAGGAAGACTCAGGGGACAAAAGACTGTGATCTAGAAAAGCCAGCAGAGACTTCTGACTCCAGTAATACCCTTTCAAAAGCAACGGTAGCTGAAGCTGTTCAAGAATGTAAAGCCCATATCCTGGACAACACAGAAACAAAAAATTTGGCTACAGATCTGGACACAAGGTAACCACGTTCCTTCCACAGGAATACATGAAATTAACAAAACTTGGTCGGAGAATGTGACATGATGTTAAAGGGAGAAAAAAAAATCACATTCTGATAACTCCTGAGCAGTTGTACTATAATGAGATACTTTGGATAAGTCTTCTTTCAGAAGAGGTTTTATTAAGTATCAGATATGTTAGTTGACTTACTATCTGGAAAAGTTCTTTGATACCGGTTGTCTCAACTGAAGTCTGGCATTAGCAGGATTAGAACACATGGCACAATCCAAACTGGTAATTGTGGAGCAAATATGGAGTGCTTGTTGGTACCTTTCTCCACATATGGTGCCACAGTGGTACACAAGCAAGGGGGAATGTTGCTGTCAGGCAAACAATCCTTAGCAAGTGCTTTTTTGTTTAAAGAAAAAGTGCCAGTACATATACATAAAGTTGCATTGATTCCACCTATCCCCCCCCCCCCGGCTGCATTCATATATATCCCTCTCTTCCCTTGTTTTCTTCTTCTTGATGTAATTGTTATTTATTGACATTATGTATAGTCTTCCTTTTTCACTGTGTCTCGAGGCAGATTACACAGCGTAAGTCAATAAGAACATAAGAAGAGCCATGCTGGATCAGACCAAGGCCCATCAAGTCCAGCAGTCTGTTCACACAGTGGCCAACCAGGTGCTTCTAGGAAGCCCACAAGCAAGATGACTGAAGCAGCATTATCCTGCCTGCATTCCACAGCACCTAATTGAATAAGCATGTTCCTCTGATCCTGGAGAGAATAGGTATGCATCATGACTAGGATTCATTTGGACTACTAGCCATGGATAACCCTATCCTCCATAAGAACATATGAAAAGCCCTGCTGGATCAGACCAAGGCCCATCAAGTCCAGCAGTCTGTTCACACAGTGGCCAAAAAGGTGCTTCTAGGAAGCCCACAAGCAAGACGACTGCAGCAATATCCTGCCTGTGTTCCACAGCACCTAAGATAACAGGTATGCTCCTCTGATACTGGAGAGAATAGGTATGCATCATGACTAGTATCCATTTTGACTAATAGCCATGGATAGTTCTATCATCCATGAATATGCCCACTTCTCTCCTAAAGTCTTCCAAGTGGCCATCACCACATCCTGGGGCAGGGAGTTCCAGAATTTAACTATGCGTTGTGTGAAGAAATACTGCCTTTTGTCTGTTTTGAATCTCTCACCCTTCAGCATACAATCAGTAGGATGAGACATCCTGTAAGCAATGTTTAATAGATTACAGAAACCTGAAACAAAACAGAGTGTTAGACACGAAATGCTAAACTAAGCAGAAAATAGTATTCCATAAGTAGAAAACAATGGAGTGAAGGATAATAGATTTCCTTGCTTGCAATGCATTACACTTCTTTTAAATGACACTAACAAGTGTATGCCGTTTCAGAAATAAGGACCTTGCCCCCAAATAGGGTAAGACACCTGGTATAAGTGCTGCAGAGGCTGACCTCTAGGACAATAATTTGCAATTCTATGTTATGCACCAAATGCCCCCGCATCACAAGACCTATTTACTTCTCTGTAGACTGGTCTGAAAATACTTAGGAATAGTCAATAGCCATGTCTACAGCAGTTGTCCACAACAGCTTGATAACAAACATTTCCAAATGCAAGGGATCCTCATAAGACTTTCAGAGGGAAATAAGAGAGTAAAATAATACAGCCATGAATGAACCATAGCAAAAATAACCACAGCAAGAAGTTCAGCATCTGTGGTTGAGCAGTTATCACAAAGTGTGAATTGTCTGGCATCTAACAAACCTCTAAGAGCCCCGTGGCGCAGAGTGGTAAGCTGCATTACTGCAGTCCCAAGCTCTGCTCACGACCTGAGTTCGATCCCAACGGAAGTCAGTTTCAGGTAGCCGGCTCAAGGTTGACTCAGCCTTCCATACTTCTGTGTGTGTGTAAAGTGCCTTCAAGTGCCGACTTATGGCGACCCCTTTTTGGGGTTTTCATGGCAAGAGGCTAACAGAGGTGGTTTGCCAGTGCCTTCCTCTGCACAGCAACCCTGGTATTCCTTGGTGGTCTCCCATCCAAATACTAACCAGGGCCGACCCTGCTTAGCTTCTGAGATCTGACGAGATCAGGCTAGCCTGGGCCATCCAGGTCAGGGCCCATACTTCTGAGGTCGGTAAAATTAGTACCCAGCTTGCTGAGGGTAAAGGGAAGATGACTGGGGAAGGCACTGGCAAACCACCCCGTAAACAAAGTCTGCCTAGTAAACGTTGGGATGTGACATCACCCCATGGGTCAGGAATGACCCGGTTCTTGCACAGGGGACCTTTACTTTACTTTACCTTTAACAAGCCTCTATCCTGTCATCCTGAAATAGATCTCCTGGGGTCTGTTACACTTGATACCAGTAGATTGAATCTTGGCAATTTACAGCTATCAGTCCACTATGAAGGGCCTGAGGTTACACATATTATGTTGGAGGATGAGCAGGTGAATGGCCTCCTAATGTAATGGTGCAGTAATAGTTGTTCCTGAGAGAATACAGGGACAACAGGCCTGCTTCTATTGCTAAATTGCTGTTTTAGACTAAGAAGCTATCATTGGTATGCTGGGATGGGTCTATTGCCCAAACCTGTGAGGGGAAAAAGGTTGCTGTTGGTTCATGGGCTACAGCTAGAGAGAGAGCATAATTCAATAGTGGAACTCCCTGCCCCAGGATGTGGTGATGGCTGCCAACTTGGAAGGCTTTAAGAAGGGAGTGGACATGTTCATGAAGGAGAGGGGTACTCATGGCTACTAGTACAAATGGATACTAGTCATGATGCATACCTATTCTCCAGTCTCAGAGGAGGATACCTATTATATTAGGTGCTGTGGAATGCAGGCAGGATAATGCTGCTGCAGTCGTCTTGTTTGTGGGCTTCCTAGAGTTACCTGGTTGGCCACTGTGTGAACAGACTGCTGGACTTGATGGGCCTTGGTCTGATCCAGCAGGGCCTTTCTTATGAGTCTGTGTGGTGGAGTGGTTAAGAGTGGCGGATTCTAATCTGGTGAGCCAGGTTTGTTTCTGCACTTCTTCACCTGAAGCCTGCTGGGTGAATTTGAGCTAGTCACAGTTGTCTCAGAACTCTCTCAGCCCCATCAACCTCACAAGGTGTCTGTTGTGGGGAGGGGAAGGCAAGGCAATTGTAAGCCCATTTGAGACTCCTAAAGGTAGACAAATTGGGGTTTAAAAACCAACTTTTCTTCTTTGGTGACATCATTATGTTCGGTCACTTTTTCTGCTGGGCTTGTCATGTACTAGGCTACTTCTGAGTAGTAATCTGGCCTTGTTAAGCTGTTTCTTCACTCCATTAGGTGGATATTGTATTTTGTAAGAATGTTTGGTGTGAATCCCTATCCAAGGTCCTAGAAATACAGTTACTAATTTGTAGTTTCTAAGTCGGAGTAAAATTATATTTTGTTTTTTCCTTAACCAGCTCAGCAGAAGAAAGCAAAAAGGCTTCCTCTGAAAGAAAAGTACGTGCTAAGATCTTTGTGCCTCCATCTCAACTAAGCATATTTCAGACTTTCATATGAAATTTCAACGTTAGCCCGAATTGTCCTGTTCTGTGCCAGTTCCCGTTCAGGTGGCAATGAAATTTCAAAGCATAGTTGATTACGTTTCCATTTTGCCTCTTGATTTTTTAAAATGTGGATATACTGCTTGAACAAATTCAAAACTTGGTGGCCTGTAAAACATTGCTGTCCCAGAAGAACTGGTGTGATTAAATAGGAGTGGTGGAACAGGATGTACTGGGCAATTTTCCTGTATTAAATGGAAACAGAAATGCTACTGTTATCTTTTTATGCATAATCTTTTTTTTTCCATTTCAGGATGTGTTGGAATCCTCTGAGGCAGAATGTATGGTTAGAAATGTACCATGTAACACCATAGAGAAAGCTATCCAGAGCTCTTTAGTTCCCTCAGAGTCACTAGAGTTGATGGATTTATCAGTAACAAACCAGGAAGATACTAGAGATCAAGGGATTCTTCATTGGGAGGAAACACAAGATGTAAAAATGCAAAATGAGGATAGGATCGTAATCATAAAGAATCATGATCCTATGCCAGGATTCATTGATTCTCAGCCAGAAGAAGCTCAGAAACCAACCGATATCCCAGCAAACATCTCTGAAAAACAAAAGATGAAAAGCAAAAAACGGGTTTCCTTTTTTCTGTGTACATCAGATAACAAAGATGCCCGAAGTCTTGAAGAGAGAGAACCATCTACGGGAACTCTTGACCATGTTAAAAGTGAACAAAACAAAGAAGCACCAGAAGGTCCAGTTCTGCAGACTAAACAGGGGACAGAAAATAGAGGCGAGAAATTAGTGCCAATTATAAAACAACCAAAATTTGATATCTGTGACTTGAGACCCGATAAAAGAAGCAAAACTTTGTCCAAGAGTGATACTGACCAGCAGAATATGACCCAGATTCCTGAGGTGGAAATAAGAACAGAAAACTCTCCCTCTTCCCTTTTCCACGTGGATGGGAAAGAAGAAAAAACAGTAATGTGTGGGGGAAACCAGCTTGTCTGTGTGGAGGGCTGCCTCTCCTCTTCAGAGGTTACTCCACAGCTGGAGGGAGCATTATTGAAGTGTGATTCTAGCGGAGAAAACCTTGGATCAGAAGCCCAGGGGCCTCCCCTTTCAACAGGCACAGGATCCAGTATCAGCCTTGATGCTGTGACTGTAGCGTGCTCTTCTTTGAAAGATCCCCTTTCTGTGGATCTAGAGTATCTGCTTGACAGTCAGCTACATGGCGTCTTTAAAAGCGGCAACCTTGAACATCCACTGCATAAGGTAATTCAATTGTGTTCATCTAGACTGGACTGTTGCAATGCGCTCTGCTTGGGGCTACCCTTGAAGAGTGTTCGGAGGCTGCAGCTAGGCAGAACGCTGTGGCTCCAGTTACTAGGATCATATAACCTTAATATTACAGCCATTATACTGGCTTCCAGTCGACTCCTGAGCCCAATTCAAGGTGTTGGTTTTGACCTTTAAAGCCCTACATGCCTTGGGACCAGGGTATCTGACGGATCCTCTTCTCTCATATGTTCCTTGCCTGGGAATTAAAATCACAGGGGGAGACCCTTTTGACTGTCCTGATGAAAGGCGCTCGTCCGGTTGGTACACGAGAAAGGGCCTTTTCAGTGGCATCCCCAGGGAGGTGTGCCTGGCTGCCTCACTCTTGATCCTTGGGAGGCTGCTGAATATAGTTTTATTCATGATAGCATTTGATTAGTTCTTCTGCCTACTGGCAGTTTTAAATTGTTGTTTTTAACTGGCAGTTTTTTAATGTATTGTACTGTATTATTTATAAGAGCCCCACAGCGCAGAGTGGTAAGCTGCAGTACTGCAGTCAAAAGCTCTGCCCACGACCTGAGTTCGATTTCGACGTAAGTCAGGTTCAGGTATCCGGTTCAAGGTTGACTCAGCCTTCCATCCTTCCAAGGTCGGTAAAATGAATACCCAGCTTACTGGGGGTAAAGTGTAGATGACTGGGGAAGGCACTGGCAAACTACCCCGTAAACATAGTCTACCTAGTAAACGTCGGGATGTGACGTCACCCTGTGGGTTAGGAATGACCCGGTGCTTGCACAGGGGACTACCTTTACCTTTTTGCTGTATTATTTACATTGTGAGCCAACTTGAATTCCTATAAGGTATAAAGCTCCTAAAAGGTAGAAATAAATGTTTTAAATAAACAAATAAATAAATAATGCTAATGGGCACAATCCTAAAAACAACCTATAAACTGCCTAGGGCAACAACTAAATCTCATGACACCAGAATTTGGAGATCTCGGCGTACCTCCAGAGATAAACTGGCAGAATGCCCTGCTAACCCCATACTGGTATAAATCTGGTATTGGCACAGGCATACCAACATAGGGGCCAGAAATGGGTGGCACTGGAGAGGGCAGGGCTTAGTATCCTAATCCCCCTCAGTCCATGTCCGGCCCCCTGCATATCATTACACTGGTGAAAATTCCAGTGTAAATATAAACAGTCCCATTTAATTCAATGGGAGTGAAAAACAAATCCCTCTGCCAGCTTCCTGCCCCACAAAACAGCTGAGGTTGTTACCATCTAACAACTTCATCCTAACATCCTTCTAATTCCACTGAAGTCAGTTGTCTTAGAAAAGGGTGATTCTTGCCAGATACGCTGCAGTCCTAAGCAATCACGGCTCTCCTGTTACTTCACACTGTTAGGAGCAGAATCCTAAGCTGGAAGTTTTGCGGGATTTGAAGAAGACCTGCTCCACCCCTGCCACTATCTAATTATGGTCTGTGTGCTGGCATTACTGTTAACGCTGGCATGATGTTGCATCAATGTGGAATTCCCTAGAGCAGCATAGCTACAATCTACTAAACCAGAAGTACACTGCTATATTGAAACACATCCCTGTACTCTGTACTTTATTTCTCTCCCTCCAGTCGCTCTCTCCAGATGATTCATGTGCTGCAAGTGGAACAGAATCTGTTGATAATATAGTTCTTCCAAACAATGCCAGGTAAGTGGATTTCCCAGCATGATCTTTCTTTGCTAGTGCGGGAGTGGACTTCTTGGAACATCAGAGCAAGTGGGTATTGTCATCTTCATTCTGTCCTTGGACAAGGTAACAGAAGTTTGAGGGGCAACATGCAGTAAAAGAGAATGCGCCAATAAATGTGTATACTTTGTAGAGATCTCTGCATATATCATATATAAGATGCCTCTTTTTAAAGTTTGGGTTAAGGATATAATGAATTGGGATACAATGAACTACCAGACGGAACATTGCTTCATCTAGGCCAAACCTGATTAGCAGCAAAGTTTCAGGCAAAGAACTCTATCCCAGCAGTACTACCTGCGACCTTTCCACTGAAAATGTTGGATGCTGAACCTAGACAATGTAATCCACCACTGAGCTATAGCCAAGTGGATTCTTGTTCTTTCTGTGAATGGGGAGATGAATTCCAATTTGCACCTGTCCTAGTAGGTATTGCTGGCTACAAAGGGAAGACTGAGTATCTCTGCTCATAGTTTTGATGGAGGGAGTACACCTGGGTAGCAGGATTGGGAATTCTAACATAGGGATCTAATAAACATTTGGAGAGAGGGGAAGCGTCATGTTTGCTGATCACAAATGCAATGCATGGGGAGTTCTTTTCTCTGAGACTCTGGTCACAAGTAGCTGACCAACAATAATACTTAGAATTTTAAGTGCTTAATGTAGAGTCACTATATATGAGTGTTGATTCAAATCAGCCATGAACTCATTAGGTATCCTTGTGCCAGTCACCTTCTCTGAGATAAAATGAGGAAGGGTACTGTTTACCTTCTTGAGAAGGGCGAAACAAAAATGTAATTCAACATCAAAGCTGAATGGTACATAAATACAGTGGTGTGATTAATGCTTATAGCTATAATCAGAGCATTTGTGTGAACAGTTCATACTGGTAGATCACGATGAGTAGCCGTATAAGTCTGATCTGTAGCAGTAGAAAAGAGCAAGAGTGCAGTAGCACCGTAAAGACTAACAAGATTTCTGGTAGGGTATGAGCTTTCTTGAGCTCACTTCTTCAGTTCATACTGGTGTTTTTAGATATGTGCATGAGCCCAAAACTACCTGTACCAACCTGAAGAGGGTCAAGATGACAACTAGTAATATCACACAGAATTGAATATGCTTACTATCATGCAGACAGTTAACCTGGTATGGGAAGTAAGTTTTCATGGAACTTCAAATTCAGCAACACTATTGTAATATCCCGTCTACTGACTTGTGCTGATAATCCATCCCAGACACTTGTGTGCTAAAAGAGCAACTGTCAATCATGAGCCAGTCAGTCAGAGTTTTACATTAATACCTATGAAAACATTTTGAATATAAAATGTCCTAATTTCTGTTTTGCACTGCCATGTTTTCATTTCAGTTGAGCTGTTTAAAAAGGCACGACGCGTGCAGTTTTAAGGCCTCTTTTTAAACTTAGGAACATAACAATTTTGATCTGTGCTCTAGTTTTTTTCATTTTAAAAATAAAATCAGGGAGGAGATGATGGCAGGAATTTGTGATCCATCCAAGGAAGAAGATGCAACAGACGTTGTTTGTGGACTGATTAAAGAGCTGTCTAATCTCAAGTAAGGTCATATTTTCATGTCATATACAGTGCTGCATACAACAGGTGAACTCCTAAATTAAAGGGCAAAAGAATAATTATACACTGTGACTACCAGGGCATCCAAAGCAACAGCATAGCCTCCTGCACTACCAAAACTTCACTCGACAGTCCTATTGACTGCTCAGAGAAAGCCTAAACCACCATGAACAATGTCATGGCTACACAATTGTGAATGCTCACAGCTTTGGATGTGATGGGAGTGGTTGTGTTTTATAAGCACGTTGGCTGATTACATGAATATCTAACAGCTCAGTGGAATTTGCTAATAAAACCTGTCTTTCCTATTAAATTCCTTGTATTCCTTTTGGTTCTTAATCAGAGCCGGCTTTAGTTAATGCTGATATACTGAGGGCGAAGGAAGTTTGCATGTGACTAAATCTTGGAGTGGGAGGGTTGATGCCTAATTTTATTTCTGTAGGTTGGGTGAGAAGTTTGCTAATATGGAACACATTGTGGGTTGTGTTCTTTCTAGCCGGCTGGTCATGAATACCCACCGGGATCTGGATTCCTTCAAGAGGCTGAAATTTCGGAGATACAGGCAATCAGGAAAGCTTTTGCCTCACAGCCTGAGTGCTATGACAAACATGCAATGTACAGTGAAGAAGAAAAAAGTGTCGTTTGTGAATGCTAGCTTTAACGTATGTAAGGATTTTCTCTGTTCTAGTGATGTTCCATCATCTGTGACTAGCAAAGCAGTCATAATGCACAATGTAGAAGCAGATGTTTAAAACCACAATGGCAGAGGTCAGTGGCTTATCAATGATAATTACTTACCAATTCCAATTAAAACTTAATTGGAAGTTTTTTGTTTTATATTGCTTTTAAAGTGTTGTTACCTGCTCTTAGCCCGGCCTGGCTGGGTATGAGGGTGGGCTATAAATTTAAATAATTAATAAAATAATAATAATACCCAAATGTTAATAACCCTTGAACTGTTGCAAGGTGAAACTCGACATTATGTGGGGAAACCTTCATCAGGAAACCTACAGGTTTGATGTTGCTTTTTTAAACTAGTTAACTGCTCCCCTTACTGCCACACTCCTGCTTTTGAAGATTGGGGAAGCGGTGCTGGAAGTCGAGGGTATGAAATCATTCTTTCTTGCACTGTTGAGTCCATCTAAATCCACCCCCTTCCCCAACTACAGCAAACTCCTTCAGAAAAAAAGGAGCAGTTCATACCTGTGTGAGTGTTCCTTTCCTAATATTCAAAGCAGTGGTGTAGAACTATTAGCTAGCATTAAAGGAAAGCTACAAAGAGCAGAACTGTACCATGGATCTTCACTTTGCATTGATGTAATTTGGCCAACAGCTATGTAAGGAATCCTTGCAGATGATAATTGGGTTTTGCATCTTGGTACAAAACCATTCCCTTGACATCTCTAACAAACAGCATGCACAAATTGCTGTATTCTCAACCCATATCAATGGTCAGATTTTCCCATGCAAAACGTGAAGAACTCTGCCATGTGGTCTTGCAATTATCTGCAGTCCTGTATTAGTCCAAAACATAGGCCTTTTAGAATGTAAATGGTAAAAACAAAATCCTATTTAATGGCCAGTTTCACTCTGTTAATGGCCAGTTTCACTCTGTACCTGCAAAATGTTGATAATCTTTACCGATATAGACCGGTTTTATTTTATTGCTTTAAAATTTCCCAGTTTTGAGAGGAAACAATGTGCTATATTTGGGCACCATGCAAGCAGTGTCCCACTGATGTTGATATAAGAGTTACCTTATATTTAAATTTTTCCCACTGAAACTTAAAAGTACTCCATTGAGGTCTTTGTTTGTAGTTCTTGTTTGCCTTATGTGCCTTATGTGTGAATATGTTCCAGTTAAAAATCCATCATCTTTCATTCAGCTTAGAAATTTCTTGGAAAAAGACAGACACAGCAGAACATTTGCGTTTTAAACATAAACAAAATATATATTTGTATAACAAAGAAATTTGTATAACAAAGAAATTTGTATAACAAAGAAATTCAGCTGAGAAATTTCTTGGAAAAAGACAGACACAGCAGAACATTTGCGTTTTAAACATAAACAATATATATATTTGTATAACAAAGAAATTCAGCTGAGAAATTTCTTGGAAAAAGACAGACACAGCAGAAAATTTGCGTTTTAAACATAAACAAAATATATATTTGTATAACAAAGAAATAACATTAACTATACAAAAACCGATTGCCAGATCCCGGGTGTGATATGCCACCAGGGTGAAGTCTGTCGTCTAGGTTTCTCCCTGTGTTTTCTCTGGATTGCTTCTGGATGTTTAGATTGATTCCTGCAGATTAACCACTCCATGGGAGCTGTAACAATCCCAGCCTTCCTAAACTTCAGGAAAAGTGCGAGGTGTGTGCCTAAAAGTGCCTAAAAAAGGAACAAACACATATTTATTTTTAATCAGTTTTTCCTCTCAAAAATGGTTATTCCTGGCTGGCTTTACTCCATTAGAACTGAAGCATGGTTCTTAGAAATACCCATGAGTGGTGGTGGGTAAAGCCCCGTAAATAAAATTCCCTGCACCTAGAAAATTACTATGTCAGGGAAAGGGCTAGACTTTCTCTTAACAGTTTTCTAAGAGCAGGTGTGTGTGAGAGAGAGATTAATTAATTAATTAATTGGTCCTCCATCTGCAGTCTGACATGGCAGGGTTTAGATATAGTTTTATCTCCTGTTAAGAATTAGTTTTATCTCCTGTTTAAGAATTAGACAAAGTCTAAAGTTATACCGGACAAACTAATGCCTGAGTTCTGACATAAAATGTGGGGACTAAATTCCATATATCGTCCAATCTACTGAGTGCACGTGTGTGTACCCAAAACACGGGCAAACTCTCACTCATCAGAATTCTTTCTTAAAGGACTATTGCGTTTTCCCAAAATGGAATTTCCAGAAGACCTGAATGCCTTTTTACCGTCTGCCAGACTTTCAGGAAACTCGACAGTTTCTCTGCGGTCTAGAGATCTGTTGTGATTCCAGGAGATTTCCAGGTCCTACCTGGAGGCTGGCAACTCTAGCTCTCAAGGTGCATTCTAACACCCTCACCCTACTCTGTGCATCGTCAGGGAAGATAAATCGCAAACAAGTTAACTTATGCTACTTGCCTGCAACTTTTGGAATCCTTCAGGGTTCTTGGGAAAATAGAAAATCATCAAACCAGTCCAGTCTTCCTATATTCCTGTATTTAACAGCAGAGTGGCTCATTCTACTTGAAGTTATGTGGGTGCTACTTTTTATTTTTCTGTTTAATAGGGGAAAGCGATCTGGAATCTAGTCAGCTCGAAATGTATTTTATTTTACTTCACTTATACCCCGCCTTTCTCCGCAATGGGGACCTAAAGCAGCTTACGTCATTCTCCTCTCCTCAGTTTTATCCTCACAACAACCCTGTGAGGTAGATTAGACTGAGAGCATCAGAGGAGGGCGACAAAGATGGTGAGGGGTCTGGAGACCACGTCCTATGAGGAAAGGTTGAAGGAGCTGCATATGTTTAGCCTGAAGAGGAGAAGACTGAGAGGGGATATGATAACCATCTTCAAGTACTTGAAGGGCTGTCATAGAGAGGAGGGTGCCAAGTTGTTTTCTGTTGCCCCAGAAGGTCAGACCAGTATGAATGGGCTGAAATTAAATCAAAAGAGTTTCCGTCTAGATATTAGGAAGAATTTTCTAACAGTTAGAGTGGTTCCTCAGTGGAACAGGCTTCCTCGGGAGGTGGTGAGCTCTCCTTCCCTGGAGATTTTTAAGCAGAGGCTAGATGGCCATCTGTCAGCAATGTGGATTCTGTGACCTTAGGCAGATCATGAAAGGGAGGGCATCTTGGCCATCTTCTGGGCATGGAGTAGGGGGTCACTGGAGGTGTGGGGGAGGTAGTTGTGAATTTCCTGCATTGTGCAGGGGGTTGGACTAGATGACCCTGGTGGTCCCTTCCAACTCTATGATTCTATGACTGGCCCAAGGTCACCCAGCAAGCTTTCATGGCAGAGCAGGGATTCGAACCCAGGTCTCCCGGATCCTAGCCCAGTATTCCAATCACTACACCACACTGGCTGTCTTGCAATAAAATGCTACCTAACTCATTTCTTGGTTTCAGTCAATTAAGAATGATTGTCTTGTTGGGTAGGTTGGCCAGCCTACACCACTTGGGGTGGAATCAGAATCTACAATCAGAATGGAGCATGCAAGTTTGAACATCCCCATTCTCATACTGAATTGGGAAAAATTTGGTCTGTGTGAGCAGCCCAAGTTTACCCAGCAAGCTTCCATGGCAGAGCGGGGATCTGAACCTGGTTCTTCCATATCTTAGTCTGATACTCTAACCACTACACCACACTGCCTCTGACTTACCCTCTCCACCCCCCACCCCCCGCACCAACTGCACAAGCCATGGCAGGCTGGGGATGCCACAGCCTTTTCTCGCACCCAGGAGTCTGCATTTTGAAATTGCATGTCTGTGGGCCTTGGATAGGGAACAATCATTCCATACGCAAGAGGGTATCTTTCTAATGGAATAGCAATGATTATGGTAGATATTGCCTGCTTTTACTGCATTGTCTTATAACCTTGTAATCCACTATCTTCATCATTTACAGCACACCTTGCCTTATATAGTTTTTCAAAATCTTAAGAGTTGGAAGGGGCCATACAGGATCAGCCTAGAGCAGGGTTGTCAAACTCAATTGTTATGAGGGCCAGATATGACATAAATATCACTTGGTAGGGCCGGGCCATGCCACACCAGCCCAGATCAAGAGTGGTGGCTGCCTTGCCTGGCTTGCGGGCCAGACAAGAATTCTCAAGGGGCCAGATCCGGCCCTCAGGCCTTATGTTTGACACCCCTGGCCTAGAGCATCCCTGACAAGTGTTTGTCCAGCTGCTGCTTGGAGACTGCCATTGAGGGGGAGCCTCACCACCTCCCTAGGCAGCTGATGCCACTGCTGAACAACTCTTACTGTAAAATTCCCCCCCTAATATCCAGCCAGTATCTTCCCACCCGTAATTTAAACCCAATTTTGTTTGCATTGCTCTTCAACTCTGCAACCCTAGTCCTGCATTGTTCTCATTGGTCATTTTACTCTCTGATCACCCTCTTTCAAATCCTGTAATCCGCCTCTAGCCTCAGCGAGAAAGGCAGACTAATCCAGAAAGTAAAAACACATTCAATCAAATAAAAGTGTGCTGGAGCTGGCTGGCCTAATGCAAGTCCTTGGCACGAAAGCAGTGAAACCCCTTCCGACCAAGCCATTTGTAGGGTTGCCAACCTCCAGGTGGGGCCCGGAGCTCTCCTGGAATTACAACCAATCTCTGGATGACTAGAGATCAGTCGAGAAAATGGCAGCTTCAGAGGGTGTACCCCATGGCATCATACCCCGCTGGGATCCCTCTCCTTTCCAAAGGCCATCCTTCCCAGGATCCATCCCCAAATCTCCACGAATTTCCCACCCTGGAGCTGGCAACCCTAGGCCTAGCCCTGGCCTCTCTGCTCCCCTCCTTTTTTTAAAAAATAATTTTTTATTAATTTCCCACCACTTTAACAAACAACGATAGCAAACCTTTTAAAAACAAACAATGTAATTTAAAAAATACATAAAACCGAATCAAATTATTGACAGAGAGCTTAGTATTGAATGCATTTTTCTATTTATCTTGACAATTACAGAAAAGGGAGAAATTTTTTGATGATATTGATGATCACATTCTAGCTGTATCTGAAGAACTGAGCTGTGGCTAACAAAAGCTCAGACCCTGCCAGAAATTTTGTTAGTCTTTAAGGTGATACTGGACTCTAGCTCTTTTCTACTATTGATGACACTGAGTTTTAATAACAACAACAACAACAACAACTTACTTCGTTTGACTTAGCACTCTGCGAAGGGGGAACTGGCTGAGCAGTCACGGTACTTTTAAACCTGCGGGTGGAGGAAAGAAGAAGGGAAAAAAGGAACACATGAAGCTGCCTTCTACTGAATCAGACCCCAGGTCCACCAAAGTCAGTATTGTCTACTCAGACCAGCAGCGGCTCTCCAGGGTCTCAGGCAGGGGACTTTCATATCACCTACTTGCCCAGTCCCTTTAACTGGAGATGCTGCCGGGGATTGAACTGGGGACCTTCTGCACACCAAGCAGAGGCTCTACCACTAAGCCACAGCCTCTCCCCAACACATAAAGCTGCCTTCTACTGAATCTGGTCTATCAAAGTCACATGAACACATGAAGCTGCCTTCTACTGAATCGGACCCCAGGTCCATCAAAGTCAGTAGTGTCCACTCAGACCGGCAGCGGCTCTCCAGGGTCTCAGGCAGGGGTCTTTCACATCACCTACCTGCCCTAGTCCCTTTCACTGGAGATGGGGGGACTGAACCTGGGACCTTCTGCACGCCAAGCAGAGGCTCTGCCACTGAGCCGCAGCCCCATCCGAATTCTCAAAACTCTACATGGGGGCTTATTTTGGAGTTTTAAGAATTAGGGTAGGGAGAATGTGCATCTAGAGCACTGGTTCCCAACCAGGGGTCCATGGACCCCCAGGGGTCCGCGAGAACTAAATTAAGGTCCGTGAAACAAAGTTATAAACCCATAATAAATTAATATTTTAATTAAAAGTTTTCTATTATAAAAATATATATTCAAATATTATTCTAAGTTTAATGTTTAACTAACAGTTATGATTAAAGTTTATTTTCAAATTCTCGGAATTTTTATTTTGAACCTTGGGGTCCCTGCACCGAACAAAAAAGTCCTAGTGGTCCCTGGTCAAAAAAAGGTTGGGAACCACTGATCTAGAGAGCGGCAAACCCAAGGCAAAACCTCCCGTGCGTAAATGGCCCCCAGACCGGCCCCCCTTCCTTCCTTCCCCGCCCGGGTCTCGAACCCCCGGACTCGCCTTCCTCTTCTTCCTGCCGGCGGAGTTCCGCTGGCTGCTGCTGTAGACGGAGGTGTAGCCCCGCCGGGTGAGGGGGCAGAAGCGGCGGGTGTGGGCCGCGTCGCCGGTGGCCCCGCACTGGGGGCAGGTGTACTGCCGGAGGATGGGGCAGCTCACCCGGCCCTCGGGGTCCTTGAGGCGGTGGGAGGCGTACACGCCCCGCGATTCCCCGTTGTGCTTGCAGAAGGAGCAGAAGTTGCACCCCGCCGCCGCCGCCCCGGGGGAGCCGGCCTCGGCCGGCACCTCCCGCGTCCCCGGGGCCGCCTGCCTGCCCATCTCCGCCACCAGGCGGGCCAGCTGCAGGTAGTCCCGCCAGACTTCGAAGCGGCGCTCCCGTTGGGGCGGCCACGGGCTCCTGGCCATGTGCAAAGTGCGCTCCCCGCCTGCCCGCTGGGGAAACGAGCCAGCGCCGGCTCCTGCGCCGCCTCCGCACCCCTCCGCCCCGACGACAACAGCCTGGAGCCAAGAAGTCTGCCTGGCTGTGGCCCTTCCCCTGCAAACCTTTTATAAAGGGCTTCACGGGACTAGTTGCAGCTCAGGCTCCAGCCCCATGACCCAAAGGACAAGCCCAAAGGGGGGGGGGGCAGAGGCTCTGGAAAGAGCTCCTCTTTCCCTCCTGAAATCTTTCAGGCCCATCCTTCCTAACTTCAGCAGCTTCTGTCCAAATGTTCCCCAAAGTTCAAAAAAAGAGAGGAGGGGGGACGACGACAAAAACGTAACCCTATAAACAGAATGAAGTACCTAGAAGGTCAAGCAAAAAACAGCGGACAAGGCCAACAATATGATTAAAAACTAAACCATGAAAATGTTTTCTGGATACGTACAAGTTTAATGCAAGTTAAACTCCAAATGATGCAAATAATTCCTATATGGCACAAGAAGCCTTCTAAACACCAGGAGCAAACAAGCAAACAGACAAAGCCTCCAAACCTGGTGTGTTCCATAAATGTCGTGAAGGGAACCATACAAAGCAAACCCGTCGCTTCCAATTTGCGATGGTTAACTTGTGGAACTCCCTGCCCCAGGATGTGGGGATGGCTTTAAGAGAGGAGGGGACATGTTCATGGAGGAGAGGGCTAGCCATGGCTACTAGTCAAAAAGGATACTAGTCATGATGCATAGCTATTCTCTCCAAGGTCAGGGGAGCATGCCTATTCTATTAGGTGCCGTGGAACACAGGCAGGACAGTGCTGCTGCAGTAGTCTTGTTTGTGGGCTTCCTAGAGGCACCTGGTTGGCCACTGTGAGAACAGACTGCTGGACCTTGGTTTTATCCAGCATGGCCTTTCTTATGTTCTTAATAGAGTCATAGGATTCCCAGCCTACAGATGGTGGCTGGAGATCACTGGGGGGAAAGCAACCGTTTAAAAAAGGACTTCACAGAACTGGCTGCAGCACCAGCTCGAGCCCCGTGACCCAAAGGACAAGCTCGAAGTAGGGCAGAGGCTCTGGGAAGAGTTCCTCTTTCCCTGCTGAAATCTTTCACTTCCATCCTTCCTAACTTCAGGAGCTTCTGTCCAAATTTCCCCCCACCAGGAACAACAAACAAACAAACCTGGTATGTTCCACAAACGTCCCGAACAAAACCATACAAAGCAATTCCATCGCTTCCAGTTTGGAATAGACTCATGGTCTTCCCAGCTGACAGGTGGTGGCTGGAGATCTCCTTAAATTACTCCTGATCTCCAGGTGACAGAGATCAGTTCCCCTGGAAAAAATGGCTGCTTTGGAGTGGGGGTGGGGGTGGGGACACGAATCTAGGGCATTATGTTTTATTTATTTATGTATTGTTATTAGTATTTATTAGATTTATATCCTGCCCTATCCCTGCCATGGATGGCCAGGCTCAGTGCGGGTCACATCAATGCATACCATAAAATGATAAAGCATTCAATTATTTATTTAAAGCATTTAGTATCCGCCTTTGTCTCTTGGGGAACTCAAGGTGGCTTACGAATAAAACATTATGGAAAACACAATACAAGCAACAACCACTCTCACTGTTAGAAAATTCTTCCTAATGTCTAAATGGAGGAAGGCCTTTCCCTGTGATTTTAATTCCTGGGCAAGAACGTATGGGAGAAACATTATACCCTGCTAAGGTCCCACCCCCACCCCCCTGGCTCCATTGCCAAATCTCCAGGAATTTCCCAACCCAGGGTTGGCAACCCTAACTCGATAGCACCAGAGAACACACAGTAAAGGAGAACAGATCTGTGGCAGCTGCATTGTATGTGAGGGTGAAAGGTGGCAAACAATAAAATACGTGCAAAAGTGACTCGCTGTAGTTGTGCATCTGAAATAAAGCCAGCTGCTGGGCTTCCTAAAGGCACCTGGTTGGCCCCTGTGTGAACAGACTGCGGGACTTGATGGACCTTGGTCTGATCCAGCAGGGTTTTTCGTATGTTCTTGAGAATGGCAGATGTACCCCTCTGAGCATCTGAGATTTCATTCATTTTTAGAAGGTGAACACATGAACACATGAAGCTGCCTTATACTGAATCAGACCCTTGGTCCATTAAGGTTAGTATTGTCTACTCAGACTGGCAGCGGCTCTCCAGGGTCTCAGGCAGAGGTCTTTCCCATCACCTACTTGCCTAGTCCCTTTAACTGGAGATGCCGGGATTGAACCTGGGACCTTCTGCATGCCAGCAATGGACATAGAGTTGCCAGCTCCAGGCTGGGAAATTCCTGGAAATGTGGGGATGGAGTCTGGGAAGGGTGGGGTTTGGGGAGAGCAAGCATCTCAGCAGAGATATGATGCCATAGAGTCCATCTTCCAAAGTAGCCATTTTCTCCAGGGAAATTGATCTCTGTAGTCTGGAGACCAGCTGTAATTCTGGGATCTCTCCAGGCCCCACCTGGAGGTTGGGAACCCTGATATGGACAGAGTGTCTGCTGCAGTGCAAGAAGAAACCATGCACAACTTCACCTGCAAGGAATTTACACTGGAAAACCAATAGTGAGATAGTGCAAAAGTAAATGGAAGCAAATATGGACATAAGGGGATACACTTGGCTACAGTCACAAATACACTATGTAATATTTACTATAATTAATGCAACATATTATCAAGGCTATTCATGTCACAGAGACGACTGAGAGGTGATATGATAACCATCTTCAATTACTTGAAGGGCTGTCATAGATAGGAGGGTGCCGAGTCGTTTTCTGTTGCCCCAGAAGGTCGGACCAGAACCAACAGGGTTGAAATTAAATCAAAAGCGTTTCCATCTGGACATTAGGAAGAATTTTCTAACAGTTAGAGCGGTTCCTCAGTGGAACGAGGCTTCCTCGGGAGGTGGTGAGCTCTCCTTCCCTGGAGGTTTTGAAGCAGAGGTTAGATGGCCATCTTTCAGCAACGCTGAGTTTGTGACCTTGGGCAGATCATCAGAGGGAGTGAAGCGTTTCAGTGCGTTTCAGTTGACTATGCTCTTAGAATCGACCCCTTCCTGAGAAGTGGTATGTAATCTTATTCAGTTAGTCACCTACTAAGCAGGACTCAACTTATTCACTCACAAAAGTAAGTCTTTTTTATTGAATAGCTTCAATGTAATAAATGTGTATATATATGTGCATATGCAAATATTCCAAAGTCTTAAAAGCAATAACAATGTATACAATAAAGCAAGCAAGTTCTGTATACTATTTAGTTTTAAAATCCAATACTTAAAATATAACAGTTAAAGAAGTCCGATTTAGTTAAAAGAATCTTTCGCACTATCTAGAATAGTATATAAGTAAATCCATACATACCCAAAGCCAATCTCCTTTGAGATTCTCTTAGTCCAAAGACTTAGAGAGTCTCCCTTTCTAGCCTTTCCTTGCCTGTATTTATACTGTCAGAAGTCACAGCATTCCAACTTAGCCGGATTCCTACGGCTAGATTATTTTACTGCTTTCCTGCAGACTACCATATAAGGATTTCCACTTCCTTTGCTGATCATAGCTATTTCTTAGACAGTCAGTTTTTAGCATTAATATACCTCTATAATGATTAGTTTTATCAGCATCTTCATCTCCTAAAGAGCATGATCAAAATGAATCTATTTTCAACATTCTATTACAACTCTCATATTTAAACTTAAAACCCAATGTAACATTATATAACACCATTTGACAATGTCTTCAGTCATTGTTAGTGACAGATTGGAAAAATCCAAAGGCGTAGGATTCCAGAAACTTACTTTTCCAAAAGCGTAGGATTCCAGAAGTGTCCTCAAAAAAAGTCTCTTAGCCAGGCATGTTCATTTTAAATGTAAGTCAAGCCTCTAATGGTCTTTCATAAAAAATATGGTTTTACATTGAAGAATTCTACATATGCTCTATGTAGTTCATATGCTCTACTATGTCAAAGCCTGTAACAGGAGGGCACCTTGGCCATCTTCTGGGCATGGAGAAGGGGTCACTGGGGGTGTGGGGGTTGTGAATGTCCTGCATTGTGCAGGGGGTTTGACTAGATGACCCTGGTGGTCCCTTCCAACGCTATGATTCTATGATTCTAAGGCAAGAGACATTCAGAAGTGGTTTGCCATTGCCTGCCTCTATGTAGCAAGTCCAACCCCCTGCACAATGCAGGAAATTCACAACTACCTCCCCCCCACACCTAGTGACCAGAAGATGGCCAAGATGGCTTTATTAAGCCACACTTTTACCTCTAAAGCCATTTATGCATGGGAGGTTTTGCCTTGGATCTGCTGCTCTCTAGATGCACATTTTCCCCATCTAATTTCTCAAAACTCTGCATGGGGGCTTATTTTTGAGTTTTGAGAATTCAGATGGGGAAAATGTGCATCCAGAGAGCGGCAAATCCAAGGCAAAACCTCCCATGCATAAATGGTATCTGTCTTGAATATTCTGCATCTATCTTAAATATCTCCCAGCTCTTAGCCATGGTAATCCTAGCAAACATAAGCATATCTATTGCCACTGAGCAATACTTCTTGAGGTCTTCTGGAATATTCAGTTTAGCCATGTGAAATTCATTCCTTAGGGTTTTCTGTTTGAAAAGTTTTACATATGGATGTGGCCACCAGATTTGCCTATGCTTAGCATCTAATGCTCCATATTTGCAAAATTACAGACACAAAAATGTAGGAATAGGGAGCATTAGAAGCTAAGCATAGGCTATTCTGGGGGTCACATCCATATGTAAAACTTAAACCGAATCACACCACTGGCCCATAAAGTTCTACTCAGACTTGCAATGAGGCTTTCCAGGGTCTCAGGTGAATGTCTTTCACAATACCTATTACCTGGTCCTTTCAACTGGAGATGCCGGGGATTGAACCAGGGACCTTCTGCATGCCAAGCAGAGGCTCTGCCACTCAGCCACAGCCCCTCCCCTCTCTTTACCTCTTGCCGTGAGTGTTGAAGGCAAACATCTTAATGCTAGTGGCATAGCCACGGAAGTGTTGGGCAAGCATCCTTCCGAACTGCTTCTGCTGACCAGCAGGGTTGTCTTCCAGCATCACAATCCAACAATACAATAAATGTGGATTGTGTCTTCATAGGTTTCCAAGAAGCTGGCTGGAGAGAATAAGCCTGCTGCCTAGAAAGGTGGGGGCGTGGGTGGAGGCATATAGCTTTAACCCTCTGTGACAAAGATGGTGAGGGATCTGGAGACCAAGTCCTATGAGGAAAGGTTGAAGGATCTGGGGTATGTTTAGCCTGCAGAGGAGAAGACTGAGAGGAGATATGAAGACCATCTTCAAGTACTTGAAGGGCTGTCATATAGAGGATGGTCCTGAGTTGTTTTCTGTTGCCCCAGAAGGTCGGACCAGAACCAACGGGTTGAAATTAAATCAAAAGAGTTTCCATCTAGACATTAGGAAGAATTTTCTAACAGTTAGAGTGGTTCCTCAGTGGAACAGGCTTCCTCGGGAGGTGGTGAGCCTCTCCTTCCCTGGAGGTTTTCAAGAAGAGGTTAGATGGCCATCTGTCAGCAATGCTGATTCTGTGACCTTAGGCAGATCACGAGAGGGAGGGCACCTTGGCCATCTTCTGGGCATGGTCACTGTGACTGTGTGTGCGGGGGAGGTGGTTGTGTATTTCCTGTATTGTGCAGGGGGTTGGACTAGATGAACCTGGTGGCCCCTTTCCAATTCTATGATTCTATGACCCCCTCCCCCCAGTCAGGGTTGATTCCAGGATTTAGGGGACCCTGGGCAGAGAGTGCCCAGCAACCCTCCTTCACTTACTAACCATGTAACCCCATTCAGACTTCCCTTCCTGCCACCCACCAACATGTTTCCCCCTTGCCTTCTTGTAAGCCATGCCATCACTTCCACTCATGGCCACATGCACAATCTGGATGGTGCATGCGGTAGGGCCTCCAACCAGGGCTGCCACGAGAGCTTCTCCTGTGCGCTACCTGAGCAACCTTTCCCAGAACCATTGGGTAGTACATGCAGCCATGAACATGGGTGGTGGCACATTCACAAGTGATTGCATGGGGGAAGAGCGCACCAGTGGGGGCACGGAGGCAGCAGTTCCACCAGAAGCCCTGGGCCCTGGCAGCTGCCTCATCAAAGTGTTGGAAGAGTTGCGTGCAAAAGAATTGAGAAGAAGACCCAACAGGGGGCAGGCAAGTGGTCAGCTAGTTAGGGCTGTTTGACACCCCTGAGCTAGAGGATCTGTCTCTCAGCTTTCCTATCCGAAATGTAGTTCCCCCAATAAAGAGCAACTTTATTTTTAATCAGTGAGTCTGGCGCTTCTCTGCGTACGTAGCATATTCCAACACGAAGGGTACGCCAATGCCGGCCCCAGGTTTTCAAGCAGAGGCTAGATGGCCATCTGTCAGCAATACAGATTCTATGACCTTAGGCAGATCATGAGAGAGAGGGCATCTTGGCCATCTTCTGGGCATGGAGTAGGGGTCACTGGGGGTGTGTGTGGGGGAGGTGGTGGTGAATTTCCTGCATTGTGCAGGGGGGTTGGACTAGATGACCCAGGTGGTCCCTTCCGACTATGATTCTAAGGCAAGACACATTCAGAAGTGGCTTGCCATTGCCTGCCTCTGCATAACAACCCTGGACTTCCTCGGTGGGCTCCTACAGCTGCAGGAATTAGTTCAGCTGCACAAACTCACACCAGATTCCTAACTGGCTGCTCAACATACATCATGTTGGCCTTGTGTTCCTATGGGATCAGCGCCAGAATAGAAGTGAGATACAACTTATTTAATTATCTAGAGAATTTAGATGCCACCTTTCCTGAGGCCCTCCTCATGGTACAGGAACCGTTTGGGAATAATGGGAGCTCTTTGTAGTGGGGCAGTTCTTTTCTCTTTTTATATTGAAAAAAAGCACCAAACAAAAACAGAGTGCAGAATTATGCAGGATCATATACATATTTTTTAATTTTTATTGAATTTTATAGGGTACAGAATAAAAATGGAAAGGAAAAAAGGGGGGAGAAAATAAAGCAATATCAACAAGTCATGATCCGTGTCCAAAATAATTCACCCTCCCCGTCCTACCCCCAGAATTAACCTCTATACCTTTTGGTCCTAAAGTACTTATAATATTTGTGTTTGTTAACCTTTCATTTAAGTTACAACACTTATCTATCAGTCTAATATATCTCTACTTTATCTTAACTTCTTAATCTTCATATCTTACCTAAAACTCATTCATACTTAGCAACTATTATACTCTAAAACAATTGTCTTCTTATACTTCTGTTTCTTTTGAATTCTATCCTATTTACTATCACCTCTTATCCACATATTCCGTTCAATCTAATATTATCTCACATTTGTAACTTGACGCTAAAAGTTATTACAGGATCATATATTTTAAAGATACATACAATTCCAAAATATTCCAAACATAGCATTTTCTGAAAACCATCCATATGAATTACAACATTTCTTCTCTAATAGTCTTCACAGGTTGGTCTTTATTCCCCACGTTGATACACTGTAAGCTGCCTTGAGTACTGGAAGGTAGAAACTTGGCTAATAAATGTTTTAAATACATGCAAATGTACAATGTGTAATACAGGGTAGCCAAATTTTGACTCTCCAGTATCAGAGGAACATGTCTATTATATTAGGTGCTCTAATAGTCTTCACAGGTTGGTCTTTATTCCCCACGTTGATACACTGTAAGCTGCCTTGAGTACTGGAAGGTAGAAACTTGGCTAATAAATGTTTTAAATACATGCAAATGTACAATGTGTAATACAGGGTAGCCAAATTTTGACTCTCCAGTATCAGAGGAACATGTCTATTATATTAGGTGCTGTGGAAAGCAGACAGGATAACGCTGCTGCAGTCGTCTGGTTTGGGGGGGCTTCCTAGAGGCACCTGGTTGGCCCCTGTGTGAACAGACTGCTGGACTTGATGGGCCTGGGTCTCATCCAGCAGGGCTTTCCTTATGTTCTTATGACATTAAACCCGTCCTCCCCAAGCCCCATCCCCCAAATCTCCAGGCCTTTCCCAACCCAGAGCTGGAAACCCTACGAAAGGGCAGGATACATATCTTCCCAATACATAAACCGTCCCCAGTAGATGCCGCATGCGTAGACCTTGGCGTTTTGGTAAGCGAGGCTAAAGACCCCTCTCAGGCTCTTCCTCTTCATCCCGCTACTGCCTCCAGCCTCCTGTCTGGGAAACGACGGGCCTTTCAAGCAACGTGAAGGTCCTGGTTCTGCCCACCTTGACCGGGTACTGCCCGATCCTCTGGTCCTGCTGGCCAGCTCATCTGTCTCGGATGGTCCCCTTTGGGCGAAGCCTCCTCCAGCCCCGCCGGTTGCTCAGGCCAAGCCACAGGGTACACTCAACAGTCGATGGTTTGAGCGCACGGACAAAACTCACCGACAGCGTTGAATGTTCCACGAAGCCGTTTTAGGGGTCAGGGGCGGAGGGGAGACGCATGACATGGGGAGGGTGCTGAAGCTGTAGACGCCCGATGCCAGGGTGCCGACTCTGGGTCACTTCTCCATCTGTTAAACTGAAATACGTATTTATTTATTTAAAACAATTTATTAGCTGCCTTTCTTCCTTAACGGAGCTCAAGGCGGCACGCGGCACAGAGAAGACACAAAGTAAAATATGTTAGAAGTCATTAAAAACAAGATACAAAATCACAATTTAAGACCACTAATAACTTCATCAGATGTGGTCCTAAATAAAACCACTACAGCACGCTTAAGAGCGGTGGTTTGGAGCGGTGGACTCTTGATCTGGAGAGCCGGGTTTGATTCCCCACTCCTCCACATGAGTGGCGGAGGCGAATCTGGTGAACCGGGTTCGATTCCCCACTCCTCCTCCTTGGGCTAATCGCAGCTCTCTTAGAGCTCTCTCAGACTCACCTACCTCACAGGGTGTCTGTTGTGGGGAGAAAAAGGGAAGGTGATTGTGAGCCGCTTTGAGTCTCCCTTAAGTGGTAGAGAAAGTCAGCATATAAAAACCAACTCTTCTTCTTCATCATCTTCAAACTGCATTCTAAAAATCAAAAGCGAGGGGGCCAGGCGCACCTCCCTGAAGAGGCGGTTCTAGAATTGTGGGGCTGGCACCAAAAAGGCCCTGTCTCGTGTGCCCCCCGGATGAGCTTCTGTGATTGGTGGGACAGTACGGAGGGCCTCTCCCTGTGATCTTAATTCCTGGGCAGGAAAGTATGGGGGAAGACGGTCCTTCGGATACCCCTGGTCCCAAGCTATGCAAAGCTCTAAATACGTCCTCAGAGGTTTCTTAGGAGGCTATCAAGGTGTGTTAGTGACTCTGTCCTGTTACCCTGACGCTCTTTTGGAATTTCCAAAGGGTATCCCTGCTGGTCTGTTGAAGCAAAGCAAAACCGAAATCTAGCGGCACCTGGAGATTTGATGGTAGAGCCGGGGGTTGGGAGCCGGGGGTGGAGAGGGCAGGGACCTCAGCAGGGTATAATACCACACAGTCCACCTTCAAAGCAACCATTTTCTCCCGGGCAGCTGATTTCTGTTGTCTGAAGATCATTAGGAATTCTGGGAGATCTCCAGACCCCACCTGAAGGTTGGCAACCCTACCCAGATCAAGCAACCTGGCCCCGAAAAGCCCCCCTTCCTTCCTCAGGCAAAAGGTCTCCCCACCACACCATGACTCACTGATCCAGCAACAGGATGGTTAATAAACCCCTGGCAGGTGTGAACTCTGCAAGCCTATCTTGGAGAAAACATCTCCCAAAGCCCAGGATTTAGGGTTTTTACACCCATTTACAGGTATTCATAGCTTAGTATAGCTAGTGAATGGTCTCTATTGTCTCTCCTGAATAGATTTGCAGCTTAAATAAGTACGGTACTTCCTGCATTTCATGACCTCTCGACCATATGCTGTTGGATTCTTCTAGTTTATAAGGAAGACCCTTTGCAAGACCTGAGCAAGGCTGTTAAGGACAGGTCCTTTTGGAAATCTATTAATTCATAGGGTCATCTAAGTCAGAAGCGGCCTGAGGCTGCTTAAGACACGCATAACTCTGCTTAAAAGGACATGCACTCGTTGCAACCAAAGAAGGGGCCTATACATGCAACCTGAGGCTGGAATGAAATTCTGTTTGTCTTTTGCCAACTATGGGTTGGGACATTCCTGGAGATTTTGGCGGTGGAGCCTGGGGAGGGCAGGGTTTGCCCTGTGAGGTAGGCTAGGCTGAGAATGTGTGACTGGCCCAAGGTCACCCAGCGAGCTTCCACAGCAGAGAGGGGATTCGAACCCAGGTCTCCCAGATCCTAGCCTGATATTCTAACTACTACGCCCCTCTGGCTCTCAAAGGCTATGAACAGAAAATCATTTTTCACATTTTTATAACGAAAATTACCAAAGGGGGTGGGTGGGAGGAGTTGGGGGCAGAGAGGAGTTTGGTGCAGGTCCCGCCATAGATCTGTCCGGGTTGACTCTCTGTAAGAGAATGGATTGTGGAGAGGGCAGAGGTGCCATCAAGTCGGATAAACAACAGCTTATGGAAAGGCTAAGAGTCAGAATTACAAATGGGAGGGGGCGTTGTAAATCTTGGAAGCCTGTGTCCCCGGCCTGGCGGCGTGAAACTCAGGAGTTTGTTCCAAGAGCAATTGTTCCAAGAGCGAAGTCTCGAAAATAAACAGGAGGTAAAAACAAAACGCAATGAAAAAAGTAATAAATCCACTCAGTGTATCAGGGCCCCCACAGAGTGACCATGGGCCTTGAATAAAGAGACACCCCCCCAAAAACCCTAAATCTTACAAAAACAAATCACTTAACTAGCTGTGAGCATGGACAGACTCATAACTTGCTTAAGAGGTACGAAGAAGTGCTAAAGGTGAAGGGAAAGAGTTTACTTGATGTGATTCATACAGGGCAGGCTGTAACATTGCAAAACCCGGCATTTTGCGGGGACACCATCGATCCAGGTCAACAGGTATGGAGCATTTGAGTGGAAGTAAATAAATACTTGCAAATAAATAAAACTATGTAGTCACCAGAAATGTTTCAGAATCAAATACGAATCTGGTAGTGCCTTAAAGACCAACAAAAATTTTCAGGGTACAATCTTTTGTGGGTCAAACCTCCCTTTGCCAGAAATATTTCCGTTTCATTATAAATACAAAGGAACAGAAATATACGTTTACAAAATATACACTCTTGGCTTTCACACTGTCAGCAATAACATGCTATCTTAATTGTTACCTGTACAAAGTATGTGAGAGCCAGCATGGTGTAGTGGTTAGGAGCGGTGGACTCGAATTTGGAGAACCGAGTTCGATTCCCCACTCCTCCGCATGAAGCCTGCTGGGTGACCCTGGGCCAGTCACAGTTCTCTCTGAACTCTCTCAGTCCACGCGGAGGCAGGCTCTGGCAAATCACCTCCACACGTCCCTTACGGTTCGCCATAAGTGACTTGACAGCATGTGCGTGCGTGTGCGCGCATGCACGTGCACGCACACACACACACATGCACACACACACACACTGTTTTTTAATGCAAGGAGCAGCTACATTCAAATCCAGTAGCACCTTAGAGACTGACAAGATTTTCAGGGTATGAGCTTTCAAGAGTCAAAGCTCCCTCCAATGGGAGGGGCCGTGGCTCAGTGGTAGAGCATTAGCGTGGCGTGCAGAAGGTCCCAGGTTCAATCCCTGGCACCTCCAGTTAAAGGGACCAGGCAGGAGGTGATGTGAAAGACCTCCGCCTGAGACCCTGGAGAACCGCTGCCAGTCTGAGTAGACGATACTGACTTCGATGGACCGAGGGTCTGGTTCAGTACAAGGCAGCTTCATGTGTGTTCATGTGTACCGTTCAGAGCAGAGGTCAGACAGACTGGTCATTGTTAAAGTCACAAACAGACCCTAAATGATATTTTTCAGAGGGTAGCTGTGTTGAAGAAGAAGAAGAAGAAGAAGAAGAGTTGGTTTTTATATGCCGACTTTCTCTACCACTTAAGGGAGACTCAAACCGGCCTACAATCCGGGAGCCAGAGTGCTGTAGTGGTTAAGAGTGGTGGTTTGGAGCAGTGGACTCTGATCTGGAGAACCGGGTTTGATTCTCCACTCCTCCACATGAGCGGCGGAGGCTAATCTGGTGAACTGGTTTCCCCACTCCTACACACGAAGCCAGCTGGGTGACCTTGGGCTAGTCACAGCTCTCTTAGAGCTCTCTCAGCCCCACCTACCTCACGGGGTGTCTGTTGTGGGGAGGGGAAGGGATGGTGATGGTAAGCCGGATTGAGTCTCCCTTAAGTGGTAGAGGAAGTCGGCATATAAAAACCAGCTCTTCTTCTTCAATCACCTTCCCTTCAAGGCAATAGACAGAGGGAGTTTGCCATTGCCTAGATGCCTAGGTCATCTAGTCCAACCCCCTGCACAATGCAGGAAATTCACAACTACCTCCCCACCCACACCCCCAGTGACCCCTACTCCATGCCCAGAAGATGGCCAAGGGTTCCCTCCCTCTCATCATCCGCCTAAGACCACAGAATCAGCATTGCTGACAAATGGCCATCTAGCCTCTGCTTAAAACCTCCAGGGAAGGATTGCTCACCACCTCCCGAGGAAGCCTGTTCCACTGAGGAACGGGATTTAAACCAGAGACTTGCCAGTTAATAGATGCATGCTCGTTCAAGAACTGGATTGTGTGTGTGTGTTTGTTTTTAATCTAAGAAAATTCTATTGATTTATTTGTACCTTGCCTCTTCTTTTCCAGAGCCAACAGAGTTGGCATCGTGCAACTTGACCAGCAGATGGCGCTGGCAAGCCTTAGGAATTCAGCAAAGTTGTCAAACCAGCAGGTTCCTGGAAACGCAGAATTAATGCAACAAAACAGAAGTTGCGTGGCACTTTACTGACTAACAGCATTTCTTTCTGGAGAGGGAAGATTACACAGGAGTCGAGGGAACTTTCGGCCACATGGCCCCTGCATATGCTGATTAGCGATTTAAAATTTAAATCAATTTGATTTAAATCAAATCCACGTCCACTGGTGACATCATTCTCTTTGTAGCTGCTCAGCCATAACTCTGATCAGACACTATTCTGTGAGTCAAATTTTAAGGATTTGTGGGTTGGGGACTGCACCCACCTCCCTCCTTTCTTAATTGGGTTTTGCTCGCTGGTTTATTTTTGCAATCAACCACAAGGTGGCTGTTTGATTTTTTTTTACTTTAGCTTATCATAGAATCGTAGAGTTGGAAGGGACCCCCAGGGTCATCTAATCCAACCCCCTGCAGAATGCAGGAAATTCACAACTACCTTCCCCCCACACCCCCAGTGACCATGCCCAGAAGATGGCCAAGATACCCTCCCTCCCTCATGATCTGCCCAAGGTCATAGAATCAGCATTGCGTACAGATGGACATCTAGCCTCTTCTTAAAATCCTCCAGGGAAGGAGAGCTCACCCCTGAGGAACTGCTCTAACAGTTAGAAAATTCTTCCTAATGTCTAGACGGAAACTCTTTTGATTTAATTTCAACCTGTTGGTTCTGGTTCGACCATCTGGGGCAACAGAAAGCAACTCGGCCCCCTCCTCTCTGTGACAGCCCTTCAAATACTTGAAGATGGTTATCATATCACCTCTCAGTCTTCTCCTCTTCAGGCTAAACATACCCAGCTCCTTCAGCCTTTCCTCATAGGACTTGCTAGATTGTGAAGTCGAGCGCTGGATGGGAAGGGGAAATGTCCCCGGAACAGCTCACCACCTGCGGTGGCATACTCCGACTTCATCTAAAAACAAGGATTCCAGACTGGTAGCACCTGAGACCCCAACAAGATTTCCAGGGTATGAGCTTTCGAGAGTCAATGCTCCCTTTGGTATCCGAGGAAGGGAGCTTTGACTCTCAAAAATTCACACCTCGAAATGTCTCGTTGGTCTTTACGGTGCTCCTGGACTCGAATCTAGCTCTTCTACCGCGGACCAACACGGTTACCCTCTGAAACGAAAAACAAGGAGTGTCCCGTTCAGTCAAATTCCTCCATCAGAGGCATGTTCTGGGATGCGTCAGCCTGTCCTATTTTCCTTAATCTGCTCCTGACTCTGTAAAATCCCTCACGTACAGCTTTAACCTCTCCTCTCCCAAAACGGTGACTTCTTGAACCAAAAACATCTCCCTCCACACCTCTCCTGCTGATTTGCAAATCTCTTTCTTGGCCGTGTGAGTTTCTAAGCTGTGGCTCTGAAGCTCTGTAACAAGATATTTTCCTTTTAATTTATTTTGCTTTTATCACCATCAATGCATTTTATAGAAAAATAGTAGTGCTGTCTTACGCTAAATTTCTTTTAACTTAGAAGTCATAGAATCATAGAGTTGGAAGGGACCACCAGGGTCATCTAGTCCAACCCCCTGCACAATGCAGGAAATTCACAACTACCCCCCCCCACACACACACACACCCAGGGACCCCTACTCCATGCCCAGAAGATGGCCTCCCTCTCATCATCTGCCTAAGGTCATAGAATCAGCATTGCTGACAGATGGCCATCTAGCCTCTGCTTAAAAACCTCCAGGGAAGGAGCGCTCACCACCTCCCGAGGAAGCCTGTTCCACTGAGGAACCGCTCTAACAGTTAGAAAATTCTTCCTAATGTCTAGACGGAAACTCTTCTGATTTAATTTCAACCCGTTGGTTCTGGCCCAACCTTTTGGGGCCACAGAAAACAACTCGGCCCCCTCCTCTCTATGACTTAAACATGAGATTATCATTTAGATAAATGATTATCTCATCAGTAGCTAAGAACCACACAGGCGCAAAAGACGAGAGAATGATATTCAGCCTTCTTATCATTTATTCAAGTGTTCAAAGTACTTTACCTATGCTGACTTTAAAAAAATAATAATTAGAACGACCCTGCGAGGTTGGCCAGTAGGGAAGGGAGCAGCCATAGAGAATGTGTGTCTTGCCCAAGATCAACTCACACAAGCAGTGAGATTTGAACCAGCAAATTTTTGATTCATCATTTTAGGTCATGTTTTATTTAGATGTATCTTTTATGAGGAAATGCGCCAGAAATTGATTTCCCCACTTATTAATGCAACAGATTTTAGCTCAGAGGTGGAGAAATTGAAATACCTCATGTGGGAAGGAGATCTTAATAGATTGTTACAAGTAGCTAAATTCTGTTCTGCAGCGATCAAAATTCGCTCGGAATAGGTGGGTATAGTCAATAATTTTAAATCCTAAGTTATTAAAAATGCTGGCCATATTTTTAGGGAGATAAATATTTTATCTGGGTTTTTAGTAATTGCTTAATTGATCCATCATTCACTTGCTTACAGTTCTACCCTAAAAAGAGTTACACCTACGTAACCCCACTGGTTTTCATGGGCTTAGCAGGGTGTGTCTGATTAGGAATGCGTCGTTTAGCACCAGTCTCCACCAGCCCTTAGATCAGGGGTGGGGAACTTCAGGCCCGGGGGCCGTTTTAGGTCCGTGAAATTATTTGGTCTGGCCCTTGGTGGGTCCTGGCAGGTCTCTCGCTCAGAAGGATCGAAGACTGGTGATCCGCCCCCCCCCCCCAACGCGGACAGGAATAGCCTCTCTTCAAGGCAGAATAGCCTCTATTCAAAGCGGATGGTCTGTGGACGCCCAGCTGGTGCAACAGACCATCCTGTGCCACCAGGTGGGCGAGTGCGCCACCGGTTGGATGCCTGCCTGCTTGCCCGTGCGGGGGGTCATTTGGGGCAGCTGCCTGCTTGGGGCTTAGTCGGCTAATTTTTAAGTTGATAATTGTGTATGGCCCGGGAGATGATGTTATAAATATCCAAATGGCCCTTGTGGGGGGGAAAAGGTTCCCCACCCCTGCCTTAGATCTTCCTTCTCCAGTCTCATAAGTCTTCCAACAAAATCAGATCTGAAGCGAATATACTTTTTTTTTTAATAAAGAGGAACTAAGGAATGGACAATTTCCCCACAGCCTCACTGCTGGTTATTTTTAGCACCGCCAGATTTGGGTGTGTGCGTGCACAAGAAATTATCATTTTGGCTGGTCCCCGTAAACAGCCCAGAAACAGAACAGGCTGCCTAGGGAAAGTGTCAAACCCAATCTATTCCCTTCAAGAGACATTTGTGAAGCTGGTTTCTCGGAGAACGTCCTGTCTTACAGACTCTTTTCCAAAGTTTGCTCCTTAGAGAGGACAGGATTCCAGCCAGAACCATTTGCAGGGGTGGGGGGGTTGTGAGCTTCCAAACTGCAAAGCCAGCATGGTGTAGTGGCTAGAGTGTCGGTCTAGGATCTGAGAGACCCACGTTCGAATCCCTGCTCAGCCATGGAAGCTCGCTGGGTGACCTTGGGCCAGTCACACACACTCAGCCCGACCTACCTCACAGGATTGTTGTGAGGATAAAATAGAGGAGAGGACAACGATGTAATTTGCTTTGGGTCCCCAGTGGGGAGAAAGGCAGGGTATAAAATAAGTAAATGAAATAAATAAATGGGCAGAGCAATCCTGAGGGGGGGGGGAGAAAGAGGATTAGAGCTGGCATCACCTCTGTGCTGGCGTTAGTGCCACATACGCCAGCTAAACTGGCATTAACGCCAGCGCAAGGAAGAAGAAGTAGTTTTTATATGCCGACTTTCTCTACCACTTAAGGGAGACTCAAACTGGCTTACAATCACCTTCCCTTCCCCTCCCCACAACAGACACCCTGTGAGGTAGGTGAGTCTGAGAGAGCTCTAAGAGAGCTGTGACTAGCCCAAGGTCACCCAGCTGGCTTCATGTGGAGGAGTAGGGAATCGAACCCGGTTCACCAGATTCGCCTCCGCCACTCATGTGATTGTAAGCCAGTTTGTAACCCAGTTCCTTTCCTCTCCCCACAACAAACACCCTGTGAGGTAGGTGAGGCTGAGAGAGCTGTGACTAGCCCATCCAGTGGGCTTCAGGTGTAGGAGTGGGGAAACAGATCCAGTTCTCCAGATTAGCCTCTTCCACTCATGTGGAGGAGCGGGGAATCAAACCCGGTTCTCCAGAACAGAGTCCACCAAACCACTGCTCTTAACCACTACATCACGCTGGCTCTCACTTACACCGGTGCTGGGGAGCTGCATGGGAGCATGGGCCCTGGTGCAGCCGCTGCGGTAGCGTTTTCCTGGCTCAAGGGCTCGCACTGATGCCAAAGGGGGCATTCTCGGGGGCGGGGCTGACTTTAGTCAGCTCCCTGAGGCCTTCCACCCTAGGAATGCCCCCCATTTGCCGGCTAGAACTTGTGCCTGCAAAAAGGGAGGCGTAGCCCCGTGAAACTCAACGGAGGAGTTTCACGGGGTTTTCTTAAAATTACATTTTTGGCTTGCTGCGCCATCTCCGGGCCCGCCCCAACTATCCTCCTTAGGATCGCTCTCTGTAAGGGAGCTGACTTTCTATTCCTTGGCTCCATCGTCAACCGAAAGGGAGACTGCAGCCAAGAAACCAGAAGGAGGTTGAGACTGGGATGGGCAGCCATGAAGGAGCTAGGAAAGATTCTGGAGTGTAAGGATGTGTCACTGGCCACCAAGATCAGGTTAATTCATGCCATCGTTTTCCCTATTACTATGTATGGGTGTGAAAGCTGGACAGTGAAGAAAGCTGATAGGAAGAAAGTAGATTCCTTTGAAATGTGGTGTTGGAGGAGAGTGTTACGGGGTTCTAGATCAAATCAAGCCTGAACTGACCCTAGAAGCTAAAATGACTATACTGAGGCTATCATATTTTGGTCACATTATGAGAAGACAAGAGTCACTGGAAAAGACAGTCATGCTAGGAAAAGTTGAGGGCAGCAGGAAAAGAGGAAGACCCAACAAGAGATGGATGGGTTCTACAAAGGAAGCCACGGACCTCAATTTGCAAGATCTGAGCAAGGCTGTCAAAGATAGGACATTTTGGAGGACTTCGATTCATAGGGTCGCCATGAGTCGGAAGTGACTTGACGGCACTTAACACACACACACAAGGCTTGATGAAAGCTCCACATTGGGAGCTTCCCAAGTCTCGAGCCATTTCTCTCGTTTCCAAGAGGCGATGTTCCCTGTCTGCCCCTATACACTCAAGCGTCCGCCTGGCTAGCACCACTGTAAGATTTGCATATTTGCTGTCCAGCTGCCAAAAAAATGACAAAGATGCACTTGGAACCCAGAGTGCGAAGAGAACCAATTGGAAAGGGAGCTGGGTATGTTTAGCCTGAAGAGGAGGAGACTGAGAGGTGACATGATAACCATCTTCAAGTACTTGAGGGGCTGTCATAGAGAGGAGGGTGCCGAATTGTTTTCCGTTGCCCCAGAAGGTCGGACCAGAACCAACGGGTGGAAATTAAATCAAAAGAGTTTCCGTCTAGACATTAGGAAGAATTTTCTGACAGTTAGAGCGGTTCCTCAATGGAACAGGCTTCCTCGGGAGGTGGTGAGCTCTCCTTCCCTGGATGTTTTTAAGAAGAGGCTAGATGGCCATCTGTCAGCAATGCTGATTCTATAACCTTAGGCAGATGATGAGAGGGAAGGCATCTTGGCCATCTTCTGGGCATGGAGTAGGGGTCACTGGGGGTGTGGGTGGGGAGGTAGTTGTGAATTTCCTGCATTGTGCAGGGGGTTGGACTAGATGACCCTAGTGGTCCCTTCCAACTCTATGATTTTACATCTCCACTTGTATCTCGCAAGGTGGCATCAGGCAAGTAACTCTCCCATTTTTGGTCCCACTCTCTTTATAACGGAGAGAAGATAAGGGCTGGGTTACACACTGTGTGTACGTCTGTGATTCTTTTGTTCCTGGAGGACACACAGGGAAGGAAGAGAGGGTGCCACTGTTCCACCCCCACTTGGCGTCAGTATCTGACAATGAGCTTCCTGCTTTGTTATTAAGATCCAAAAATGACCTGCCCTTTCTCCTTAAAACGTTAATAAGGTGGGGGAGCCGGTTCCAAATAGCATAAACAAGTGGAGGCTGAAGGGTTAAACCACCTCTGCCTTCCTCCGCACAGCCCTGAGGCAAATCGAGGCTGCGCAAGCCTGCAATTGTGCATTTTATTGACATGATCTTTATCTTGGCTGTTTGAGCCCTCCAAGACATCTCTGTCCTTTTCTTTAATTATCAAATTGTAAGGTAGGACTACCCTAAGGAAATTATGGGCATGATCCTTCATTGTTTGATTAATTGCCCTTCCTAAGCCAAATAAACTGTCTAGGATAAAATTCTCTCTCCTATTCCCCCCTTCCCCCAAAATTACTGCCTCCTGGAAATGTACAGGCTTAAGGAAAATCATAACATACTTCTGGGACCACCGTTTAAAAGTTCTTTTGCATGGTTTCTGAAAGTTTAGTAATAAGAATCAATCAAACTGCAACAGAGTAATTCAATATTACATAGTAAAGTAGAGCCAGCGTGGTGTAGTGGTTAAGAGCGTTGATTTGGAGCGGTGGAGGCTAATCTGGTGAACTGGATTTGTTTCCTACACACGAAGCCAGCTGGGTGACTTTGGGCTAGTCACAGCTCTCTCAGGCCCACCTCCCTCACAGGGTGTCTGTTGTGGGGAGGGGAAGGGAAGGTGATTGCAAGCCGGTTTGTTTCTGCCTTAAGTGGTAGAGAAAGGCGGCATATAAAAACCAACTCCTCCTCCTCCTCCTTCCCCATTCATCCACACTTTACCCCCAGCAAGCTGGGTACTCATTTTACTGATTTCGGAAAAATGGAAGGCTGAGTCAACCTTGAGCCGGCTACCTGAAACCGACTTCCAAACCACCGCTCTTAGCCACTACACCACACTGGCTAGGAAAGGCAATGGCAAACCACCATATAAACATAGTCTGCCTAGGAAATGTCGGGATTTGACGTCACCCCATGGGTCAGTAATGACCCGGTGCTTGCACAGGGAACTACCTTTACCTTTTATTATATTATTTATTTTAATTGATAATGTTTTTAACTGTCATTGCAAGCAACCTTGCACCACAAGGAAAGGGGAGACATAAACATTCTAATAAATAAACAGACAAATAAAAGACCCTGCCCTTTAAAGTAAAAGCACACCCCGGCCTTGCCCTCAGCAATGTTCTGCCACTAAAGAACATTTTCTTCTTGGTATATATTTTGCCTTTTTATAGTGAAATTGACTAACAGTCGCAGACCTCTGCATTCTAGTCTAGTCAGTTTCACCACACAGCCGTTCTATGGGATAGGAGAAAAGTTGCTGTTAAAAAAAGAGCGATTTCCCCCATCCTCCCAGCCCTTCAAGTACTTGAAGATGGTCAGTCATATCCCCTCTCAGTCTTCTCCTCTTCAGGCTAAACATACCCAGCTCCTTCAACCTTTCCTCATAGGACTTGGTCTCCAGACCCCTCTCCGTCTTTGTTGCCCTCTTCTTGACACGTTCCAGCTTGTCTACATCCTTCTTAAATTGCAGTGCCCAGAACTGAACACAGTACCCTAGGCGAGGTCTAACCAGAGCAGAGTAAAGCGATACCATCACTTCGCGTGATCTGGACACTATTTAATATTAAGTGGCTTCGTGTATTGGGGAGGGGCTGTGGCTCAGAGGTAGAGCTTCTGCTTGGCATGCAGAAGCTCCCAGGTTCAATCCTTGGCATTTCTAGTTAAAAAGGACCAGGCAGTAGGTGACGGGAAAGATCTCCTCCTGAGACCCTGGAGAGCCACTGCCAGTCTCAGGAGACAGAAGTAACCCTGATGGACCGACGGTCTGATTCACTATCAGGCAGCTTCATGTGTTCATATATTGCTAGGAGAATTCAGAAGGCTGAGGAAGACAGCAATACACACCTCAGCCGCCAGGGAGAATTAAAAGCCAGAGGAAAGCGGCAAAGGGGATGAGGTGATAATGTGGTGGGGGGGAGAGAATGCAAAGGGAAGATGAAGCAGAGGGCATTTTACTGGGCAAGGCTTGTGAGGGGAGAGATCAGAGCAATGATTTCCAGACTGGCACGCACACGCACGATGCAAGGAATGCACCAGGAAGGCCTTTGCTTTGCCCTGGGTGAACATTGCATGCAATGCAAACCACACCCCAGCCTCCAGCAGCTACCCATGGGAGGGAAAGGTCCGCGCATCCTTTCACGCATCCACAATCCCTTGCTAAGGCTTCAAAGCTGTCTTCAGAAGACTGGAAAACCCAAGATCTACATTTTTACCGTCTTCAAATAAAAGTTTAGCACCCCCCCTCATAACCCCCCCCCCCAGTTTAGCTGGGCATTTCGCAGATACAACACGTTTCAAGTTGCGATTGGATTTTAATGACTACGTTGTTACCGACAGCCGGACAAGTGAGAACAAGTCAAATATATTCGATGCAGCTGCGTTAGTTACATTTCCATTCACTCGGGGAACAAATGGAATGGACGAATGCCCTTTCTGAATGAGGGCGTGTTATCTGAGCACACGGGGATCATTGTTAAAGGGGGTCAAACATCTTCCCCCTCTTCCCCCCCCCCCCGAGGCCAGCATCCCCATGAAGGATAAACTGCATTTTCCCACTCTGGTTTTATTGTGTGGAAAAAATAATATTTCCTCTCCCTCACCCCAACTGCAGAGGAGCAGCTAAGAATTTGTGAATTCGGCATGTGGACTGTGGTTCAACTAAATGACGCGAAGTCCCTACTGGCTAGTGACCGATAAATCACATGCCACGAGAGGCACACTCCACTTCTGGAAATACATATTTTTGTCCACTTGGCATATGCTGAGCATTCCCACAGTTCCAGTCCATCACCTGCACAGATTGTTCCCTGTGTAGAATCACAGCATTGGCAGGGACCACCAGGGTCATCTAGCCCAACCCCCTGGACAATGCAGGTAATTCACAATTACCTCCCCCTCACACCCCCAGTGACTCCCAACTCCATGCCCAGAAGATGGCAAAAACAACAACAACACAAAAAACCTCTCCAGGATCCCTGGCCAATCTGGCCTGGAGAAAAATTGCTTCCTGACCCCAAAGTGGCGATCGGCACTACCCTGGGCATGTAAGAAGGGGCCAAGAGAACCAAACACTGACGCAACCCTTCCTGCCCTCCCTCTCAAGATCTGCTGAAGTTCACAGAATCAGAAGTGGGACCCTCTGCCTTCTTGGCTCTGCCCCATTTACAGAAGAGGAAGGAGGAAGGAGGAGAAGAAGGAGGAGGAGAAGAAGCAGAGGAGAAGGAGGAGGAGGAGGAGAAGAAGAGTTGGTTTTTATATGCGGACTTTCTCTACCACTTAAGGGAGAATCAAACCGGCTTACAATCACCTTCCCTTCCCCTCCCCACAACAGACACCCTGTGAGGCAGGTGGGGCTGAGAGAGTTGTGACTAGCCCAAGGTCACCTAGCTGGCTTCATGTGGACGAGTGGGGAAACCAACTTGGTTCACCAGATTAGCCTCCGCCGCTCATGTGGGGGAATGCAACCCGGTTCTCCAGATCAGAGCCCACCGCCCCAAACCACACTACACCTTGCTGGCTCCTGACTCCAAAAACCCCGTGGGCATCCACGAGGTCCCCCTCTCCCTGACCGTCCCAACACAGAATGAAGTCTCCTCTTTCCAACCAAAAGGAAAAATGACAAAATGCAACAACAGAGAATAGCCCATAACCCCATGTGGTTCTCTCTCTTTTTAAAATGTGTTATCTCAAGTGTGCTCTGGGGTGTGCCCTTCAGCAGGCTTTCTTCACAGCAGGGCACTGAGGCTGTGCTTTCCTACATCGAGGTTACCCCTCTCACACACACACACACACACACACCAGTACTGGACTAGCAACGATCTGGCAAAACTGTTTGTTGTGAACTCTTCATGCCGCAGAAAAGCCGGAGGGATAATTCAGTGTCTTGTTGCTACAGTTCACGCCCAGAGAAAGAGGCCACACAAATGCAACCCTCCCCAGTTTAATAACAGCAAAATGGGGAAACAAAATATTAGTGAATGATGTGCCAAACTCCACAGCAGAGGAATTTGAAAGTTCTTCCCATCTTGACATACTCTTAGAAGTAATTACTTTCTTCAATTCTTGATTAGGGAACCTGGCGAGTTACGTCCTTCCATGCTTACAGACGTGTCAGGATCTGAAGCGGAACCATTGTGACGCTGACCGAGGAAGACCAGCTAGGGTAGCCAACCACCAGGTGGCGGCTGGAGATCTCCCAGACTTAGACCTGATCTCCAGGTTGCAGAGATCAGTTCCCCTGGAGAAAATGGCCGTTTTGCAGGGGACCTTGACAGCATTATACCCCGCTGAGGTCCCTTCCGTCCCCAAACCCTGTCCTCCCCAGGCTCCACCCCCAAATCTCCAGGAATCTCCCAACCCAGAGTTGGCAACCCCAGGTGGAGCTGACCATTGCACTCACCTGCAAAGAGAGCCAGTGTGGTGTAGTGGTTAGCAGCGGTGGACTCTAACGTGAACCGGGTTTGATTCCCCCACTCCTCCACATGAGCGGCGGACTCTTATCTGGAGAACTGGGTTCGATTCCCCACTCCTCCACATGAAGCCAGCTGGGTGACCTTGGGCTAGTCACAGTTCTCTTAGAGCTCTCTCAGCCCCACCTACCTCACAAGGTGTCTGTTGTGGGGAGGAGAAGGGAAGGCGATTGTAAGACGGTTTGAAACTCCTTTTGGTAGAGAAAATCGGGGTATAAAAACCAACTCTTCTACTACCTTATCTGCATGCCAGGCGCTTGTAAAAGCATGAAGGAGAGACAATGGGGGTGTACTTGGCCTTCATCCCCTCCTAAGCCTACCAGCTCCCAAGCAGGGAACCCCACACGGCCCCCCTTTTCTGCTGCAGAAAACCACGCTGAGCCCCAAATGGTCTCCCTCCCAGCCCGCATTTCCTAAGATGTGGTGAGCAGAATCCATTAGCATTTCTGTGCCAGTCTGAAAAACCAGCATCATATACGCATCATCTAAACTAGCACACGGGCACCCGCTCTCCACAAAGAGATCCATCAAGGTGCTTTTAAGGCAGTTTAATTATTTAAGTTGTTCGCACAAACAGCCCCCGAGAGCAGACTTGTTTGGTCCTTCAAATGCCTGGAAATTATGTATATCTTCAGGGTTACTTCACTGGCCATTTTGGAGTAATGAAAGGTTTCCATCCCCACGCTGCTCCACATTCCCGAGAAAGCTATTCAGGGCAGCCCAGGAAGATGGTAGATATCCTCTGGAGGAGAGATCCCAGAAGCACCTCCGCACAAGCGTCCCAGTTAGATTACTGTAACGGACTCTACGTGGGGCTGCCCTTGAAGACAACCCGGAAACCAGAACTAGTCAAGAATGAGGCAAATTGACTGCTTTCAGAGGCTAGCCACTGGGAACGGATACGTTGCCCATTTTGAAACAGCTACACTGGCTGCCTGTCTGTTTATGAGTCGTCTTGCTTGTGGGCTTCCTAGAGGCCCCTGGTTGGCCACCGTGTGAACAGACCGCTGGACTTGATGGGCCTGGGTCTGATCCAGCAGGGCTTCCCTTATGTTCTTATGGAGGATGGGGCTATTCATGGCTACTAGTCCAAATGGATACTAGTCATAATGCATCCCTATTATCTCCAGGTTCAGAGGAGCAGGCCTATTATATTAGGTGCTGTGGAACACAGTCAGGACAATTCTGCTGCAGTCGTCTTGCTTGTGGGCTTCCTAGAACCACCTGGTTATCCACTGTGTGAAGAGACTACTGGACTTGATGGGCCTTGGCCTGATCCAGCAGGGTTTTTCTTACGTTCCTATGTTCTCATTTTGTTTGATGGTCACATGAATTCATGAGGATCCATGTGACTTTTATCCAGCCCCCTCTTCCCTGAAAGTCTCAGAATTTACAGGAAGGGGAGAGAAATATGGAGTCTTTCATGGGAAAACTTTCAGTCCCTATAACAGGATGGTGCTGCTGCAATCGTCTTGCTTGCGGTCTTCCTTGAGACACCTGGTTGGCCACTGTGTGAACAGACCGCTGGACTTGATGGGCCTTGGTCTGATCCAGCAGGGCTTCCCTTATGTTCTTATGGAGGATGGGGCCGTTCATGGCTACTAGTCCAAATGGATACTAGTCATGATGCATACCTATTCTCTCTAGGATCAGAGGAGCGTGCCTGTTATATTGGGTGCTGTGGAACGCAGGTTCCATTCAAGGTGCTGGATAAGACCCTTTAAAGCCCTTCACAACCTGGGACCTGCATATTTGAAGGACTTTCTCCTTCCAAATGTCCCTGTGTGCCAACTACGGTCACCAGGCTACCGTCTGTTGGCTATCTCACCACTTAGAGTGGCCCGTCTGGTATCAACCAGAACCCGGCTTACCTTATTCTCCTCTCCTCTGTTTTATCCTCACAACAACCCTGTGAGGTAGGTTAGGATGAGTGTGTGTGACTGGCCCAAGGTCACCCAGCGAGCTTCCGTGGTTTTGATTTTGAGTTGTAAATCCTGAACAGGTACCACGGGACCCCCCACCCCCCGGTCCTACTTCAACACTGAATTATCATTAAAGAGTTTAATGACTATGTAGGTAACTATGTGTAGAAATACTGACAGACAGTACATTTGATATGTGAAAATATTTGGTTTGAATGGTAGTTCAAAAATATTATTAGTTCTATTTAGGAGTACTAATGTTTTAAGTCAACATAATTACAGATGAAGATAAATAATCTAGATTTAGTGTAAATTAGAGAAGAAAAGTTTATGTATTTGTTTTAGTAAAGAATATAATGTGAGTTCAGATTAATAAAAAATGTAAGGGAAATAATAGGAGATATAGATTAAAGCATAGATAAATCTGAAAGATAAGTAAGACAATAAAACCTAGCGATTATTCTTTATAAATTAGGGAAATTATTAAATATAAGTTAGTCTATAGGATAAATATCAGTGATGGGATTAGAATAGATTATCGATTAAATAAATATTTACTTAAATATAAATAGATTGAATTAGAAAATATATATACCAATAACCTTGGATATTGGAATATGCTGTATGTATGAGTTAGTACCGGTATGTGTGTTTTAATTTTATCTAACATATAAATTTCCAATAAAATATTTTTTTAAAAAGATTAATAAGAAATGCATTATTGGCAACTGTTATAGAATGTATTAGCTCCTCTCTGTCTGTTATTTGAGGAAGATCTTGTCATGGATATGGAGTTTAAAGGAATGTGTGAAGTGTATGAACTGTATGTGTTCTACAAAAACAACATTTTATTTTAAAAAAGCAAAACTGTAACCACTACGCCACACTGTAAAACCACGCATGTGTATTATATAGCATGATATCATGCATGTTCATTCACCAGAAAATTCTATAGTGTTTAATGAGATACTCCATTGGGTTTTGGGCTGCAGTACCAGGCATTCGTATTCCCTATTACTATTTATGGGTGTGAAAGCTGGACATTGAAGAAAGCTGATAGGAAGAAAGTAGATTCTTTTGAAATGTGGTGTTGGAGGTGAGTGTGACGGATACCGAGGACTGCCAAAAAAACAAATCAGTGGGTTCTAGATCAAATCAAGCCTGAACGGACCCTAGAAGCTAAAATGACTAAACTGAGGCTGTCGTATTTTGGTCACATCATGAGAAGACAAGAGTCACTGGAGAAGACAATCATGCTAGGAAAAGTTGAGGGCAGCAGGAAAAGAGGAAGACCCAACAAGAAATGGATTGACTTTGTAAAGGAAGCCACAGCCCTCCGTTTGCAAGATCTGAGCAAGGCTGAGCAAAGATAGGACCTTTTGGAGGACTTTCAATCATAGGGTCGCCATGAGTCAGAAGCGACTTGACGGCACTTAGCACACAAACTCACCAGGCATTAGACAGGCAACAGACAACTCTGCTGACACCTTTGTTATTTGCACTGTCCAGGTAAAGAGGTGTGCGTGCATGCACAGGGAGGGACATGCAGATGTGTGACTTCATGTGCCATCATGCCATGGGTGTAGCTGGCGGTGCTTGCTTAGAGGCGAGGAGAGAGGGGAGACGGCATCGTGAAAAGGCCTGGCTTTGTAACCCAAATATAAAATCAGTCCCTTTAAGTAACCCCAGCCCGGGCGGGGGGAAGTATCCTCCCTTTTTATAGCACATTGGGGTATGTGTGTTCTCGGCAGGACGGTAATGAATGCTCGACTCATCTGGAGACAGACCACCATTCCAGCTCCCCGCAGGAAGTCCCATATACCACAGTGCCTCCGCCTTTCCTAAAAATAAACTCCTTCCATTGGCCTAGAGAGGGAGGAGGCAGGAAAAAAGCCACTAAGGGAATCCAAAGAGAGGACGGGTGCCTTCTACATCCGGCCAACGTAGCCCCGAAGCATCCAGGAGGGGGGGGGGTCCAAGTACTAGCCAGGGCCCACCCTGCTTTGCTTCTGAGATCTGACCAGATCAGGATAGTCTGGGCCATCCAGATCAAGGCAAGAGAGGAACAGAGGTGGTTTTGCCATCGCCTGCCTCTGCCTAGCAACCCTGGGCTTCCTGGGTGGTCCCCCATCCTAGTACTAACCAGAACCAACCCTGCTTAGCTTCCGAGATCTGATGAGATGGGGCTAACCTGGGCCATTGAGGACAGGGCTTAATGTAACACAAGACCTTGACATTCATATGCTGCATTCTAATGTGGGCATGCCACAGCCCACTGTTCAAATCTGGGAGGAGAAGAGCACATAGGTCAGATTTTTTATTTCTGTCTCTCCTTAAAATGAGCACATGAAGCTGCTTTCTACTGAATCAGACCCTTAGTCCCTCAAAGTCAGCATTGTCTATTCAGACCAGCAGCGGCTCCCCAGGGTCTCGGGCAGGGGTCTTTCACATCATCTGCCTGCCCTAGTCCCTTTAACTGGAGACGCTGGGGATTGAACCTGGGACCTTCTGCATGCCAAGCAGAGGCTCCACCACTGAGCCACGGCCCCTCCTCATGAGAACCATGGTCTGTCTACTGGGATTCAAGTCAACCTGATTATTTTGAGCTGACAATCACAGGGAATTGAGTTTTTTAAAATGCTGACCACCCAATCTCATGAAGCGTGCCAGAGAATCTGAAAGTTGGCACACCGATGGGTGATATTGTGGTTGGGTGTACCAAGAAACATCAAACAATTGTTTTATTTTCAGGAATTTGTCTGCAGAAACAAATGGATGGTTTTTTATCCCATGAGCTGAGCTGGGCAGCCACACTGCGTTGGCATTTATTTATTTATCTCCCGCTTTTCTCCCCTATCGGGACTGAAAGAGGCTTTACAACATCATTCTCCCTTCCTCCAGTCTCTCATGACAACATCCCTGTGAGGTAGGCCCTACTGGGACTGAAAGAGGTTTACAAATTCATTCTGCCTTCCTCCAGTCTCTCATGACAACAATCCTGTGAGGTAGGCCCTATTGGGACTGAAATAGGTTTTACAACATCATTCTGCCTTCCTCCAGTCTCTCATGACAACAATCCTGTGAGGTAGGCCCTATTGGGACTGAAATAGGTTTTACAACATCATTCTGCCTTCCTCCAGTCTCTCATGACAACAATCCTGTGAGGTAGGCCCTATTGGGACTGAAATAGGTTTTACAACATCATTCTCTCTTCCTCCAGTCTCTCACAACAACAACCCTGTGAGGTAAGCCCTATTGGGACTGAAAGAGGCTTTACAACATCATTCTCTCTTCCTGCAGTCTCTCACAACAACAACCCTGCGAGGTAGGCCAGGCTGAGAGTTTGTGATGGGCCCAAGGTCACCCAGCGAGCTTCCATGGTAGTAGAGGGGATTTGAACCCGGGTCCTAGCCTGCCACTTTATCCACAACTTCGGACTGGCCCTCACAGCCACAAGCTCCTTCTGCTTGAGCTCTTAATGCTGTTTCTAGGAAATAGCCCCCAGCCCACCTCGAGCATCCCAGACATGCGTCCAAGGCACACAAACAAATGCGTTTCTTGGAACTGGGCCAGATCTGCATCTCAGATGTCTGACCAGTCGTACATTACCGAGGCGCATAACTGCAGCCATTTCCTCGCCGGCATCTTAGGAAATCCGAGTAGGCAAATGCAATGCGGGAAGGATGAAAATAGCAGAAGTTGGAGACTTCTGCTCCTCTTTCCCGTTCTGAGGAGGCTGGTAAGATTCTTCTGAAAAGGGGAACGCTGGTCAGATGGGAATGGGTGCGCGCTCAGAATAGCATCGCGGCGATTCACTCTTTCGCCCGGGACAGGAGCCGAGTTACACAAATCACCACCACCCCTCCCCGGGGAGTGGGACCCGGTAGAATCAGAATGGCTACTGACCCACAGTTTACTCCCACTCACACCCTGCTACATGGCCAACCGTGCAGCAGATCTTCGGATGCGACAGCATCTCTGTTTGAGGAAGAGGAAGGAGAGAGTTGGTTTTTATATGCTGACTTTCTCTACCACTAAAGGAAGCATCAAACCGGCTTACAATTACCTTCCCTTCCCCTCCCCACAACAGACACCCTTGTGAGGTAGGTGGGACTGAGAGAACTGTGACTAACCCAAGGTCACCCAGCTTGCTTCATGTGGAAGAGTGGGGAAACCAACCCGGTTCACCAGATTAGCCTCTGCCGCTCAAGTGGAGCAGTGGGGAATCGAACCTGGTTCTCCAGATCAGAGTCCACACCACTCCAAACCACCGCTCTTAACCACTACACCACGCTGGCTCTCAGAAGAGATGGAGCAGCTTTTCGCTCTTAGCCACTCTTAGCCACTACACCACCCTGGTGACTTCCAGCAAACCCACTGCAGACCCCTACTTTGCCCCTTATGCCGTTCCCGAGGGTCCCCTGATCCCCAGGAACAAAACTGGGGTTGTTACACAGGCTTCGTCAGGAAGGGGAAGCGGGAAAGTCCCGTCCCACAAAGTCAGCAGATGGTTGAATATGCACCGCTGTGCACAAAATCCGCCAAGGCCCGTCAACGCAGCTCTGCAGCGTTCTCACCCATCACAGTAGTAGTCATGGACTGAAGATGCTTTAAGACTGTCAGCCAAGGGCCAGGGTCTCCTCCCCACACTTTCCCCTCCCAACTGAGAACCCGTGTGGTGCAGTGGATAGCGGTGGACTAGGGCCCAGGGCGGCCCAGGTTCAAATCCCCACGGAAGCTCGCCGGGCGACGTTGAACACAAGAACATAAGCAGCGCCCAGCTGGGTCAGACTAGTGAGGGGTCCATCCCAACCAGCATCCCGTCTCACACAGTGACCAACCAATTGCCCAGGACGTCCAACAACAGGAGAGAGAGGCCGAGGCCTTCCCCTGATGTTGCCTTCCGGCAGTGGTCTACAGAGGTTGACTGCCCCTGAACGTGGAGGTTCCCTTTAGTCTCCACTAGTAGGCGCTGATAGCCCTCTTCTCCATTAATCTGTTTAAGATGTTTGTGGCCATCACTACATCCTTTGGCAGCAAACTCCACATTTTAATCACTCGTTCGGTAAAGAAGAATTTCCTTTTGTCTATCCTGAATCGACTGCCCGTCGGCTTCACTGGACGCGCTCCAGTTCTAGTATTTTGGGACAGGGAGATAAAGTTGGGCCTGCCCCAAACTCTCGGCCTGGCCTGCCTCTCAGGGTTGTCGCTGTGTCAAAATGGAGGAGGCAAAAGCGTGGGATATAATGAAATAAATGCAAAGGCACCATCCGAGGGAAATCAGATTTGGCAGATTTGCCATTGGCATTCCCTCTGCCATTAACTGCTTGCCAATGGCAAACCGAGAAGTTGCCAAGAGCCCATCCAGGGCTGGCGAGAGCCCCATGCCAGAACTAAGGGGCATGCCGTGGGGAACTGCTCTAGGCCCACTGACTCACCTCCCCCACCCAAGCCTTTGCCCATGGCAGGTTCAACAGTGAAAGCCGACCGGGGCAGTCCACTCGGAAGGCTGGTGCCAAGAAGCCTAACAGCGCTGGCATGGGGAATTCACCTGCCTTTGCGACCCGAGAGCCAGTGGGGTATAGCGGGCAGAGCAGCAGATCAGAGCAAATCCCCACTTCCACCAAGGAAGCTCGCTGCATGACACGTGAACACACGAAGCTGCCTTATACTGAATCAGACGTTTGGTCCATCAAAGTCAGTATTGTCTACTCAGACCGTCTTTCACATCACCTACCTGCCTAGTCCCTTTAACTGGAGATGCTGGGGATTGAACCTGGGAGCCAAGCAGAGACTCCACCACTGAGCCATGCCCCCCCGCCATGGGACGCCGTCACCAACCCTCCGCCTGGCCTACCTCATAGAATCATAGAGTTGGAAGGGACCCCCAGGGTCATCTAGTCCAACCCCCTGAACAATGCAGGAAATTCACAACTACCTCCCCCGCACACCCCCAGCAACCCCTACTCCATGCCCAGTAGATGGCCAAGATGCCCCCCTCAGATCTCATGATCTGCCCATGGTCACAGAATCAGCATTGCTGACAGATGGCCATCTAGCCTCTGCTTAAAACTCTCCAGGGAAGGAGAGCCCACCACCTCCCGAGGAAGCCTGTTCCACCGAGGAACCGCTCTGTTAGAAAATTCTTCCTAATGTCTAGACCTCCGAGGGTTGTTGTCTTGACAGACCAGAGGAAGGGAGAACAATGAACACACGAAACTGCCTAATACTGAATCGGACCCTCTGTCCATCGAAGCCAGTATTGCCCACTCAGACTGGCAGCGGCTCTCCAGAACGATGTTGTAAAGCCGCTGGGAGTCCCAACTTGGGGGGGGGGGAGCCAAGCAGGATGTACATTTTAAAAAGGGAGGGAGACCTGCATTGGCAAAAGCCCCCCCCCCCCAACGTGTAAAGCTGTCAATAAAACCCAGGGAGTCCAACCTGTGGGATCTGTCATTTCTCCCACACTTTCGCTCCCCTGTCCCCCCCCACCGCGCCCTTAACGCATTCAAACCAAACTTTCCCAAACCCCCGAAACTTGGCAGCCAACTGCGCCCGACGCCAAACTCCCGCCGGCAGACCCCCCAGGCCAGGGGTTGGGGGGTCTGGCTGCCCTCCCTCCTCTCCTGCCGCCCCGCTTGATCCTGACCCCAGACCGGGAGGAGAGGAGAGGGGAGGGTCCGGCGGCGACCTCCTGCACCCCCCCCCCGCCCCAGATCTCCCCCCCGCCCCACTCACCGCGCCTCCTTCCAGCCGGGTCCAGCCAGATCGTGCCCCCCAACGAAGACAGGAGCCCCCCCAACCCCCGGGGAAAGTTGGAGGGGGGCGCGGGGCGGCCTCTCCCATCCCAGCCGGATGATCGGGGGTGGGGTGGGGGGGGGGCCGCCGGGGCGGGGCGGCGGCGGAGACACTGTAGCGCCGGCCAGCTTCCTCCGCCCGGCTCCCGCGTCCTCGCCGCGCACGTGGGAACGCGCCGCCTTGCGGGCAGGGCGCGCCCGGACCCCCCTCCGGCGCGCGCTCCAGCCCCGACGGGCGGGCTGCGGCCACTTTGCGGGGTGGGTGTGTGTGGGGGGTCCGGCTCGGCGCCGCCCGATTGGCTGCCCGGCCGGCCCAGGGCCACTCTCATTGGCCGCGGGCCGCGAAGACAGATGCGCTTTTGGGCGGCCGAGAGGCGCAGACGTTAACCCCCCGCGTGCCGGACGGAGGGAGGGAGGGGGGCGTCTGGCGGGGTCGCTTGGCGAGAGGGGGAGAGGGGGAGAGGGGGAGAGGGGGAGGGTCCCAATGCAAGAGGAGAAAGGAGGTCCCCGGTTCAATCCCTGGCACCTCCAGGTAAAAGGACCAAGCAGCAGGTGATGGGAGAGACCCCCGCCTGAGACCCTGGAGAGCCGCTGCCAGCAGAGTAGGCAATACTGACCTTGACGGACCGAAGGTCTATTTAAGGCTTCCTTTAGGAAGGAGCCCTGGCTCTCAGTGGTGGAGCCTCTGCTTGGCACGCAGAAGGTCCCCGGTTCAATCCCCGGCATCTCCACTTCAAGGGACCAGGCAAGTAGGGGATGGGATCGACCTCCGCCTGCGACCCTGGAGAGCTGCTGCCGGTCTGAGTAAACAATACTGACCTTGACAGACCGAGGGTCTATTCAAGGCTTCCTTTAGGAAGGAGCCCTGGCTCTCAGTGGTGGAGCCTCTGCTTGGCACGCAGAAGGTCCCCAGTTCAATCCCCGGCATCTCCACTTCAAGGGACCAGGCAAGTAGGGGATGGGAAAGACCTCCGCCTGAGACCCTGGAGAGCCGCTGCCTGCAGAGTAGGCAATACTGACCTTGACAGACCGAGGGTCTATTCAAGGCTTCCTTTAGGAAGGAGCCCTGGCTCTCAGTGGTGGAGCCTCTGCTTGCCACGCAGAAGGTCCCCGGTTCAATCCCCGGCATCTCCACTTCAAGGGACCAGGCAAGTAGGAGATGGGATAGACCTCTGCCTGCGACCCTGGAGAGCCGCTGCCGGTCTGAGTAGACGATATGGACCAAAGGGGGGTCTGATTCAGTAGATGGCAGCTTCATGGGTGTTTGAGGGGGCACGGCTCAGTGGCTGAGTATCTGCATGGCATGCAGAAGGTCCCAGGTTCAATCCCCACATATTCCAACTAAAAGGACCAAGCCGCAAGTGATGCAAAAGGCCTCAGCCTGAGACCCTGGAGAGCCGCTGCTGGTCTGAGTAGACAATGCTGACTTTGATGCACCAATGGTCTGATTCAGTCTAAGGCATTTGGGGAGGGACCATGGCTCAGTGGCAGAGCAGCTGCTTGGCATGCAGAAGGTCCCAGGTTCAATCCCCGGCATCTCCAGTTAAAGGGACCAGGCAAGTAGGTGATGCAAAAGACCCCTGCTTGAGACCCTGGAGAGCCGCTGCTGGTCAGAGTAAACAATACTGACTTTGATGGACCAGGGGTCTGATTCAGTAGAAGGCAGCTTCATGTGTTACCTGCTTCCTTCCTACCTGCTGGGGGTCAAAGTGGGGCCATGGGGGGGAGGGTTGGATGGGGGATTCAGCCTCACTTGAGTCGGTCCATCAAGGTTGGCATTGCCTACTTGGATTGGCAGAAGCTCTCCAGAAGGTCTCCAGGGCTGAACCTGGGGACCTTCTGCATTCCAAGTGGATGCTCTACCACTGAGCTACAGGCCCTCCCTGAACAGTTGAAGCTGCCTTCTACTGAATCAGACCCTTGGTTCGTCAAAGCTAGTATTGTCTACTCAGACTGGCAGGGTCTTTCTCATCACCTACTGCCTGGTCCTTTTCACTAGTCCATCACAGACAGCATTGTCTACCCAGACTGGCTCTCCAGGGTCTCAGGCAGAGACAGGCCTTCCACATCACCTACCTGCCTGGTCCTTTTAGCTGTAGATGTTGGGGATTGAACCTGGGACCTTCTGCATGCCAGGCATGCCCGGAGCCACAGCCCCTCCCCTCTCAACCCACACATTACTGGATACTAGGCTGCCTTTGCGGTCCTTTGTAACAGGGTTGGGTTGTAAAATGGTTTCTGTCCTTCTCCTCTCCTCCATTTTATCACAACCCTGTATAGGGAGGGAGGCCACCTGGTTCATGATCTCAGCAACCAGAGGGACTTACTCCCAAGACAATCTGTACGGGACTGCGGTCTTATTTAGTTAATCTTATGAGTTTTAAGCAATCCATCAAATATATGTAAAATAAGAGTTCTGAAAAAGCCTTCTTTATTGTTAAGTGGTGCAGACATATGTCACTGTGGGACTATTTTAGAAAAGTCTGTGTGCAAGAACAGAAGGACGTTCTCTGCTATAAAGATTCTTCCACTCCCAAAAATCTTGTATTAATAATAATGTAACAATTTCCTAAATTCGGCTGCTGGATTGATCAGGTTTATCTTTGTAATCAGTCAGAAAATTGAAACCGGTTTTCTAAATAGTGACTGTCAGCTCACATGGATCTTTAGAGACCTTGTTTGCTCCGGACTGTTATTTAATGTTCCAATATCCCTTAACTTAAAACTATGTTGGCAGATTCTGCCTTGAAGCCAGGGGGGTGGGGGTGGTTATTCCTGAGCTTCTGATCTAATTCAGTCTTTTCCTATTTACAAAGATGCACATTTCCCTCCTCCTTTCTCTCTGTCTGGACACCTTTGAGTTTATTTCTCCTGCTCAAGTCTATAATTCCTGGCTTCGTAATGATTCCTTTCAAGTGCCAGCAAAATGAGGATAAATAATAATTATACCCTCTCTCTAGGTTGCTTTGATGTAGGCTTCCCAATGATAAACAGCTTTTGTATGATCATAAAACTGTGTTTGGTGTGGAGAGAATGGAGGGACATTTCACACATTTCATACATTCACGTGAAGATGCCTTATACTGAATTAGACCCTTGGTTTGTCATAGGCAGTATTGTTTACTCAGACTGGCAGCTGCTCTCCAGGGTCTCAGGCTGAGGTCTTTCATATCACCGACTTGCCTGGTCCTTTCTAACTGGAGATGCTGGGGACTGAACCCAGGACCTTATGTATGCCATGAAGAAGCTCTACCACTGAGCCATGGCCCCTCCCCAAATGCCTTACACTGAATCAGACCCTTGGTCCATCAAGGTCAGTATTGCTTACTCAGCATGGCAGTGGCTCTCCAGGGTTTCAGGCAGAGGTCTCTCCCATCACTTTCTGCCTGGTCCTTTCAACTGGAGATGCCGGGGATTGAACCTGGGACTTTCTGCATGCCAAGGAGATGCTCTACCACTGAGCCACAGCCCTCCCTCCCTCTGACATAGGGATACCAAGCCATGAAATGCCAGGAAATTCATGGAGTTCATAGAGGACAAGTGTATCAATGGCTATAAGCCATGACAGCTAAAGGAACTTCCTCATGCAGAATAAGTATACCTTTAAGCAAGTACCTATACAGCTAGTTTGGCATGCATTTGGTGATTATTCTCTGTGAGGGGTCTGTAGTCCATCTAGAGTCAAATGTGGCTCAGTAGAGGACCAGATATGGATCCTTTAAAAAGACAAACCTTTAAGCCAGCGTGCTGTAGTGGTTAAGAGCGGTGGTTTGGAGTGGTGGACTCTGAGCTGGAGAACGGGATTTGATTCCCCCACTTCTCCACATGAGCGGTGGAGGCTAATCTGGTGAACCGGGTTGGTTTCCCTGCTCCTACACACGAAGCCAGATGGGTGACCTTGGGCTAGTCACAGCTCTCTTAGAGCTCTCTTAGCCCCACCTACTTCACAGGGTATCTGTTGTGGGGAGGGGAAGGGAAGGTGATTGTAAGCTGGTTTGATTCTGCCTTAAGTGGTAGAGAAAGTCAGCATATAAAAAGCAACTCTTCTTCTTCTAAGCTATGACTGTATAAAGGATGCTGCGGCCCTCAATCTGCAAGACCTGAGCAAGGCTGTTAACAATAGGATGGTGGCAGCCAATGGGACCTGGGGGTGAGGGATCTCCTACCCCTACTGGGGGCCTGGTAGCCCAACCCAGTGACATGCAGCCCAGTGATGTAACATGCAGTTTCTTTGGTGCTGAAGAAATAGAAGTCCAGTTGGCAGAGATCAGTTCCCCTGGAGAAGATGGCCGCCTTGGCAATTGGACTTTATGGCATTGAAGTCCCTCCCCTCCCCAAACCCCGCCCTCCTTGGGCTCCGCCCCCAAAACCTCCCGCCGGTGGCAAAGAGGGACCTGTCAACCCTATTGGGTGGTGGTGGTGGTGGGAGGTGTCATCAAACCACAGTGGATTTATGGTGACCCCCAGGGATTTCAAGGCAAAAGAAATGTAGAGGTGGTTTGGCCATTGCCTGCCTCTGCACAGCAACCCTAGACTTCCTGGGTAGTCTCCCATTCAAGTACTAACCAGGGCCCTCCCTGCTTAGATGCTGAGATCTGACGAGATGGGGCTACCCTGGGCCATCCAGGTCAAGGCAAGAGACAAACAGAGGTGGTTTGCTCTTGCCTCCCTCTGTGTAGCAACCCTGGACTTCCTGGGTGGTCTCCCAACCAAATACTAACTAGGGTCAACCCTGCTTAGCTTCCAAGATCTGACAAGATTGGGCTAGCCTGGGCCAACCGCCATAATAGGGAACAAAAAGAGTGAAAAATTAAAGGCCCCCTCCGCCCCCCACCCCCAAAACAGTGTGGAATTGCTCTTGTTGATTAAGGTCTAATGTTGTTGGGTTCTTCTTTCCACTGGTCAAAAGACTAGTCAGTCTTGAGGGTTCGGAAAGAATGTGAGTTATTTCTGTCTTCAGGAACAAAATGTAATTAATCAAGGGATTAAATGTGTGATGCTCCCTCGTTCACAGAAGCGTGGAGGTGAGCCGTTTATTCTGTGATTACCCATGTGGAATGGAGATATCCATTCGACACAAGGAAAGCGGCAAGCCAAATCAAAAGCCCGCATTTAAAATGTATTTACTTCATTTTTACCTTGCCTTTCTCCCCTACCCAGCTTGCCGGTGGTAAAGGGAAGATGACTGGGGAAGGCCCTGGCAAACCACCCCGTAAATAAAGTCTGCCTAGTAAACATCGGGATATGACGTCACCCCATTGGTCAGGAATGACCCGGTGCTTGCACAGGGGACCTTTACCTTTACCTTTCTCCCCTACGAGAATCCAGGGCAGCCTGCATCGTTCTCCTCTCCTCTGCTTTATCCTCACAACAACCCTGTGAGGTAGGTAAGGCTGATAGTTCGTTACTGGCCCAAGGTCACCCAGGGAGCTTCCATGGTAGAGTGGGGATTCAAACTCAGGTCTCCCAGTTCCTAATCCAATAGTGTACTACACCACATGCTCTCGTTGTCTTTCCAACAGACCCGAACTTTTGCTAAAACGGACAATCACGACTTACCTTCTGAAAAAAGTGTTCGGGGAGTTGGCCGATGGACCTGTCCCGCTGGAGGGCATGAAGAACCGGGACCACATCTGTGCTCTGGCCCGGCAGCTCCAGACCACGGCCACAAACCCATCTGCACAGGGCAGAAACCGAAGGAGGTTTTGAAATCTCGTCCGCAGCTGTTTTGCACTGCGTAAGGAGAAATAAAAGGGCTTCAGATGCCCCCAGGAAAGGTCAGCTGCCGTGCTGGCAGCAGCTACCTCCCTAGCAAGGAGCTTTGGTGCCCACCTCTGCCCCCTCACTGCTTCCAGGCACTGTAATCTGCCAGATTCGTCTCCCTCCCAAAATCAGGCACGAAAGCATCTCTCAACCCCCTCCCTCTAGAACGCAATCTCTGCCCCCCTCCCCAGCCGCTAGAAGCAAATGCCTCCCTTTCACATCCATGTTGTCAACATGTTTCCGCTGAAAGCAGAATTTTACGCGCCAGCGAGCAACTGGGGCATGAGCGCACGTAGCTGGCATCCAAGTACCCGAGCTCACAGACCCAACCCCCCCCCCCATCTTCGCCATTCCCGGGGGAACGAAGGCCAAATTCAGCCACTGTAGCAGCCAATTTTACCCCCACCCCCTTTTCACAGCTGGGCAGCATGGAGAGAGGACCCTGCTTCGTGGGGCATGTGAAGCGGTCATTTACTGTGATAGGTAACTAGTTTCTAGATGGTGTATTTCACTAAAAAAAAAATGCATTATCTTACTTAACCAGTTACCCCAAGTAATGATACAAACTTCGAATGGTAAAACAATTCATTTACTGTCAGCTTCTAGTCAACTAAAGTAAAAAACAGATCAGTATATTGAATAAACAAATGTTACATTATATTAAAAATTCTAACAAAATATTACAGAATCTTAGCAGAACCTTAGCAGGATTTTAGCAGATCCGATCAGTAAAAATTACAGTAAAAACCCCAAGTTCACATACCTCTGGATGGGCCATGCTGGGAAAATTTGCCTAATACTGTTACACATGAGATGCCCATGCCAGTCTAAATAGGTCACCCGGGGTATGAGTCAGAGCATGGACGGGCAGCTCCCAGCTTGAGGAGAGATGCTGTCTTCTCCAGGTGGGGGCTGGAGAGCTCCCAGAATTACAGCCGGTCTCTCTAATATCCAACGAAGGGAGCTTTGACTCTCGACAGATTCTACCCTAAGAGCAACCGAAATGATCCGGGGGCTAAAGTGACTGCCCTATGAGGAGCGGTTGAAACACTTAGGGCTGTTTAGTTTGGAAAGAAGGCGGTTAAGGGGAGACATGATAGAGGTCTACACAATTATGCATGGTGTGGAGAGAGTGGGCAGGGAGGAGCTTTTCTTCCTCTCTTGTAATACCAGAACGCGGGGTCATCTGCTGAAGCTGGAGGGCGACAGATTCAAAACAGATAAAAGGTAGCATTTCTTCACACAAAGCATTGCTCAGTTGTGGAACTCCCTGCCCCAGGATGTGGTGATGGCTGCCAACTTGGAAGGCTTTAAGAGGGGAGTGGACAGGTTCATGGAGGAAAGGGGTATTCTAGGCTTGGATCTAGCTGCTCTGTTTCAGACGAACACCGCTACTCTCTGAAACTTGTTTATACCTGTTTACACCATTTCTCCCAATTTGCTTGCCTCTGGACTCTCTTCCCCATTGGCTTTAGGGGAGGGGCCGTGGCTCAGTGGCACAGCATCTGCTTGGCATGCAGAAGGTCCGAGGTTCAATCCCTGGCATCTCCAGTTGAAGGGACTAGTCAAGTAGGTGATGCGGAAGACCTCCGCCTGAGACCTTGGAGAGCTGCTGCCAGTCTGAGTAGACAATACTGACTCTGATGGACCAGGTGTCTGATTCAGTGTAAGGCAGCTTCACGTGTTCCCTGCCTACTGGGACCATTCTCTCACGAAACCTTCTTCCATCTCCCCACCGTGCTCCGCACAAATCTCTGGGTCCCTAACCGTGCATTCCTAAAGACAGTTACTCCAGTCTAAGCCCATTCATTTCAATGGGCTTAGCCTGGAGTAACTCTCCTTTAGGAATGCACTGTAAGACTGAGGGAGGGTTTCACCCAGCCACTGACCTCTCACTTCAACTCCCAGTGCTTGAAATGTCACCGTCATTCCAAGTGACAACCACCCCAGGCAAATTGAAGATTCATGAATATTTTAGGATGTGACATCGGCTCAGCCAATAGGAGCCGGAGGATTCAACACCGCTGTGATTGTTGATGACGACCAACACAAAATCCCTTAGGGCATTATAGACTATTCACAAAGGGTTTCAGTAGAGATCGGCAATGATATTGCTCCTTGGGTAAAGCCAGGAACCAAGGCATAAGTGGGCCCGTTTCCGATCCATATTAATGAAATGTCTGCCTTACAGTCTCTTCTGCCTTACAATCTCCTTACAAAATGGCAAGAAAGTGGGATTCCCACAGAGTTCATTTTTATTTTTGCTATCAGTTTGGTTAATTTCTCTAGATCTCACCGAGGCAGAAAGAGAGATTACTTTCACTAAGACAAGATGAAACTACACACTATTGATCCCTCACAAACAATACTACACTGCTGTACCTATCACTGTATTTGCTCCAGATTAGGTCGTTTCTACACCACTTAGAATCATAGAGTGGGAAGGGACCACTAGGGTCATCTAGTCCAACCCCCTGCACAATGCAGGAAATTCACAACTGCCTCCTCCCACAACCCCAATGACCCCTACTCTGTGCCCAGAAGAAGGCAAAAAACCAACAACAACCCTCCAGGTGTTATATTTAAGATTTAAAAACTCACACTTTGTTTTGGCTCTGCTTGAGATTTCTGCTGATTTTCTGATTTCTGTAGTCCAAACCCTACGGTATTGCTCATTGGTTGTCCCATCCTGTTGACTGTACTTGACTTATGCTATGTAATCCACCTTGAGTCTCCCCGAGAAAGGTGGACTATAAATAACCAAATAATAATATTAAATAATAACTACAACAAACGTTTTCAGCAGTCAACAACTCTTTCCCCCAATTTTTCTAGCACTTCTCGCAACAAGTGTTGTTTATCCTTTCACATGGTGCTCAGTTGCCCTCAATCTCAACTGCCCTCGCTTACCCTCATTGGCATCACCACACAGCCAGATCTGATTGCTTTTTAATTTCATTTACTGATGCCAGTCATTGTCATCACGTGAGTACAATGAGATCCTCCTCTGCCAGGAATCCTCTGGAGATGCTGCTCCATTAAGAAATATTCACAATGGCGATTAGCAGCGCATTCCAGGCTGAAGCGCCACACTGAACCGTCATTTCAGAAGTCACTGCAAAGCCGGTGCATACCTGCTTCGCATTTCTTAAGAGCCCCTTTAACACGACCTTTTTTATTTGCTCCATCCCCGCCTTGAAGCATCCACTCAAGGAAGCATGAAGAAGCACAGCTGTGGGTTAGCTATGCAAACGACGATTGCTAATGGCTATGCAAACGAAGGTACGAAGGAGCAGGCGAGTGGGGGAGGTGGAATTTGTTTGACTTTCTCCTCTTGCATTGGGACCGTGAATAGGCATTTTTAAGGTCGGATTTTAAAATGGAGCTTTGAGCGAGCATCAAAACCGACCCTGCGTAAATGGCCAATGAGATTCCTGATGAGTTAAGGCCAAATATCTAACTAACTCACAAAGGAGAAATAACAGGATTTTGTGTGTGTGTGAAGTGGCACTGAAGAAATAACAGCCAAGTGAAAGAGGGATGCTGAATAATCAAAGGAAAAAAATTCTACTCTGCCAAAATTGCTATTTTTTTCCTTTAAAGGTTTTTTTATTACAGTTTATTGAGGCACTACGTGTTAACATGCTACAAAAGAATAATGAAATCCATACATTAAAAACCACACCAAATAAATGGTAAAAGGCCAGGGAATGTGGGGGCGGGGGGGACCCCCAATGTTAAAATGGCTACATAAAAACAGCATGGAATACATGAATAGAAATTATATGAACAGAAAATACATAAACTTCTATTCAGGCCACATGACCAGTACTCAGAAGAAGACAGGATGGACAACTAAAAGATTTAATATCTACCATTAAGTGCTGCAAAGACAATCATGGGATATTGCAAAGTACTTCAAAAATCTTAAGCATAAGAGCAAAAAGTTAACACACGGAAGGTAAAACAATTCTAAAGCGGAAATCACTTTTGCCTCCCAAATACCCTGCAGCCCTTATAGCTCGAAGTGAAGCAAAATTGCTGGGTTTTGAAAGGACTGAAAATCGGGCAAATATTATACTCAGTCCTACTAAAGCCCCGCGGGATTGCCAGGTTAATTCCAAGTCACCGATCACAGAGCTAGTGGCTGTTTTAGAAGCTGAGGGGGAGAAGGGGAAGCTCGATGTCCAATGAGGTATTTCTTTACACAGCGAGTGACTAAAATGTGGAATTCGCGTTCAGAGGATGTGGCGGTGGCCACAGGCATAGACAGCGTTAAAAGGGGATTAGACCGATTCATTGGAGGAGAGGTCTACCAGTGGTTACTAGCCATGGTGACTAAAGGGAGCCTCCACATTCAGAGGCAGTCAGCCTCTGAATAGCGGTGCCAGGAGGTAACATCTCAGTGTCCTGTTGCTGGACCTCCAGAGGAACTGGTTGGCCGCTGGGTGAGACAGGGATGCTGGACTAGATGGACCACTGGTCTGAGCGGGGCTCTTCTGATGTTCTTATAGGGGAAGGCCTCGGCCTCTATGCCCTGTTGCTGGACCTCCAGAGGAACTAATTGGCCCCTGTGTGAGACGGGATGCTGGACTAGATGGACCCTCACTGGTCTGATCCAGCAGGGCTCTTCTGATGTTCTTATGAAGTAGAAACCTTAAGAGGTCTGGCCTCCTGCACGGAAAAGCTATGAGTGGAAATCCCCACCACCACCGATAACTTAATATTGGAGACATAATGTAGTCTGCCTGACTGAATGCAGAGGGTGAGCCTGAAATAGAGGGAAAAAATCAAGAAGACAATCAGTGGAGAAATTTGGGGATATTCTCAACCACCCCTACATTTACTGGCTCATTGATGGACGAGTGGTAGGGTTGCCAGACATTGCTTTTCTCTACAGTTGCATGGCTGTGCCAGGCACGTGATGCAGTCTTTTGTTCTGGCAGCTCATAATGGTGTCTGCCAGACTTATGCTAACCTAAAATGATTATACAATATGGCATCTGTTTCAAGGATCAATACTTTACCCCTTATACCTGGGGCTGCATGTCTATTACATATATGTGCTCTTTACATGGTATTGTGCCAGATGCTAAGTCTTATATTTTGGGCTTAGCATCTTTATAAGTGCAAGTATACGAACTGGAGCATAAAAGCATACATTTCCAATACATTTCCCATAGTATATAATGATTTCAGGCATTAAAATTGATGGACGAGTGGTAGGGTTGCCAGGTCCCTCTTCGCCACCAGCAGGAGGTTTTTGGGTGGAACCTGAGGCTGGCGGGGTTTGGGGAGGGGAGAGACTTCAATGCCATAGAGTCCAATTGCCATTTTCTCCAGGTGAACTGGTCTCTATTGGTTAGAAATCAGTTGTAATAGCAGAAGATTTCCAGCTAGTACCTGGAGGTTGGCAACCCTAACTAGTGGTCCGATTCTGCCCAACTTCTCTTATCTCTCCTTCGGAGGAAATCACACCCTACAGAGTCCATCTGGAGACAGATTTCTATTTTTATGTCTGCCTGTGTCTATACGTTTCTCTTTTTCTAAATTAATCCTTCTTTTGGTTCTACTGTGAAGAAGAACCGCCAACCCCACGATTCAGCAGTTGGCGATTCATGTGGCTTCCTCACACAGTCCGGTAACATCTGGACTTACACACACATCTGCCTCTCTTCTAGATGCGGCATTTCGGGAACTGGATAGAAACCATGAACCCGCAGGCCGAGCCAGGAAATCAAACAGAAATGGAAGCAGGAAGAGAGAGGCTTGGTCGGCCCGCTTGGTTTTAACCCTGCCAGGCTGTGCAGAGACAGATGTTGCTCCAAAGCAGAACTCCTTCACCATCTCTTCTCAAGCTAGGTTCGAGTCCAATGGCACCTTAGAGACCAACCAATAGGGTTCCCAACCTCCAGGTACTAGCTGGAGATCTCCTGCTATTACGAATGATCTCCAGCCGATAGAGATCTGTTCGCCTGGAGAAAATGGCCGCTTTGGGAATTGGACTCTATGGCATTGAAGTCCCTCCCCAAACCCCACCCTCCTCAGGCTCCACCCCCAAAACCTCCCGCCGGTGGTGAAGAGGGACTGGTAACCCCACCAACCAAACTTTCAGGGTGTCACCTTGCGAGAGTGAAAGCTCTTGTATCTGATGAACGGAGCGTTGACTTTCGAAAGCTGCTACCCCGAAAATCTTGTGCGGTCTCTAAGGTGCTCCTGGACTCAAATTGAGCTCTTCTGCTGCAGACCAACACGGCTACCCCCTGAAATGATCTTCTCAAGCTGTTTGCAGATGGAATTGTCATTGTGGCCTACGCTGTTTCCGAACCTGACGGGAGATGCTGTGAAGATTTAGTTATGAAGATTTAGTTAAGAAGAGGTTAGATGGCCATTTGTCAGCAATGCTGATTCTGTGACCTTAGGCAGATGATGAGAGGGAGGGCATCTTGGCCATCTTCTGGTCACTGGGGGTGGGGGGTGGGGGGAGGTAGATGCGAATGTCCTCCATTGTGCAGGGGGTTGGACTAGATGACCCCGGTGGTTCCTTCCAACTCTATGATTCTATGGCCCTGCACACGGACAAGCTAGGAGAGCCACACAGATGCACATGAATGTGTTCATGAACATATCAGGGTGCAACATGGCTGCAACTGAGTCGTGGCAGCACCTGTGCCGTTCAAACAGGCCAGACTGGACTGGCCGGGATAGCCAACCGACAATGAAGGCAAAAGCAACGGAACGTGAGACCAAGTACCTAGGACGACGCAGTTGCTTTTTGAATTATTGGACCGTGCACCATCCAGGAGACAGTGACACCCTTCACCAGCTGATACCCTCCTAGTGATACAGTGACCACAGAGGTGATTGGGGACAGTGTTCCTTTAATACGGCAAGCATTGATGTAGTAATTGTTCTGGACTTTGAAAGGGGTGTATTGGTTATCCCATTTGGTTTGGTGGCTGTCTTGTTATTCCTGTATCGTGCAATTAGATAGTTAAGAGTGAGGTTGTTGTTTGTATTGCATGACATTGCATGTTCATTCTGTTTAATAGAGTTTAAATTGGAGCTACGTGCTGTTATTTTTTGTGAGCCTCTAGGTAAGGCCTGGAGCTCTCTCACAGCTACAACTGATCTCCAGGTGACGGAGATCAGTTCACCTGGAGAAAATGGCTGCTTTGGAAGGTGGACTCTATGGCGTTATACCCCACTGAGTTCCCTCCCCTTCCCAAACCCCACCTTTCTCAGGCTCCACCCCCAAAATCTCGTTATTTTCCAACCCAGAGCAGGCGGCTTTACACATGACGATGAAATGGCAAAACAGGACCTGTTGAGACGCGCCTGCCAAGAGCTTTGCAGCACTCAGTAGTCCCAGAAGTCCCCACACATTTAGAATTAGGGCGAAGGACACCCCAAGTCCTGTCTCCAAGCCCAGTCAAGACTCAGGTAGCCGAGAAGCCCACCTTCCCTCAAAAGGTATCAGAAGACCTCTTTCCACCTCCGGTAACAGGAAGGCAGAGTTCAGATGTTTAAAAATTGAGCACATGCTGCCCTCCTGTGGCAAACTGGGTTGTTTGAGCTGTGACTCACGAAAGCTCACACCCTGCCAGAAATTTTGTTAGTCTTTAAGGCGCTACTGGACGCTAGCTCTTTTCTACTGCTATTGACGGACTAACACGGCAACCCATTGTGATCCATCTTTGTGGGCTATTGGAGCCTGACGTTTTAAGTTTTACGGCCTTTAAATCCTACCTAGGCATGGTTCTCCCTCACCTGGATGGCCAAGGACATGTCAATAACCGACATTTGACAGCATGCATGATTGAGTGGCCGTGAAGTTGCTCTTGAATGCAGTGCGTAGGGGGAAGCGCAGGGTATCAGGCGTGGGCAGAAGGCAGCCAAGACAATGTGGAATGAAAGGGGCTCGAGAGACACCCCCTCCAATTGCTGGGGCAGAAATGCCTCCCCCGGACAGAGAACAGCAAGTTGTGCCCATGACTGGCACTCTGAAAACAAGCCCGGCACTCAAGAATGCAGATAACAGAAGGAGGAGATGTATGGTAATGAGGTCAAGCGTCTTTGCCACCAGCGGGAGGTTTCTGGGGCAGAGCCTGAGGAGGGCGGGGTTGCCAGGACCGTCTTTGCCACCGGCGGGAGGTTTCTGGGGCAGAGCCTGAGGAGGGCAGGGTTTGGGGAGGGAGAGGGACTTCAATGCCATAGAGTCCAATTGCCAACGCGGCCATTTTCTCCAGGGGAACTGATCTCTATCAGCTGGAGATCAGTTGTAATAGTGGGAGATCTCCAGTTAGTACCTGGAGGTTGGCAACCCTCCTTGTAAGCCACCTTGCACTACAACAAAAAGCAGCATATAAATGTTTTAATAAACAAACAAATAGTTCACGATGGGTAGCCGCCCTGAGCCCGGCTTGCCGGGAATGAGGGTGGGATATAAATGTATATAATAAATAAATAAATCGCTGTATTAGTCTGACCGAAGCAGTAGAAAAGAGCAAGAGCCCAGCGGCATCTTAAAGACTAACAACATTTCTGGCAGGGTAGGAGCTTTCATGAGTCACAGCTACTTCTTCAGATACAAACAAATAATACAAACACAGATGGCGGCTGCAGATCTTGTGACTTCTGTTTTGCACTTTGAAAGATGCATTTGACAAAGTGGTCTCTAATCCATGAAAGCCTCCACTGGAATAAAATCTTCATCTTTTAAGGTGCCACCAGGTTTTGGGTGCTGCAACAGACAAACACGGCTACACCTCTTAAATTATTGGGAGGGGGAAACCCCAAGCAAAACCTGCGGGGTTATGAGCCCAGAAGACTCAGAGTGCGTTCTGCTGCAGGAAGCTCTGAATCACACCACAAATTTTTATTGCCTGTCTCATGCGATGGGTGGAGAAGTTATCAGGTAGCAGATCTCGGAATAAATTATTCAGATGGTGCAGCGGGAGCCCAAGGGGAAATAAATACATCCATGCAGAAGGAAAAGAGTGGTGCATCCAGAGCTATAGAAGAAATCAGCTATATTCTGGTTTGACGCCAAGCACAGAATGGGAATTGCAAGCTGAACCCTCCCCTTCACTGTCTCGGGTGGTGATTTTTAGGGGTGGTGTTGAAGCCATATGGCATTGGAGAGATGCAGCAGCAGAGCTGTATCGATCGGGAGCGTCTCAGAAAGCCCTGAGAGTTTCTTCCTTTCTTTAGGTAAAACACTGATATCCTGCACCCTCAGGGAAAAGTTCACAAGGTTACTGGCAAAGATCAGACATAAATCAAAGACCAATAAAAACTGGTGCCAGAGTTTCAGTTGAATCAAGGAGCCATTGTAGAAAATCAGTGGTAATACTGAAGTGCCAAAGAGTGCATCCTCTTTATCTATGTATTAGTGGCCAACAATATTTCATTAGTGGTGGGGAATAACCGGATCGTTTGGGGCGCACAGAAGTTGTGCCGTTATTGTCTAATGGCTGCAAATTTCTTCTTCCTCTGCTAAAAGTCTTCCACTGTCTCCTCCCCCTTCAGGAGCTCCTGAGGTCACAATCACACCTTGGGCATGCTGTTTTAATATTCATTTTGTGTCCTAAAATTGAAGTTCTGAGAAGAGAGTTTGGGATTTCAGCAGGATTCTTCAGGGGAAGCCATGACAAAAAATTTTGTGCTATCGAGTCACAGCTGACTTATGGGGACCCTGTAGGGTTTTCAAGGTGGTTTGCCGTTGCCTGCCTGCCTGTCACAAATCCATCAATCTTTACACTGACTGCAAGTTGTAAATATTATTGTTGAGTCGTTTATTTCAAGCCACAAGCATCGTTACAAACCATACTTCAAGCCTCCAGGTTTTCTACCTGTTTATAAAAGACTTTACACAATATTATTGATACTTACCGGATACTTATCTGATAGTATGGATGTTTTGAGGCTGCCTATTATATGCAGTTTTGTTTTTTGATAAAATGTTCTATTCTTGTGTGATGTCTAGGAGTTTCTCATAACGTCCTGTACTGTTATGAATTAGGTAGCCAGTTGCTAGATAGTGTTTAGCAGTTTCTTTGGGCTTGACGTTTTCTTTCGGTTTGACTCGTCCTGTTTGCATAATACGTGGCTTCCAATCGATTATTTAGCATTGGCCCTCGTGCTGGTTATTTTGTTTGAATGTGACCAAACTGAAGTATGCAGGCAAGCGGGGGATGCTGCCAGCGACGCTTGAAGAGTTAAATGAATGGCCAAGGAGAGAAGAGAAAAGGAAGCAGAAGTCCAATTTCTCCTTCTCCCCCAGCTCTCCCTCCCCGTCGCAGAAGGGAGACGAAAGGCTTCTTCATTGCTGCGGGATGGTTTGAATTAGCTGCCGGCAGCGGGGACATCTAATCCAATATTGCAATGATTCATAGCAGCTCGTGTTCCTAGGGCCGGGCTTCTGCGGAAGCCACAGATCTCCACAAACAAAGATGTTGGGGTGTGGCCCAGCACAGCCAAACCTCAGCGCACTGCGAAGCAACATATTGTGGGCTTCCCTGAAGATTTTACAGCTTGGCTAGGGTTGCCAACCTCTATGTGGGGCCTGGAGACCTCCTGAAACTATTGCTGATCACTGGACAGAGATCAGTTTCCCTGGGGAAAATGGCTGCTCTGGAGGGTGGCCTCTATGGCTTCATACCCAGCTGAGGTCCCTCCCCACCCCCAGGTTCCAACCCCCTCCCAAGTTTCCAGGAATTGCCCAGCCCAAAGGTGGCAACTAGGGTTGCCAACCTCCAGGTACTAGCTGGAGATCTCCTGCTATTACAACCTACTCCATCCGATAGAGATCAGTTACCTTGGAGAAAATGACCGCTTTGGCCATTGGACTGTATGGCCTTGAAATCCCTCCCCTCCCCAAACCCCGCCCTTCTCAGGCTCCACCCCAAAAACCTCCTGACAGCAGCAAAGAGAGACCCGGCAACACTATTGGCAACCTTAAGCTTGGCTTTAGATCCAGCAACGTATTAATGAAGCAGTGCCTGTTTTAATTAAAAGCAGGCAGGCAGCAGAGGAAATTGTGTGTATGTGTGAAGTATGGTCAAGTCACATCCGACTTATGGTGACCCTATGAATTAACAACCCTTAGAACATCCCAGCATTAACAGCCTTGCTCAGGTTTTGCAAACTGTAGGCCGTGGCTTCCTTGATGGAGTCCATCCACCTCATAAGAACATAAGAAAAGCTCTGCTGGATCAGACCAAGGCCCATCAAGTCCAGCAGTGGCCAACCAGGTGCCTCAAGGAAAACCCACAAACAAGACAGATGCAGTTGCATTATCCTGCCTGCGTTCCACACACCTAATATAATAGGCATGCTTTTCCGATCCTGGAGAGTATAGGTATGCATCATGACTAGTAGTCATTTTGACAACCCTACACGTCCCTGCATGGGCATCCCCAAAGAAAGACCATGATGGAACATAAAATGTGGAGGGTGGGACAAATGCAGAAGTACAGTACTTTTACCGAAAGTTGCTTTGAGGTGGGTGAGGGGGAATAACTGAAGCCGATGATAGAAACAGGAAAACCACACACACATATCCCCAAAGACAGTGATGAGAACGTGGAAGAATTATTACAACGGTGGAGTCACAAATATGGCACGTCGTACTTCGTGGCCTCGGGGCGCGTGCAATTCGGCTTCCGGTGGCTTGAAGGGCACAGTAGCGGCCAAGAACCCGTCCTCCCAATTCTACCTGGTGAGAACACTGTGATCCTTTACATCCATTTTGTACCTAGCAACCGTCATTTATGCCTTTGGAACGTCAAGGCACTGGGAAGCTCCCACGGGTTGTTTCCTAGGGCCCCAACTTGAAGAAGAAGAGTTGGTTTGTATATGCCGATTTTCTCTACCTTTAAGGAGAATCAAACCAGCTTACAATTTCCTTCCCTTCCTCTCCCCACAACAGACACCTTGTCAGGTAGGTGAGGCTGGGAGAGTTCAGAGAGAACTGTGACTGGCCCAAGGTCACCCATAAGAACATAAGAAAGGCCCTGCTGGATCAGACCAAGGCCCATCAAGTCCAGCTGTCTGTTCACACAGTGGCCAGCCAGGGGCCTCTAAGAAACCCACAAGCAAGACGACTGCAGCAGCATTATCCTGTCTGTGCTCCACAGCACCTAATATAACAGGCATGCTCCTCTTATCCTGGAGAGAATAGGCATGCATCATGACTGGTTGCCATTTTGACTAGTAGCCATGGATAGCCCTGTCTTCCAAGAACATGTCCACTCCCCTGTTCAAGCCTTCCAAGTTAGCCAGCTCGGACCTTACAGTTTGCAAGCAATTGTGATTTAATAGCAACCACAGTCCAATCAGTTCAGCATCTGCTGGAGCTTCAGGAGAGCCAGTGTGGTGTAGTTGTTAGGAGCAGTGGACTCTAATCTGGCTAACTGGGTTTGTTTCCCCACTGCTACACATGAGCGGTGGACTCTGATCTAGTGAACCGGCACCCAGCAGGCTTCATGTGTAGGAGTGGGGAAACCAACCCGGTTCACTAGGTCAGAGTCTGCCGCTCATGGTCTCAGGCAAAGGTCTTTCCCATCACCTCCTTGCCTGGTCTCTTTAACCGGAGATGCCGGAGATTGAACCTGGGACCTTCTGCATGCCAAGCAGAGGCTCTACAGACTGAGCCACAGCCTCTCCCCTTGAAAGGACCTCCAGAAGAACAGCTTGGTTCTTGGTGTGTGGGCCTGGGGCTCTCAAGTGTATATGCTTCACCCCAGATCCTCATTGGGGTCACAAAGAGGGCCCTCCGTTTCCAGGGTGGCTGTTGGGAAATCTATTTCTCTTCAAAACTCATGAGATGGTGATAAGGAAACACTTAATGCGTCGCTTGTCACACTAGCAGAGTCGCAAGTATGATTGACACATTTGCTTGGGGCTGTTGATAGAGAAGCCATCATGCTTAGTTAGTAAATTGTTCCAATAGTTAATTCATCTCCCAGCATTACTCATTTGTGTGTGTGTGTGTGTGTGAGTCAGACTCTAAGAAAAGCTCACATCGTTGGGATCAAAATCTACCCGTTTGAGGTTGTCTCTGTAAGAGGTTTCAGCTGACCCACAGGAACTTGAAACTTTGCCTGAGAAGACAAGAAGCGCGGCGAAAAGCTGCTCCATCTCTTCTGAGAGCCAGCGTGGTGTAATGGTTAAGAGCGGTGGTTTGGAGTGGTGTGGACTCTGATCTGGAGAACCAGGTTCGATTCCCCACTCCTCCACATGAGCGGCAGAGGCTAATCTGGTGAACCGGGTTGGTTTCCCCACTCTTCCACATGAAGCCAGCTGGGTGACCTTGGGTTAGTCACACTCTCTCAGTCCCACCTACCTCACAAGGGTGTCTGTTGTGGGGAGGGGAAGGGAAGGTGATTGTAAGCGGGTTTGAGTCTCCCTTAAGTGGTAGAGAAAGTCGGCATATAAAAACCAACCCCTCTTCTTCTTCAAACGGGTGACAGAAACCACAGGCGTAAATGGTAGGGCTAGAGTTGCCAACTCTGGATTGGGGAATTCCTGGAGAAGTGGAGGTGGCGCCTGGGGAGGGCGGGGCTTGGAGAGGGGAGGAACTTCAGTGGGGTATAATGCCATAGGAACCAACCTCTAAAGCAGCCATTTTCTCCAGGGGAACTGACCCAAACACCACCCTTCCCAGCTTCCACCCCCAAATCTCCAGGAAATTCCCAGCCTGGAGTTGGCAACTAGGCCTATCCAGGTCAAGAGAAGAGATTTTCAGAGGTGGTTTGCCATTTCCTGCCTCTGTGTAGCAACCTGGGACTTCCTTGGTGGTCTCCCATCCAAGTATGGACCAGAGCCAACCCTGCTTAGCTTCCAAGATCTGATGAGATCAGGCTAGCATGGGCTATCCAGGTCAAGGGCAAGAGATGAACAGAGGTGATTTTCTATTGCCTGCCTCTGCATAGCAACCCTGGACTTCCTTGGTGGTCTCCCATCCAAATACTAAAGTAGGCCAACCCTTCTTAGCTTCCAAGTTCTGGTGAGACTGAGCTAGCCTGGCCCATCCAGGTCAAGGCAACAGATGTACAGAGATGGTTTGCCATTGCCTCCCTCTGCATAGCAACCCTGGACTTCTTGGTGGTCTCCCATTCACACACTAACCAGCTTCAAAGATCTGGCTAGCCTGGGCCATCCAGGTCAAGGATAAATCGGAAGCTGTGCGTGCTTTCATAGAATCATAGAGTTGGAAGGGATCACCAGGGTCATCTAGTCCAACCCCCTGCACAAGGCAGGAAATTCATAACTACCTCCCCCACACACACCCCATTGACCCATACTCCATGGCCAGAAGATGGCCAAGATGCCCCCCCTCAGATCTCATGATCTGCCCATGGTCACAGAATCAGCATTGCTGACAGATGGCCATCTAGCCTCTGCTTAAAAACCTCCAGGGAAGGAGCTCTTACCACCTCCCGAGGAAGCTTGTTCCACTGAGGAACCGCTCTAACTCTTAGAAAATTCTTCCTAATGTCTAGACGGAAACTCTTTTGATTTAATTTCAACCTGTTGGTTCTGGTCTGACCTTCTAGTCTGACCTGCACCCTCCTCTATATGACAGCCCTTCAAGTACTTGAAGATGGTTATGTTTATTTTCTCCATCCCACCCCTACAGATCTTGCAGGCGCTGCCTCCAATCCACAAGTGTGCACGGCATTCAGGAGAAGGGTGCACAGTATGGAAAGGGCAAATGACAGAATGTGCGGCCCTGAGAGAATGTCAAACTGTGTGGGTAGCGGGATGCAAAACCTGAGAAGTGCCTACGTCCTATGGAATTTGCAGATGTTCTGAAGTATGGCTGCAGAGGCTTGTGGCAAACTGGTGGCATCCTGGGGAGAGGGAAATGGTGCTGCTTGGTTGCCAGCTCCAAATTGGGGAATACCAGGAGATTTTGGGGGCAGAGCCTGAGGAGGGCGGGGCTTGGGGACGGGAGGGACTTCTATGCCATAGAGTCCAATGGCCAAAGAGTCCGATGGCCAAAGAGAGCCAGCGTGGTGTAGTGGTTAAGAGCGGTGGACTCTGATCTGGAGAACTGGGTTCGATTCCCCACTCCTCCACATGAGCGGCGGAGGCTAATCTGGTGAACTGGATTTGTCTCCCCACTCCTCCACATGCAGTCTGCTGGGTGACCTTGGGCTAGTCACAGTTCTCTTAGAGCTCTCTCAGCTCCACCTACCTCACAGGGTGTCTGTTGTGGGGAAGGGAAGGGAAGGTGATTGTAAGCTGGTTTGATTCTTAAGTGGTAGAGAAAGTCAGCATATAAAAACCAACTCTTCTTCTTCTTCTTCTTCTTCTTCTTCTTCTTCTTCTTCTTCTTCTTCTCCAGGTGAACTGATCTCTGTCGGCAGGAGATCAGTTGCAATAGCAGGAGATCTCCAGCTAGTACCTGGAGGTTGACAACCCTAAGTGCTGCCGATGAACTCTGCTACATGCTGAGGCTCATTAGAGTTATGGGCTACGGTCAGCCTTGGGTGTTGGGCTGCCAACTCTGAATTAGGAAATTCCTGGAGATTTGGGGGTGGAGTTTGGGGAGGACGGGGTTTGGGGAGGAGACGGACTTCAGTGGAGTTCGCCTCCAAAGCAGCCATTTTCTCCAGGGAAACTGATCTCTGGCGGACCAGTGTCACTCCAAGATAGGTTTGCCAGGTCGCTCTTCACCACCGGTGGGAGGTTTTTGGGGTGGAGCCTGAGGAGGGCAGGGTTTGGGGAGGGGAGGGGCTTCGATGCCATAGAGTCCAATGGCCAAAGCGGCCATTTTCTCCAGGGGAACTGATCTCGGTCGCCTGGAGATCAGTTGTAATAGCAGGAGATCTCCAGCTGGTTCCTGGAGGTTGGCAACTCTATTCCAAGAGTTCCATCCACACGCAGCCTCCACGAATTCAGGGAACTGTAGGCAAGTGAAGTGCGGGAAGCCGGCCGGGCCCACAAAGAGCGGAAGAGCAGGCAGGGATGTGCCAGGAAAGCCCAACAGGGGAAAGCTGCGGGATCGTTTGTGTGCTTTGCGTCAATGAGTCATTCAATGTCAGCACAGCCAGAGAAGGGAGTTTCGAAGAGAGATTTGCACGGAGATTGCATCACAGTCAGAGAACCTGCAAAAAACACTCTGCAGATGGGGAGGGGCGGGTTGCAGAGGGAAATTCTGGGCTGCAGCCGTAGTGAGGAAGGGAAGGGCTTCCCTTGGGTCTCTGTGTCACTCATGTCCTGGTGCAGTAGCCGATGAGAAAAGAAGACGAAGAAGAAGAAGAAGAGTTGGTTTTTATATGCCGACTTTCTCTACCACTTAAGGGAGAATCAAACCGGCTTATAATCACCTTCCCTTCCCCTCCCCACAACAGACACCCTGTGAGGTAGGCGAGGCTGAGAGAGCTGTGACTAGCCCAAGGTCAGCCAGCTGGCTTTGTGCATGGGAGTGGGGAAACAAATCCAGTTCACCAAATTAGCCTCCGCCGCTCATGTGGAGGAGTGGGGCATCAAACCCGGTTCTCCAGATCAGACTCCACCGCTACAAACCACTGCTCTTAACCGCTGCACTACGCTGGCTCTCCAAGGGCTAGGGGGTGCCAACTTCCAGATGAAGCCAGGAGATCTCCCAGAATAACAACTGATCTTCAGACAACAGAGATCAGTTCCCCTGCAGAAAATAGCTGCTTTGGAGGATGGACCTTACGGCTGGGGTTGCAAGGTTGCTTGGATTGGTGGGCAATTGCCCGCCAATCCATCGGCTGGCTCGGATCGGGGGTTGCACACACACACACAGCAGCACACAATCATCGCACACAAAGCCTCATCGCGACGGGACACTTAACCGAGAAGTGACGTAATCACTTCATGCACGGCTGTGCACGTGGGATTGCCCCCCGGCCCTGCCCCAAAAACCTCCCACCGGAGGAGAGGGGGACCTGGCAACCCTATTTGTGGCATTATAACCCACTGAGTTCCCTCCCCTTTCCAAACCCTGACCTCCTTAGGCTCCACCTCCAAATCTCCAGGAATTTCCCAACCCGGAGCTGGCAACCCTACCAGTGGCAAAGGCAGCCAGGTTTGCCATGGAAAGACGCCATCGGCAATTCCAGCGTGAGAACCAACAGGGTTAAGAGCAGTGGACTCTGCTCTGGAGAACTGGGTTTGATTCCCCACTCCTCCACATGAGCGGCGGAGGCTAATCTGGTGAACTGGATTTGTTTCCCCACTCCTCCACACGAAGCCAGCTGGGTGACGTTGGGCTAGTCACACTCTCTCAGCCCCACCTACCTCACAGGGTGCCTGTTGTGGGGAGGGGAAGGTAAGGTGATGGTAAGCCAGTTTGATTCTTCCTTAAGTGGTGGAGAAAGTCGGCATATAAAAACCAACTCCTCCTCCTCCTCCTCCTTCTTCCAAGCCCACAGAGCTCAGCTGGGGTTGCCCACTCCGGGCTGGGAAAATACCTGGAGATTTGGGAAGGAGCCATTAAAAATGCAAGCCATTAAAATAATAGCCCACCTTTCCAGACAAGACGCCAACTCGGCCTCTGCTCTTGCCGTTCCTTATGCCTACCAAAGAGTGGATACCCACATGTGCAAAGGCACCGTTAAACCGCTTCCTCTGTGGATTTGGGTGGATTCCTAGATTAAAGGACAGCGGTCTTCTTTAACAAGACGACAGACAACAGGCCCCTGAGCTCGAGGAGTCCTATAATTATCTCCTGTTTTTTTCAATTAGGCTTTTTGCATCGAGTTGTTGGGCAAACGTTAACTGTGCGGAATATTTTTCAAGGAGAAAAAACCCCTAATGACTGGCATTAAAGTTTGGCCAACATAAATGTCTCTTCTGTCCAGAGGGGTCTCCCAAGAAGCAAAACCTTCCAGATAATTGAAGGGGGGGGGGGAGGGTTGTGTGCCCAGCTTCCAGTTCCCTTGAACTTTATTCTGGCCAAGGTTATTAAACTGCAAAAGTCATTAGGACTTCTGCTCTCCTTGGAAAGTGCACATCCCCCGCCCCAGGTGGGTCCTTTTCGCGACACAATGGGAGCCTTTGATAGGCGAAAGACTTTGTTAACTTGCATGCGCTCAGTTTTCCACTCCCCAGTGCCAAACAGAACTTTAATTTAACGCAGAAAGTCCAGATGGGCCACGAAAAACATTGCTGCGGTCTGGGAGAAAGATATATATATATACAGCCTCATCTCCTCCTATCCCCGCCGTAACCCATGCCTCCTCCTGCCAGTCACTCCCGCCTTTGCCCTCTTTATTGAGTCATGGTACCGTTTGTCAGTCTCCGCAGAATGCTTGGTGCACGGTTAGAGGTGAGCGAGCACATGTGTTGGACACATGCTTCCAAGTACAGTCAGGTCTCTTTGGGGGGTGGAGCTGCTGGGATCTTTCCCTGTTAAATTCCTCTCTCTGTTTCTGTCCACATCTTTTGCTTTTTGGGAGACTTCAAGCTATGTATTGATCAAGATGTATTGATGATCCATGTTACTACACTGAGGTGCGCGGCATCGTCTGCCATGTCACGCACGAAAACTGACAAAGTATACTTTGAATCTTTGATGGTGTTAAGAACATAAGGAAAGCCCTGCTGGATCAGACCAAGACCCATCAAGTCCAGCAGTCTGTTCACACAGTGGCCAACTAGGTGCCTCTAGGAAGCCCACAAACAAGACGACTGCAGCAGCATTATCTACCTGTGTTCCACAGCACCTAAGATAATAGGCATGGTCCTCTGATCCTGAAGAGAATAGGGAAGCATCATGACTAGTATCCATTTGGACTAGTAGCCATGGATAACCCCATCCTCCATAAGAACATAAGAAAAGCCCTGCTGGATCAGACCAAGACCCATCAAGTCCAGCAGTCTGTTCACACAGTGGCCAACCAGGTGCCTCTAGGAAGCCCACAAACAAGGCGACTGCAGCAACACCATCATGCCTGTGTCCCACAGCACCCAAGATAATAGGCATGCTCCTCTGATCCTGGAGAGAATAGGTGTGCATCATGACTAGTATCCATTTCGACTAGTAGCCACGGATAGCTCCATCCTCCATAAGAACCTAAGAAAGGCCATGCTGGGTAAGACCGAGGCCCATCAAGTCCAACAGTCTGTTCCCATAGTGGCCAACCAGGGTGCCTCTAGGAAGCCCACAAACAAGATGACTGCAGCAGCATTATCCTGCCTGCGTTCCTCAGCATCTCATATAATAAGCATGCTCCTCTGATACTGGAGAGAATGTAGGACCATTCCCTTTTTCTAATACATTTTTTTGAAGAACAAACTCTTCATTATCTTTCCAGTCAGGGCAGAACAGGCAGAGTTAATGACTCTTGCATGAGCAGAACCCTAAAATCGGGAGGACAGGGTTTGAGGAGGGGACGGACCTCAGCAGAGTATAATACCGTAGAATCCCACTCTCCAAAGCAGACATTTTCTCCAGGGGAACTGATCACTGTTGTCTGGAGATCAGTGGTAATTCCGGGTCTCCAGGCCTCACCTGGAGGCTGGTAACCCTACTTGGGCACAACCCACATGTGGACAAGGCCTTTTTCAGAAACAAGACTCAATCACGGACAGGGGAGGTGGCATCCCTTGGAAGAACCAATTATCTCAATCCGAAATATCCCAACCCTGTCTCGTGGAGGGGAAAAGGGTCTCCACCTCTTCTCTGCAGAGGAAGAAAAAGAGGGAAAACGGGGCTGAAAAAACAACCGTCAAAAGTTCCTGGCTGGGTTGCTGGAACATTCCAGAGGCATTTGACACCTGCCTTTCACTCAGGCTTGCTAACGTTTTTCTGCTCACTGTACCGAACAAAGGACAGTCACACACTTCCTTGCCCTGCCTCTGACTAGTAAAAATGGATACTAGTCATGATGCTTCCCTATTCTCTCCAGGATCAGAGGAGCAGGCCTATTACATTGGGTGCCGGGGGGACACAGGCAGGAGGAGGATGCTGTAGTCGTCTTGTCTGTGGGCTTCCTAGAGGCACCTGGTTGGCCACTGTGTGAACAGACTGCTGGGCTTGATGGGCCTGGGTCTGATCCAGCAGGGCTTTCCTTAGGTTCTTATGGAGGATGGAGCTATCCATGGCTATTAGTCAAAATTGATACTAGTTATGATGCATGCCTATTCTCTCCAGGATCAGAGGAGCATGCCTATTATCTTAGGTGCTGTGGAACGCAGGTAGGATAATGCTGCTGCTGCAGTCGTCTTGTTGGGGGCTTCCTAGAGGCACCTAGTTGGCCCCTGTGTGAACAGACTGCTGGACTTGATGGGCCTTGGCCTGATCCAGCAGGGCCTTTCGTATGTTCTTATGCCTGGACTGCTGGATACAATTCAGGAAAGGCTCCGGGAAGCGGAACAATTCTAGGGCGTTTTCCATATGCATCGCTTACCCCAGATTTTCCACGTGGCCAATTCTCAAGGTTTGGAATTGCATTTCACTATTTTTGTCCACACTCCTCCTTTCGCAATGTTGTTTTTTTAACTTCTAAATTCGTTTTATCCTGTTCGCACTGGTTTTTCCAAAAAACAACATTTGGGGGGGGGGGCGGGCTCACATGATTTGTGACGTCGTGGATGATGGTGCTGGATGCTCCCTCCACTTACCCGTTTTTTTTTGTTTTTACGCATGCGCTCTAGCGCTGATGCGCACTACCATTAGATGGGAAAACACATGTGTCACATCTGCCATTATATACATTTGGAAAAGTTTGCGCTCAAAATGGATGCCCTAAACTGAGCCTCTTTGGAGAGGTGAAATTGACTAGAGCTCCCCTGCCCCTGGCCAGCCTATACATTTCTTAGTCAATTTCACCTGAAATTAATTTGCGGCTCTCCCTCTCTGTCCAGGAATTTGCAAAACTCTCCACTTAAAAACGCATCCCGAAAAGGGGGAATGTATAGGGTTGCCAACCTCAGTGGAACAGGCTTCCTCAGGAAATGGTAAGCGCTCCTTCCCTGGAGGTTTTGAAGCAGAGGCTAGATGGCCATCTGTCAGCAACGCTGAGTATAACCATAGGCAGTTCATGAGAGGGAGGGCATCTTGGCCATCTTCTGGGCATGGAGTAGGGGTCACTGGGAGTGTGGGGGGGGAGGTAGTTGTGAATTTCCTGCATTGTGCAGGGGGTTGGACTAGATGACCCTGGTGGTTCCTTCCAACTCTTTGATTCTGTTATTCTAGGTACTAGCTGGAGATTGCCTTCTATTACAACTGATTTCCAGCTGATAGAGATCGGTTCCCCTAGAGAAGATGGCTGCTTTGGCAATTGGACTCTATGGCATCGAAATCCCTCTCCTCCCCAAACCCCGCCCTCCTCAGGTTCCTCCCCAAAAACCTCCCGCCGATGGCAAAGAGGGACCTGTCAACCCTGGGAATGCAGAAAGGGAAAAAATTATTTTCGTGTTTATGCATACATTAAATCCAGCGTCAGACAGCTAATCTTCTCATCAAATTAAAAAAAATGGGGGGGATTCATTTTCTGTGTTGTTCGAAGGGTTTTACCAAGCACCATTCTGAACTTTCTGGCATTCAACAAGAAACTCAGGGTAGCAGAATTATAGACCAGGGGGATGAAGAAAGGGAGGGGGTTATTATTGTTTCGTGTGTCCATTTGATCCAGCTTTAGATCACTAATCTCATTATTTTTAAAAAAATTAGGGAAGTAAATGGGTGGAGGGAGGGGAGATGAGCAAAACAGTGGGCGTGAACAAGGGAATGGTATCTGGTGGGGCGGAGAAATAAAGATTGTTTAAAGAAGTTGGCACATTGGAGGACAGCTGACTGGGAAACGGAGGGAAAAAACCATCATGGTAAAAGTGCTCAGGAAAACAACGGGATAAAAATGATGGGGAAACGTTTCCGACACCAAACCAAGGAAAAAACGTGCGGAAATGAAAAAATACAATATAACTTTTGGCGGCATGAAACGTTGTAAACCATTTGTGTAGAAAAGGCCTTGGCTTCCCCTTGGAATCGGCAGCACTGAGACTAGCGTTGCCAACCTCCAGGTACGAGCTGGAGATCTCCTGTTATTACAAGTGATCTCTAGCCAATCGAGATCAGTTCAGCTAGAGAAAATGGCCACTTTGGCCATTGGAGTCTATGGCATTGAAGTCCCACCCCCTCCCCAAACCCTGCCCTCCTCAGGCTCCGCCACAAAAACCTCCCGCCAGTGGTGAAGAGGGACCTGGCAACCCTAACAGACCCTTGGCTTCCTGTTGTGGGAAGCTGCCAGTCCTGGCCTGGACGTTGCCAAGGCATGAACAGACAACAGGGCTGCTCTTTGCCTGCATTGTCTTACAATTACTATTGGTAGGGTTGTTGAGGACAGTTGGAAAAGTCCAGGAGATCTGGGGGTGAAGCTAGGGTTGCCAACCTCCAGATGGCATCTGGAGGTCTCCAACCCTTACAATTTATTGCCTAGGGATGCCAGTGCCAAAGGTGGGGTTACCAGGTCCCTCTTCGCCACCGGTGGGAGATTTTTGGGGTGGAGCCTGAGGAGGGTGGGGTTTGGGGAGGGGAGGGACTTCAATGCCATAGAGTTCAATTGCCAAAGCGGCCATTTTTCTCCAGGTGAACTGATCTTTACCGGCTGAAGATCAGTTGAATTAGCAGGAGATCTCCTGCTACTACCTGGCAGTTGTCGCAAATAGAGTACACACTCAGTTGCTAAACAATTCACGAAATTCACACTTAAATCCAAAACAAATCACAAATCATTCCACGTTCGGCGTCTCCTGGGGCAGAGGAAGCAGCTTCCAAATGGGGCAAGCACCTTCTGCACCAAGTAAGAGGAGGAAAGCCAGAATCAGGTCTTTCCTTCGGGGAAGAGATGGTGCCAAAGGGAGATTTTGCTGCCTGTGTAACCGCAAGGAGAGGCTGCCAAAACTAGACTCATAAAAAAGTATGTGGCCGGGACAAGGACATACAGCTAAGGCAGGCCTGTGCAAGATGAACTCAGCTCTTTCCCACCAGGGATTTTTCCAGGAATGTTCAAGTTGGGGAATTTCTGGAGATTTGGGGGTAGAGTCTATGAAGGCAGGGTTTGGGGAGGAGAGGGACCCCTCTGGGCTGGTATAGTGCCATCAAATCCACCCTACAAAGCTGTTTCCTCCTGGGGAACTGATCTCTGCCCCCTGGAGATCTGTTGTAATTCCGGGAGTTCTCCAGGCCCTACCTGGGGGGTTGGCAACCCTAGGAGCAACAGGTGCAAGACAATGAGGGTTGCCATGTTAACTCAGTCTTTGCAAAATAAAAGTAAAGATTATTTCAAAGTGAGGTTTCATGTTCATTTCCTTAGATATGTAGGAGAAAGGAAATCAAACTGGGGATTCTATATAATGGGAAGATTACAAAGGTATTGTTGGTTTTTGAGACACAGAGGTTGGCAACGGCTCTTTCAAAAGCAAATTCTGCGTTTAAATGATTAGAACGTAACCTGCAGTTCCAAATAGAGTTGACAACTCTGGATTGGGAAATTCCTGGATATTTGAGGGTGAAGTTTGAGAAGAGCGGGGTTTGGGGAGAAGAAGAGTTGGTTTTTATATGCCGACTTTCTCTACCACTTAAGGAAGAATAAAATCGGCTTACAATCACCTTCCCTTTCCCTCCCCACAACAGACACCCTGTGAGGTAGGTGGGGCTGAAAGAGCTGTGATTAGCCCAAGGTCACCCAGCTGGCTTCATGTGGAGGAGTGGGGAAACAAACCCAGTTCACCAGATTAGTCTCTGCCGCTCATGTGGAGGAGTGGGGAATCGAACCTGGTTCTCCAGATCAGACTCCACTGCTCCAAACCACTGCTCTTAACCACTACACCATGCTGGCTCCCAGCTGGGTATAATGCCTTCAAGTCAACTCTCCAAAGCAGCCATTTTCTCCAGGGGAAGAGATCACTTGAGATTCCAGAAGATCTCCAGGCCTCACCTGGAGGTTGGGAACCCTCATTCCAAACACCTAAAGATCGCAATGGAGTTAGAGAGAAGTCATCGAAAGTTTCCGTGAAAATTAACTGATTTTGGTAACAAGGTTATGGCCCTATAAAACATGTCGGGAACAGCCAACTACAATTTCTAAAAAGCGGGTGTGGTAGAACTATTATAGATTGTAACGAGTAAGAAAATCCTAGTTTCTGTTTAAACCAGATGTTGTGTTTAATTTTTGATGAGTCCTGCCTAATTCAGAACTTCCACATTGTATAGTCCCTTTGAAGGTTTTGTTGTTATTGTTGTTAGGACAGTGACTTGACAGGTCTGCAAAAGTGTGTCGAAGGAGACTGAAAATGTTCCCTATTTAGGAACCTTTTTGAGATGAGGAACCTTGGAGGAGCCCTGACCTGGATGGCCCAGGCTTGCCTGATCTCCTCAGATCTCAGAAGGTAAGCAGGATCAGCCCTGGTTCGTCCTTGGATGGGAGACCACCAGGGAAGTCCAGGGTTGCTACACAGAGGCAGACGATGGCAAAACCACCTCTGAACGTCTCCTGCCTTGAAAACCCTACTGGATTGCCATAAACCAGCCGTGACTTGACAGCACTTTACACGCAAACACAAGTTTTGAGGAACTGGATTTACTTGTTTTTGACATTTACATGGCCATTATGTGTCTAATTCACTCGTCTCTACTTAAGGATAGATGGACTCACGGTCTAACTGTACCTGAAGAAGTGAGCTGCGGCTCACAAAAGCTCAGACCCTGCCAGAAATGTTGTTAGTCTTTAAGGTGCTACTGGACTCCGGCTCTTTTCTACTGCTAATCGGAAGAGCTTATGAAATCTTCGAAGCCTCCCTTTTCTCTCTCTCCTGAGAGGATGTCTCCCGATGGCTTTTGCTCTTCCCAGGCTTCTGCCTGCCCCGCTTTATAGCCCAGTTTTATTAGATCTCCACGGATGGGTAGGAGGTCAGAGTCTGCATTATCTGGTTGACAAAGGAGGGCGGGCTTCTTTTTGGGGGGCCCCAAGAGGCAGTAATGAGGAGGTTGGCAGCCAACAGGCAGAAGAACTGGGGGGAGCAACCGAGAGGCCGCTGAGCTCTCTATTCCCCAAGACAAAGGGTGGCGGGATACTCTGGGGTTTTACGACCCTGCCTGAGGCAAGTTCCCAAGGCGGGCATCCTGTCCACATGGGTACATGCGCTCACACACAACACGCCATTGTTACTGCCGAGTCGGAAGCAGCCAGCGCTCAGATAAAGCCGATGAAGATGGCCATTGTGCCCTTTCCCCGTTTAGGTATTTACAAAGAAGAAGAAGAGATGGTTTGTATATGCCGACTTTCTCTACCGCTTAAGGGAGATTCAAACTGGCTTACAATCACCTTCCCTTCCCCTCCCCACAACAGACCCCCTGCGAGGTAGGTGAGGCTGAGAGAGCTCTAACAGTGCTGTGACTAGCCCAAGGTCACCCAGCTGGCTTCGTGTGTAGGAGTGGGGACACAAATCCAGTTCACCAGATTAGCGACCTCCGCTCATGTTGGAGGGGTGGGGAATCAAACCTGGTTCTCCAGATCAGACTCCACTGCTCCAAACCACCACTCTTAACCACTACACCACGCTGGCTCTCTGAGATCTGACGAGATTGGGCTATACTGTGCCGCCTTCCCTCCTAAGGCAAACATTAGTCCCAGCGACACTGTCAGTTTGTAGAAGCGATTGCCAAAGGATCTTGTCATCTGCATTTTTTGAAAAGGAGAGGAGGGAGTGGTCAGTCGCTGGATATGAGTCACGATAGGAAATCACACCGGCTAAGTCCTTCCATCGGCCATCAGAACTTCCATTGGAACTGCCAGGGGCCAGCGGGCCGTTGCTTCACGGAGCCCGTCGGAGGGCATGCATCGTTGCAAGCGAAGCTGGCGGTAGAAGGAGAACCACTGAGCCTCAGAAGAAGAGTTTGCACTTTGCAAACCTTTTCAGAGAATTCGTTTCATCTGCCTCGTGACACATCCCTTCCTGCAAGCCACAGTGAGGTTAGAAGAAAAGTCTGGTGGGAAAGAAAAATTCTGTTCAGAAAAGGCAGGATTTAACCCCTGAAGCTTTCCCAAGAATTATGTCTTTGGGCGAAAACTCACGGGAGGTTTTACCTTGGATTTGCCACTCTCTAAATGCACATTTTCCCCAGCCAAATTCTCAAAACTAAAAAATAAGCCCCCATGCAGAGTTTTGAGAATTCAGATGGGGAAAATGTGCATCCAGAGAGCGGCAAATCCAAGGCAAAACCTCCCATGCATTTTCGCCCTTTATTTACTTAATTCATACCCTACCTTTCTCCCCAGTAGGGACTCAAAGCAACGTACATCCTTCTTCTGTATTCCATTGTATCCTCACAACGACCCTGTAAGGTAGGTTAGGCTGACAGTGCGGGACTGGTGCAAGGTCACCCAGCGAACCTCCATGGCAGAAGGGGGATTCGAACGTGGGTCTCCCAGATCCCAGTACTGATGCGAGGTGATGGGAACAGCTTCGGCTGCGAAATTTCTGCTTGTTGTCAAGCTGAGAGACAAAAAACCCCGTTAGACAAAAATAACTGGCAGCCCTCTGCCTGGTCCAGGTCAAATATATAAACATGAAAAAAGTTATTTATCATCTCTCTCCCCAAAGCGACAGCCCCATGTCCATCAGGAGGGGGAGAAACAGGACACCCACGGAGGAGTTTCTGCAAACTCAGGGGCCTCCCCAGCTGCCTGCCTGACCGTCATTAAGCACGCACATTGCCGTTCTGGTACCACAAAATGTTGAGGGCGGCTGAGTGTTGGTTAAAGGCAGTGGTTCCCAAACTTTTCGGGCCCACCGCCCCCTTGGTTCCACAAACCCAACCCCAGCACCCCTTACCTTATCCTATAAAAAGCATTATTCAAAATAGGGGTTTGCATGACACACTTAAGAAGATAAGAACAATCAAATTTCAAACTTAAATCAGATTAAAACTTTTTAGTTGAACGAAACTGATGAACTTGATCCAAAGGTACCAGCTCTTCAAAGTCAGGGGGGAAATTCTGATAGTTTCCACCAAATTTACTAGCTTGGTGCCATAGTTCGATCTATTGTAAATTAGTGAACAACACATTTGAAGGGGGGGCACACAAGAAATGTTAACATTGCGACCACTACGACCTTCCTCCTTTATAACTTATCAGGATATTTTGTTATGGGACGGTAATCGAGTAGCCCTAAAAGAATATGAAGAACTGAAGGATCATTTGACTTGGCTTCAATATTATCAAATAAAATCGGTATTTGCTCAAGACATGAAAATAGGTTTTACAAAAGATAAATCACTATTGCAACGGACATTATTAGATACAGATGACCATTTAATTTCCAAGATGTATAAAATACTATTGATGATTTATACAAAACAAGATCAAATTAAACCTACGTTGATAACATGGGCACAGACATTAGGGCATAATATACTATGGAACAGATGGGAAAAATTGTGGTCTAAGGATATGAAGCTTTTGCTTTCACAATCATTAAGGGAAAACATTTATAAGATGATATGGAGATGGTATTTGACTCCAAAAAAATTAGCAAAAATGTATGGAACTATGTTGTCAAAATGTTGGAAATGTCAAAGGGAAGTTGGTTCCTTCCACCATATTTGGTGGACATGTGAAAAAGCAAAAAACATTTGGGATATGATCTATAACGAATTTAGATTGATTTTACAGCATAACATCCCTAAAACACCGGAAATGATGTTGCTAAGTATTGTACCAGATACTATAATAACTCAGAGATCTTTTTTAGTATATGCCACCACAGCAGCAAGATTGGTGTATGCAGCAAAATGGAAAATGTCCGAAGTACCGGACAAGATGGACTGGATAAATAAAATGATGGAACTAGCAGAAATGGCTAAATTGACAGCATTAATAAATCAAAAGGACAACGGGGGATTTGTGGGGGAATGGGAGGCATGGAGAATGTACTGTGGAAATGAATTTAACTTAGCAAATATCCAAGGATTTGAATTAATTTGAATGTATAGGTTTATAAGCGTGTTATTATTAGTTTTTAAACGTTGAAATATATGATATAATCCTAGGATAAAGAATGATTTAAACTAGAAAATATATGCAAAGTGAAGTACTAAGAGTATAAACGGATAGAGGAGGATGGTGGGGAAGTCAATATTTTTCTTTTCTTTTTTTTGGTATTGATTAAATTAGTAATGTTTATATCTTTTTAAATCAATATAATACATATTGTTTTGATATTATTAAAAATAATAAAAAATCTTTTTTAAAAAAACATTTGAAGGGGGGCCCCTCTAACGCCCCCTTGCCTCTTAGTGCCCTTCTAGGTAATCCCACCGCCCCCTGGGGGTGGTACTGCCCACTTTGGGAACCACTGGTTAAAGGGAACACAAGGAGGAGAAATTGGACTTTAGCTGGCTATTAGCCTAATTTCCCCCCTCATTTCTCCTCCACACGCAACCTGCTGGATGACCTTGGGCTAGTCACAGTTCTCTCCGAACTCTCTCAGCCCCACCTACCTCACAAGGTGTCTGTTGTGGGGAGGGGAGGGGAAGGATATTGTAAGCCGCTTTCCTTAAAGGTAGAGAAAAGCAGGGTATAAAAACCAGCTCTTCTTCTTCTCTAGCCCTGGATGGAGGATTCTTTGGCATTACATCTCCACTGCGCTCCCTCTGCAAACTCTACCCTCTTTATCCTCTTCCCCCAAACCTCCTGGCATTTCCCAACCCAGAGTTGGCTCCCCTACCTCCAAGTTCAATATGGTATAAGCTTTTAAGGGCTCTCATCAGTCCTCCTCTGTGGAATTTCTCCCTGGGTTTGCAGTCAGTGTTACTAGAAATATCAGTTGTTTCCACATGGGGGTGATTCTGCATTTTTTTAAAATGTGTGTTATTTGCAGTCTACCTTTCTCATTGAGAGGCATTTGTTTCTTAAAACTACAGGGGTTGCTTCTATTATTTCAGGGGTTTTTAAACCCCCCAATGTTTTGTTTGGTTTAGAGTTTCCTGCAAAGCTGGGGCTTTTTCGGATTAGTACAAAGAAACGTTCTTGTCTGTTCATGGCTCCAGTTTCTGGATTTAAGTATCCGCAGATCTGGCTGTGTTTGTCGCATGCTTCTGCAACATTAGAAGTAATAAGTTGAATGGAAATCCCTGAAGACCGACCCCTTCTGTGCTGAAATGTTCCCTCTCCACACGAAAAAGGTTAGTTTTGATGGGGTCTCTTTAATCTTTTGGGTTCTGTTGTTGTTGGTTTTTTTGCTTTGACAAATAATGGAATAATAAGAGAGCAGAAGTGAGTGACTCTTTTCATCCATAGCCTCTGAACACTTTGAACCCCAAAGAGTCCTGGTGGTGGGTTTAATTAGCATCACAGGAAAAACACTGCCTTTGATCCTAATTAATCACATCACCAAGGGCTTTTTAAACTGCAAAGTGGGGGGGGGGGTAGAGCTCTTAATATTTTATAATGTCTGGAATGGGGAGGGGGATGCGGCTTGGCCCGGCCCTTCTCCAGACCCTCCCTTTCAGCCCCAGAAGGGAGAGATCAGTTCACCGGGAGAAAATGGACGTTTTGGCCATTGGACTCTATGGCATTGAAGACCCTCCCCGAACCCCACCCTCCTCAGGCTCTGCCCCAAAAACCTCCCGCCGGTTGAAAAGAGGGACCTGGCAACCCTACTGCCTACATGCCATTGGGAGCTCCCTTCTGCCATTGATTCATGCCTCCCTCGTGTTCCCTCTGCACGCCTGTGTCCGTCAGACATGATGCCTCCCTTCTGACTCACCTTCCCAGGGAGTTCCTGCCCATCGCCTTCCTCAGCCCTTGCAGCTAAGGCTGGGCCCTTTCCCAGTTCGAGGAATCCCATTATGCAGGCGAAGCCCGGCGCCAGGGAGACAGCAGAGTGATGCCGACGCCAAGCTGAAGCTGTGCCACCAAGGCAGGGGGACGCCATAGTGCGGGCGCCATAGCTGGCAAGCAAGGCACCTGGGCACCGGAAGGCCAGCGCAGAAGGCCTTCCTGGCTCTCACACCGTGTGCCAATCTCACGCTGCCTCTCCTTGAAAGGTTCATGGGCTTGTAGCTGAAAACAGACCCAGTTTCGGTAGGGTTGCCAACTTGTGGATGGGAAACGCCTGGAGATTTTGAGGTGGAACCCGGAGAAGGAAGGGTTTGCGGAAGGGAGGGAGCTCAGCAGGATATAATGCCGTTTTCCACCCTCAAGTTACTCGGCCTGCAGCTTGCGTGCAGCCAAGACACACCTTTTCGGCTGCATTCAGTCGCAACTCGGCATTGATGTTAAGTTATGGCATGCTTATGCTGCAGGAAAGCTTAATAGTTAGAGTATGTCTTGCCCCAGGGAACTATGAGAACCGTAGTTCTGTGAGGGAGGGTTAGAGAATTCCCTGGTGTATCAAACACCCCGAGATGGATTGCCTTTAGGGTTGCCAGGTCCGGGTTGGGAAATACCTGGAGATTATGGGGTTGGAGCCTGAGGAGGGCAGGGTTTGAAGAGGGAAGGGACTTCAGTGCCATAGAGTCCAAGTGCCAAAGCGGCTATTTTCTCCAAGGGAACTATTGCCTGGAAATCAGTTGTAATAGCAGGAGATCTCCAGCTACCCCCTAATTGCCTTACCAAATTATGGTTTGCAGGGAGCCTTGACAAACATTTGGTAAGGCAATTAGGGTTGCCAACCTCCAGGTGAGGATGGGAGATTTCCCAGAATTACAGGTGATCTCCAGACTACAGAGACCAGGTCCCCTGGAGAAAATGGCAGCTCTGATCTTGATGACATCACATCCTCAAGCCTTTCCCCAAACCCTGAACTCCCCAAACCTGCAAGAATTCCCGATGCAGAGTTGGCATCCCTAGCTGGAGAGAAGAGGTGCTTGTTCCATTGTTGTTCCCATGGTGATCCAGCAGGAGGAGCAGCAGAGGAAGAGAAACCGGCAGTCGACTCTGGTAGTGCCATATCCGGATTTTGAAGCACAAAACCAGACAGGCTTCTTAATGTCTGGCAGCCATAGCTCTGCCCCTCTCACCCTTCCCAAGTGTCCTTTTCCTCCAGGGCCGGCCCTAGATATGTGGGGGTGGGGGGTTCTGGAAGCAGAACATCCATTTGGTTTTATTAACAATGGCATGAGAACATAAGGAAAGCCCTGCTGGATCAGGCCAAAGCCCATCAAGTCCAGCAGTCTGTTCACACAGTGGCCAACCAGGTGCCTCTAGGAAGCCCACAAACAAGACGGCTGCAGCAGCATTTATCCTGCCTGCGTTCCAAAGCACCTAAGATAATAGGCATGCTCCTCTGATCCTGGAGAGAACAGGTATGCATCATGACTAGTATCCATTTGGACAAGTAGCCATGGATAGCCCCATCCTCCATAAGAACATAAGAAAGGCCCTACTGGATCAGACTCAGGCCCATCAAGTCCAGCAGTCTGTTCACACAGTGGCCAACCAGGTGCCTCTAGGAAGCCCACGAACAAGATGACTGCAGCAGCATTATCCTGCCTGTGCTCCATGGCACCTAATAGAATAGGCCTGCTCCTCTGATCCTGGAGAGAATAGGTATGCATCATGACTAGTAGTCATTTGGACTAGCAGCCATGGATAGCCCCATCCTCCATACGAACATAAGGAAAGCCCTGCTGGATCAGAACAAGGCCCGTCAAGTCCAGCAGTCTGTTCACACAGGGGCCAACCAGGAGCCTCTAGGAAGCCCACAAACAAGACGATTGCAGCAGCACCATCCTGCCTGTGTCCCACAACACCTAATATAATGGGCATGCTCCTCTTATCCTGGAGAGAATAGGCATGCATCACAACTAGGATCCATTTTAACTAGTTGCCATGGATAGCCCTCTCCTCCACAAATATGTCCACTCCCCTCTTAAAGCCTTCCAAGTTGGCAGCCCTCACCACATCCTGGGGCAGGGAGTTCCACAATTAGACTATGCGTTGTGTGCAGAAATTCTTCCTTTTATCTGTTTTGAATCTCTCACCCTCCAGCTTCAGCAGATGACCCCGCGTTCTGAGAGAGGAAGAAAAGCTTCTCCCTGTCCACTCTCTCCACACCATGCATTATTTTATAGACCTCTATCATGTCTCCCTTTAACCGCCTTTTTTCTAAGCTAAACAGCTCTAAGCATTTCAACCGCTCCTCATAGGGCAGCCCCCCCCCCCGTGATACGCTGGCAACCTTTGGTCCAAGTCCGCTACCTGAGAACAATAAAACCTTGTAAAGAGGTCACTTCTGACATCCTCTCCTGCCTCCCCCTTCGTATTATTTGCTAGCAACCATTCAAAACATCATGAGCAAATTGACCCTCTTTTAAGCGCTCAGACTGTGGGTTCCCCCCATTCTCGGAACACCACCTGATGCGTAGGTTCTGCCTCCTTATCTAAGATGTGGCCGTTATTCAGATTGGTTTGAGGATTAGATGAATGCGATGTTACAAACTGCGCGCAGGGATGGGACAGACCGGGGTTGTGTGTGCGTTAATGTTTGATTTCCAGGATTTCACTGGCTTTGAAACTGCCCTACTGAGAATCGGGAAATCAGGATCCCATGACGAAGCAGGGTTGGCCCCGCTGGAGGCTGTATCAAAGAGCTTTTGTGCGCGCAGCGCGGGAATCCTGTCGCCACGACCCCACCCACCCGGCAAGTGACTCATGGGCACATTGCTGGCATCTGACTCATCGCTGGGCAACCCTTCTCTCCCGCCCCGCTCTGCCTTCCCATGCTTACCCGGTGCCAGCAGTCGCTGCTACAGAACCGGGGAGCAGTATATGTAATGTGCGTGCATGCCCTGGGATAAAAGAAAGACGTCTGGGACACAGACCCGTAGCATTCGGCGTAGAAAAAAGTGTCTGTATGTGCATTTGTCCTGGGGGCACCCCACTTGGGAGCAGCTGGCACAAGAACCCGACTTTGGACCAGGACCCAGCTTGCGCCCCCTCGGAGGGCACAGTCCTCTGAATGTGGGGGGTGTATGATATGTGGTGGTCCAACTTTTCTTTTTGGGGCGCAGAGCTTTTAAATTGTCCTCAATATCATCTAGGAACTAGGAGCTGTGAATAAGGAACTGGGAACCAACTGGGAACCAACTTCAGCCTCCTGTCCCATGCAGCCCTACCAAGGCCCAGGGCCCTTCCAGAGTCTGAGTCACCACCGGGCGATCTCTCCGTGGCTCTGCTCAGCTGGTTCGCTCATACCCGCTCCCCCGATTATCAACATTCCCTGCTCAGACATCCAGATCTCTCGACGGCAAGGGGAGACCCTGCAAGCCTTCCTACGGGCATCTCACGGCAGGCACATGTTATGCCAGTGCTCTACCAGCTGCGCTGGCTCCAGCTGGAGGATCGGGTCAGCTTCAAGGTGCTGGTTAAGAGCGGTGGTTAGAAGAGGCGGACTCTGATCTGGAGAGCTGGGTGTGATTTCGCACTCTTCCACGTGACCAGAGGACTCTGATCTGGAGAGCCAGGTTGGTGTCCCCCACTCCTACACACAAAGTCAGCTGGGTGACCTTGGGCTAGTCACAGCTCTCTCAGCCTTACCTACCTCACAGGTTGTCTATGGTGGGGAGGGGAAGGGAAGGTGATTGTAAGCCAGTTTGAGTCTCCCTTAAGTGATAGAGAAAGTCGGCATATAAAAACCAACTCTTCTTCTCCTTCCCTTTAAAGCCTTACATGGTCTGGGACCTTTGTACCTGTGGGGCCGCTAGGGTTGCCAACCTCCAGGTACTAGCTGGAGACCTCCTGCTATTACAACTGATCTCCAGCCAACAGAGACCTGTTCATGCGGAGAAAATGGCCGCTTTGGCAATTGGACTCTATGGCATTGAAGTCCCTCCCCTCCCCAAACCCCGCCCTCCTCAGGCTGTGCCCCAGAAACCTCCCGCCTGTGACGAAGAGGGACCTGGCAACCCTAGGGACCGCCTCTCCTGGTATGCTCCCCAGAGAACTCTTCGTTCATCAAACACCAACCTTCTGGTGTTCTCCGGCCCAAGGAGAGTCCGGCTGGTCTCAACCAAAGCCAGAGCCTTCTCTGCCCTGGCCCCTGCCTAGTTGGAGTAGCCTCTCTAGTAAGACAAGGGCCCTGCGGGACCTCAGATTGTTCTGCAGGGCCTGTAAAACAGAGCCATTCTGCCAGGCCTATGGTTGAGGCCAGCTGCGGTTCCTTTTTCTGTAAATGCTGGCCTCCCCAACCCCCCCACTATTTCTAAGTGCTGTTTTAAATGTTTTATTTTATTGTACACTGTATTATTATGTGAGCTGCTCTGAGCCTGGCCTAGGCTGGGGAGGGTGGGGTAGAAATTTAACAAATTAAATAATAATAATAAATAAAACCCAGTTTTCTCCTAGGTGACCGGCTTTGAACAGGTCCAGAGCAAATAGTTGCATCAAACACCACCCCCCAAGGAAAGAAATAACAGACATCTAGAGGCACTTAGAGTTGCCAACCTCCAGGTGGGAACTGGAGTGCTCCCAGAACCACAACTGATCATCAGCCAACAAAGATCAGTTCCTTCAGACTTCTGAGGGTAGACTCCATGGCATTATACGTTGCTGAGGTCCCTGCCCTCCCCAGGCTTCACCCCCAAATCTCCAGGAATTTCCCAACCCGCAGTTGGCAACCTTAACTTGAAGAATTGGACAGAAGAGACAAGCGAGACCCTGTATGGACTCCTTGCTCCAGTTGGCCAAACTACTGAGCTTAATGTGGTGGAAAGGGCCATCAGGTTGCATCCAATTTATGGCGACCCTGTAGGGTTGTCAAGGCAAGAGACATTCAGAGGCCATTTCTTGTCTCTGCCCTCCTTAGCTCCAGAGATCTGACAAGATCGGGCTAGCCTGGGCCATCCATGTCAAGGCAAGAGAGGAACAGAGGTGGTTTGCCATTGCCTGCCTCTGCATGGTGACCCTGGACTTCCTTGAGGGTCTCCCATTCAAGTACTAACCAGGGCCCACCCTGCTTAGCTTGAGATCTGACGAGATCAAGCTAGCCTGGGCCACCCAGGTGAAGGCAGGAGACGAACAGAGGTGGTTTGCCATTGCCTGCCTCTGCATAGCGACCCTGGACTTCCTTGGGGGTCTCCCATTCAAGTGCTAACCAGGGCCAACCCTGCTTCACTTCAAAGATTAGTCTAGCCTTGGCCATCCAGGTCAGGGCACAGAGCGCAGAACTTGGACAGAGATAGGGAGGGGACCCTATGACTCCCTTCCACTATGCTGGATCCTACGACTCTCTTCTGCTAAGTCTTTCTCCAAGGGAGAAAGACCTCCTCTGATGGAAAATGGATTTCTCTGATGGAGAAAGGCTTCCTCTGATGGTGAAAAGTCTCGTTGTTGCTTTTGCTGATGTCGAAGGAAACCTTCTCAATAGGAGAAAGACGTAATGGAAGGAACTCATCCCTTCCAAGCCTAGATGTTACAAGAATCACAGAACTCCTGTCACAATGTTGTTTTTCTCCACCCTTCTTGGTAACGCAACCCATGACGTAACTTTATGGCACCACATAGTTCCTTGACCACCACTCGAAGTTCCTAGGAAGAGACTCTCCATAGTCATAGTGAAAATGGATCAATTGAGCACATCATGACTAGTTTAGTAGGTAAGAAGAAGGGTGGGCAGAGAGCGGTTCCTGTTGGCAACAGAGGATAGTACTTGCAATAATGGATATACATTACGGGCAGAAAGGATATTAGGAAGAATTTCTTTAGAGAAAGAGTTGTTCAGCTGTGGAATCGGCTGCCTAGGGAGGTGGTGAGCCCCCCCTCGCTGGCAGACTTCAAGCAGAGGTGGCACAAGGACTTGTCAGGGATGCTCTAGGCCAGTGATGGCGAACCTTTTACAGACTGAATGCCCAAACTGCAACCCAAAACCCACTTATTTGTTGCAAAGTGCCAACACTTTGTGCAGGGAAGGGGGCAGGAGCTTTGAACTGCTCCACACTGCCTGCTGACAGCGCAAAGTGGTTCAAGGCCCCTGCCGCCCAGCTGGGCGGCGGGGAGTGCAGGGAAGGGGGTGGGAGCTTTGAAGGGAAGGGGGCGGGAGCCACGCGTGCCGGCAGAGAGGGCTACGCGTGCCGGAGTCGGCACGCGTGCCATAGGTTCGCCAACACGGCTCTAGGCTGATCCTGCATTGAGCAGGGGGTTGGACTAGGATGGCCTCTATGGCCCCTTCGAACTCTATATGAGTCTAAGGCTGTGAGAAGAAGTTTTGGGCCTGATTCCAATATACTGGGTATTGCAATGTAAGGAAATTATATTAGAATGCGGAAATTTTGCAGGGGTGGGGGAGGCAAATCCATGCAAGGAAGCAGGAGGGAAAAGACTACTCTTCTGCTTGTGTCTTTCTTGCAAAACCACCCTTCATAATAGTATTCCCAGGTATTCACAAGGGGAGGAGAAGTATCAAGGTGAGATCTCTCGCCTGCATCCCTGTAGCTTTTGAAACAGTTTGGCACAATATCAATGAGCAGTCTAAACAAATGTAATCCGGATTGTGTCATCTCTTAGATACACAAATGCCTTTTCCCCATCTAAGAAATGATAGGCCCAATCCATATGTACAGTGTGGTGTAGTGGTTAAGAGCAGTGGTTTGGAGCAGTGGACTCTGATCGGGAGAACCGGGTTTGATTCCCCACTCCTCCACATGAGAGGCGGAGGCTAATCTGGTGAACTGGATTTGTTTCCCCACTCCTACACATGAAGTCAGCTGGGTGACCTTGGGCTAGTCACACTCTCTCAGCCCCATCTACCTCACAGGGTGTCTGTTGTGGGGAGGGGAAGGGGATTGTAAGCTGGTTTGAGTCTCCCTTAAGTGGTAGAGAAAGTCGGCACATAAAAACCAACTCTTCTTCTTCTTTTTCTTCTTCACTCAGTGAAGTTTGCTACCAGAGGCAGATTGTTCAGTTGGCTTTAAGGAGCGGGGGCATCTAAAGTGTTTATTGATAAAGAGTTTTATGGTTTTTATTTCTAGTTTCTTCTCGAGCACAGAAATAAAAGCATACTGGTCTCGTGCCACGAAAGCCCTCTGGGTGATCTTGGACCAGTCACACTCTCTCAGCCTGTCCTACCTCATAGGGTTGTTGTGATGATAACATCAAGGAGAGGAGAACGATAAGCTGCTTTGGGTCCCCTTTGGGGAGAAAGGTGGGGGTATAAATGAAGTAAATAAATAAATTGGGCTCAACTGGGCTTCAGCATAAACCCAACAGTATTTATTTATATTTCAATATTTATAGCCCGTCTTTCCTTGGGGCGCAAGGTGCATTATAAATCACTATTTAAAACATACAAGATAAACTCCAGATTATCCCCCCCAGGTGTATTCACCAGACATTTGGCCCTTTCCACTGAGTTGTTGGCATTCAGAGAATCCTAGAGTTGGAGGGGACCCCCAGGGTCATCTAGTCCAACCCCCTGCGCAATGCAGGAAATCCACAACTACCTCCCCCCCCACACCCCCAGTGACCCCTACTCCATGCCCAGAAGGATTCTCCCATAGGGAATCCTTCCTGCTTCAGCCCCAGCCTTGCATGCATCGGACGCGGCCCCCCCTGGAAGAGAGGGGGGGGCACAACCCCTCTCTGCAAGCGCAAAGCCGCCGGCGAGGCGCGCGCGGGCCAGGCTGCCGCCGCCGCCTGGCCCGGGCCCAGCCCTTGGCCGCCGGCCAGGCGAGGACGGTGAGTCACCCCCGCGGTGAGTCACCCCCGCGCGGCGGCGTTTGCAATCACGGCGTCGCCGGGCAACTGCAAAACACAACGGGCGCGGGGGTGGGTGGGAGGAGAGAAAGTGCGCCCCCTCCCCTCCCCGCCCCTCGGCCAGGCTGGGGGCCGGGACGGAGGGAGGGGGCCACCCCTCTTTCCTGGAAGTCAGGAAGGGGAAAGGGGGGGGGTCTCATTCCTCTCCCTCCCTTAGCGCCTCCTTTGACCGTACATGGCTGCTTGTCTTCAGGAATGAGGTTGATCCCTTTGGGAAAGCATCCTCTGAAGCTCCTGGCAAGCGCAGAGATGTGCCTCTTTGCGTGTGTTTTACGGGCGGGGTTGCCAGCCTCCAGGCGGCGCCTGGAGATCTCCCGCTATTGCAGCGGGTCAACAGACGGCCAAGATCAGCCCCCCCTGGAGAAAACGGCTGCTTTGGAAAAGGGGGGCTCTATGGCCTTGTACCCCTGGTGAGGTCCCTTCCCCAACCAGACCCCGCCCTCCCAAATCTCCACCCCCCAAATCTCCAGGTATGCTTTCACGGTCAGAGTTCATTGGTTCTTGTAGGTTATCCGGGCTGTGTGACCGTGGTCTTGGTATTTTCTTTCCTGACGTTTCGCCAGCAGCTGTGGCAGGCATCTTCAGAGGAGGAACACTGAAGGACACCAAGACCACGGCAACACAGCCCGGATAACCTACAAGAACTCCAGGTATTTCCTAAGTCAGAGTTGGCAACCCTAGTTGCTGGGTTCTGGCAAAGCAGCAGGGAGCATGGCAGCCTAGGGAACGTAGGGTTGCCCACTCCAGCCGGCACATTTCTCAGAGAGTTCGGGATGGTGTCCGCAGTGGGGAAAATCTGAGAAGGGTTTCACCTCGAATCCTTGGTGTGGTGGTTCTGGACATCTAAAATCCAAATGCACTGGTTACCGCATGTCCCGTTTTTGTGACTACGCTCTGTGCAGAAGGCAGCTCCGTGTGTTCACGGGCCCTTTCCCAGCCACCCACATCAACCTACGTCAAGAGCTGCAGAGCATCAGAGACTGTTTTTGGTTTTTTGAAACGGAAGAAGAAGAAGAAGAGTTCGTTTTTATATGCCGACTTTCTCTACCACTTAAGGGAGGTTCAAACCGGCTTACAGTCGCCTTCCCTTCCCCTCCCCACAACAGAGACCCTGTGAGGCAGGTGGGGCTGAGAGAGCTGAGACTAGATTAAGGTCACCCAGCTGGCCTCATGTGTAGGAGTGGGGAATCGAACCCAGTTCTCCAGATTAGCCTCCGCTGCTCCTGTGCAGGAATGGGGGAATCAAACCCGGTTCTCCAGATCAGAGTCCACTGCTCCAAACCACCGCACTTGCATGCATTGGACACGACCCTGAAGCCCTGGAAGAGAGAGAGAGGCAGAACCACTACACCACATTCCCAAAAACATGAGAATAGTTTTTGGGAATGGCTCCCTCTCCATCATTTCTCCCTCCTTTATGGATAACAAGGCTGGTTCATAGACCCGCCCAAAGTAGCCATCTTCCCCTGCCGGCACATCCCTGCGATGGATTCCTCCCCACCTGTCCCTGGTTGCCCTTCTCCGCCCCACACAGCCTCAGGCCCCAAGAACATGGCGTTCCCTGACCCGCTCTCTCTTTGCCAGGTGGGCAACGGGGTTTTTGGTGCGTGCCAAAACCCGTCGGATTCCATACCGCGATGCTTTCGATCTTTCACCCTCCTGTAATTAAAGGGTGGAAACTGACGAGGCTGGTTTTGCGCTTGGCCAGGAGCCCGCTTGCCTCTTTAATCCAGCGACGTGCCGGGGCGAAACACGCCGGGCTTCCTCAGATCTGCCCTTGAGCGGCAAAAACATGTGGGGCGGGAGTAGTGGGGGGTGTTGCTTTTCCCAGGGGTGCCTCCTGCAGGATTTTTTAAGGAGCGTTACCCAAAGAGGCATTCATCTAGAACCAATCGCGGGCGATGCGTGTCTTGTTCTGCGGGGAAAGGCCCTTGATCAATGCAGATTAGGATAATGGCAATAATTACCTTGCAGTTACGTTGGTCCTTTTCATCCCCCGAGATCCCAAAGCGTTTGCAAGTACCCACCCGGTACCAAGGTCCATTCACTTCTGGGGGTGGGGGGGATTGAAACAGGGTCTTTTCTGCGGTGGCACCTGTTCTGGGAAATTCCATCCCGAGCTTGCCACAGGGACTGTCTGTCCTGCCCTGTTCTTTATATTGTTCAGCGACAAGCAGAGAGTTTCCTGTTACGGTTGCCACGTCCCTCTTCGCCACTGGCGGGATGTTTTTGGGGCGGAGCTTGAGGAGGACGGGGTTTGGGGAGGGGAGGGACTTCAATGCCATAGTGTCCAATTGCCAAAGCTATATATTTTTTTTCTTTTCACCCAACCTTGGTTACCCAGCAATTGCCAAAGCTGCCATTTTCTCCAGGTGAACTCATCTCTATCGGCTGGAGATCAGTTGTAATAGCAGGAGATCTCCAGCTAGTACCCGGAGGTTAATGGAAAATGACAGCATGAAGGGCTCCTATGAAAGAACACACCGTCCAATACTTTTTTCAATTTATGCAAAAACGTATATTCTTAAATTCATCAAATAAGCATAATACACTATTTTAATATATTAATATAGTGTATTATGTTTATTTGATGAATTTAAGAATATAAGTTTTTGCATAAATTGAAAAAAAGGTATTGGACAGTGTGTTCTTTCATAGGAGCCCTTCGTGCTGTCATTTTCCATTAGCCAGTTCTATTACAGCATAGGTATTTGTTTGCATTTAGTACCTGGAGGTTGGCAACCCTATTTCCTGTCCTCTCAAGCGTTTAAAGTGGCAGGGATGCTGCTATCTAAAACAATTTCTACACCACACACTTAAGGGGGTTTAAAAGCCACACACACCCCAACCCCAGCCTAGATAGTAACATTCCCAAACCCCGCCCTCCATAGGCCCCACCCCTAAAATCTCCAGGTGTTTCCCAACCAGGCGCTGGCAATCCTAGTCAAGGGGCTGACTGTTCCACAGGCTCTCTATAGGATAGCATGTCTGTTTTTTCCTGTCCCCACAAATTCCTTTCTGCATTCGTTTCCTGTCTGTCCCGATCCCAACGAACCCTAATTTGGGGAGAGTGAGTGAGTGGAAGGCTGTCTAATGGGAGTAGGTACTAGCTGGAGATCTCCTGCTGTTACAACTGTATATGAATGTCTGTTTGCATTTGGTCTTGTATGCCAATCATTGTATTGCAAGGGGTATAGATATGGTGTTGGTTGTGTAATTCTAGGCGTGGTGTTAATGCCTTGTTTGTTTTGCTATAGGTTTAGTACTATTAGTTTAATAGGATTTATAAGTTTTTGTTGATAGTTGAAGGCGTCAATATTAAAAAGGAATTTATAGATACAGAGGCAGCGTGCCGCTTATATTGTTTCAGCCTTCCCTGATTATTTCAGCATAGGTTATTATCTTGGTTTGAACCTCCAAGTACTAGCTGGAGATCTCCCACTATTACAACTGATCTCCAGACTGATAGAGATCTGTTCCCCTGGAGAAAATGGCCACTTTGGCCATTGGACTCTATGGCACTGAAGTCCCTCCCCTCCCCAAAGCCCTCCTCGGGCTCCCGCCAGTGGCGAAGAGGGACCAGGCACCCCTACGTGGGAGACAGCCGGCTGGTTTCTTCCCTCCTGGGCAGATCACTGAGCTCCCCAAACTGCCTCCACCCTGCCAGATTCTTAAAATGGGATCGACACTTTAGGCTGGGCTCCCTGCTCCCTGGGTGGCCGCTTACACATAATGTCGTTCTCGTGCCCCAGTGACTTTGTGCTACTTCGTTCTCCAGTCAGCAACCACACAGAAGGAAAGGCGGCGCGTGAAGCATGAGAAAGATGCTCTTCTCTGGGCGCATCAGGAGCTGCACAAAGGTTCAGCATCTTCTGAAAATAATACCCTCTGCATTAGGACAAGTTTCAGAGGGCAGTAGGGTTGCCAACCTACTAGCTGGAGATCTCCTACTATTACAAATGATCTCCGGCTGATAGAGATCAGTTCCCCTGGAGAAAAGGGCTGCTTTGGCCATTGGACTCTATGGCATTGAAGTCCCTCCCCAAACCCCTCCCCTCCTCAGGCTCCACCCCAAAAACCTCCCACCAGTGGCAAAGAGGAACCTGGCAACCCTACAGGGCAGGCCATGTCGGCCTGTAGTAGAAACTAAATTTGAGTCCAGTAGCACCTTAAACTCTCCCTAGAAGCTAAAATGACTAAACTGAGGCTGTCGTACTTTGGTCACATTGTGAGAAGACAAGAGTCACTGGAAAAGTCAATCATGCTAGGAGAAGTTGAAGGCAGCAAGGAAAGAGGAAGCCCCAACATGAGATGGATTGACTCTATAAAAGCAGCCGCGGCCCTCAGTTTGCAAGATCTGAGCAAGGCTGTTAATGATAGGAAACTTTGGACTGAATGAGGCCATCCAAATACATGCCAGCCCAGGAAATTGGGCTAGACAGATGTTTGGCTTGAGGTAGCTGCACTCTTCTTGTGACTCTTAAAGACCAACAAAGCATTTCTTTTTGTTCTTTAAAAACCTCTTAATTATGGCAGGATTCCTTGAATTAGTTGTGCCCAGTGATGATGATGATGATGAAGAAGAAGAAGAAGTTGGTTTTTATATGCCAACTTTCTCTTACCACTTAAGGAAGAATCAAACCGGCTTACAATCAGCTTCCCTTCCTTTCCCCACAACAGACACCCTGTGAGGTAGGTGGGGCTGAGAGAGCTGTGACTAGCCCAAGGTCACCCAGCTGGCTTCGTGTGTAGGCGTGGGGAAACAAATCCAGTTCACCAGATTAGCCTCCACCGCACATGTAGAAGAGTGGGGAATCCAACCTGGTTCCCCAGATCAGAGTCTACCACTCCAAACCACCGCTCTTAACCACTACACCACGCTGGCTCTGATATGATTTTATTCTGATATGGTTTTATTCTCTCCCTCCACGGGTCTATGGAACTGGCAGGATTTGGTGGAGATTTTTGCCTGCTGTCCTCGGCCAAGGCGGAGGATCGTGGCTTGTTCTTGGAGTCGAGCTGCCTTTTGAAAAACAAAATTAAAAAGAAAAAGAAAATCACGGAATAAGATCTTGGATCCGAAACTTTAATAAAACATCCCGTGTTCCCACACAGATCCGGGAGGGCGTTGGTTAAACTGACATGGAATGTTTCTGGCTGGGGAAGACTCTGGATGTTTGGCGGCGGAGAAAACGCTCTGCCAATGCCACCCTTGGGCAATTCCCCACAAGAAGCAGTCGGAGCGCATAAACCAAGAGGTGCGCCCCAGAACCCCTTGCAGAAGCAGGGGGGATCCTCGGAGTACCACGTCTGAGCCGTGTGATGATGCCTCAGCTCGTCCAATACAGCTCCTCATCCCCGGATTTGCAGCAAGAAACACAGAGCTGACATGTATTTGCCTGGCCCTTCCCATCGGGCCTGTCTGTACGAGGGTTGTCAGGTCTCCCCTGGTCACCTGGGGGGGATAGAATAGAATCAAAGAGCTGGAAGGGACCACCAGGGTCATCTAGTCTAACCCCCTGTACAATGCAGGAAATCATAACAACCTCCCCCTCCCACACCCCCAGTGACCCCTACTCCATGCCCAGAAGATGGCCAAGGTTCCCTCCCTCTCACGATTTGCCTAAGGTCATAGAATCAGCATTGCTGACAGGTGGCCATCCAGCCTCTGCTTAAAAACCTCCGGGGAAGGAGAGCTCACCACCTCCCGAAGAAGCCTGTTCCACCGAGGAACCGCTCTACCTGTTAGAAAGTTCTTCCTAATGTCTAGACGGAAGCTCTTTTGATTTAATTTCAACTCGTTGGTTCTGGTCCGGCCTTCTGGGGCAACAGAAAATGATGCAGCACCATCCTCTATATGACACCCCTTCAAGTACTTGAAGATGGTTACCATATCCCCTCTCAGGATGGCAGTAGGGTGGCCTGGGAGTTGGGAAACTCCTGTAGATTTGGGGGCGTGGATCCTGGGGAGGACAGGTACCTCTGTGGGGCACAATGCCACAGATTCCACCCTCCAAAGCATCCATTTTCTCCAGGGGAACTGATCTCTGTAGTCTGGAGATAAGCTGGAATTCCAGGGGATCTCCAGGTCCCACCTGGAGGCTGGCATCCTTAGTCTGTGCAGTTGAGGGGGGCCAGAGTTGTGCATGTATAGTGGATGGGAGGGCAGAGAAATCCAAAGTAGCTCCTTCTCTCCCCACTTTTGCTCTTCACACCCACCGGGCTCCCACGCCTGCCGAAAGCCCATGATTCATCCGCGAGTTCACGCCAGGCAAAACTTTCCATCCGCACACCATAAAGTATAAAGCCAATACCAGAAAGGGAAAGGGTGTGTCAGGCCGGCAAGATTTGGAGTTGGGCGGGTGCCCTCGCGCTTTTTTTGTTTTGTTCTTTGGCATCTGCCTATCCTGAACCATGAATTGGGCGGCGTTATGTGCTGAGCGTTATGTTAGTAAATGCAAGGGAACAAGTTCTGTTTCAGGTCAGGATCCCTTCCTCCTTGTAAGTATGGGGAGCCTGTGGTTTGTTCTTTTCTCAAGTTAGGAATGGACTCTCTTTCTCTCTAGCCTTTTCATAGAAGAATCAGAGAGTTGGAAGGGACCACCTGGGTCATCTAGTCCAACCTCCTGCACAATGCAGGAAATTCACAACTACCTCCCCTCCCATACCCCCAGTGATCCCTATTCCATGCCCAGAAGGTGGCCAAGATGCCCTCCTTCTCATGATCTGCCCAAGGTCATAGAATCAGCATTGCTGACAGATGGGCCATCTAGCCTCTGCTTAAAAACCTCCAGGGAAGGAAAGCCCACCACCTCCCGAGGAAGCCTGTTCCACTGAGCAACCGCTCTACCTGTTGGAAAATTCTTCCTAATGTCTAGACGGAAACTCTTTTGATTTAATTTCCAACCGTTGGTTCTGGTCCGACCTTCTGGGGCAACAGAAAATAACTTAACACTATCCTCTCTATGACAGCCCTTCAAGTACTTGAAGATGGTCTCCCATCCAAGTATTAACCAGGACCAACCCTGCTTAGCTTCTCAGCTCAGGTCCATCCAGGCTATTTAGGCTGCTTCAAGCATCCCTGCTTTGTACCAAAACAATTGTGACAAACTAATTCGGGGTGTGTGTGACGGGACAAAGAGATAAAGACAAGGAAAACAAAGGAAAGCAACAAGCTGGGGTAATTGACCCGTATTTTGAGTGCAACGGAGTAAGCCATGCATTACAGTGTATGTAAAAGCGTTAAGTGCCGTGAAGTCCTTTCCCACTTACGGCGACCCTTGGGATTAACGACCTCCAAAATGTCCTATCCTTGATAGGAAAAAAAATGCGCAAAGCACCAGAGGTTACAAGGTATTTACTAACTTGTAGCTACTCCAGATTTTACAAAATAGTAGTAACAACAGGAGTCTGGGGTGAGGCTTTCGGTGTATTTTGTACATGTTAAAAGTGGAGTGGTAAGCTGCAGTTTGGCAGTCCAAGCTCTGCTCACAACCTGCGTTTGATCCCGACAGAAGTCAGTTTCAGATAACCAGCTCAAGGTTGACTCAGCCTTCCATCCTTCGAAGGTTAGAAAAATGAGTAGAATCATAGAATCATAGAGTTGGAAGGGACCACCAGGGTCATCTAGCCCAACCCCCTGCACAATGCGGGAAATTCAAAACTACCTACCCCCCAACACCCCCAGCGACCCCTACTCCATGCCCAGAAGAGGGCCAAGATGCCCTCCCTCTCATGAACTGCTTAAGGTCATAGAATCAGCATTGCTGACAGATGGCCATCTAACCTCTGCTTAAAAACCTCCAGGGAAGGAGAGCCCACCACCTCCCGAGGAAGCCTGTTCCACTGAGGAACCGCTCTGACTGTACTTAGCTTGCTGGGGGTAAAGTGTAGACGACTGGGGAAGGCAATGGCAACACCCCCCTTAAACGTAGTCTGCCTAGTAACTTGTAAACAAGTTATATGTAATCGTTGTGTGATATTTGTATCAGTTATACTTCTGTTTGTTGTTGAATTTCAAGGTTACAGTCCGAAGAAGAATATCGAAATGGGATACTAGCAGGCAGACCTGTCACTCTTATGGTTCGGTGTTATATTATCAAAGCTTTTGCTTTTTGCGTTTGCTCATTATTTGTATACTGTAATACATGTTTTGCTATTTATTTGAACCTCTGTTGTTACTACTATTTTGCAAAATTCTGGAATAGCTACAAGTTATTAGATAAACGCCTTGTAACCTCTGGTGCTTTGCATGTTTTTTTTCCTGTCTTCTATCAAAGTTTCTCCCCCTTCTTTCCCCCTTTTTTTCTATTCTTAATAGCCCTGCTCAGCTCTTGCAAATCGAGAGCTGTGGCTTTCTTTATTGATTCAGTCCCTCATGTTGGATCTTCCTTTTTTCCTGCTGATGTCCACTTTTCCTAGCATTCTTGTCTTTTCTAATGACTCTTCTCATGATGTGACCAAAGTATGTTAGCCTCAGTTTGGTCATTTTAGCTTCTAGGGAGAGTCCAGGCTTGATTTGATCAGGAACGCACGTATTTGTCTTTTTGGCAGCATCCATAAAACTCTCCTCCAACGCCACATTGCAAATGAATCAACTTTCTTCCTGTCAGCTTTCTTCACTGTCCAACTTTCACACCCATACGTAGTAATGGGGAATATTACAATACTGAAGAGAAACCCTCCTGTAGACGGTTGCAAAGCCTTTTCCAAGTCTGCCTTTAAATCACACCGGGTGAATGTACCTAGGATGTTTTGTGGTTTCTTTTTATTTGAATTTCACGCCGGTGTTTTAGCACGAGTAAGAACACCTCCGAGTTCCTCCCCGTCTGCTTCTGATATTAGAACATAAGAACATAAGAAAAGCCCTGCTGGATCAGACCGAGGCCCATCGAGTCCAGCAGTCTGTTCATACAGGGGTCAACCAGGTGCCTCTAGGAAGCCCACAAGCAAGATGACTGCAGCTGCATTACCCTGCCTGCGTCCCACAGCACTTAAGATAATAGGCCTGCTCCTCTGATCCTGGAGAGAAGAGGTATGCATCATGACTAGTATCCATTTTTGCTAGAAGCCATGAATACTCCTCCCTTCCATGAATATGTCCACTCCCCTTGTTTTTTAAAATGAAATAGGGCTGGCAAATGATCAACAATTAATCAGCTACTGATGAATTGATCAGTTTGTCAATTCCTTTTGAATCCACCGGTCCAGGTGCCTGTACTGAGATTCCAGAGGCTAGAAAACACATTCTGTGCTGTCACACAAAGGAGGGGCTGTGGCACAGTGGCAGAGCATGTCCTTGGCATGCAGAAGGTCCCAGGTTCAATCCCCGTTCATCTCCAATTAGAAGCATCAGGCAGAAGGTGATGTGAAAGGCCTCTGCCTGAGATCCTGGAGAGCGGCTGCCAGTCAGAGTAGACGATACTGACACTGACAGTCTGATTCAATATCAGGCAGCTTCATGTGTTCATGTGTCACTCCTTGTGAACAAGAAAGAGAATACTTCATCCTTCAAGGTGCTGAATAGGGTTGCCAACCTCCAGGTGGTGCCTGGAGACCTCCTGGAATTACAACTCATCTCCAGATGACTGAGATCAGTTCCCTTGAGGAAAATGGCTGCTTTGGAGGGTGGACTCTGTGGCATTACACCCCAGTGAGATCCCAACCTTCCCCAAACCCAACCCCAGACTCCACACCCCCCCCAAATCTCCAGTAATTTCCCAACCTGGAGCTGGCAACCCTAGTAGGTGACGGTCGGCTCTGGACTCAGCGCGGGATATCCTTCGCCCAAAGAGCCGCAAACAGGCTTTGGCTCTCGGAGGGCTCTGCTACATCCCATAATAGTCAAAACAATACCCCCCTCCGTACAATACCCTCCCCCCCCCCCACCCCACGCATACATAGCATGGCTGACTCAGCCATGAGGAATGCGTCCTGTCTGGGCGTGTGGGAGAGCTGACTGCCATACCAGGCTCCGAGACCCTGGCGTCTGCGAAGAGTAATTACCTAGAAAGGGCATCTCTTGCTTTTGGAGCGCCAGGGCGGCCTGCCAGCCAGCAACAGCAGCGGTGGGGGGTGCGGGCGCCTCTCTGGAAGGCAGGGAAAACTCATTCTCAGCCACTGCCTCCAAATGGTCCCACCTCCTGCCCAGCATTTTAGGTCTGCTGTATTCTTTCTCCAGCTGGAAGCGTCGGAAGGGGCCGATAAATCGCCGCCGGCCAAATGTACAGAGGCCGACGAGCCCAGCTCCGAAATGAGAGAGGGGGGATCTGGGCCAAAGTGGGTACAAGCTGCAAAAGTGAGGACGGAACGTGGCATCCACCGAGACTCCCCAGCGGCGAGCAGCTCAGCTGTCCTATGCCCGGGCGTGCCAGCGTCCATCTGGAGCCCATGGAACAAGTTGTACTTCTGACGGGCCAGGCACAGAGCGGTGGATGAAGCCGAGGTGGAAGGCCTGACTGCTGGCCTGCGTCCTGCCTGAAGAAACAAGACCGGCGTCACGTGGGGGGCTGCCATTTGGTCTGAGCCTGAAGTAAAGCATCAGGGGATGCTACCAGGTCCATGAATTTAGGCCCCAACGAGATGTGATGTTAGACTCTGACACACATCTCTTGTTCAAGAGCTAGATTCGAGTCCAGTAACGCCCGAGGCAGGGTTGCCAACCTCCAGTTTGGTCCTCAAGATCTTCCAGAATCTCAGTTGATCTCCAGACCAGAGATCAGTTCCCCCGGACAAAATGGCTGCTCTGGAGGGTGGACTCTATGCCGAGGTCCCTCCCCTCCCCAAACCCCACCGTCCCCAGGCGCCACCCTAAAATCTCAAGGAATTTCCCAACCTGGACTTGGCAACCCCACCTTAGAGACCAATGCGATTTTCAGTGTATAAGCTATCAAGAGTCCAAGCTCTCTTTGTCAGATGCCAAAGGAACCTTTGACTCTCGAAAGCTCATACCCTGAAAATCTTGTTGATCTGTAAGGTGCTAGTTGCTGTAGAACCATTGGCTGGAGATCAGTTGTAACAGCAGGAGATCTCTAGCCAGTACCTGGAGGTTGAGAGAATAAATAGTACTAGGCTCTATAATGCAAACAAACTTCTCATGTACCAGGCTAGTATATTCAGTCCATTTCAGAGGTATCCTTTCTGGGAACCTCTGAAATGGACTGAATATACTAGCCTGGTTAGGAAGAAGAATTTATTGTACATGAGAACCAAGACGAACGGCTGAAGAAGCTGCTATCGCAGCAGCGAAAACGCGAAGTTTATCTGGGCCGCGTTCTCGTCTCTTATTTATCTTGACGATAATTCTTAAAGTAGTTCGAGTCAATATTGACTGATTGTAATAAGTCCGTGACATTTTTGTACAGTACCAAGCAGCCTTTTGGAGCTGTATTGTATGTGTTGTTGTTCCGTTTGTAATCGTTTGTAATTGTTCGTTTTCACACTATTTGCACTTTTTGTTCAATAATACAAGTTTGTTTGCATTATAGAGCCTAGTACTATTTATTCTCTCAGCTTTGCATTTTGGTACTTGTGCATTTTTCTCCAGTACCTGGAGGTTGGCAACCCTAACTCTTAACCACTACACCACACTGGCTCTCAAGAAGAATCTTGAAACAAGAAATTCATTTCCCTTTGGAGGGGTGCGCTCATGCAAACACAGACACCTCGCTTGTGATCCTGCTCCTGGAAAGGGCTTTCAGATCCTCTTCCAGCATGCAATGACCCTCCGTGCCTTCTGAACACAAAGACGGGAAAGGCACATAGCACTAGGTCCTTGTGCATTCCCGGGAATTCACTAGCAATGGCCAAGGGAGCAACGGTCGCCTCTCTCTGCCCAGACACCTCTTTACAGGGCTCCTCCTGTTTTACTGGCCGCTGCTTGTGAAGAAGTGGGCCGTAAATGCCGACCCCCCCCCCCTTGGAGGTGGGTCTCTTTCCTCTTCCTGAGAAAGGACCACCAATAAAGGTCCTCCGGCTGCCCGGAGACTGGGCTGATTGTCCCCTCGTCCTCTCCTCCAGCTCGTGAACAGCCTTTTCCCAGCACCCTGGGGGGTTCCCAGATGTGCTGTTGACATTTTACTGGCCTCCAAGAAAAATGGCGGGCATCTGCCTTCTTATTAAAGGCCCGAGTTACGAGCTTCTCTCAGTCAACACAAAGGCGGTGGCGGATTCCTGAGAGGGCCAGATGTCCCTGGTTTCAAGGGCCGCTCTGGCTTCGGTGCTCTTATTTCTGAGCTTCAGAGCTCCAACAAACCGAGGAGATCCTCCGATCAGAACCCACCACCCCCTCCAGCGAATGCCAAGGCCTGTCTTTGTGTAATAGACCTCTACACCAGAATGCACTGCCCAGCTCCAGTTACAAAGAACAGGAATTTGCATTCGAAACCAAGTTGCCCTGGCTAAGGTGGCACTTTGTGATCCTGGAACGCTTCCACCCTGCCACCCCGAACCTAGGGTTGCCAACCTCCAGTAGGGCCTGCTACTTTCTCCTAGTATATTACAACTGATCTACCTTCAGGTACCACACTATAGTACATGGGCGCTGTCCTCCCCAGGCTCCATCCCCAAATCTCCAGGAGTTTCCAAACCTAGATCTGGAAACCCTACACCTCCCACACCCTAGGATTGCTAACCTCCAGGTACTGGAAAAGATCCAAACAGCACTACAAAATAATTTTAACCAGAAATAAGTTTATCTAAGTGCAGCATATTTTGCTGGACTGTTTTGCATACTGTATAGATATTGCTGTTTGTGTTTCCTTTGTATATAGTTTCACTTTTTTGCACTTCTGCACTTAGATAAACTTATTTCTGGTTAAAATTATTTTGTAGTGCTGTTTGGATCTTTTCCATTATCTATACAGCACTGAGCCTTTATTCTCTCCAACCTCCAGGTACTAGCTGGAGATCTCCTGCCATTACAACTGATCTCCAGCCGACAGAGATTTCATTCGGAGTAAATGGCCGCCTTGGCAATTGGACTCTATGGCATTGAAGTCCCTCCCCTCTCCAACCCCCGCCCTCCTCAGGCTCCGCCCCAAAAACCTCCCGCCAGTGGCGAAGAGGGACCTGGCAACCCTACGTCACCCACCGGTGGCCAGGGGATACCTGGCAACTTTAGAGGGCGGGTTTTGGGGAGGGGAGGTGTCTTAGCAGAGCAGAATGCCATCCAGTCCATCCTCCAAAGCTACTATTTCCTCCAGGGGAACTAATCTCTGTGGTCTGAAGATCAGTGGTAATCCCAGGAGCTCTCCCGTCCCCACCTAGAGTTTGGCCACCCTACTCTCAGCTTACCAAAGAGCTGCAAGCCCCACTTTCCAGAGATACAACCCGATCTCCCGGATCCCAAATGCTCCTTCCGTAACGAGTTGTCCAGGTCTCTTCCTTCGGAGCGTGGCCGTGGTCAGCCCACACTAGAGCCGAAGGGCCATTCCAGGCGGGAATATCAAATGCAGAAAAGAACTCTGCCAAGGAGAGGATTCTTAAAAAGGCAGCCGCTCACGAGAGATCCGTTTTTAGCAACCCTGTATTTATAGGCTGGCAGACTTGGAATTTAAATCAGTGCTGATTCATAATGGAGACCCACACAGCCTCCGCCGAGCGGAACCGACCACATAATCCGGGCTCAGGGGTCCAGTGAGGTTGTTGGGGGAGGGGGCTGTCGGGGGGGGGTGTCCAATCCTGCCAGCATCCTGAGAAACAAGTGGGAGCCTAGGACGTTAAATCTGACTCCCGCCATCGGCCTCACAAGATGGAGATTTTTACAGGAAGGGGTGTGGTGCGGATACCAAGCCAGGAGATGGGAAGAGCTCGCAATCATGCACGCATGCATAGTGGCACGGCGCACGGGTCTGTGCACGCCTGGCTTAGGTTGAGGGAGTGTCGGCGTCCCCTCTGGATTCCTGGGGCCAAAAAGTCATAGAATCATAGAGCTGGAAGGGACCACCAGAGTCATCTAGTCCAACCCCCTGCACAAGGCAGGAAATTCACAACTACCTCCCCCGCCCACACCCCCAGTGACCCCCTACTCCACGCCCAGAAGATGCCCAAGATGCCCTCCCTCTCATGAACTGCTCAAGGTCACAGAATCAGCATTGCTGACAGATGGCCATCTAGCCTCTGCTTAAAAACCTGCAGGGAAGGAGAGCTCACCACCTCCCGAGGAAGCCTGTTCCACTGAGGAACCGCTCTGACGGTTAGAAAATTCTTCCTAATGTCTAGAGGAAACCCTTTTGATTTAATTTCAACCCATTGGTTCTGGTCCAGTGTGCTGGGGCAACAGAAAACAACTCGGCACAATCCTCTACTTGCATTTGTGAGTTGGGACAGGGCACATAAAGAGGTGTTTATGGGGCCAGAAATATTCTCAATTCACACAGGGGAGTGGTGAGGCAGAATAGCACCTAGAATCACAGAGTTGGAAGGGACCACCAGGGTCATCTAGTCCAACCCCCTGCACAATGCAGGAAATTTTCTACGTTAGAGGCCATGAGCTCACATGGATTGCTAATTCTGGATTGTGAAATGCCTGGAGAACTGAGGGTACAACCTGTGGAACACAGGATTTGGGGAGGGACTTCGATGGGGTATAATGCCTAGGGTTGCCAGCTCCAGGTTGGGAAATACCTGGAGTTTTTTGGGGTGGAGCCTGAGGAGGGTGGGTTTGGGGAGGGGAGGGACTTCAATGCCATAGAGTCCAATTGCCAAAGCGGCCATTTTCTCCAGGTGAACTGCTCTCTATTGGCTGGAGATCAGTTCTAATAGCGGGAGATCTCCAGCTTGTACATGGAGGTTGGCAACCCTAATAATGCCCTGGAGTTCACCTTCCAAAGCTGCTACTTTCTCCAGGGGAACGGATCTCTATAGCCTGGCAATCAGTTGTAATTCTGGGAGATCTCCAGTCTCCACCTGGAGGTTGGCAACCCTACGCACACTCCTTTCTAAAAGGGGGCTATGGGATAGTGCAATAGGGCAAGTCACTGGCGACATCAGAGCACAGGAGTTCTTCTCTCACCCGGGAGCGACCTTAGAGCCAGGAATTCACTTTGGGACTGACCTTTCTTTCTAATCAGCACTAAGAATCGAACGCTGGCTTCATGCTTTCTAGCTAATCCAAAATATCACTGGTAAAATATCAGAGGGTATTTCGTAGAGTTTTGCTTTCTCTACTAAAGGAGTTCTATTTCATCAGGGTTGCCAACCTCCAGGTACTAGCTGGAGATCTCCTGCTATTACAACTGATCTCCAGCCGATAGAGATCAGTTCCCCTGGAGAAAATGGCCGTTTTGGCAATTGGACTCTATGGCATTGAAGACCCTCCCCTTCCCAAACCCCACCCTCCTCAGGCTCCACCCCAAAAACCTCCCACCGGTAGCAAACAGGGACCTGACAACCCTATATTTCATGAAGGCCCAAATAGCCACAGCTGGGATGGGGACAGAGGCCTTTGGGGCCATGGCTCCATGGCAGAGCATCTGCTTGGCATGCAGAAGGTCCCAGGTTCAATCCCTGGCATCTCCAGTTAAAGGGACCAGGCAGGTAGGTGATGGGAAAGACCTTTGTCTGAGACCCTGGAGAGCCACTGCCAGTCTAAGAAGACAATACTGACTTTCTCCCTCCATGTGCCTCTTCATGCTCTTCATTTAAAAAACTTTTCTCCCCATTCTGGCTCACCGAAGTTATCAGAAATGGGTTGTGAGAAATTTATCCAGGGCGACTCAGAGCAGGAAAGTAAAATATGCGGAGATTCAGCTCCTCTCAGCCTGGGAACGCTCTGTTTTATTTGGGACCTGGCAAAACATTGGAATGAATGGACATCATGTTTCATCTGGATTTCACTTGAAGGCATAATGTCTGTGCGTGCGCGCGCGCATGGGAAAGCACGCAGTTTCCATGTGCATTTGAGCGCTGTGTGCTCGAGCGTGTATCGGAACGCAGCTCTGTACATTTCAGATTAGACGCTGGCACGCACGCTCCCCTAACTGATCCCAAATGTCTACGCTACAAGGTTGGAGGCACTTAAGACAGTGCGGTTTCCTCCACTTCAGCTTTCCCAAAAAGCCTCCTTTTATTTTTACCTCCAACTTTTATCATCTCTTGAGCAACAGGAAGCGGGCCTTCTGGAAACTTCCAGATGTTCGGGGAACGGACACAGCTGGACCGGGCGGGCAGCCCGTGATGTCTAGGTAGGGGCCCAGGAGTCTCCGAGCCCCGGATTTGGACGGTGCGGCCAGGCATATTTTTAGAAGTTAAGGTCACCCAGGCCTCACGAGCTCCAAACCGAAACGGTCCCCCCTCCGGGTGACGCCTCTCTCCCTGGCGAGGGAGACATGGCAACCCAGCAGAGGACAGGACAACCAAACAACAGCAAGAGAAGGGAACTGTCTGGAGCAGCGTCACCCGCTGAGACGGGATGAGTCACTGCCATGTGAAACCCTTCTCTCCCACGTGTCCCCTGGCCGCTTGGCCTGCTAAGCCAGGCGCTGGGTTTGCAGCAGAGGCGGGACAGAGAGGGCTGCGCCTTCCCTTAGGCTACGGTCCTCTTCGCTGTGCGCTGCCAGCATGCTTCTCTCACTCTTTTTTCTTTTTTCCTTTTTCCTGCTGCTGGTTGCAGAGAAAATAAAGTAAACACACCCAGCTAGCAAATCCCCAAAAACGCTTGGTTCGCTCGCCGCACCAGGCAGATCTAGGCCTGGGCCTCGGTCCAGCGGCAGGCGCTTCAGGGGAAAACTGGAGCCGGATGAAAGAGGGTTTCTTCCCCCTCGGAGTGTAGGGTTGCCAACCTCCGGCTACTAGCTGGAGATCTCCTGCTATTACAACTGATCTCCAGCCGATAAGAGATCAGTTCACCTGGAGAAAATGGGTGCTTTGGCCATTGGGCTCTATGGCAGTGAAGTCCCTCCCTTCCCTAAACCCCACCCTCCTCAGGCTCCACCCCAAAAACCTCCCACCGGTGGCAAAGAGGGACTTGGCAACCCTATCGGAGAGTGGTGTCAAGGAGGAACGGTTATTGGTGGTGTGCATGCGCACAGCAGTTTTACTTCTGGAAAAAGAGGTTTTGTTGATGTGGGCACTGAGTCACCCATATATGCGCATCATGGGGATCTGTGCCTCTCTGCAATCATTCTTAAAGGGTGTGGGCTTGTCTGCACCCTCAGCAGGGTTACCAACCTCCAGCTGTGGGCTGGAGTTCTTCTGGAATGACAGCTGATCTCCAGACGACAGAGGTCAGCTGCCCTGGAGGAAATGGCATCTTCACAGGGTTGACGTCTCCTCTACCAAAAAGTCTTTGGACTCCTTTGGGGTGATTTAAGCAACCTCAATCAACGAGCTGAAGAAGATTTCTACGAAACGCAGCCAAGATCTAGAGGGCGCGTACTCTCTCCTTGGAATACTCTCTTGACCAATTTATGTCACCTACATTGTATACAAAAGGACGTGTGCTTCCTGTAGTGCTTATGGTGAATGTACACCTGATTGAATGAAACAATGATAAATGGAAGATGAGTGGTATATAATAGATTAGAATAGATTAGGGTTAGCATTGAGTTTCAAATACATATGTTTATGGAATTAATAAACAATATTGTGATGTATTGAATTGCTTTTTGAGCCGACGTGCTGTTCTGGGATTATCAGCTAATACTATTACAGCATAGGTTATATGTTTATATTGAACCTCCAGGAGGTGGCTGGAGATCTCCTGCTATTGCAACTGATCTCCAGCCAACAGAGATCAGTGCCCCTGGAGAAAATGGCCACTTTGGAAGGTGGGCTCTTATGGCATTATACCCCATTGAAGTCCCTCCCCTCCCCAAACCTCACCCTCCTCAGGTTCCACCCCCAAAATCTCCAGGTATTTCCCACCCTGGAGCTGGCAACTTTACCCAACCAGGAGACATCTACAGTCTTTTTGTGTTGCGTTTGTCATGGAGGATCGACTGAACCACAGTGACTGGAGAAGAAACACGCAACACTATTTGTATACATCTCCACATGGACATATTTTCCATGGAACATCTGGTCGTTTATGTCATCCTTTTGGTCTGCAGAACAATCTGTGACAAGGATTAATCATACTCTGGTTAAAATGAACTCTTTTAAGAAGAGTTTTAATCCTGTTGGATACTGACATTCCTCTATTATGATAGAAATTTCTATTAGGAGAGAAATTACGTTTTCTGTGCTAAGGTTGTCTACTCCAGGTTTTGAAATACCTGGAGATTTGGAGGTACTATTTTGTGATTTTAAGAGAAAATGTATAGGCTAATTGTTATATAGAATCATAGGGCTGGAAGGGACCACCAGGGTCATCTAGTCCAACCCCCTGCACAATGCAGGAAATCCCTAATGTGTTGTAGATTTTATAAGATATATGCATTTTATTGATTTGGTATCTTGTTGTTGTTTTTGTTTCTGTCATGTTATATTGGTTTGTCTGTTTGATTTCCTGTGCTGTACTGGTTTTATGCTCAAGGCCTTTGGTCATGCAAACTTAATAATAAAACAGAAAAAAGAATTTGGGGTGGAGCCTGGGGAGGGCAGTGTTTGAGGAGAGGGAGAGACCTCAACATAATATCATGCCATAGAGTTAGGGTTGCCAACCTCCAGGTAGTAGCTGGAGATCTCCTGCTATTACAACTGACCTCCAGCTGATAGAGATCAGTTTGCCTGGAGAAAAATGGCCGCTTTGGCAATTGGACTCTATGGCATTGAAGTCCCTCTCCTCCCCAAACCCCGCTCTCCTCAGGCTCCATCCCAGCAATCTCCAGGTATTTCCCAACCTCGAGCTGGCAACCCTACATAGAGTCCACCTTCCAAAATAGCCATTTTCTCCAGGCCTTCCTGGCACACTTATTCCATGGGGTTCCTGTCCTTAAAGAGAACAAGGTTGAAATGATGCAGGAAAGCAAGAACCTAGAATTTCAGGACTTTTACTAACTAGTTACACCATCCGGCAAATTTAAACACATTAATTCCGTCGATTATCATGGGAGAGATTTTAATACATAGCAGACTCTTCTCCGCAGTTCCTTAAGGTCACCTCATTTTTAATATTCCTGACCCAAGCACAGAAAGAAGGTATTGTGTGAATGAAATCTTATGAGCTGAAGGTCATCTGGTATTGCGGAGATTTATTAGTCATGACCTGATCAGTTGACATTTTTGAGTGAATATTGCAGAGTGTAAGGCTGTGTGTGTGTGTGTGTGTGTGTGTGTGTGTGTGTGTGTGTGTGAAGTGTTGTCAAGTTGCTTCTGACTCATGGCGACCCTATGAATGAAAGTCCTCCAAAATGTCCTATCTTTGACAGCCTTGCTCAGGTCTTGCAAACTGAAGGTCATGGCTTCCTTTATTGAGTCAATCCATCTCTTGTTGGGTCTTCCTCTTTTCCTGCTGCCCTCAACTTTTCCTAGCATGACTGTCTTTTCCAGTGACATAATGTGACCAAAATACGATAGCCTCAGTTTAGTCATTTTAGCTTCTAGGGTCGGTTCAGGCTTGATTTGATCTATAACCCACTGATTTGTTTTTTTGGCAATCCATGGTATCTGTCACACTTTCCTCCAACACCACATTTCAAAGGAATCTACTTTCTTCCTATCAGCTTCCTTCATTGTCCAGCTTTCACACCCATCCATAGTAATAGGCAATACGATGGCATGAATTAACTTGATCCTGGTGGCCAGTGACGCATCCTTACACTTCAGAATCTTTTCTAGCTCCTTCATGGCTGCCCTTCCCAGTCTCAGTCTCCTTCTGGTTTCTTGGCTGCAGTCTCCCTTTCGGTTGATGATGGAGCCAAGGAATAGAAAGTCTTCAACAATTTCAATTTCCTCATTGTCAACCTTAAAGTTGTGGAATTCTCCTGTAGTCTCCTGTAAGGCTGTAGGCACCCTTAAATAAGGTTGAAACCTCTTTGGCCATCAGAAGGGGAATGCAGCAAAGAAAAGAAACACACGGAGAGGTGTTCATTGACTTCACCTGTATTCGGTGCTCTGGTCAAGAGGGAAAAATAAATTCAGTTTGATGGAGCAGATCCCTGGGAAGATGATCAGAAGATTGCCAGGTCACCGCAGTGGGAGTGAGGAGCGAGTTCTGACCTAGGCAGGAGATCTCGGATGGGATTTCCCACGATGGTTTTGATGAAGGCGAAAAACAACCACGAGAATGAATGAGAAACAGCAGGGATGCATAAAGAACTTAAAAAGGAAACGCTGTGAAACAAGAACAAAGAGAATTATTTGCTCTCTGGTTATGGGTTTCATGGTTGCTGACTTAGGGTTGCCAGCTCCAGGTTGGGAAATTCCTGGAGATTTGGGGTGGGGGTGGAGCCTAGGGAGGGTAGATTTTGGGGAGGGGAAAGACCTCAGCAAGATATAATGCCACAGAGTCCACCCTCCAAAGCATCCATTTCCTCCATGGGAACTGATCTCTGTCAGCTGGAAACCGGTTGTAATTCCAGGCCCCACCTGGAGGTTGGCAACCCCACTTGCTGTATGCTCCTAGTACGAGAGAACCAGGATGCTGATTGCATGCTGGTGGGGAGAGGGGGCTGTCCATACAATTTCATGAACAAACTCCACGTGGTTTCACAGCCTACCGTTTTGGTGAGGTTGCTATTTTTCACATCCTGGAAACGGTTTTCAAAGTTGTGTCTAACAACAATCTCACCACAGAGAAATGCCTTCGAAAGACCACTTCACCGCACAAGTACAGGGTGGGGAAATGTCTCTTTCGCTTGTCAGAAGGGCCCACGTGATTCTGGCCTTCATGTGCGGCTGAGAAAGAGGCTGGAACATGCAAAAGGGAAGGAGTAAAAAACAAGGCGGCTCTCCCTGTCCATGCGCCCAGCACATTAGTTTTTATGAACATTCGGAGTATGCAGGAAATTTAAAACCTCCCAATGATTGTATTTAGGAACGCTGAAGCATTACTGTGGCAACCAACCGCGATGACAAGAAAGCCACCATGGTGTGGTAGCGATATTCAGTCAGAACACAACTCCCAGCGACGAAATTTGCTTAACCCTTGGTTTGCCTGACGGGCACATTTGAACAGCGCACCGGCCAGTGATTCATAAAATCGCGGAATATTTCTGAACAGACCCAAAGGAACGCTATTTGGTAATTCCTTCCATCTTGTTTTTGGAAAACATCTTTTATGAGACCAGCTAGTCTAATATATCACAGCGCAGGCTTCCGGATTACATTCTCTTTATTAGCCATGAGTTCTTGGAGCAAAACCAGAATAAATCTACCTATTATACTCTGCACATTAGAACTAAGGCGCTGGAGGCCAGCGGAGACAATTGGATTAAAGATAGCTAGGCCCTGGAAATCCAGGCAATATTCGCCTCTGGAAGATGAGGTAGCAAATGAAAAACATGAAGTTTTAGATTTTAATAGCGTACTGAATATAAATTTGGATGAGTTTGAGAAATTGTCCTGGCAGGGCGGAAGTATATATGCAGCAGGGTCACAGGGCCAGCCGTGACCTGGATTGCCCGGGCTAGCCAGATCATGTCAGATCTCGGAAGCTAAGCAGGAAATGGCGCTTAGGAGAGGAAATGGCGCTGAACATTGTGTGGGGGGCCACAGAAATCCACACCTTCCCTTCCGTATTTTTTTGCCTTTTATGCATGGTCTTTTTCTGCTGGATCTGTTGCTCTCTAACTGCACAGTATTTGCAGCTGAATACTCAAAACGCTGTGCACAAGGGCTTTTTGCCCCGAAGAAATTCCAGGAGTACTTCGTGATCAATTATGCATGCCCAGCAAAAATGTGGAGCTTCTGAGCCACGCGTGAGTCCCTCCCCACTGAAAATGCTGCTTTGTAATTGGCTGTAGTGTATTTTTTTGAAATGCGTCACCAACCCCCACCAGCCCCACAGTGGGATTCTTTCATTTGACCCGAACCGAGTGGCCCTTTTACAACCAAAGCAGAAAAAGGTCCGGACAACCCCCCCCCTCACCCAACCAATTTGTTTCTGGCTACCTCAATGCAGGGGTCATAAGAACATGAAAATATTCGCACAGTCATTTGTGACCATTGCATCGTTCCATCGGTAATCTAGCACTAGCAAACGAAAAAAGGCTGTCATGCCTATAAGAGGACGCATATAAGGGGAGGGTGGCAAATCAGCTGGGCTCTGTTCCATCCTGCCGAGAACTGAAACTGACCGACACTTGCTGTGAAACTGACCAAATAAGCAGCTGTATAGGTCCTTTGTGATTATTTCAATGTTCTCTCAACTTTTCCATCTGAAACTGACCCACACTGCTGTGAAACTGACCAAATAAGCAGCCTCATGGTATTCCAGCATGATTGTCTTGTTAGTGCACTCCCAAATGGCTTCAAAGGGAGGGGTTGAATGAGGGGGAACAGACATGTGGGAGGGAGAAGCGAGAATGGGCATGGGGAGGAAAACCCAAAGTGACAAGTATGCACAGGACCGGCTTTTGATTTGGGATCAGGGCAGACTTTAAACTCAGGGTAAAACAGCATCCTGAAAACGCGAGGGGAGAGTGAGGCCACTTCTGAAGGTCAGAAAATACATGTATAATTAAAACTACACCCCGAAGTAGTTGGGGGGAGTGACCGCGACAGGAACAACCTGTGCATAAAAGGCCTTTATGGCAGTGAAATACTGTGATATGCCATAACATGTATCAAGTGACCAGTCCCTAAGATTCAGCATGACATAGTAGCCTTCCCTGACTGCTTCTTTAACTAATGCAAGACCTATTACAAAATACCGACCATGGTCTAGTGCATGTAATATTCCATTCCCAACAATTCCTCATACAACTAGTGATATTATTTACCCAAGACAGCAGTCAAATTTACAAGTGATTCAGCCCACTGAATAAGACCATTTTTAACTCTTACATTTCCAGATCTGGGTCCAAAGCTCAACTCTTTGAGTTACAGTCGGCTGACTTTGGTTGACCTTAGGCAGATCATGAGAGGGAGGGCACCTTGGCCATCTTCTGGGCATGGAGTATGGGTCACTGGGGGTGTGGGGCGGGGGATAATTTGGAATTCCCTGCATTGGGTTGGACTAGATGACCCTGGTGGTCCCTTCCAACTCTATTGTTCTGTGATTCTATTCTATGATTCTATGACAGCTGCCCTGTTTGGGAGGTTCTTCGGATCAATATCAGAGCTCATGAAGGATCTTTTAAAATCATTACATTCCAAGATCCTGAATAAGTATTACGGAGAGGAATGGGGAAGGAAAGCAGAAGGAAACCAGATTCTAGGAAGTACTCTGGACAGAGAAGGGGAAAGCATTCTGGGTTGGATCTGGAGCATTTTGCCCTTGAAATCCCCCCCCCCTAATTTGTACATGTTTCGGAGGACTCAATCCAATGGGCCAGAATGTTTAAAATAAATAAAGCCCTAGATGGCTTGGGAGCGGGGTATCTGAAAGACCGTCTTCTTTCATATGTTTCTGCCCAGGAATTAAGATCATAGGGAGAGGCCCTCCTGACTGTCAAATTAAAGAAGCTCATTGGGAGGGGGCCTTTTTGGTAGCAGCCCCACAATTATGAAACAAGCTCCCCAGGGAGGTGCCCCCGGCCCCCTCACTTTCGATCGTCAGGAGGCCGCGGAAGACAGTTTTATTTAGGACTGCATTTGATCAAAGTAGTCCTAAACTGTGATTTTAAAAATGTTTATTAACTTTATTTTAATCTATTTGATTAATAATGTAAACTGCTTCTTCATAAGGAAGATAGATAGATAGATAGATAGATAGATAGATAGATAGATAGATAGATAGATAGATAGATAGATAGATAGATAGATAGATAGATAGCAGCCTAATTACCTACCTCACAAGTTTGTTGTTAGGAGAATAAAGTAGAGAGGGGTCCCCATTAAGAAGGGAAGCCTACAATTGGCCGAAAGGGTGCATGGAGGCAAAATGGTTTTATTTGCTCTAGGAGGCAAATGAGAACTTGGCATTGCAAACCAGTTAGAGATTTGGGGGTGGATCCTGAGGAGGGCGGGGCTTGGGGAAAGGAGGGACTTCAATGGGGTATAATGCCATAGAGTCCGCCTTCCAAAGCGGCCATGTTCTCCAGGTAAAATGGAGATCCGTTGTAATAGCGGGAGATCTCCAGCCACTACCTGGAGATTGGCATCCCTACATAGGAAGGGACTGAGAATTCTCTGCTAGGTACCCCCTGACAATACAGATTCCCAGAGAGAGGAAATATGAAACCATCTTGACTATAAGCACAGATATGGCCGATAGTTCTCCGTTTCCTGCCGATGCTGGCAAGGCGCAAAGGCCTCCGGCTTTTTTCACGACCCTCCGCAGCAACTTCGTCGCATGCCTGTTTTTGACCGAAGCCCGCAATTCACCCCCACACACACCATATACACCCCTTTCATTAAAAAGACTGCAAAGCTTGAAGCCGTTGTGGGGGGGGGGGCTAAGCCCCATAGCCGTGCGATTGCGCACCGCTCCCAAGAAAGAGCGAAGAAGCATGACCACATTGCTTGCAGTTGCAGGATGTGACCCAACAACTGGCGGCTGGGGTGGGGGAAGATACCAGAGTCAATAACACCCACAGTTGCTATGGGAGTGACAAGAAAACCCCCCACTCGGGGATTTGAAAGGGGGTGGCGGCATCTGAGTAGATTTCTCAAATGACAGAGATTTGCATTTCGGAGAAAAAAGAAAGATACCCTCCCCTGCCAGGCAACCTGCTCTGAATTAAGTGTTATATTATAGGTCTAACTGCGGCGACCACAGTGACGTCCTGCGGCTTTGCTGACTTCCGAAGTAAAACAGTGTTTAATGTCTGTGTATGTAGTGTTGCCATGGGGAAGCCCACAGTGTGTGTGTGTGTGTGTGTGTGTGTGCATCCCTGTGTGCGCACGCAGCCTGCTTATCACAGGGAAGGAAACCGGAGCCTGGCCTGCGCTTGACGCAAGCCAGGGCCCGACACAAACAGAGGCTGGGTGGAATTCCTGCCTTTGCCCCTCTGCCTTCTTGCTGGGAAAAAGGCACCACTGGGTGGTGGAAGGATGTAGCGGCCAAGGGCCGTCCCTTTCGGAACTGCCACCAGGGACGAGGCAAAAAGAAGGCAGGGCGTGCATGGGTGTATGCCTGATCTGGAAAAGTGACTCAGATTAACCTGGGTGGGTTAGGGTTGCCAACCTCCAGGTGGAGCCTGGAGATCTCCCAAAATTACACTGACTGCAAGGAATCATAGAATCATGGAGTTGGAAGGGACCACCAGGGTCATCTAGTCCAACCCCCTGCACAAGGCAGGAAATTCACAACAGCCTCCCCCACACACACACCCAGTGACCCCAATTCCATGTCCAGAAGATGACCAAGATGCCCTCCCTCTCATCATCTGCTTCAGGTCATAGGATCAGCATTGCTGACAGATGGCCATCTAGCCTCTGCTTAAAAACCTCCAGGGAAGGAGCGCTCACCACCTCCCGAGGAAGCCTGTTCCACTGAGGAACCGCTCTAACTGTTAGAAAATTCTTCCTAATGTCTAGACGGAAACTCTTTTGATTTAATTTCAACCCGTTGGTTCTGGTCCGACCTTTTGGGGCAACAGAAAACAACTCGGCACCCTCCTCCATATGACAGCCCTTCAAGTACTTGAAGATGGTTATAATATCCCCTCTCAGTCTTCTCCTCTGCAGGCTAAACGTACCCAGCTCCTTCAACCTTTCCTCATAGGACTGGGTTTCCGGACTTCTCACCATCCTTGTTGCCTTCCTCTGGATCAGTTCCTCTGGAGAAAAGGGCTGCTCTGGAGGGGAGGGGCTGTATGGCACTATACCCCACTGAGGTCCCTCTCCTCCCCAAACCCTGCCCTTTCCAAACTCCAAACCCCAAATCTACAGGGATTTCCCAACCCTACTGGGGTTAGCCAAAACTACCTTTCCCCCAGCCTTCTAAAAGCGCCATTGTCGAAGGCTTTCACAGTCAGAGTTCATTGGTTCTTGTAGGTTATCCGGGCTGTGTAACCGTGGTCTTGGTATTTTCTTTCCTGATGTTTCGCCAGCAGCTGTGGCAGGCATCTTCAGAGGAGTAACACTGAAGAGGAGAGACACTGTCCTTCAGTGTTACTCCTCTGAAGATGCCTGCCACAGCTGCTGGCGAAACATCAGGGAAGAAAATACCAAGACCACGGTTACACAGCCCGGATAACCTACTAGAACCAACCCTAAGCAGAGTTACATCCTTCTAAATCCATAGATGTCAATGGATTTGTAAAGGTGTAATTCTGTCTAAGGGGGCACCCAAATAGTTCAGCGATATTTCAAGACTCCAGGGGGTACTACTAACAAACAGAAGGACCTACGCTAACAGGACAAAACCACAACCACCAACAGCAAGCATAGACTGCCGTTTCCAAAAAGGAATGTTGAAAAATCACCGCAAAGGGAGAGGTTGTGGCACTGATGAAAAAGTTCTTTACAAATAGTTTTGGCTTGACCCTCATTTCTAGTTTCTACACACACATTTTGCCTGCATGTAGGGTTGCCAGCCTCCAGGTATGTTTAGCCAGAACTCCCTTCCAAACAAACTCGGTATGTTTAGCCTGAAGAGGAGAAGACTGAGAGGGGATAGGATAACCATGTTCAAGTACTTGAGGGGCTGTCCTTATAGAGGATGGTGCTGAGTTGTTTTCTGTTGCCCAAGAAAGTCGGACCAGAACCAACGGGTTGAAATTAAATCAAAAGAGTTTCTGTCTAGACATTAGGAAGAATTTTCTAACAGTCAGAGCGGTTCCTCGGTGGAACAAGCTTCCTCGGGAGGTGGTGAGCACTCCTTCCCTGGAGGTTTTTAAGCAGAGGCTAGATGGCCATCTGTCAGCAATGCTGATTCTGTGACCTTAGGCAGATGATGAGAGGGAAGGCATCTTGGCCATCTTCTGGTCACTAGGGGTGTGGAGGGGGAGGTAGTTGTGAATTTCCTGCCTTGTGCAGGGGGTTGGACTAGATGACCCTGGTGGTCCCTTCCAACTCTATGATTCTATTATTCTAGGTGGCGGCTGGAGATCTCCTGCTATTACAACGGATCTCCAGGCAACAGAGATCAGTTCACCTGGAGAACATGGCCTCTTTGGAAGGTGGATTCTATGCATTGGTTTTTCTATGCCGACTTTCTCTACCTTTTCAAGGAGAATCAAACTGGCCTTCCTTTCCCCTTCCCACAGCAGACACCTTGTGAGGTAGGTGAGGCTGAGACAGTTTGGAGAGAACTGTGATTAGCCCAAGGTCACCCAGCAGGGTTCATGTGGAGGAGTGGGGAACTGAATCTGGTTTTCCAGATCAGAGTCCGCCGCTCATGTGGAGGAGGGGGGAAACCAGCCCGGTTCGCCAGATTAGCCTCCACCGCTCATATGGAGGAGTGGGGAATCAAAATCACTTTTCCAGATCAGAGTCCGCCACTCATGTGGAAGAGTGGGGAATCGAACCCGGTTCTCCAGATGACCAGATCAGAGTCCGCCGCTCCTAGCCACTACCCCATGCTGAGCCAAGCAGCAACTCTGGGGCTAGCAGAGATACTGAGTCTTGGCCCTCTGGGGTGACGGCCCTCCAGGAGATTTCTCTGTGAGTTAAATGGCCAGTCCCCCCCTGCTTTACACGAAGGTCAGTTTGAACACTTTTAACGCAGCAATAAAGCCAAAAATGTTGACACTTGGACTATGAGGGATCACCACACCCTGGAAAGCTTTGAGATTTCTGTTGAGTCAGGTAATATCTTCAGGTACTTGAAGGGCTGTCACATAGAGGAGGGTACCGAGTTGTTTTCTGCTGCCCCGGAAGGTCGGACCAGAACCAACGGGTTGAAATTAAATCAAAAGAGTTTCCTTCTAGACATTAGGAAGAATTTTCTAACAGAGCGGTTCCTCAGTGGAACAGGCTTCCTCGGGAGGTGGTAAGCTTTTCTTCCCTGGAGGTTTTGAAGCAGAGGCTAGATGGCCATCTGTCAGCAATGCTGATTCTATTACCTTAGGCAGTTCATGAGAGGGAGGGCATCTTGGCCATCTTCTGGGCATGGAGTAGGAGTCACTGGGGGTGGAGGGGAAAGGTAGTTTGGAATTTCCTGCCTTGGACTAGATGATCCTGGTGGTCCCTTCCAACTTTATGATTCTATGACTAACAGAGGTGGTTTGCCATTGCCTGCCTCTGCATAGCAATGGTGGTCTCCCATCCAAGTACTAACCAGGGCTGACCCTGCTTAGCTTCCAAGATGTGACGAGATCATGCTAACCTGGGTGGGCCATCCAGGTCAGGGCTGTGTAGTAAGTTCCACTAAAAATGCCATGCAGGTAGTCCCTGAATCAGACAAGGCAGGTCAACCTTGCTTTTGACCCTGGTTTTTCAAGACTTTCTACCTATGTGGTGAAACAAGCCTAACTCTTCCTCTGAAGTTTTTGTCCCCTCCCAGTCACTTTTGAAACACAACAAACACCCCATGTTCAACGCCAGGGCGGTCGTCACAGTTGTCTGCAAAGGTTCGGATCTGACTCATCAAGCTGAAAAATCTTGCTTGATCCAACTCTACATAGCTTTGGCAGTACCAACCCCAGATAGTACACGCCAGATGGTTTCAACCAAAGACTTTTGCAAAGAAGAAGAAGAAGGCGGAGGAGGAGGAGGGAGCGTTGACTCTTGAAAGCTCATTCCCCCCCCCAAAATCTTGCCAGTCTCTAAGGTGCTAGTGGACTTGAGTCCAGCTCCCTTTACTGCAAACCAACATGGCTACCCTTTGAAACAATATAAAAATTGGGAGCTTATCTTGGAAGCTCACCAAGAAGGAGAAGGAGAAGAAGGAGAAGGAGAAGGAGAAGGAGAGGAGAAGGAGAAGGAGGAGAAGACGAATTGGTTTTTATATGTTAACTTTCTCTACCTTTTAGGGAGTCTCAAACTGGCTTACAATCGTTTTCCCTTCCTCTCCCCACAACAGACACCTTGTGAGATAGGTGGGGCTGAGAGAGTTCAGAGAGAGCTGTGGCTAGCCCAAGGTCACCCAGCTGGCTACATGTGGAGGAGTGGGGAAACCAACCCGGTTCACCACTGCCGCTCATGGGGAGGAGTGGGGAAGTGAACCCGGTCCTCCAGATTAGAGTCCTCCGCTCATGTGGAGGAGTGGGGAATCAAACCCAGATCAGAGTCCACTGCTCCAAACCACCGCTCTCAACCACTACACCACGCTGGCTCTCAGCACCTAATCCAGTTTGGACGGATCCCGCACAAACTCCATCGCTGTCAATCAGAGGTGACCTTGTGTAGCGGATCTGAATGTCCCACTTTCTAAAAGCACTTGGCGGGTGCCAGGAAAGGTGTTGAAAGGTGCCAGGGGGCCCACTTGGTACCTCTTCTGTGATGATTTCACAAACGTTAACCAAATCAAGAAAACACATGGGTACTTGAGGTGAGCCATACCATTTTGGCCTCAAAATGGAGGTTTATGGGCTAGAATGCTTTCCCCACACACAATATCTCCCTGCACAGAGAGAAATGGCAACCCGGAAAGGGCTAGGAGAGAATTCTTCTTCCTGACATCCAGTTGTCACTGTAGAGAGGATTTTTTTTAACAGAGGCACACAAGAACACACATGAATCAGAGCCTTCTACTGAATCAGAGCCTTGACGAATTGTTCCCTGTGTGAACAGACTGCTGGACTTGATGGGCCTCGGTCTGATCCAGCAGGTCCTTTCTATGTTCTTATGCATCAGGGTCAGATTTGTCTACTCAGACTGGCAGCAGCTCTCCAGGGTCTCAGGCGGACAGAGGTCTTTTGCATCATCTACTGCCAGATCTTTTAACTGAAGATGCCAGGGATTGAACCTGGGCCCTTCTGCATGGCAAGCAGAGGCGCCACTAAGTGAGCCTTCCCTCATACTGAATCAGACCGCTGGTCCATTGAGCTTAGTATTGTCTGCTCAGACTGGTGGCTGCTCTCCAGGATCTCAGGCCGAGGTCTTTCACATCACCTATTTGATCCTTAACTGGAGATGCTGGGGATCGAACCTGGAACCTTCTGCATGCCAAGCAGAGGCTCATCCACTAAGCCACAGGCCCACACTCAGTTGTGCCAGTGGTACCTATGAAGAGCGGAGAGGTACAGACTGGATCCAGGTTTGCCAACTCCATTAAAAACTGGGCCCAAACGAAAAGATATGGAAGGGGGCAATCCAGCGTGGTGTAGTGGTTAAGAGAGGTGGATTGGAGAGGTGGATTCTGATCTGGAGATCCGGGTTTGATTCCCCCATTCCTCCACAGGAGTGGCGGAGGCTAATCTGGTGAACCGGGTTGGTTTCCCCACTCCTCCACATGAAGCCAGCTGGGTGACCCTGGGCTAGTCACCGCTCTCTCAGCCCCACCCACCTCACAGGGTGTCTGTTGTGGGGAGGGGAAGGGAAGCTGTTTGTAAGCTGGTTTGATTGTCCCTTAAGAGTCAGAGAAAGTCGGCATATAAAAACCCACTCCTCTTCTTCATCCCAGGTCAACAAAAATATCTCTACAGTTTAATGAGGGGAAAAAGAAACCGCTTTCATGACTCATTCTGGAACCCAAGACCCTGCCGATATGCTTCGCCCAGTTCTCAGGCAGCAGAGGAGAATCGGGCGGCAGAAGAGGTGGGTCACCTTCTCCCAGTCCACCCCGGAGATCAGCAGCTCTCCTGTCCCAAAATAACCTGGCCTCTCCCCGCCCCTTGCAACCTGGAATCCATCTCCCTGACTGCCTGGATTCCAAAGGGAGGCCGGGGCGGGACCCGTCTGCAGGCATGAAAGGGTGTCCCTGCCTACTTCACACACGTTACAGTAAGGAGGCCCCTCCCACTCCGTCTCATCCGCCTGTCTGCCCCCCCCCCCCAATTACTGGCTTGGGAGGGGCCAAGGTTTTAAAAAGGATTTCCCTTTGACTAAAAGTCAGTGACTTTAGGTGTAAGTTCCCAGCGCTGACTGTTGGCAGCTGGAGACAGACGCTCGCCTCTTGCTCTTTCTCACTCCTCCTCCTCCTCCACTTCTTCTTCTTGCTTTCCCTTCTTTCCTTTCTTTCTCCCTCTGTCTCTCTTTTCAAGGTGGAATTATACAGCAAGAGACCTTCAAAGAATGCACTCGATTGCTAGGTAAGTGATAACTTTTCTCTTCTTCTTTTTTGGCAGGATTCTCTAGTCTGTGACGGTCTGGGGTTTGCTTTTCTTTCTCCTGGCAGTGGTTACGTCTCCGATGCGTTGTACGTAGCCGAGAAGTTACTGACTCCCCATGGCGGCAAACTGGAGCCGGACGGTGTTTGGTTTCATAACCGAGGGGCTTTGAGTCATAAACCGTTTTGTTTGCTTTTAAGAACTGTAATCCAGGAGGCGGCTGAAAGGGAGCCTGCGAGGATTCCCAGAGCAGGGCCCACATTCTGGACTTGCTTGGCATAGTCAGGAATCTGCAAAAGTCAGGGGGGTCTTCCTCTGCCCCTAGGCTGGTGCCGCTGGAGTCAGTGTCCTCCCCACACTTGCCCCGCTTAAGATTGTTTTGCAAGGAAGAAAGAGGAAGGTTGGTGAAACTGGATTCTTGTTCTTTGGATCCTAAACGCAGGTTTATCTCTGAACTGGCAGGAAAATTTAGAAAGGAGCACTTTTCTCTGTCGGGCATGCGCATGGATTATTGTAATGCCCCACATTGTCAATCGCCACATCTTCTAATGGAGCACCTGCTTGGTATTATGGCAGGCCTCTTCCTGACCACCAGGAAGGGTACCTTGGCTTCCATAAGGATGAGACGCCATCCAGAGTAGCCATGCCCAAGGAAAGCGGTTGCGCCGAAAGGTTCGGCTGAGGGTGGAAATAGACATGGATGTGATATGATTTGCCTTTCGACCAGAGTGGTAAAGTTGTGCACAAAGCAGGGCTCCTGTCCCCGTTCGGAGGGATCATTCTTCGTTCGCCACGCGTTGGTCCTCTGTCGGGCCATGACAATCAGCTCCGTCCTCTGGCATTATGTGCACAACAGGATGTGAGAGAAGCTGGCGTGTTGTTAAAAACAGCAGCCAGGTTGGAAATGTGTCCAGGCCAGAAAGGAACTTGGTCACATTTGCCCTCAAGGGGCAGGGTGTAGAGGAAGAATCCTGGCGAATCTAGCAAACAAAGACCCCAAAAAAACAAAAAACCCTCAGACATAACTTTGACTGGGAATGTCGAGTGGCTTCCTTCTCCGTTGAGTCTCCTTTGAGGTTGTGTAACCGCCCACAGCGAAGTTATATAAGGACAATTGGAACATGATGAGACATCAGTTTTGGGTGGGGGCACTTCCTCGTCAGCAGAGTGGTACTTTCAAAATGGCACCAGCTACCCTCGGCCTGGCTCACGCCCATTGGGAGAGTGATTCATTCTTTCCTCGCAGATTCGCTTCTCTGTTTTCCGCGCAAAATCGTTTCTTGCTGGGAACGGCGGCTCTTTGCAAATTTCAGCGCCACTCCCTCTCATATTTTCCATCTTTGAAACCCAGACACGCTTGTCGAGAGGAGGCCTGTGGCGATGCTGGTGTGCCCGGGGGCTGGCTGGGCATCTCGGAGAAAGGCTTCTCAGTCGTACGCCCTTTGTTTTTCTTCTGGAAGGTGTTCTATAAGGAGGCCCTGCAACTTTTCACAAGCAGGATTGGCCCAAGTCTCTTTGGTACCTGAGGAGGGGGGGGGGGAAATCCAGGTAGCATCCTTGTCCCACTAATAAATATAGGGCACAATCCACCAGGACCTTTTTTTGCTCAACGCCGATTTAATCGAAGCTTCATTTGTGCGATGAATTGGTCACCGCGGGTGTCAAGAGTTATCAAATCTCCAAAACCTTTAATGAAGCCAGACGGTCTTCCATAATTTCCTCTAAGCAATGTGGGAATGAATGCCAATGCAAATGTTCTTACCCCCAATTTGCGCCCCTAGAAAATCCAGCTTCCATTTCTGGGGAAGCCTCTGAAACCGCATTTCTTCCAAATAACTGGAATATGGGGGAAAGCGAAGATTTCTGCCCTGAAAGAGCCAAAACGGCCCAGAGCAAGTTCCATGTCAATGGAGCTTGGTAGGGAATTTAATTTCTACTGTAGATTTGAAGGTGGGGACTCAGACCTTTCTTGGGGTTCACCTTCTCATTAACCTTTGATCCCTCCCCAATCGAACAACACCGTTAACAGGCCAAACTCTCCCCCTTTTCTTGGCGAATGTGTTTTCTTTTCTCCAAGATTTCGCATCTTGGGGGAATTGTTAATGGGTAAGATGTGCAAGTTCCTTCTTAGCCGTGGTGTGACCAAGAAGCACTCTTTGCCACATGAATCGTCAAGTTCTCTCCCCAAGCTGTCTCACTTTCTAAAATAAGAATAGCGGGAATGGAAAATGGCGCCCCAGTCGGCCTCCGGTTGGTTACTGTGTCTGTCCACTGCCCTTCTCTGTCTTCTCTTGAGCTGTGTTTGCCATGGGTACTCTGTTTGCTGGGGTAAATGTGTGGAGTGTGAAAGGCACCCGTTTCCAAGCTCTTGGGAATGCACCCAGAGAGTTGCTACTCATCTCTGTTCCACGTCCCCTTAATTATAAGAACGAGAATAGAATGTATTGTTAGTCAAGCACCTGAACTCACCAGGTATTGCACGAAATGCATGGATGCCTCTCCTTTTCACATTTTGTTTACCCCGGCAAAACGCTGGTAGGATAACAGTGCAGGCCACAGCAAACACAATTGCCGCACGAACATTGTGGAGCGATGTTCACAGTCCTCAAAGTCTCTGGGTTGAGGGAGCGCAGCTTGCCAACAGATACAAAGTAGGACTGCAGACCGTAACATCTCCAAATTCAGATTCAATGGCAGATTAATCAACTTGTGCTTGAATGGATTAACCAGTGTAGGCTAACGCAAATCGGGGATGATAACTTTTGATCCACGGGGCAAAGAGTTACAGTCAAACGTGGTTTCCCCCTCACCGTTTTCCAACGTTATTTTACATTTCCAGATAATTCAATATTAAAATCACAATAAATATACAAAATGGTATTGCAATAAAGCGTTTAGAACAGTTCCATTCGCAACGTTGAACTCACTAAAAACATTTCAGAATAATAATTTGCGGCTACTTAGTCTCGTACGTTACTCTAACGAGGAATGAAAAAGAAACGAAAGGTGGCCTTTTTCCTTCTTGAATAAATTGTAACTTGTCTCAGGCTTTCTTCGATATCCCCCCTCCCCCTAAAAAAAAAAAAAACGGCATTGAGGTTTCAGTAATGCTCAAACTAATCTTCACGTACTCACTTTGTACATTTAAGGGCAGATAATGGCCAATACGTTCATCAGTGGACCCCCAAGCCCAATTTGTCTCTGCCATGACTAAGGATGCTGATCCAGCCCCCTCAGGTCTTTGGGACTCATCCAGACCTACAGCAATCCGCATCCATCGGCATGGATCTGTTGTGAGGGTGAAATATGTGCTCATAGACCACACAGAAACAAATGGGCGCCGGAGCCCTACGCTGCATTAGCCCCACACTGGGGGATGTCTTTTTTGCATTCCTGCTTGGAAGGATGGAAGCATGCCTGAAAGAATTCAGACCATGGTGGCATCAATATGATGAGGATGCCCTGTTTTGCCTTCCTTGCTGCTGCAAATGCAGAGGTGGGTGCATCGGCCGCAAAGCTTCCACATGGGACGTTTCTGCGCGCTTCTCTTTATCAGCTGCCTTCACCCTTGCATTTCCCCCTGCTGCAGAAACGGAGGGACATTTGAGGACTTTTTAAAACAATCGGGAATTGCTATAGCACTGGTATGATGGCGCTATAGCAATGACTGTTGTTATTTTTTTAACTGGTGACACAGTACAGAAAATGGCGCCTGTGAGCGGCGGATGGAAGGAAAATGGCGCTGACATGGGTGGGACCTTTGAACATGTGCGCCTTCCCATGCAGATGGTATGATCATGCACGGGGACTATGCTCTTCCCGAACAGGTTGGAGATAAGCAGGTTTGGGGAAAAGCATGCCAAGGATGGAGAAAGAACAAATGGAGCCCAAATAGAGCATGGGGTCAGGGGGAAATTCCAAACAAAGAAATAAAGAAGTAGCTGTCCAGTTGGAAATCCAAGGCAGAGAAAAACCTCTGTGTGGTAGTCGCCCGTGTTGCCTTCCACAGGTGGGTAGCGTGTGGTGTACAATTAGGGTTGCCAATTCCTGGTTGGGAAATTCCTGGAGGTTTGGGGGTGAAACCTAGGAATGGTGGGGTTTGGAGAGGGGAGATAACTCAATAGGGTATAATGCCACAGAGTCCACCCTCAAAAGAAGCATTTTCCTCCAGGGGAACTGATCTCTGTCTTCCGGAGATCTGTTCTAATTCCAGGAGATCTCCAGGCCCCACCGGGAAGTTGTCAGCCACATGTACAATTTGTATATGTCATTGTTAAATGTTCAAAGCAAAGCAGAATCCAACCGGGTTCTCTCTTCTTTTTAATGCTTCCAATATTTCTTTGAAAAGAAGAAGGACTTTGCGGCTCTGAAAGAACAGGCCACTGCTGACCAACCCAGCATAGCCCCTTCCCTTCGCCAGCGTGGTGTAGTGGTTAAAAGCAGTGGTTTGAAGTGGTGAACTTTAATGTGGAGAACCAGGTTTGATTCCCCACTCCTCCACAAGAGTGGCGGATGCTAATCTGGTGAACCAGGTTGGTTTCCCCACTCCTCCACATGAAGCCAGCTGGTTGACCTTGGGCCAGTCACAGTTCTCTCCGAACTCTCTCAGCCCCACCTACCTCACAGGGTGTCCACTGTGGGGAAGGGAAGGCGATTGTAAGCCGGTTTGATTCTCTCTTAAGTGGTAGAGAAAGTTGACATATAAAAACCAAATCTTCTTCTTCGTCTTCTTCTTCCTCCTCCTCCAAGAGTCAACGCTCCCCTTCATCTCACAAGAGCTTTGGTATCTGACAAAGGGTGCTTTGACTCTTGAAAGCTCTTTCCCCCGAAAATTTTGCCGGTCTCTAAGGTGCTCCAGGTCTCTCATCTAGCTGTTCCAATTTTTATATATTTGCTTTAGGACTTTGGGTGTTAACTCGAGATACCACTGTGACAGGTACAGGCCAGGAACCTGCTGATAATCCTGATTAATAACGTATAGATGAGGGTGCGGTGTTTTTACCTGTGCTTATGTGCATGTCTGTACCACCCGCAACTTTTTATACTCTTGCTAGCCGACAGCTCTTTGTGAGAAAAAACGGCCGCTGGACTTGGGTGCTTTAATCTTACTTAGAAACAGAGCCTCCCTCTTTCCCCCTCCCCCGGTTTTAGCTCAAAGGGGGACAAAGGGACCCACGCACAGAACTCTGGATCATGTTTCAAAGCGTGTAGGCCAAGCTGGAGTTTTTCATACCCTGTTCTCTGTTGGGGAAGTCTCTAGTCTGACCCGAAACAATGTGTTGGCAAAAAAAAAGTGTGACAGCGTGTTGTAGAATGGCCGTGGAAACCTGTCAGAGGCCTCCCGGGAGATCTTGGAGGATCGTAGGGGTCCCTTCATTGTACAGGGAGGTGTCGCGGTGGGATTAACGGGAACAGACATGCAGCAGATCCTCAGGCCAGTACTGCAAGGAGAGTGGACATGTTTGTGGAGGAGAGGGCTATCCATGGCTACTAGTCAAAATGGATACTAGTCATAATGCACGCCTATTCTCTCCAGGATCAGAGGAGCAGGCCTATTATATTAGGTGCCATGGAGCACAGGCAGGATAATGCTGCTGCAGTCATCTTGTTTGTGGGCTTCCTAGAGGCACCTGGTTGGCCACTGTGGTAACAGACTGCTGGACTTGATGGGCCTTGGTCTGATCCAGAAGGGCTTTCCTTATGATCTTATGAGCATGCCTATTACATTAGGTGCATTTGAACACAGGCAGGACAATGCTGCTGCAGTCGTCTTGTTTGTGGGCTTCCTAGAGGCACCTGGTTGGCCGCTGTGTGCACAGACTGCTGGACTTGATGGGCCTGGGTCGGATCCAGAAGGCTTTCCTTACGTTCTTACATTCTTCTATGAGCTCAGGCACAGGTGAACCTGCTTTGAGCACAGAGAGGTGGCAGGTTTTGGTGGTGAAAAGGTCCATCAAGTCACAGCCGACTTAAAGCAACCTCTTCAGGTTTTCAAGGCCACAGGCAAACTGAGGCGGTTGGCCATTGCCAGTCGTGGCGTAGCAACCCTGGACTTCCTTGGTGGTCTCCCATCCAAATACTAACCAAGGCTGACCCTTCTTAGTTTCCAAGATCTTATGAGATCGGGCTAGGCTGGGCCATCCAGGTCAAGGCAAGAGACGAACAGAGGTGGTTTGCCATTGCCTGCCTCAATGGAGCAACCCTGGACGTTTTTGGTGGTCTCCCATCCCAGTATTAACCAGGGCCGACCCTGCTTAGCTTCCAGGATCTGACAAGATGGGGACAGCTTGGGCCATTGGGGTGCCTTTGAAAGGCAATGTTGGGGATAGGTGGACAACCCACAAGGAAGCATTCCTTCTCAAACCTCTTTGAAACAAACAGGAGCTGGACAACAGCATAGCAGTTCACTTCAATAGGGCAGGAGAACTTCACCATGGTTTATGGCCTGTCTTATCTAGTGTGTAAACACATGAACACGCATGAACACATGAAGCTGCCTTCTACTGAATCAGACCCTTGGTCCATCAAAGTCAGCATTGTCTGCTCAGACCGGCAGCAGCTCTCCAGGGTCTCAGCCAGAGCTCTTTCACATCACCTACTTACCTAGTCCCTTTAAACTGGAGACACCGGGGATTGAACCTGGGACCTTCTGCATGAAGGGGGGGGGGCTTTTGAGTTGCCCACTGGAATCACCAAAAGGCCTTGGATCGGCCCTGACCTTGTGCACAGAAGGCAAGCACGGCTTACCCGTCCCTCTGTAGTCCTGGGTGTGGCACCTTTGGTATTTTCCACTGGTGTTGCCGCTGGGGAAGATGTGGATGAATCACTGCCGCCCCTATCTTGGATGGCTGTCTTTCCTTTCCCTGCTCCTAATTAATTCCTGCTTTGCATAACGACCTGGACTGTCAAGTTTCACAGAACGCTGTCGATCCGTTCGGCATTTGCAGGCACGCTTTTGATACGGAAGTAGCAACAAGCAAAGGCAGCGCCCCACTGAAGACCAGCTCCTACCTATGGTAGCCCCAGAGCTGTGATCCTTCCTGAGGAGAACGAGAATGCCAAGAGAATGGGTATCCTCTCTCACTGGATGCCAAGCTGTTAGGGTTGCCAGAGGTGGGTTGGGAAATTCCTGGACTTTACCGGGGTATAATTTTCTAGACATTAGGAAGAATTTTCTAACAGTTAGAGCGGTTCCTCAGTGGAACAGGCTTCCTCAGGAGGTGCTCCTTCCCTGGAGGTTTTGAAGCAGAGGCTAGATGGCCTTCTGTCAGCAATGCTGATTCTACGACTTTAGGCAGATCATGGGAGGGAGGGCACCTTGGCCATCTTCTGGGCATGGAGTATGGGTCACTGGGTGTGTGTGGGGCAGGTAGTTGTGAATTTCCTGCATTGTGCAGGGGGTTGGACTAGATGACCCTGGTGGTCCCTTCCAATTCTATGATTCTATTCTATGCCATCGAGTCCACCCTCCAAAGCAGCCATTTTCCTCCAGGGGAACTGATCTCTGTATCCAAGAGATCCATTGTAATTCCTGGAGAGCTCCAGCTGCCACCGGGAGGCTGGCAACCCTGCCTGTTGGCCACTTTCTTGCCCAAACTCTGCACCAGCCCCTATCGTCACACTCTCAGTCCCACCTGAGGTGTTTTCTGATGCTTTTCTTCCGTGGGAAACCGGCGCCGATGGACCACTCCTTCCCTCCCGGGTCTTTTTCAACAATGAGGTTATTTTACAAGCATTCGCTCTCCTAGAACAAATTCCTTCTCTTTTCCACTTGTTAAAAGTTACTGCAGCGGCTGCAGGGTGTGTGTGGGGGGGTGGGAGTTGCTAAAAAAAGTTCTAGGCAGTTCCTGTTTAGCCCAAACCCAGACGATGCTTTTACAAGACCTTAAAGCCGTGAGCAAGACTGAACGCATGAAAGAAATACCGCGTTTGCACTGCGTTCGCTTCCTTCGTTCTTTGCCGCATCTGGCCGGCTGGGTGTCGTCCACCGCCATCTTAGCCAACCCAAGGGAGGAGAAAAGGGTATCTTGTTTCTTTAGTTTCTGGGCCTGATTGGGAATCGTAATAAATTATCTTTATTTGTGGGGCAAAGAGTGGCAATAAAGTGTTAATCGTGCCAATTTACAAAAAAAAAAAATATCCTGAGCTTCGGCTCCATGAACACAAAGGCCAGAAGATCAATTTGGTGAGGATCACAGCTTTTTTTTTTTTTTTAAGAGCTCTGTTCATTTTTCCATTCCCCCCCCCAAAAAACACGACATCTGCTGGTTTCCAAACAAGTCAGCTTATTCTCTCTCTCTCTCCCCCTCTCTCTCTCCCCCCCTCTCTCTTTTTGTCTTCGTTTCTTTTTCCTCTTACTGCCATCGGGCTGCTAGAAATGTGGCTGAGAAGCCACCAAGTAGCTCCAGTCACTATGAACACCAAACGGCTCCAACTCCGGGACCCCAAATCCATTTTCTGTGCTCTTGATCTACACCAGTGGTTCCCAAACCTTTCGGGCCCACCGTCCCCTTGGTCCCACAAACTCAACCCCAGCGCCTCCTACCCTACCCTATAAAAAGCATTATTCAAAATAGGGGTTTGCATGACGCACTAAAGAAGAACAATACAATTTCAAAACAGTAACAATTAATTGCACATCTATTAAAAAACAACTTTTTAGTTGAAATTTATTCAACAAAACTGATGAACTTGATCCAGCGGTACCAGCTCTTCAAAGTCTGGGGGGAAATTCTGATAGTTTCCACCCTATTTGCCAGCACGGTGCCATAGTTTGATCTATTGTAAATTAATGAACAACACAGTCCAAGGGGCCCACCTCTAGCACCCCTGCTGCCCCCTTGCCTCTTAGTGCCCCCCTAGGTAATCCCACTGCCCCCCAGGGGGTGGTACTGCCCACTTTGGGAACCACTGATCTACATAGTCCAAATGAGCTTTTACTGCTTTGGGGAGGCACGCCGTTTAAGTTCAGACCCCCGCCCATTTTGATCCACATCATCTCCAGTTCAGATGGCTTGGGAGAGGACGTTCACTGCCTGAGATCATCTGGAAGAGGGTAGACCAAGTGGCCTAGATGGACCACGAATGGTGGCTTCCATCCGCTGACATATATGTGCAGGATCAACTGGTTCTGGCTCATGCCCTTAGGGCTCATTTGCAGCACTGCGCTGGAGGGCTCTCTGATCCGGCTGGCCCAGATCTGAATATGTCAAGCCGGGAGGTGAAATTTTAAACACATAAAGCAAAGACAGTTTTTGGAAGGAGGGGTGTTTTCTTGTCTTTGGGCATTTGGAGAACTCCTCTGTCTCTCTGTTTTAATGGAAGAAATTCTCATGCCTGCCATTTCAGCCACTGCACTTGCTGTGCCACACCTAAAATGGTGCGTGCTGTTCTGTGACTCCGTGCAATTTGTTCTTCTGGAGGATTTAAAGAAGGGGTTGGGTTTCGCTTGTATGTGTGCTAGACAAGTCCAGTCTCAGCATTAGACCTTGAAAGTCACGGCCACAATCTTAACATGGCCGTTTTTCTGGAGAAGAGTCCTCAGGCAATGCTAGGCCTTGTGAATGCTTCAGAACACCAGCTAGATTCAAGTCCAGCAGAGACCAACAAGATTTTTTTGGGGGGGGGGTGGACTTTCATGCGCCAAATTGGCATGTATAAAATGTATGCTACATAACAAGAAAGTTATGCAATGGTTGTATGTGATAGCAACCTGAAAAACATTATTTGCAACAATATATTATACAGAAAATTCACTATTAGTGGATTCTTTGATGTGTAATGATATAGATATATATGGGAGGTAACATTGTGATACTTACCTTTATTTAGCCACAGTGCTACGCTTTTGCTAACCTCCAGGTAGTAGCAGTAGATCTCCTGCTATTACAACTGATCTCCAGCCGATATAGATCAGTTCCCCTGGAGAAAATGGCCACTTTGGCCATTGGACTCTACGGCATTGAAGTCCCTCCCCTCCCCAAACCCCGCCCTCCTCAGGCTCCACCCCAAAAACCTCCCGCCAGTGGCGAAGAGGGACCTGGCAACCCTAGGCTATTCTGATGTCCAAAACTCCCCTCTGCAGCCCACCCTCTCCTGAGGCTTATGTCGGCCTGCAGAAATGGGGGAGCATCTTTTTTCGATACCCGGATGTGAGGAGGCTTGGGTGGAATTAGAGGACAGAGGGGATAAATCCAGGATGGCCTCTGGTGTCAGTGTAGGGGATTCCATTGGGACCCTGAAACCATGTCCCCCACGCTGCTTCCTGGTGTTTGCTGGGTGGGCAAAGGCATGCAGGAACTAGGGAGTTTGCAGCTGTCTTGGCCTTCTGTGCAGCCCACTTCCAAGGGCCGTGAAATACCGATTGGGGGAGACTTGTGCACATACTTTGCTCCTGAGGAGGCTGCGGTTCTTCCTCTTGGATTTAACAGGCACCTGTTCTGGATCGGAAGGTAGTTTTAGCCCTGGAACAGCAGTGCTTCGAACCATCCAAGTCTGAAAATAATTTGGCTGCCGTTTCCTGCAGGGGACCTGATCTCTGTCAGCTGCAAGTCTGCAGATTGGTTATAATTTGGGAGATCTGCAGGCCCCACCTCAAGGCTGGCAACCCTATCCCCAATCAGGGTTGCCAGTTCTGGGTTGGAGATTTGGGGATGGAGCCTGGGGGCAGTTGAGGGGGCTCAGCAGGGCTGTGATGCCGTAGAGTCCCCCCTCCAAAGCAGGGCTTTCTTCCAGGGCAACTGATCTCTGTCATCTGGGGATCAGTCATAATAAGAGCCAGCGTGGTGTAGTGGTTAAGAGCGGAAGACTCTGATTTGGAGAACCGGGTTTGATTCCCCACTCCTTCACATGAGCAGTGGATCTGGTGAACCGGGTTGGTTTCCCCACTCCTCCACATGCAGCCTGCTGGGTGACTTGGGCAAGTCACAGCTCTCAGAGCTCTCAGCCCCACCTACCTCACAAGGTGTCTGTTGTGGGGAGGGGAAGAGAAGGAGATTGTAAGCCGGTTTGAGACTCCTTTAAGGTAGAGAAAAGCAGGGTATAAAAACCAACTCTTCTTCTCCTCCTCCTTCTTCATCTTCAAGTCTCACCTGGAGGATGGCAACCCTTTCCCCAATACATGTTTTTATTTGTTTGTGTTTCTTTCTAGATTACTATATATACATGCAGTTTTTTTAAAAAACCATGTGTATTGTATTGTCCTCTGGGATTTTGTGGTGAAGTGGCAATCATAAAGCCTTTGGGGCTCAGTGGTAGAACATGCACTTGGCATGCAGAAGGCTCCAGGTTCAATCCCCGGCATCTCCAGTTAAATGGATCAGGCAGTAGCTGATGTGAAAGACCCCTGCCTGAGACCCTGGAGAGCTGCTGCCGGTGTGAGTAGACAATACTGTCATCGAAGGACCCTCAAGGGTCTGATTCAATATAAGGCAGCTTCATGTGTTCAGCGACTGGTGGAGCTGTTGTGATCGTACCAAGAGGTCGAGAGAAGCTTTCCTGATTGCTGTGCCTGACCTGGTCTGACCTGAGAGTAGGGTTGCCAGGTCCCTCTTCACCACTGGTGGGAGGTTTTGGGGGCAGAGCCTGAGGAGGATGGGGTTTGGAGAGGGGAGGGACTTCAATGCCACACAGTCCAATGGCCAAAGCAGCCGTTTTCTCCAGGTGAGCTGATCTCCATCGGCAGGAGATCAGTTGTAATAGCAGGAGATCTCCAGCTAGTACCTGGAGGTTGGCAATAATACTACCCCCATCCAGGATTCGAACCTGGGTCTACCAGATCCTAGTCTATCACTCTAACCACTATACATACTGGCTGCCTAATTAGAAGAAGAAAAAGAAGAGTGGGTTTTTATATGCCGACTTTCTCTACCACTTTAGGGAGACTCAAACCGGCTTACAATCACCTTCCCTTCCCCTCCCCACAACAGACACTCTGTGAGGTAGATGGGGCTGAGAGAGTTCAGAGAGAGCTGTGACTAGCCCAAGGTCACCCAGCTGGCTTCATGTGGAGGAGCGGGGAATCAAACCCTGTTCTCCAGATTAGACTCCGCCACTCATGTGGAGGAGTGGGGAATCGAACCCGGTTCTCCAGATCAGAGTCCACCGCTCCAAACTACCGCTCTTAACCACTACACCATGCTGGCTTAGTGGAAAGAGGAGACGCCATGTGGATTTTCTTCTGCAAGCCAATGCCCCAACATTTCTTTTGCCAGCCTCGGACATGCCGGCGTAGACTTGACCAACCTTTCTCCTTTGCGGCCTCCATTTTGCTCCCAGTTCTGCCGACAGCTGCCGTTCTCTTCCAGTCGCAGTTCCCCACGCCCCATCCCCTGCCCGCCCTTGCCCTTGATCTCCGCTCCTTTTTAGTCTAATGCCATAACCCCTTCCCTTTCCCATATACGACATAACACACAAAACCCCTTTTGTGTGCTAGGCAGCCCAAGGCAGGCGTGGGAAGCTGAAAGCCAGCTGGATCCATTACCACCAAGCGGAGCATGCAAGATCTGAGAGCCCCCTCTCCCCAAGCAGAGACTGCTTTGACTCCTTCCCAATTTGCACTGGGTGTGTGCCGGGGCGGGGGGAGGCATTGAGCTAACCCCCCCTCCCCGGCCCACCCAACCAGACTCATGATCAAAGGAGGAAAGAGGGTGGCCAGTTCTTTCAAAGCGTTCCTCCATATCTCAGCCTGGGCATAGCGAGACGATTTGATGCCTACGGGGGGAGAAACTTCATATGGAACCATCGCACATGTGCGCACAAATACCCACATGCTCACCCGCACACTTACATGGAGGGAACAAGTCTCATTAAGTCTCTTGCATCGCAATTCAACTGTACTTCCTTAAGTAGTAGAGAAAGTTGGCATATAAATACCAACTCTTCTTCTTCTTGAACACATATACATGAAGCTGTCTTATACTGAATCAGACCCTTGGTCCATCAAAGTCAGTATTGTCCATTCAGACTGGCAGCGGCTCTCCAGGGTCTCAGGAGAGAAAGATCTTTCACATCACCTACTTACCTAGTCCCTTTAACTAGAGATGCCAGGGATTGAACCTGGGACCTTCTGCATGCCAAGCAGATGCTCTACCGCTGAACTAGGGCTGTTGAAAAAAAAATTCACTAAAATTCGGATTTGGCAAAATTTGGCCCGTTTTTATTCAGGAAATGCCGAAGTACGAACTCCTCCTACTTGCAAGAACCCCCATGTTTGGTGAAGATTGGGTCAGGTGGTCCTGAGTTATGGGGTCTAGAAGGGGTCCCCCCATCTGCCCATTGGAATGAATGGGAGCAGGCAATCCTTAATGTGCATCTAGAGAGCGGCAAATCCAAGGCAAAACCTCCCATTGTTTTTCATTGGCTATTTATGCACGGGAGGTTTTGCTTTGGATTTTCCGCTTTCTGGATGCACATTTTCCCCAGACAAATTCTCAAAACTCTGCAGGGGGGCTTATTATTGTATGAAAATTTGGGTGGGGAAAATGTGCATCTAGAGAGTGGCAAATCCAAGGCAAAACCTCCCATTGTTGAGGACTGACAAAAGGCGGCGTTGTTTACAATTCGCTCTGCTTTACCTTGGGAGCAAAGCCCCACCGCAGCTCTTACTTCTGAGCAAGCAGGCCGGAGGATCAGGACTGCCCGCCCTTTCCTCTACATTTTGCTTCCTCCTGTCACCGCTTTCTCAGCCCCAGGGGCACCCAAAAACAATGAAGACTGGGGGCGGGGAGTTGAGGGAGGAGACAACGTGGCTGAGCTGTCACTGTCAGGGGAAAGGAGAAATCCTGAGCAGGGACACCTGCGGGGGGCCGGGGAGGGGGGAATAAGCAGGATGCTGCATTGTATGGCACACGACACCACTGGTGCATACACACATGCACGCCGCTACAAGCCATTCCCTCCCCTCCATCGTGCAAAAGAAGGCAAAAGCTCAGATTCTACGGACACGGCCCACAGAGACAATCAACCCCCCAAGCAGAACAGCCCCCCCCCCACGCGACAAGAAGATGCAAATTCCAAACGAAGGAGAACACTCTGGGGCAGCCAGAGTGACCTCCAGGCAAAGGTGGCAACCAGTGAAAACAGCAAAAAAAAACACTAGCGCAGAGGCAATCAACCCCCCCAGCAGAACACCCCCCCTTTGGAACCCCCACACACAGAATCTTCTCCCAACACATACACACATGCAGGAAAAAAGTTATAGAGAAAGCCCCAAAATGGGTCAAACTGTGGATGTCTTCTCTTCCAGCAGAAGAAGGGGTCAGGAGGAGTAATCCAATCTGATTCCAGCAAGCAGCCGCAGGTCAGCTCAGCTCAGGATCGCTCACGATCAGCACAGGAGCAGCAGCAATGGAAGAAATACAGACCCACACACAGAGACTCTCTGGCCATTTATGCATGGGAGGTTTTGCCTTGGATTTGCCGCTCTCTAGATGCACATTTTCCCCATCCAAATATCCAAATCTCAACAATAAGCTCCCATGCAGAGTTTTGAGAATCTGGACGGGGAAAATGTGCATCTAGAGAGCGGCAAATCCAAGGCAAAACCTCCTGTGCATAAATTCCCCCCCCCCCGGGCCACACAGCAACCCGGGACCATGCACATGCACCCCCACACACACGGGGATCTCTCTCTCTCACACACAGATACTCTCTCTCCCCCACCCCCGGGCTGCACAGCAACCCGGGACCATGCACACACCCCCAGGGATCTCTTTCTCTCACACAAATTCATTTCGGTTAAATGAAAATTTGCAATTTGAGACTTTCCCCTTTATCGTTTTGGCTTACTCTCCTGGTTTCCTTTCCTTTCCCCACGCTTCTGGATTTGGGAACGTTCTCTGGATATCTCTCCTAAAATTCCATTGTTGGTCTAAACCAAATCTGCTGTCTGGTTAGGGCAAGACAGCCAGGAACAGCTGGCTCCAGGGACCAGAACACTGGACGTTTGCCAGGCCTACGGTTGCCAGACCTGCCTCAGGTTATCAACCTCCAGGTGGTACCTGGAGATGTCCTGGAATTACAACTGATCTCCAGGCGGCAGAGATTAGTTCGCCTGGAGAAAATGGCCACTTTGGAAGGTGGTTTCTATGGCATTATACCCCATTGAAGTCCCTCCCCTCCGCAGACCCCACCTTCCTCAGGCTCCACCCCCCAAAATCTCCAGGTATTTCCCAAACCGGAGCTGGTAACCAGGCCTGGCCCTGGCAGTAGCGGGAGGTTGTTGGTGAGGAGGGGACTGTCGCACAACACTATGGTGTCACTTTTGGCTGACGGTCTGGAAGCCATGTCACCAATTGTCGTGATTCTACAGGAATTTCCCCAGTCTATATAGTAAAGCCTATAGAGATTGGGAGGTTTCCTAGAATGTCATTCGCATGGTGAGGTCATTTCTCCCCCATTTGCAAGTTTTCTTAGCTTGTATATTTGCCCTTTCAAGGTTCAGGTGGTTCAGTAAAGCCAGCATTCAGGTTGACTGAGGGTTTCCCGTTCCTCCGCTGGGCTTCTCCCTACTCTAGCGACACATGAACTCATGAAGCTGCCTTATACTGAATCAGACCCTTGGTCCATCAAAGTCAGTATTGTCTACTCAGACCAGCAGTGGCTCTCCAGGGTCTCAGGCAGGGGTCTTTCACATCCCCTACTTGCCTGGTCCCTTTAACTGGAGAAGCCGGGGATTGAACCGGGGACCTTCTGCATGCCAAGCAGAGGCTCCACCACTGAGCCACGGCCCCATCCCTCCTCAGCCCCATCCACAGCGACAAAAGATGCAGGTCAGTAGAGTTTGGGAACAAACTTGTTCCAACGTGGAAACCACCATAAGTCACTTCTCTTGATGGTTTCTTGATGGTCTGGCTGCTCTCTTCCACCCAGATGTAAAAACCATGTCTTCTTCTGGGGTAGGGTTGCCAACCTCCAGGTGGTGGCTGGAGATCTCCCGCTATTATGACTGGTCTCCAAGCAACAAAATCAGTTCACCTAGAGAAAATGGCTGCTTTGGAAGGTGGGCTCTATGGCGCTGTACCCCATTGAAGCACCCCCCCTCCAATCCCTGCCGCCCTCAGGCTCCACCAACAAAATCTCCAGGTATTTCCCAACCTGGAGTTGGCCACCCCAGGGTGTGTGTGCTGAATTTCAAATTGCTTTCTGCCATGGCTGTTGCTGTGTGTGTGGGGGGGTAGGGTTGCCAGGTCCCTCTTTGACACCGGCGGGAAGTTTTTGGGGTGGAGCATGAGGGCAGGGGTTTGGGGAGGGGAGGGACTTCAGTGCCATAGAGTCCAATTGCCAAAGTTGCCATTTTCTCCAGGAGAACTAATCTCTATCTGCTGGAGATCAGTCGTAATAGCAGGAGATCTCCAGCTAGTACCCGGAGATTGGCAACCCTACCCTTAATGGCCCCCACCAAAAAAAGAACCCCACTACTTGAGATGGAGATTTCACCTTTCTTCCTTATCAGGTCGCCCGTTGCAGATGTCAGTTGTGTTTGCCTGGGATTGTACGGGAGATGTGAAGTTTTTGTGATAAATTGACAAACCCGTGCGTTACGCAGGCGTCAGTTCCTGTTCCCTTCTGGGCCGGGAGGTGTTGGGGAAATTTAGAAAGCCAAGTCATCCATTTTTTAATCCAGGGGGGTCCCGATTAGGAAGGAAAGCTTCTAAAAAGGTGCTTGGAGGCAAAATGGTTTTATTTGTTCTAGGAGGCAAATGAGAACTTGGCATTGCAAACCAGTTAGAGATTTGGGGGTGGAGCCTGTGGAGGGCAGGATTTGGGGAGAGAAGGGATCTGAGTGGGGTATAATGCCATAAAGCCCCCCTCTCCAAAGCTGCCATTTCCTCCAGGGGAACTGATAGGGTTGCCAACCTCCAGGTGGCAGAGATCAGTGCCCTGGAGAAAATGGATGCTTCTGATGGTGAACTCTAGGGCCTTATACCCCAATGTGGTCTTGCAATCCCCAGGCTCCACCCCCAAATTTCCCAGAATTTCCCAACCTGCAGTTGGCAACCTTAGGACCTGATCTCTGTAATCTGGAGATCAGCTGTAATTCCAGGAGATCTCCAGGCCGTTCCTCCGGGGAGCTCAGAGCTCTCTTTTAATCTCACGACAACCCTGTAGAGTTAGGGTTGCCAGCTCCAGGTTGGGAAATACCTGGAGATTTGGGGGTGGAGCCAGAGGGCGAGGTTTGGAGAGGGAAGGAACTTCAATGCCATAGAGTCCAATTGTCGGTGGCCATTTTCTCCAGGGGGACTGGTCTCTGTTGCCTGGAGATCAATTGTAATGGCAGGAGATCACCAGCTATTACCTGGAGGTTGGCAGCCCTATGTAGAGTGCATCTGTCAGGCAGCAGATGTGTTTCTCAAGGCCACCCACGAAGTTCCATGTAGCCGAGCACAGGCTGGAACCTGGGTTGCCCTTAACCAAACCCAACAATCTAGCTGCCGCACCAGTCAGTCTGTCTCTGAAAACTTTGCTGCGTAAACCAGAATTAAGGCAGCAAGCCAAAGATTATCCCTGGGCAAGTCTGCATGGCAGACTGTAATGAGTTTTGCCGTCTGTGTATTTCCAACATTCCTGTTCCCCGGGAAGTTCTGGAAGGTGTTGTCGTACGAAGGAGAGGAATCTTTTGCAGAGAATTCTCCAGACCGCCACAAAATTAGAATTCCCAAGACTCTTTGGAGGAAGCTCAGACAGTTAAGCCGATACAAAACTAAAATACGTTTGCAGTGTAGGCTTGAGGTTGTTAAAAACACCTGACGGTTCTCTGATATACCAGCTGAGCCGCCAAAGCTTAAGCGGTATCATGATATCATGAAGCTGCCTTACCCTCGGTCCATCAAAGTCAGTATTGTCTACTCAGACCGGCAGCGGCTCTCCAGGGTCTCAGGCAGAGGTCTCTCACAATCACATCACCTACTGCCTGATCCTTTCAAGTGGAGATGTCGGGGACTGAACCTGGGACCTTCTGCATGCCCAGAAGATACTCAACCACTGAGCCGCAGCCCCTCCCTTGGTCCATCCAGGTCAGTATTTCCTACTTAGACTGGCAGCAGCTCTGCAGGGTCTCAGGCAGAGGTCTTTCACATCACCGACTTGCCTGGTCCTTTTAACTGGAGATGCCGGAGATTGAACCTGGGACCTTCTGCATGCCAAGAAGATGCTCCACCAGTGGTCTATCTAGTCCAGCATCCTGTCTCACACAGAGGTCAACCAGTTCCTTTGGAGGGCCAGCAGCAGGGCAAAGAGGCCGAGGCCTTCCTCTGATGTTGCCTCTTGGCACTAGTATTCAAGGTTTACTGCCTCTGGATGTGGAGGTTCCCTCTAATTACCATGACTAGCAGCCACTGATAGTCCTATCCTCCCCGAATCTGCCCCTTTCAAAGCCGTCTGTCTGTGCCTGTGGCCATCACTACATCCTCTGGCAGCAAATTCCACAAGCATTTCCTTTTGTCCGTTCTGAATCTAGTGCCCATCACCTTGATAGGGTTGCCGGCTCTGGGTTGGGAAATACCTGGAGATGTTTGGGGTGGAGCCTGGGGAGGGCGGGGTTTGGGGAGGGGGCGAGCTCTGCAAGGTATAGTGCCATAGAGTCCACCCTTCGAAGCAGCCATTTTCTCCAGTGGAACTGATCTTGGTCATTTGGAGATCATTGTAACAGCGTGAGATCTCCAGGTGCCACCTGGAGGTTGGCAATCCTATTCATTGGATGCCTTCGAGTTCTAGTATTTTGGGAGCGGGAGAAAAAATTCTCTTTGTCATGCATGTTTGTGCTGCAAAAACTGCAGAATACATCATCTTATTAAGTAAATGCGGTCTAGAGAAATCACGAGAGGGGAAAAGAGAAATGCATCTGACTCCCGGTGGAGTCAGTGGGACTCAACAGAATATCCCGTGAGCTCTCCACCCCTGTGTCAGATGTGAGCACAGGCCGCATTCTCTGGCCTCCCCCCATCCTCCCATCGTGGCCGTGTGCTTGCAGCATGGACTTATCTGGGGAGGCTCTGGGAAGCTCCAGACATTTCACTTGCTCCAAGTGGGTCATGTGAGAATTTGTGGCAGAAGATGATAACCATCTTCAAGTACGTGAAGGGCTGTCACAGAGAAGAGGGTGCCAAGTTGTTTTCTGTCGCCCCAGAAGGTCGGACCAGAACCAACGGGTGGAAATTAAATCAAAAGATTCTCCGTCTACACATTAGAAAGAACTTTCTGATAGTTAGAGCGGTTCCTCAGTGGAACAGGCTTCCTCAGGTGGTGGTGGGCTCTCCTTCCCTGGAGGTTTTTAAGCAGAGGTTAGATGGCCATCTGTCAGCAATGCTGATTCTGTGACCTTAGGCAGATGATGAGAGGGAGGGCATCTTGGCCATCTTCTGGGCACTGGGGGTGTTGGGGGGGAGGTAGTTCTGAATGTCCTGCATTGTGCAGGGGGTTTGACTAGATGACCCTGGTGGTCTCTTCCAACTCTATGATTCTATGAACATCGCCTGAGGGCTGCAAATTGAAGGGGGCATGTAAAAGTCACAAAACACCTACAGATCCGGCTGGGGAAAAGACTGTAGCAAAGAAGGGAAAAACCCGGGGAGTGACTCACTGGTGGGAGACATCATGTGGATGTCAAAATCATCCGATCGCCTTCGGTCGACCCAGGTGTATACACCGAAAGGGCAATTTCACCATGGTGAGCTATCAATTTTCCCCGACGTTTTCTGTGCTTGGTTACAGAAGGGAGTAAGGATTCAAGAGGATGCTGATAATTGTACGTACAGGACCAGGGAGTGGTTAATCTCTTGGACGTGTTTATGCGGTCTCTCGAACGGCTCTCCTATGCCAGGCCAAGGGACCACCCAGTTCCGCCTTCCGTTTTGGACAGCGGTTCTCATAAGCAGGCTGGGAGGGTGATAAGCATTCCTTCGCAAATGCGTGTTGATAAATCTGCCTTCCATAAATTTGTATAATCTGGCAGTAATGAGAGCTTCATGCGATGAGTCAAGAAGAGTTTTCTTGTCTGTTCTGACCCTCATGCCAAACACCTTCCTTGGATGAACCCGTGTTTTAGAAGTTTTGGGGGGAAATGAATGAAAAGGAGAGTTGTAAATGGAGAGTTGTAAATGGAGAGTAAATGGAGAGTTGAACTTAAACTTTATTCAGGAGAATAAAGAGTCAGTGTGGTGTAGTGGACAGACCGGCAGGCTAGGATCCTGGGCGACCCGGGTTCCAATCCCCACTTCTACCATCGAAGCTTGCAGGGTGACCCTGGGCCTATCACTAGGGTTGCCAAGTCCGTCTTCACCCCCAGCAGGAAGTTTTTGGGGCAGAGCCTGAGGAGGGCGGAGTTTGGGGAGGGACTTCAATGCCATAATGCCCAATTGCCAAAGCCATAGTGTCCAATTGCCATTTTCTCCACGGGAACTTTGATGGGTTAACATAAAGGTTACTCTTTGATTTAATTCCTCACATTTATTTGGTATATGAAAATATGAAAAAGAGGATTACAGGCATATCACTTAGATATAAAATACTTATAAAGCAATTGAGTAGGGGGATTACACTGCTAGCAAAAGTATATACAATTTAATTATGGACAGAAGAGAGTGAGGGGAAGTCATTTATGCTTTGTTATTTTTTAGATTAGAAATTTTTACAGATTTAATCTTATATTGGTAAGTCTTATGGGGAAATAATGTATAAAATGAGAAAATAATAAAATTTTTATTAAAAACAACAACAACATTTTCTCCAGGGGAACTGATCTCTATCGGCTGGAGATCAGTTGTAACAGCAGGAGATCTCCAGCTACTACCTGGAGGTTGGCAACCCTACCTATCACAAGCTCTCATTCTGGCCTGCTTCACAAGAGTCGTTGTGAGAAAATGGAGGAAGGGAGAAAGATGTCCTACTCTACTTTGAATCCCAGCTGGGGAGAAAAACGGCCTATAAAGAAATAAATGCCAAAAATACAAGTATCGCGGGAAGATATCCAAATAAGTTAGGGTTCAGGTTACCGTATCAAAAACCTAAAAATCATCAGCAATCTCGAACTGCAGTTTCTGATCACGGGGGGACATCGAATATATTTCTGGGACATGTGAAGTAGGAAATGAAGCACGTCTATTATGTTCTAAGGACCGAGTGACGCACAATGCTTGTTAAATTGGATGCTCCTTGGCATGATGGCTGTCTGGAAACTCTAGCCGAGGGAAAGAACTGGCTTGGGTAGGCCTGTGCGATTCCTGCCGGATTCTCATGAGGCCAGGGCAGACCCAAGACATGTTGGTGCCAAGGCTGAAAACCCAGTGGGCACATCTGCAGACGCCACATCCACTCACTAATTAACAAGGAGCGCGCCACGTGGCTTCGATGCATTTCTATGTGGTTTGCACAGAGAAAAGCGTAGAGTCAATGTAGTGTAGCGGTTAGAGCGTTGGGCTAAGATCTGGGAATCCCCGCATTCGAATCCCTGTTCTGCCATGGAAGCTTGCTGGGTGACCTTGGGCTTGTCGCATGTGCTTGGCCTAAGCTACCTCGCAGGGTTGGTGCGAGGATTAAACAGAGGAGAGGAGAATGATATACACCACTTTGGGCCCCCATAGGGGAGAAAGGCGGGGTATAAGAGAAGTAAATAAATGAATAAAGTCTGGGCAGATAGTGCTCCATCTTCGACTCCCATGACCACCCTTAACTAGGGTTACCAGGTCCCCCTTCACCACCAATGCCATACCCTTAATGTCCCCCACCCAAAAAAAAAAAACCACTACTTGAGATGGAGACTTCACCTTTCTTCCTGATCAGGTCGCCCGTTGCAGATGTCAGTTGTGTTTGCCTGGGATTGTACAGGAGATGTGAAGTTTTTGTGATAAATCAACAAACCCGTGTGTTACGCAGGTGTCAGTTCCTGTTGCCTTCTGGGCCGGGAGGTGTTGGGGAAATTTAGAAAGCCAAGACATCCATTTTTTCCCAATATATCTTGATGACAGAGTACTGTGAAAGGAATACTTCTATAGCAGCCTAAGATTATAAAGGCAACTCTGGATGAAATACACATAAACACATTTTAGACTTTACAACTTATAAGTGTCAGCTTACTCAGTCTAAGGATTGCAATTTTCTTATACATTCATGGGGCGAAAACGCCACGGTCGCTTTAGCCTCCTTTATTCCCTGTTTCAGCCAGGATTCAGCCAGGCTCGAATGCACATTGGGCGAAAACGCATGCGCTCGATCCTGGCTGAAACAGGGAATAAAGGAGGCTACAGCGACCATGCGTTTTTGCCCACACACTTTCAAATTGACATAGAATTGTATTATTCGGACCTCCGAAGAAGGCTCCAGAGCCAAAATGTGTATGGTCTGCGCTGAGATATTGTTTGGGAATATTGTCACCCCGTTGTAATTTTGCTTTTTTACGTTCATTTGGCAAGTTTCTCACAGATACATAGAGGCTAGAACAGGGCTACATACAAGTTGGGGGAGGTAGTTGAGAAATTCCTGCCTTATGCTTGGGGTTGGACTAGATGACCCTGGTGGTCCCTTCCAACTCTATGATTCTATGATTCCATTCTATGAAGTTGTTTACATTTACTTTGTATTAAATTTATTATATATCGTTCACGAAATCACTTGTATCAATATCAGCCCATGATTTCATGTCGATTCCTTACCTTTTGGGTACCTTATTCTAATATTTAGGAAGCCACCAGAGGTAGCTACAAGATGGCATGTCAGTATTTAGGGGACAGGCGTAGAAGGCCCCCAGCTAACGGCAAGATGAAAAGAGGATTAAACTGACAGACCCAGAAGCTTTCAGACTTGTTTTCACCAGAGTATATCGCTCTGGGTGGAATGAGTCATTTATTGACTCGTTTCCTTATTACATTTTTCCCACCGAGGGCCCCTGGAGAAACTGTGGGATAATTCCCTTTATCCTCATAACAACCCTGTGAAATAGGTGAGCTGGAGAAAGAGAGGCACTGGGAGGGTTGCCAACCTCCCGGTGTGACCTGGGGATCTCCCAGAATTACAGCTGATCTCCAGACTACAGAGATCAGTTCCCCAGGAGAACATGGCAGCTTTGAAGGGTTGATTCTGTGGCATTATACCCAACCGAAGTCCCTACCCTCCCTAAACACCACCCTCCTCAGGCTCGAACCCCACCCCAAATCTCCAGGAATCTCCCAACCTAGAGTTGGCAACGCTAGTAACTGGCCCAGGGTTGCCAGCTTCCGGTTGGGAAATTCCTGGAGATTTGGGGGTGAAACTTGGCGAGGGCAAAGTTGAGGGAGGAGAGGAAACTCAGCAAGGATATGATGTACAGTCCACCTTCCAAAGATCCCATTTCCTCCAGGGGGACTGACCTCTGGCCCAGTCACACACTCTCAGCCTCGCCCACCTCGCAGGGTTGTTGTGAGGATAAAATCATAGACTCATAGAATCACGGAGTTCGAAGGGACAACCAGGGTCATCTAGTCCAACCCCCTGCACAATGCAGGAAATTTACAACTACCTCCCCCCCCACACCCCTAGTGACCCCTACTCCATGTCCAGAAGATGGCCAAGGTGCCCTCCCTCTCATCACCATCTGCTTAAGGTCTTAGAATCAGCATTGCTGACAGATGGCCATCTAGCCTCTTCTTAAAAACCTCCAGGGAAGGAGAGCTCACCACCTCCCGAGGAAGCCTGTTCCACTGAGGAACCGCTCTAATCGTTAGAGAATTCTTCCTAATGTCTAGACGGAAACTCTTCTGATTTAATGTCAACCCTCTGGTTCAGGTCCGACCTTCTGGGGCGACAGAAAACAACTCGGCACCCTCCTCTCTATGACAGCCCTTCAAATGGAGGAGGAGGTAGTCTCTGTAATCTAGAGATCAGTTGTAATTCCAGGAGATCTCCAGGAGGATTGCAACCCTAGGATCCTAACCCTGACCTCTCGGATTCTCTGGTGCCTTGAAAATTACCCTTCCCCTGCTCCCCCCCACCCACCCACAAAAGTAAGTGCTGCTTTATCTTGCACGGATGCCAATGTGCTGAACCCAGGTGCAGCTCTGACCCAAGGGTCCCGGGTCGACCCCAGGGCAACCGAGCTCAGCATCCCACCCTGGCGGGGCGTCAATATTTGTCCAAGCGGTTTCCTGCCGCCCTGATCACCTGCAGCTCTGTGCTCCCAGGCAGGGCTTGGCCCGGCGAGAACAGCACAGCACGCACCGACTCCGGTTCCTTTGTCATGCCGACGGGACACAACAGCTGCCGTTGCTAGGGCCTCGTCTCACGCCCCTCCCATCCCACAGGGCTTCCAGGTGCTAAAGCCGCGGGAGCCCCCACCCCTAGTGGGAAGATCAGCCCCTGCACCGAGTGAGCAGAACCCTTCGGGGCGTCGGGCTGCCAACCTCCAGGTGGAGCCTGGAGATTTCTAGGGCCGCTTTCACACATCATAAGAACATAAGGAAAGCCCTGCTGGATCAGACCCAGGCCCATCAAGTCCAGCGGTCTGTCCACATAGTGGCCAACCAGGCACCTCTAGGGAAGCCCACAAGCAAGACGACTGCAGCAGCATTATTCTGCCAGTGCTCCACAGCACCTCATATAACAGGCATGCTCCTCTGATCCTGGAGAGAATAGGGATGCATCATGACTAGTATCCATTTTGCCTAGTAGCCATGGATAGCCCTCTCCTCCATGAACATGTTCACTCTCCTCTTAAAGTCTTCCAAGTTGGCAGCCATCACCACATCCTGGGGCAGGGAGTTCCACCATTTAACTATGCGTTGTGTAAAGAAATATTTCCTTTTATCCGTTTTGAATCTCTCCCCCTCCAGCTTCCACAGAGGACCCCGCGTTCTGGTATTACGAGAGAGGGAGAATAGCTCCTCCCTGACCGCTCTCTCCACACCATACATAATTTTATAGACCTCTATCATGTCTCCCCTTAACCGCCTTCTTTCCAGGCTAAACAGCACTAAGCATTTTAACCGCTCCTCATAGGGCAGTTGCTCTAGCCCCCGGATCATTTTGGTTGCTCTTCTGCACCTCAATAGTGCACTTTCAATCCACTTTCAATGCACTTTAACAATCGTTTGCAATGGATTTTGCCTTTTCACACAGTCAAATCCAGCTCCAAAGTGGATTGAAAGTGCATTATTCGCCATGTATAAACACACCCTAGGAGTCACAACTGATCTCCAGACTGCACAGGTCAGTTCCCCTGGAGAGCATGGCTGCTCTGAAATCTATGGCCTTATCCCTCCCTCAGATTCCACCCTCCCCAGGCTGCACCCCCAAATCTCCAGGAATTTCCCAACCCAGAATTGGCAACCCTTTCTCAGACCGAGGGGGTTCTTTCCCAGCCCGGCCACTTGGAATCCTTTTTGATGGAGGGAGAGGAGGGGACCTTTTACCTATCTTGTAGGGCTGTGTTGTGGTGCTTTCACGTGGCAAGGGTTCCACATCTCTGTGCCGGGAATGCGTGGCAGTACATTGTCCTGGCTGGCTCTGAAGCCCCCAAAGGGCCACCTAGCCTGGCCTGGCAGAACATTGTTGCCTAGAAGACAGGAAACAAATACAGGACCCTTTCTCTCAGGCTGCCTTGAGCCAAGAGGAAAAGCAGTGCATAACTATTTTAATTAGACATCAAATTTCCTGCAAATGCCAGGAAAGGCATTTCACATGAATGCATGCCTTCTATTGACCCTTTGTCCATCAAGGTCGGTATGGTCTACTCAGGTTCTCCAGGGCCTGGAGATGCTGGGGATTGAACCTGGGACCTTCTGAATGCCAAGCAGAGGCTCTTCCACTGAGCCACGGCCCCCTGCCTGGATTTCCACCTGGGACTAAGGGAGAACCCCAGAGTCCTGGCTTTCATCTCTGCTGCCATCGCTGCTCGGAAACGGAAACCAAAACGGGGTGGGCTCACTGGGGTGGGTGGGCAAGAGACCGGGCCTTCGAGCCCTTCGTAGACCAGTGGCCAGCATCCCAGAAGAAGTCAGGGTAGGGTTGCCAGGTCCCTCTTCGCAACCGGCAGGAGGTTTTTGGGGCGGAGCCTGAGGAGGGTGGGGTTTGGGGAGGGACTTCTGTGCCATAGAGTCCAATTGCCAAGGCGGCCCTTTTCTCCAGCTGAACTGGTCTCTGTCAGCTGGAGATTAGTTGTAATAGCAGGAGATCTCCAGCTAGTACCTGGAGATTGGCAATCCTAAATCAGAGGCATGGGCATGGAGCTTAGCCAGGCACTGGAGACGTGGCTCAGAAGACCCCTGGCGATTCCCTGGGCTCGCCACACTCCGAGAAAGGATGCACCCATTTTATTCGCCATAATTAATCACAGTTTACTACAAGTTGGAACGCCAGTGTAAGATGCCTACAGAGCAAGCGCCCCAATGGATCGCGCACGTGAGACGTGTGGCAGGGCTAGGAATGCCATGGTCTCTCGAGAGGGGCGGGCATTTTAAGGTGGCAAAATAGAGCCCCTGTTTCCCACGGGTGCCTACCCACTTAGCTCATCATACCATTCCTACTTGGGCCAGCCTGGCTTTTGATTGTTCACAGAAACTTGAAAAACCAGAGCTGAGCTTGGGATTAGTCTGCGCGCCACAGGCGACGAGGCCTTGTCCCCGGCTGCCGACAGAACCGGGGCGTAAACAAATTCCATTGGTCTGCAAGCCAAAGACGCCCACAAACAGTGGCAGCCCTGCCAAGATTCTGCACCCGTGTCCTAGGGTTGCCAGCTCCGGGTTGGGAAATACCTGGAGGTTTTTGGGACAGAGCCTGAGGAGGGCAGGGTTTGGAGAGGGAAGGGACTTCAATGCCATGGAGTCCAATGGCCAAAGCGGCCAGTTTATCCAGGTGAACTGATCTCTATTGGCTGGAGATCAGTTGTAATAGTAGCAGATCTCCAGCTACTACCTGGAGGTTGGCAGCCCTACTGTGTCCGATCTCCTGGTTACAGCCCGTTTGAGGCTTTGGTCTACAATTATTTTATTTTCTTCATTTATACCCCACCTTTCTCCCCAATGGGGACACCCGAAGGTGATTCAGTCATTCTCCTCCATTTTACCTTCCCAGCAACCCTGTGAGGTAGGTTAGGCTGAGAGGGTATGTGACCAGCCCAAGGTCACCCAGCGAGCTTCCATGACAGAGCAGGGATTTGAAACTGATCTCCCAGATCCTAGTCTGGGGCGGGGGGGCTGTGGCTTAGTGGTAGAGGATTGGCTTGGCATGCAGAAGGTCCCAGGTTCAATCCTTGGCATCTCTAGTTAAAAAGGACCAGGTAGCAGGTAATGGGAAAGACCTCTGCCTGAGACCCTGGATATAGCCACTGCTAGACAGAGCTGACAGTACTGAGCTAGAGAGGCCAGTGTTCTGATCTAATGCGGCTTCATTGAGGAGGGGCCGTGGCTCAGCAGTAGAGCATCGGCTTGGCATGCAGAAAGTCCCAGGTTCAATCCTTGGCATCTCTAGTTAAAAAGGACCAGGCAGTAGGCGACGCAAAAGACCCCTGCCTGAGACCTTGGAGAGCTGCTGCCAGTCTGAGCAGACAATACTGACCTTGATGGACCAAGGGCCTGATTCAGCAGAAGGCAGCTACATGTGCTCCTGTGTCCAGTACTCTAACCACTACACCACACTGGCTCTCTGTATCACTGTAGAGAATGTCCATGCCATACTGAGTCAGCAGAGGCGTGCTTCTTAGGCCAGGCCTACCAGGACTTGGGGGGCTTTGGTAGGGGTCCTTGCACTTGTAGGGAGGAGCAGACTAGGGAGGGTGGGTTTTTTTTTTTTTGGCAGGGGGAAAGTTGACTGTGCAAAGATATGGGCAAGAGTTCTGCCCCACTCTCTGCCCCCGCAACACATCATCTTTCTCTCCCCCTCTCCCGGACGGACGTGGTTTCCCTATTTATCTGCAATGACTCACCCAGTTAAGCTCTTCTGATTCTCTCTTCGGTAACCTTCAAGGAAGGGGTGGGGGTGAAGCAGAAGCCGCCACAGAAGACGCCCGCTTTGGCCTGCCAGTTCTCTGCACGTGACCAGCGGGAACCGCAGTGGGGTGAAGGCGGGGTGGGCTGGCTCCATTCCTGCCTCCCGTTTCCCCCCACTGCCAACCAGCACGTTGTAGTGGTTAAGAGCAGTGGTTTGGAGCGGTGGAGTCGGATCTGGAGAATCAGGTTTGATTCCCCACTCCTCCGCATGAGCGCCGGAGGCTAATCTGGTGAACGGGATTTGTTTCCCCGCTCCTGCACACAAAGCCAGCTGGGTGGCCTTGGGCTAGTCACAGCTCTCTCAGCCCCACCTACCTCACAGGGTGTCTGTTGTGGGGAGGGGAAGGTGATTGTAAGCCGGTTTTGAGTCTCCCTTAAATGGTAGAGAAAGTCGGCATATAAAAACCAACTCTTCTCCTCCTCCTCCTCCTCCTCCAAGGAATGGGGAGGGGGCAGAGTCCCCACCCTCTCCATAGGTGTAGGGAATAGGGAAAAGTGCAGCCTATAATCTCCCATGGTTGCGGCTAGGATGGGGGGAATTGCACTGGACAAAACATGCAGAATCTCCTTGTACTGCTGGAGATTCTCCGAGAGGTACTGAGATGTACATTCCCATCAATCTCTACGTCCACCCCCGCAAGTGGCTGTTTTCTTCAAACCTGTCGCCACTGGGCATGTGTCCAGATTTGGCCCTGCAGGCCTCCAATTGCTGCTCTTTCTCCTAAAGCGTGTGCGTTTATGTGTGTACGGAAAGTGCTTTTTCGCTTCCCCAAGGAACCACCTTTTTAAAGCAAAAAAATTGTTCCAAGTGCCTTCCTTTGAGAATAAAGTACCCAAAAGGTCAAGAAAAAAAGAAAGAAACATACAAGGCCAAAAGTTATACAATTAAAAGCTGAACAATTAAAAGGTTATGTCAGTGCACAATGTCTTTATAAATTTATTACGGGTTAAAATCTAATCACGCATATAACTCATATACGGCCCTGCAAAAGCCTACCAAATAAATATACCAGCATGGTGTGGTGGTTAAGAGTGGTGGTTTGGAACGGTGGACTCTGATCTGGAGAACTGGGTTTGATTCCCCTCTCCTCCACATGAAGCCAGCTGGGTGACCTTGGGCTAGTCACAGCTCTCTTCGAGCTCTCTCAGCCCCACCTACCTCACAGGGTGTCTGTTGTGGGGAGGGGGAGGTGATCGTAAGCCGGTTTGATTTTGCCTTAAGTGGTAGAGAAAGTCAGCATATAAAAACCAACTCTTCTTCTTCTTTGACATAGAATCATACCATCAAACTCAGACCCATATGCGTTTCAGCCATACTGCCTTCTTCAGTGGTCTAAACAATCACTACTCCAGACTACAAAATATACATCAAATAACTAAAAATCCTTGTGACTATATGTGCATTGTGTTTGCAGGAAAACAATTAATATATAAAATTGCAAAACCTCTTCCTCTGTTTAAGGCTTCCTTACAAATGAAAATTACAGCCATAAATAAAACGTCAACTGCTCACAGTCACAAAGTAGTCTTAAAGTCTGGAGTAGTTATCCAGTATTCCTTTGAGAATGTACACCTGAAAATAGCTTTGGTTGGCTGCTTTCTTCAGCAACAGCAGAAGTGTGCCTTTAGATTGCTGCATGCCGTTGAGAGGTTGCCAAGGGCGGTTCATCCCATCTCCCCCGTTGGCAAACCTGATTTCAGTGCACTGCATGCCATTTAGCGGCACGGCTGCCCAGAACACCCATCCAAGTGTACCCCACCCATGTCCCCTATTTGGTCAGGCCGCGTAACTGGCAAGTGGGTCACTCCTGCCGGGAGAGGATTCCGGGGTTTTGTTCTAGGGCGGCCGCAAAGCAAAACGCAACTGGGAATATTTCTTCGCCGCCACCACCGCCGTTGACATTTCCCTGGCCCGTTTCATTTGCAAAGTGCTTTACAACTGTCCTGGCGACTTAGCAACACAGCAAGGCCCGAGACGACGCAGTGATAATGTTTATTTGGGGTCGGGGAAGAAAGGCAAACAGCACTGCAGCGTTTGCTTGCTGTATTCCTTTATAAGGAAATCTTTTGGGATCGCACACTGCTGTGCTGCGGCCCCGAAAAACGTTGCTCGGTGTTATAAGCCACTGTTTGAAGTTGCTTATGCAGCTGGCCTGACCCACTCTCCTCTGCAATGAAAAGGAGTAAGAAAGAAAGAAAGAAAGAAAGAAAGAAAGAAAGAAAGAAAGAAAGAAAGGAAGGAAGGAAGGAAGGAAGGAAGGAAGGAAGGAAGGAAGGAAGGAAGGAAGGAAGGAAGGAAGGAAGGAAGGAAGGAAGGACTAGTATCCTGCAGCAATAGATCATTATAATGTTATTGCACTATAACAATCTGTCAATTACTGTTTTTTACATCCCAAAATGTATTCCAGTGCATGGGGGGCAGGGGGTGGCATTGCAGAGGGCCAAGTCAAGGGAAGTTTGAGAAAAGTTCCATGTAGATGCCAACGTTGCCATGTGGAAGCAGCTGTGGTTTTCTGCCATCTGTTCCAAGTATATATCCCTGTTTTGTTTCATTTTTTACTTTTTGGTAAATTTGGTAGATGTATTACGTTTTAATTAAGAATATTGTCCCCGACTTCTGATTGTGGGGTGGGATATAGAGTTATTTGACGATAACACCAGTGTCATTTTATGGGGTACAAAACTGCCCCCACAGAACCACAGTTATGGTCTGAGGGCTCAGTATGCTTAATATTTAGTATGAGTTATTAGTCACTCTTGTGGATCCAGCCGGCTCCCGAAAGCGTCTACAAATTAAATCTCTGAGTGAGGGTGTGGCGAATGTCTCTGCTCTCAGGGCACATGTGCATGAATAGTAAAGCACCCCACGGCACATTACAAAGGTTGCAGCTGCAGAAGTTCATTTTCAAGCCTTGCTAAATCCGTCGTGTTTTAAACATTAGTTAAATGTGAACGAGCTACTTGAACGTTTAAAAAACCATTTAGGAATAAGCATAATAAACACTACCGCCTACACAATTTACGTTAAAGCATAAAGGAGTTTTGTGGCACCGTAAAGATGACCAGATTTATGGAAGCTTTTTGTGGCGTTCGGAGGAAGTTCGGAGGAAGCGAGCTGCAGCTCACAAAACCATCTGCTTTGATACATCTGATTGTCTGTAAGGTGCCTTAACACTACTTGAAAAGAGGTTTAGGGTTGTCAGCTCTGGGTTGGGAAACACCCGGAGATTTTGGGAGGTGGAGTAGGGTTGCCAACCTCCAGGTACTAGCTGGCGATCTCCTGCTATTACAACCGACCTCCACCCGACAGAGATCAATTCACCTGGAGGAAATGGCCACTTTGGCCATTGGACTCTATGGCATTGAAGTCCCTTCCCTCCCCAAACCCCGGCCCCCTCAGGCTCCATCCCCCAAACCTCCCACCGGTGGCAAAGAGGGACCTGGCAACCCTAGCATGGAACCTGGGGAAGGTGGGGTTTGGGGAGGAACCTCAGCAGGGTAAAATGCCATAGAGTCCACCCTCCAAAGCAGCCGTTTTCTCCAGGAGGACTGATCTCTATTGTCTGGAAATCGGTTGTAATTAGGGTTGCCAGCTCTGGGAGGGGAAATACCTGGAGATGTTGTGGGTGGAGCCTGGGGAGGGGAGGGACTTCAGTTTCCTATCATGCCCACCTTCCAAAGTATCCATTTTCTCCAGGGAAACTGATCTCCGTGGTAATAGCGGGAGATCTCCAGCCAACACCTGGAGGTTGGCAACCCTAGCTGTAATAGTGGGAGGTCTCCAGGCCCCCTGGCAGGTTGGCAACCCTAGTGGTTGCCCTCCTGGCTGTATCCTGAATTCCACAATAGACAAAAGCAAATATGGGAGGGTTGTTCTCTGTTGCCTGTTTTTGAGTAAAGTTATGTTGCCAAAAACGTAACTGTAGCCTAAGTGTGTTATTAGATAAATTGTTATGAATGCCAATTAGGGTTGCCAACTCCGGGTTGGGAAATTCCTGGAGATTTTAGGGTGGAGCCAGGGAAAAGTGAGTTTTGGAGAGGGAGTATATAATGCCCTTGAATCCACCCTCTAAAGCAGCCATTTTCTCCAGGGGAATTGATCTGTGCCATCTGGAGATCAGTTGTAATCCCAGGAGATTTCCAGGCCCACCCATATACAGCATGCCACCTTCAGCCACATGGGTAGGGTTGCCAACCTCCAGGTGGTGGCTGGAGATCTCCCGCTATCACAAGTGACCTCCAGCCGATAGAGATCAGTTCCCCTAGAGAAAATGGCCGTTTTGCCAATTGGACTCTATGGCATTGAAGTCCCTCCCCAAACCCCGCCCTCCTCAGGTCCGCCTTCAAAATCTCCAGGTTTTTCCCCACCCAGAGCTGGCAACCCTGCACACGGGACTTGGCCCTGAAGAAGCCAAGTGTCACGAGGACAGCAGAATGGCCCCATTTTCATTTGTGGAGAGTTGGCAAGTATGCCCTAAGCTCTCCGCGGAAGACCAGGGTCACGTGTCTTCCAGGCCCCGGCTTGGGTCTGTGGTTTTCCTCGTCTGGGATTCCACGTTGTGCTTGGAAAAAGCCGCCTAGAATCACCCCGGTCCGTCGAGAATCACCCCTTGTCCCGCCTGCCTCTCACTTTGCACGGGTTTCCAGACATAAATAATCCAAGTCAGCCGTGCTGGAAGAGGCAGCCTGCCCCGGGAAAGCTTCCAGACACCAGAGAAGAAGGGAGGGAGGGGGAAGAAATCTTTTGGGAAAGCAGTGAATTATTTTTAGGCAGCGCTTCCTCTCTTTAGAACCGTGCTCGGAGGCCCAGGAAAAAAGGCCATTCTGTGTCAAATGAGAATCATCTTTTTTCTTTACGCAACGTCTCCACTGTGCAGTGAAGCTTGACGTGAGTTTGCCCCTGTGATATTCCAGGGCTCTCCTGCAAGGCTTTTGAAGGTTTCCATAGACTCGGTTCCAAGGCCGTTCTGTAAAATCCCTTACTGACAGCCTCCAGACACGTGGTGGGGTTTAGGTAAAGTGGCCAACCTCCAGGCGGGACCTGGAGATCTCCCAGAATTATATCATCTCTCTAGGCTGCAAAGGTCCGTTCCCCTGGAGAAAATGGCTGCTTTGGAGGGTGGACTCTATGGCACGGTACCCCATAGACATCCCTTTCCTCCACAAATTCTGACCTCTCAGGCTCCATCCCTGAATCTTTGGGAATTTCCCTACCTGGAGTTGGCAGCTCTAGGGTAAGGCCTCATGTACCCACAATACCTCAAGCTAGGAATGCCAGGCATTTACAGGCCCTGTGGCTATCGCCAATCTGGCCATCTCCCCAGGTTGCCAACCTCCAGGTACTAGCTGGAGATCTCCTGCTATTACAACTGATCTACTGCCGATAGAGATCAGTTCACCTGTAGAAGGGGAGGCCGAGTTGGAGAAGGGACTCATCTGATGAGTTTGTGGCAGAGGCGAATTTGGCCCAGGAGACTCCTTGCAGTCCAGATGTTTGGCCCCTGTGCCACACCAGCTCCGAAGCTAGTTCAGAGGGCTTTGATATTGTCAGTGTCTTTGACGTGGGGTGGGGCTCTACCTCCCTGGGGGATGAAGCGATGGGGAACTGACTACCCTCTCTGGCCAGTTCCAAGGGGAAGTTTTCTCATGGAAAGGAAGTCAGCTGGGGGCAAAACATTCAGATAAATGTGTGTTTGTGTGTGTGTGTGTTAAGTGCTGTCAAGTTGCTTCCGACTCATGGCCACCCTATGAATGAAAGTCCTCCAAAACGTCCTCTCTTTGACAGCCTTGTTCAGATCTTGCAAATTGAGGGCTGTGGCTTCCTTTCTTGAGTCCATCCATCTCTTGTTGGGTCTTCCTCTTTTCCTGCTGCCCTCAACTTTTCCTAGCATGACTGTCTTTTCCAGTGACTCTTGTCGTCTCGTGACCAAAATACAATAGCCCCAGTTTAGTCAGATAATTAGTACTCAAATAATGAAAGAAGTGTGCTTTGGAAGGCTTTAGGAGGGGAGTGGACGTGTTCATGGAGGAGAGGGGTGTTCATTGCTGTTAGTAAAAATGGATACTAGTCATGATGCATACCTCTTCTCTCCAGGATCAGAGGAGCAGGCCTGTTATATCAGGTGCTGTGGAACGGATGTAGAATAATGCTGCTGCAGTCGTCTTGTTTGTGGGCTTCCTAGAGGCTCCTGGTTGGCCACAGTGTGAACAGACTGCTGGACTTGATGGACCTAAGTCTGATCCAGCAGGGCCTTTCTTATGTTCTTAACCAGCCCAGGCAATAGACGGAGAACGGTACTCAGGGGTTCCAACAAGAGGACTTATGGTCATGAACGGGTCCCATCTGGCACCCCTTCTTCTCCCTCGTCACGCCAGTATGCGGGATGTCCCCACGGCTTCCAGACTCCACTACGACATTAGAAGACCCAAGTTAGTGACTCACAGGTCCATCCAAATATAATGCAAGCCAGAGAGAACTCCCCCCCCTTTCAAAGCATTAGAAGCCGAGGGCATCCAATCAAGCTGGTGGGCAGCAGATGCAGGGCGGACAAAAGGAAATCCTTCTTTACACAAGTGATTAAGATGTGGAATGTAGCAACAACTCCAAGCAAGGATGGCTTTAAAAGGGGATTAGGCAGATGTATGGTCTATCAGTGGCTGCCAGCCATAGTGACTAAAGGGAACCTCCCCGTTCAGAGGCAGTCAACCTCTGAATCCCAGTGCCAGGAGGCAACATCAGGGGAAGGCCTCAGCCTCTGTGCCCTGTTGCTGGACCTCCAGAGGAACTGGCTGGCCATTATGTGGGACTGGATGCTGGACTAGAGGGACCCTCACTGGTCTGATCCAGCAGGGCTCTTCTGGGGTTCCTATCAGGGGAAAACCTCGGCCTCTGTGCCCTATGGTTTGCCCTCCAGAGGAACTGCTTGGCCAGACTGAGACGGGATGCTGGACTAGAGGGACCCTCAGTGGTCTGATCCAGCAGGGCTCTTCTGAGGTTCTTATAGGGTTGCCAACTGCCAGGTAGGGACCTGGCAACCCTAGGTTCTTATCAGGGGAAGGCCTTGGCCTCTAAGCCGTTGCTGGACCTCCAGAGGAACTAGGGTTGCCAACCTCCAGGTAGTAGCTGGAGATCTCCTGCTATTACAACTGATCTCCAGCTGATAGAGATCAGTTCCCCTGGAGAAAACGGCTGCTTTGGCCATTGGACTCTATGGCATTGAAGCCCCTCTCCTCCCCAAACCCTGCCCTCCTCAGGCCCCAAAAACCTACCACTGGTAGTGAAGAGGGACCTGGCAACCCTAAGAGGAACTAGTTGGCCAGAGTGAATGGGTTTCTGGACTAGACGGACCCTCACTGTCCTGATCCAGCAGGGATATAGGTTTTTATGGTCTTACCTGATCTGAAGCTTCCAGGCACTGAATGTATACACAGTAGACCCCCGATGACCATTACTGGGGAATTTGTGAGGTTCGAGGATGCTCCGAATCAGTGCCGGGGTTGCGGGACCCTTGATATGATCCATAAAGTAAAGAGAAAGTGGTGGGGAAAGGGTTTGGCACCCCCCGCCTCTTCCCCGCTCCACGTTGCCTCGGCTTAGAAGAAACAGGGCTTGCAGGGGATGGGTGGTTTGGCCCTCGAGGGGCAAATTCTGGGTGCCCAGAAAGGCAGACAAGTGGGAAGCCGGCGCGTCTGAGGCTCCAAGGCAATCTTCTTCCGCCCATCTTGCTGGATTGTTTCCAATGGGAATTAGCTGTTGTGCGGCCCTCACACCCGAGGTCTGAAGGTCACAGGCCAAAGGCAGGGTTTGAAGCCCTGCTGCGTCTCCTGCCTCCCACAGATGGAGGCTAGGCCTGGCCCCATGGCTCTCATGCCCATCCCACAGGGTTTCCGCTTCAGACAATGGGTATTTCATGTTGGCTCCAAGCAAGCAGTGCCCATCAGTGCTAGTATGGGACACACCCGTCCACATCCTGGCCTGTGGTTCCCCCTCCCTCTGAAAATGGCCTTTGCTATTCTAGGGCCTTCATGAGAACACATGAAGCTGCCGTATACTGAACCAGACCCTCTGTCCACCACAATCTTGTCTACTCAGACCGGCAGCGGCTCTCCAGGGTCTCCGGCAGAGGTCTTTCACATCACCTACTTACTTAGTCCCTTTACTGGAGATGCCAGGGATTGAACCTGGGACTTTCTGCTTGCCAAGCAGATGCTCTACCACTGAGCTACAGCCCTTCCCCACAGCCCTCTCCAGGGTCTCAGGCAGAGGTCTTTCACATCACCTACTGCCCGATCCTTTTAAACTGGAGATGGTGGGGACTGAACCTGGGACCTTCTGCATGCCAAGCAGATGCTCTGCCACGGAGCCAGCCACATCCCCTCCCTAAACGCACACGAAGCTGCTTTATACTGAATCAGACTCTCCGTCCACCACAGTCTTGTCTACTCAGACCGGCAGCGGCTCTCCAGGGTCTCAGGCAGAGGTCTTTCACATCCTGGTCCTTCCAACGGGATATGCCAGGGATTGAACCGGGGACCTTCTGCATGCCACGCAGATGCTCTGCCACTGAGCCAAGGCTGACAGGCCTCTTGGCTCCGCTGTCCCGCCGAGCTAGTCCCTGGTGGAGCCAGACGGCCGCGTTCAACCCCAGGTGTGCCGGGCCCGGCTTGAGACGAGGCGTGGAACCATTTGCGCAGAATGAATGCGCGGCCGGCAACGGCCTGAAGGGAACTTTGCAAGCTGGTAAATGTGCTGAACCCTCTGGGCCCCACCCAGCTGGGAAGCGGGTTTCCGGCGCTGCCACATAATCTTGCTTGCTTTTGAATGCTCTATTTTTAGGGCCGCTTTTAACCGATTCAGGAACAGGCCGGAGGGTGGGCTCCACCAAGCTGGCCCCCCTCCCCGCTGTTTTCCGGTTGGGCTCTTGGGCCCCCGGGGGTCTGAAGCAAAGGTCTGAGCTGTGGCAGAGAGAGACACGTCCCGTTGGCAGACAGCTCACTCTTGCCTCTTTTTCCCCCACAGAGAAGCTGCCGTGCTCGGACTCGCGCAAGAGACTCGCACAAGAGACCACCGACCCAAATGCTCCCGGTCCTGCCCGCACTGAGTGAGTTTCCTTTTGATTCCTCGCCCTTCTCTACATGCCCCGGACTACAAATCTTAGCATACGTAACCAGGAAGTCAGTCTCAGGGTGTCTGTGAAAACTTAATAGCTAAGGTTGCCAACCTCCAGGTGGTGGCTGGAGATCTCCCACTATTACACCTGGTCCCCAGGTGAGAAATCAGTTCACCTGGAGAAAGCGGCCCCTTTGGAAGGTTGGACTCTATAGCTGGCTTGGTGTAGTGGTTAAGAGCGGTGGTTTGGAGTGGTGGATTCTGATCTGGAGAACCGGGTTCGATTCCCCACTCCTCTGCATGAGCGGCGGAGGCTAATCTGGTGAACCGGGTTGGTTTCCCCACTCCTGCACACAAAGCCAGCTGGGTGACCTTGGGCTAGTCACAGCTCTCTCAGAGCTGTCTCAGCCCCACCTACTTGTTGGATGCATTAGCTTATGTGCTTAATTGTAGTGATATACAGTGTAAGCTAAACCAATTGAGATTGTATACTTCCTTCAACCTCACAGGGCGTCTGTTGCTAGAAGGGGAAGGGACGGTGATTGTAAGCCGGTTTGATTCTTCCTTAAGTGGTAGAGAAGTCGGGATATAAAAACCAACTCTTCTTCTTCTCATTTAAGTCCCTCCCCCCTCCAAACCCCGCCCTCCTCAAGCTCCACCCCTAAAATCTCCAGGTATTTCCCAACCTGGAGCTGGCAACTCTATTAGTAAGATTACATACTCAGCTTGAGCTACATTCTTGGTAAACCTTGGGACAATAGCATGGAAATGGTTGTGCAATCAGGGGCCAATGTATGGGCACTGGCATGGCCCTGAGGGAGGGAGTCAAGGCACCCTGGGATTCCCTGATGCACTCAAGGGCAGAGAAATCCCAGAAGTGTACCCGTAGCCAGAGATGCTGCCCTGCCCCCTGGCTAAGAGAAGTCTGGGAGGCAAGAGGAACTGCAGTTGCCACCAGGACATCTTCTCGACAGAGATCGGTTCCCCTGGAGAATATGGCTGCTTTGGCCATTGGACTCTATGGTATTGAAGTCCCTCCCCTCCCCAAACCCCGCCCTCCTCAGGCTCCGCCCCCAAAAAATCTCCAGGTATTTCCCAACCTGGAGCTGGCAACCCTGCCTCCTCCTGGGGCTTGGCCTCAGTTGCACTGGGCTTAGGGCTACCAACCTCCAGGTAGTAGCTGGAGATCTCCTGCTATTACAGCTGATCTCCAGCCGATAGAGATCAGTTCCCCTGGGGAAAATGGCCGCTTTGGCCATTGGACTCTATGGCACTGAAGTCCCTCCCCTCTCCAAACCCCGCCCCCAAAAACCTCCCGTCGGTGGCAAAGAGAGACCCGGCAACCCTAACTGGGCTATTTCCTTTAAAGTCAAGTTTCTCCGGCTCCCCTGCCGCCTGCCAGCCCTGCAGTCCAGGGGAAAGCTCGACTCCACAGCCCCCACCGCCAGGGCGCACACCTGCCCTCTTGCCCAATCCGCACCCGACGCAGCAAGCCCCAACAGCTCCGGCAGCCTCTCCGGGCAGATCAGGCCATGTCTATCCCCACGCACACCCTTTCCCCTGCAGCTTAGTATGACTCCCTGGGCGGGCGTGGCTTCTTTCTCACATCGCGGAGGGCAACCCAGGTTGTTCTCGACGAGTTCCGGGGCTGCTGGGTCGCTGAGACCCAGAGCCCGTTTGCAGGTTTTGTTTTTGAAGCGTACGGTTAAGGTGGCTTGGACCCCGATGGCCCAGGCTAGCCCAACCTTTTCAGATATAGGAAGCTAAACAGGGTCAGCCATGGTCGGTACTTGGATGGGAGACCACCGAGGAAGTCCAGGGTTGCTACGCAGAGGCAGGCAACGACAAACCACCTCAGTTCATCTCTTGCCTTGACCTGGATGGCCCAGGTGAGCCTGATCTCGGCTGTTAATAGGGTTGCCAGCTCCGAGTTGGGAAATACCTGGAGATTTTGGGGACGGAGCCTGAGGAGGGCGAGGTTTGGAGAGGGTTGGGACTTCAATGCCATAGAATCCAATGGCCAAAGCGGCCGTTTTCTCCAGGTTAACTGATCTCTATCGCCTGGGGATCAGTTATAATAGCAGGAGATCTCCAGCCACCACCTGGAGGCTGGCAAGCCTAGCTGTTAAGCAGGGTCAGCTGGGTTTAGCACTTGGATGGGAGACCACCAAGGAATTCCAGGGTTGCTCTGAAGAGGCAGGCAGTGGGAAACCCGCCTCTTTTAATCTCTTGCGTTGACCAGGATGGCTCAGGCTAGCCTGATCTCCTCAGATCCTGGAAGCTAAACAGGGTCAGCCCTGGTTATTATTTGGATGGGAGACCACCAAGGAAGACTGAGGTTGCTATGCAGAGGCAGGCAAGGGCCAACCACATCTGTTCATCTTTTGCCTTGACCTGGATGGCTCAGGCTAACCTGATCTCCTGAGAGCTCAGAAGCTAAGCAGGGTGGGCCCTGGTTATTACTTGGATGGGAGGCCACCAAGGAATACCAGGGTTGTGACGCGAAGGCAGTCAATGGCAAACCACTTCTATTCATCTCTTGCCTCGAAAACCCTTTGATGGGTCGCCATAAGTCGTCCCCGACTTGGTGGCGCTTTCCACCCCACCCCCCAAGGAAAAGGGCAGTCCTACCAATGCAATCTGCGGACGTGGTAAGAGCCCACGTTTCTTGCAGGCGCGCTTCTTCAGAAGATGCAGTTACCTTCAGCTCTGTCTTGGCAAGTCCTGCCTCCGCTCCCTGGGTGGGATGTCCCAGCTTGCCCACGGATCAGCTGGGGAGGTTCCCCGTGAACTACCACAGGGATCCCCAGTGCGATGCCCAAGGGCACCACGGTGCATTTCCTGGAACCCTCTTGCTTCTTGGAGATAAAATCTGACACATTTTGAAAGAGAAAACAGGAGCTTTGGGTGGATCCCCACTGGCGACGGGCACAGCGCTGAGTTCATCCCGAGCCGACGCGCCCTGGCGGGGCTCCCTCAACATCCCTCTAGGCAGGCTGTCTTGTGTCTCTGGGTTTGGCAGTGTGTCCTGGTGGCTACGCAGGGAGAAACCTTGCCCCCTTTCTTTGGAAACTGGAAGGGCTTAATTTCCTTAAAGCACATTGTTGTCTACTCAGACCAGCAGCGGCTCTCCAGGGTCTCAGGCTGAGGACATTCACATCACCTACGTGCCTGGTCCCTTTATCTGGAGATGCCGGGGATTGAACCTGGGACCTTCTGCATGCCAAGCAGAGGCTCTACTACTGAGCCACAGCCCCTCCCTCAACCCCTGGCTCCAAGGGTATCTGGCCCCACCATTAATGCTGTTCTCCTTTCTTTTGCAGCCGGCTGCCCCAGGGCTCCTCCGGACGTCTCTTCCCTCCCCGCTGCCGCCTGCCGGGGTTCCTGGCGATGGGATTTTATCCACATGCACAGAATCACATTGCCAGGGATTTCCAACAGTCGGCGAGCCGCCGCGCTTGGATGGAGCCCCCCATTTTCCGAGCCGCTGGCCAGGTCAGGATCCCACCCGCTGCAAAAAGCCAGCCTGGTGACCGGCCGAGCACGCGGCGGAGAGCTCTCCTTCCGACGGCGAGGGGCAGGGCTTGGCTCCACCTGTGAACAGTGTGTGGTTCGGCCGTGTTCACAGTGGCTAAGTTCCGCCTCTCGGGGTCCCGCCTTCCGCGCTGCCCGGTTGTTGTCTGGCTGCATCGAGGATTCCCTGAGAGCCGTCAAGCAGAAGGAGCAAGAGACTGGAATGGCCAGAGGTCATGGCCATGGGGCAACCGAGAGGGGCCAGCGAGCCACAGATCCCTTCGCAGGGCCAGGCGACGGTCCTTCCGGGCTTCGACTCCCGTGCCTACTGAGCTGATAAGCAGTTGCTTTGCATAAACTGGCTCAGTTCAGCAGGAACAGGAGTCCTGTCCAGGCCTCCTAGAGGGCTCTGCTGCCGGCGTGCCACCCCACCTCCACCCCCGAGACATGGGCACCGGGGTTCTAGGGTTGCCAACTTCCAGATGGCCAAACTAACAAAGAAACCTTGTGCTGCAAAATAGCTACTACAATTAAAGAGACGGCACGCGGCTCAAGTTAAATTCAATACAAACCATGTCTATGCAATCAATAAGTACAAAAAAATGAGCAGTCCGTATACCTAAGTAACTCATATACAATACAAACATGACAAAAAATCGCACAGAACAGGGGCAGAAACAACGCCCAAACCCCTTTCGGGATGGGTTATTCTCAGTCGCGCTGCCTGACTTAGCCACGGGGACTTACCTCTGTCGGCGGCTCCCAACAAGAATACTCTTCCGGATCCTACAGAGACTTACCTATACCCCAGGGCATTGTTTGTGCCCATTGTCTGCTATTTTTGTCGTGTTTGTATTGTATATGAGTTACTTATGTATATGGACGGCTCGTGTTTTTGTACTTATTGATTGCGTAGACATGATTTGTATTGAATTTAACTTGAGCCGCGTGCCATCTCTTTAATTGTATTAACTTCCGGATGGCAGCTGGAGTCCTCCGGGAATTACAGCCGATCGTCAGACTACAGAGATCAGTTCTCCCAGGCCATTTATGCAGGGCTGTTTCCCCGCGGTCACCCCCGCCGACTGCTCCGGTGCTTCGTTTTGATTATGCCTGCCTTTCCCGACCGTCAGAGGTCCCCTTGGTTCTCCCTGTGCGTTTCGCCCGTGTTTTCCAGGTGCTGTTTTAGAGAGAATCCAGAAAAAACGGCCAAAACGCGCAGGGAGAGCGGGGCGACCTCTGACAGTCAGGAAAGTCATGCATAATGAAAACGAAGCACCGGAACAATAGGCATGGGGGACCACGAGGGAAACAGCCCTGCATAAATGGCCCCAGAGAAAATGGCATTTTCGGAAGATGGACTCTGCAGCATCTCATCCCTGCCGAACCCCCTCCCCTCCCCAGGTTCCACCTCCAGATCTCCAGGAATCTCCCCGTCGCAGTTGGCAACCAGAGCCCTGGACACAGCTGAGGTTTCTTCCCTCTCTTGTGGTGGGGTGCTGCCCGGGCTATGGGTATGCGTTTGAGAACACGGTGACCGACAGGGCTCTTCCACAATGCATCGGCCGATGTACCAGAATCCAGCTGGCCCCACATCTTCCCCGCCAGGTGTGTGCTGGTTCATGACCGGCTGGCAACTCTTGGGGAAAACCCCTGATCCATTTCTTTGGGCTTCTCTTTGTATCGTACATCTGGAGGCGGTTTCGAGACCAGCTTGGAAATGAAAGCAAACACAGTCCATAAAGGCCAAGCCAGTCTGGGTCAATTACTGGCTTCCTCTGCCACTTCTGTAAGGCAAGAAAGAAAGCAGGAGAAGGCAGATTAAAAGCAGGGCAACTTGGCTAAGCCTCAACACATGCCTTCCTGACTTGGATGGCCCAGGCTGGACAAATCTCGGAAGCTAAGCAGGGTCGGCCCTGGTTAGTACTTGGATGGGAGACCACCGAGGAAGTCCAGGGTTGCTGTGAAGAGGCAGGCAAAGGCAAAACGCCTCTGTTCATCTCTTGCCTTGACCTGGATGGTATAGTCTAGCCCGATCTGGTCAGATCTCAGAAGCTAAGCAGGATCCGCCCTGGTTAGTACTTGGATGGGATACCACTGAGGAAGTCCAGGGTTGCTACGCAGAGTCAGGCAATGGCCAAACCACCTCTGAACGTCTCTTGCCTTGAAAACCTCTTGAGGGTTTCCATACGTCCCTGTGACTTTGTTTCCAAAACAAATACGTGCCAGGTTTTCCTTGTGTCTTCACGGGCTGGGGGCAACCAGATGTGCCTAGAGAGTTCTGTGCCTGGAACTCAGTTCCTAGGTGCCTAGGAGCCCATGTGGATTGGGACCCTAGCGCATCGGGAAAAGCTCTTTTCCTCACCTGAAATAACCCAAGTGGGCTTCCTTTGCCCCCTGGCGAAACTGCGTGTACTGATACGCTGCACGTCAGTTTCCCCAGTGAGGAAAGAGCACCCTCCCCAGGGACAGTTTCAGGTATGGAAAATAGTTTAGGGGGAAGGTTGATATGGTCCCAATCCAGATCAGCCCTCCTGCACCTCTAATTGCCAGGACTGGGGGCGGGGGGGGGGCTTGAAGCTTTTTTAAGCCCCTGATAAGAGTCAGGATTTCTGGGTTCTGACTTGTGGGGGTGGGAGATGGGGGAGGAGAACATGTGTTTTGTGACCATGCAGGAGAAGGGAGGACGTAAAACTGAAAACGGCAGGGCTGGGGCTGCTCCAGAGAATCCTCTCCATTTCAGCTTTCCTTTGAAGAAACAAACCCATGTTTGTTGCAGAGAAATAACTAAGGGTGTGTGCATGTGCGCTAATGTGCAGCTTTCAACAACTGGCCCTCACGGGATACCCGTGGCTGAAAAGCACAGGAGCAAAGCAGTTAAAGAGGATCAGACCTGGCTGGTTGCCTGCCTGCTGTGGGCGCGCCGGGTGACCTCAGGCCCGTCACGAACTCTCCGCCTGGCCTACCTCTCAGGGTTGCTGTTGTGAGAGAACGGAGGAGCAGGACAATGATGTGCTAAGCTGCTTTGAATCCCAAGGGGGCGGGGGGGGGGGAAGGGGGTATAAATAAATAAATGCACGCACGCAAAATAAATGCAGGTGCGTTTGTAAATAAATAAATGCACGCATGCAAAATAAATGCAAATATGTTTGTAAATAAATGCACTCATGCAAAATAAATGCAAATGGGTTTATAAATAAATAAATGCACACACGCAAATAAATGCGAATGCATGCGTTTGAAGCTGGGAACATCCTGAGCCAAGCACGGGGCAGGTGTTCCAAGAAGAGCGACCCCCCCCCTTCGCCTTGCACGCACCTTCCAAGGTGCAGAAAAGAGCAACCAAAATGATTAGGGGACTAGAGCAACTGTCCTATGGGGAGCGGTTAAGACGCTTAGGGCTGTTTAGCTTGGAAAGAAGGCGGATGAGGGGAGACATAATAGAGGTCTATAAAGTTATGCATGGTTTGGAGAGAGTGGGCAGGGAGACGTTTTTCTCCCTCTCCCACAATACTAGAACGTGGGGTCATCTGCTGAAGTTGGAGGGTGAGAGATTCAAAACAGATAAAAGGAAGTATTTTTTCACACAACACACAGTTAAATTGTGGAACTCCCTGCCCCAGGATGTGGTGATGGCTGCCAGCTTGGAGGGCTTGAAGAGGGGAGTGGACATGTTCATGGAGGAAAGGGGTATTCATGGGCTACTAGTTGGAATGGATGCTGGTCATGCTGCATACCTGTTCTCTCTAGAATCAGAGGAGCATGCCTATTATTTTGGGTGCGGTGGAACATGGGCAGGATGGTGCTGCTGCATTTGTCTTGTTTGGGGGCTTCCTAGAGGCACCTGGTTGGCCACGGTGTGAGCAGACTGCTGGACTTGATGGGCCTGGGTCTGATCCAGTAGGGCCTTTCTTATGTTCAAGACGCAGGCAAAGTATTCCAGCTCCCCCCCTCCCCACACGCGCACACATACTATGCACGCGGTGCCAGCAAGTCCAGGCTTCGTGGGCAATTAAAGGATTAAGAGCGAGGAGCGGAGCCAGGGAGTCCCCACCCTGTCGTGAGTCATGCTGGAGCGCCGTGAGAGCGCACCCTCCCTGGCCCCGTTGCCCGCACCCCTGCCCTGCGGCGCAAGATGGTGGAGCCAAAATGTTCATGCCGGGATGTATCAATATATAATCAGGAGGGCGGGTTAAGCGGCTTAGCAGAGGGCCAAGAAACCTGGAAGAGGAGGGAGGTTGGCGCCCACTTGGGACTTTGTTCTTCGGCAGAGGGCGGGTTTTTTCCTCCTGTGGAGCACCGAAGAAGCAGGGTGCGGGGCAGCTTTCTCCAGTTATCCCCCCTGTTTCAGCCCTGTTGGGGCCTCCAGCCAGGCCCCCCTTGGTGTTCCTGCCAGCTCAATATCTAAATGCAAAAAAAAAGGGGGGGGGACACGCTTTCCCGCCTGCTAATCCACAGCACAAACAATCTGCCATGCTCAGAACAGGACGGCACTCTCCCGGCTCTTCGGAACAGGAAAACTAAGAAACGGGGAAGACAACAAAAGGATTTTGCCCTAGATCCCCCCACTCCCGAACACACACAAACGTTTCATCCATATCACCAACCCGTTCCCTCCCTGAAACGGCGATCAAATCCAGGGTTCGACTATTTGAGTCGAACAGGATGGATCCGTTCTCTGTGAACATTCTCGAAGCACCCGTGTTTCCCACATGCGCATGTGCTAAGCGCCGTCACGTTGCCTCCGACTCACGGCAACCCTATGAATCAGTGTCCTCCAAAATGTCCTCTCCTTAACAGCCTTGCTCAGGTCTTGCAAATTGAGGGCAGTGGCTTCCTTTGTGGAGTCCATCCATCGCTTGTTGGGTCTTCCTCTTTTCCTGCTGCCCTCAACTTTTCCTAGCATGATTGTCTTTTCTAGTGACTCTAGTCTTCTCATAATGTGTCCAAAATACAACAGCCTCAGTTTAGTCATTTTAGCTTCTAGGGTCAGTTCAGGCTTGATTTGATCTATAACCCACTGATTTGTTTTTTTTGGCGGTCCAGGGTATCCGTAACACTCTCCTCCAGCACCACATTTCAAAGGAATCTACTTTCTTCCTATCAGCACATAGGGTGGTTAAAAACAGGTGGGTTTCCTCATCTACTCGGCCCACATTGGCACGATGTCGCTTGAAAAACGTTCTTTGGAGGGGGAGAGGGGAACCTCTTTGGCTTTTCCTGTCCCAGGCTAGCACTGCCCAAGAGCCTCAGGTTTAAGACATTCTGTTAAGAGCCTGAGACAGTCTGCTGCCTGAAGTAGACCCCCCCTCAATTAACATAGGGCACCCCCTTCATTAACAGGAGCTGTCCACGAGCTGTCCTTGGCTGGCGCTCCACAGAGACCGAGCGGTTAGCGTTATGGACTAGGATCTGGGACACCCAGGTATGAATCCCGACTCTACCTTGGAAGCTTGCTGGGTGACCCTGGGCCCGTCACACACTCTCAGGCTAGACCTACCTCACAGGGTTGTTGTCATGAGGATCAAATGGAGGGGAGGGGAACGATGTAAACCGCTTTGAATGGTGGGGTATAAATGAAGTAAATAAAATTTAAAAATTAATAAACCTTCCAGGGAAAGATGCCAGTTGGAAAACAATACAGTCCCCCAATGCAACTATCTGACTGAATTCCTATCGCAATGACAGCCAAAGTGGTGTAGTGATGGACTTCGCTTTGGGAGACCCGGGTTCAAATCCCTACTCTGCCTTGGAAACTCCCTGGTTGACCTTGGGCCAGTCACACCTGCTCACAGGGTCGTTGTGAGGATTAAACAGAGGAGAGGAGAATGCTGAAAGCCCCTTTGGGTCCCTGTTGGGGAGGAAGGCAGAATATAGAGCGTCATACCACTATCTGGGAGAACCAGGTTCGAATCCCCACTTGTGCCACGGAAGCTCCTGGGTGACCCTGGGCCAGTCACAGGCTCTCAGACTAACCTACCTCACAGGGTTGTTGTGAGGATAAAACTGAGGAGAGTGATGTAAGCCACTTTGGATCCCTGGTGGGGAGAAAGATGGGGTATAAATAAACTTAAATAAAATAAAATAAACTTGTTTCTGGGTTGGCTTCCCTTGATCTGCCACCAGAAGGGGCTTCTGCATATTACCTCTCTGAAGGGTCCATCCCCCACCCCAACTAGGGTTGCCAAGTCCCCCTGCACCACTGGCGGGAGGTTTGTGGGGCGGAGGCTGAGGAGAGCGGGGTTTGGGGAGGGGAGGGACTTCAATGCCATAGAGCCCAATTGCCAAAGCGGCCATTTTCTCCAGAGGAACTGATCTCTATCAGCTGGAGATCAGTTGTAATGGCAGGAGATCTCCAGCCATCCCCTAGAGGCTGGCAACCCTATGCCCAACCTCTTCCCACCACCTTTCTTGCTGGTACCCAGCCACTGCGAGAGAGCCAAAGATTCTGCAGGGTTTCGAAACCATACAAACACTAGGAAGTGCGCACGTGGTCAGACATGGCCGAGCATGAGTGTGCACGTCATGAACACATGAAGCTGCCTTCTACTGAATCAGGCCCTCGGTCCATCAAAGTCAGTATTGTCTACTCAGACCGACAGCGGCTCTCCGGGGTCTCAGGCAGAGAAGGGTCTTTCCCATCACCTATTTGCCTAGTCTCTTTAACTGGAGATGCCGGGGATTGAATCTGGGACCTTCTGCATGCCAAGCAGATGCTCTACCACTGAGCCACGGCCCCTCTCCTCATGGGCAATGGTGTTCCTGCCAGCCCCTTTCGGCTCTCTCGAATGCAACAGCTGCCTCCAGCCCTGCCTACCAGCCCCTCTGGTCCCAAACGCCTCTCTGCTGCTCCCGTCTCCATCTGGGCCAGAAGGGCCTCTTTCTTTGGCAGCCCTGAGAACCGTCTGGGGGAGGGAGAGTGAGCCCAGGGCGCCCGGCAGCTGATACAAGGCCCGTCAGGAAGTTCTCGTCTGCCCAGAGCCGTTTGATGTACGCTCGGCTATAAATAGGCCCAGAGGAAATGGCGCTAGCCTGGAAACGGATCCTCCCGATCCCCCCCACACACACACACACACTCTGGCTAAGTAGCTGTGGCCGCCGCCCAAGCAAGCCAAAAGGGAGGAGGGAGGGAATCGAGGACAAAGAGTTTGGGATGTGAACACATGAAGCTACGTCATACTGAATCAGACCCTTGGTCCATCAAAGTCAGTCTTGTCTACTCTGACCGGCAGCAGCTCTCCAGGGTCTCAGGGTGAGGTCTTGCACATCACCTACTTGCCTGGTCCCTTTAACTGGAGATGCCAGGGATTGAACCTGAGACCTTCTGCGTGCCAAGCAGATGCTCTACCACTGAGCCATGGCCCCTCCCCAAGATGAACACATGAAGCTACCTCATACTGAATCAGACCCTTGGTCCATCAAAGTCAGTATTATCTACTCAGACCGGCAGGGGCTCTCCAGGGTCTCAGGCAGAGGTCTTTCACATCACCTACCTGCCTGGTCCCTTGAACTGGAGATGCCGGAGATTGAACCTGAGACCTTCTGCATGCCAAGCAGATACTCTACCACTGAGCCACGGCCCCTCAAATGGTCATTGTCTCTCCAGGGTCTCAGGCGGAGGTGGTCTTTCACATCACCTACTTACTGGCAAGCCTTTTTTAAACTGGAGGCGCCGGGGTTTGAACCCGGGACCTTCTGCCTGCCAAGCAGATGCTGTACCACTGAGTCACAGCCTCTCCCCCAGTTCTGTGCTGAGAGCTGCGGGCAATAATTCCCGGGTGTGAAGGGCCCCCCATTTGTACCCAGATCGCAGGAAAGGGGGTGCTAAACCATCCACTCCGCAGCCCAGATCTGGATCGGGAACCAGACTGGCACCCACTTGGGCAGTGAATGGGGCACAGGAAGAGGGGGAGGAGGAGGGGGGGGAGGAGAAGAAGGAGGAGGAGGAGGAGGAGGAGGAGAAGAAGAAGGAGAAGGAGAAGGAGAAGGAGAAGAAGGAGAAGGAGAAGAAGGAGAAGGAGAAGGAGGAGAAGGAGGAGAAGGAGAAGAAGAAGAAGAAGAAGAAGAAGAAGAAGAAGAAGAGTTGGTTTTTCTATGCCGACTTTCTCTACCACCGAAGCGAGAATCAACCCGGCTTACAATCCCCTCCCCCTCCCCACAACAGACCCCCTGGGAGGGAGGCGGGGCTGAGAGAGCGGTGACTAGCCCAAGGTCACCCCAGCTGGCTTGGCGTGGAGGAGCGGGGAAACACATCCCGTTCCCCGGATCAGAGCCCACCGCTCCAAACCCCCCGCTCTGAACCACTCCGCCCCATGGCACGCGTGTCCACCGCCACGGGTGAACGGGGCTTGCGCGCCAGAGCGCGCAGCCTCGCCCTGCCCGCCCGCTGCACGTAGCGCACGGGCCCGGGCTCCGCGGTCGCCGGGCGCCCTCCAGCGGCCGCGCGCAACGCCGCAGCCCCGAGAGGCCGGTTGGGGAAGGGTCGGCTCTGCGCCCCCGGCTTGGGTTTGGCCGCCGGTCCCCACCGCAGGCGGGGGTAGGGTTGCCAGACCCCTCGAGATTGCGGAGCGGAGCCCGAGGAGGGCGGGGGTTGGGGGGAGGGACTTCAGTGCCGTAGAGTCCAATGGCCAAGGCGGCCCTTTCCCCCAGGTGAACTCCTCTCTATCGGCTGGAGACCAGTTGTAAGAGCAGATGTCCAGCTACTGCCTGTGGCAATCGAAGAAAAACAAGGCTCTGTGCTGTATGGTAATGTTAAAAAGCAAAACCGGCACACAAATCTCAATATTAACTAAAATTAATTAAATTATTTAAAATTAATTAAAATAATAAAAGTGCAACAAGTGCAAAGTGCAAGGTGAAAAGTGAATACTTAGCTCTAAGATAACTTTTCATCTCTTCTTCGGCTGTCTTCATTGTGGACGTCCATTGTCTACCTTCCATACTGACAATTCTGCAATACAATATGATCTAAAGTGTACTTATCCTGGAAAGAAGAATCCATCAGTCCATTTTGTATATTTGTGTATATATTGTTCGTCGTTATCTTAGAGCTAAGTATTCACTTGTCACCTTGCACTTTTAATATAATTGTATTGCATTGAGATTTGTGTGCTGGTTTTGTTTTTTAACACTACCTGTGGCAATGGCAACCCTAGGCGAGGGGATGGCGCGGCCGAATCCTGATGGGGTGAACTGGGTTGCTGATGTGGGAGGTGAGGCCACGCTTGGGCTACTGGTAGGGTTGGGGAGGGGCCATGGCTCAGTGGTAGAGCACCTGCTGGGCATGCAGAAGGTCCCAGGTTCAATCCCCGGCATCTCCAGTTCAAGGGACCAGGCAGGTAGGTGATGGGAAAGACCTTTTTCTGCCTGAGACCCTGGAGAGCCTCTGCTGGTCTGAGTTGACGATGCTGACTTTGATGGACCAAGGGTCTGATTTAGTATAAGGCAGCTTCATGTGTTCATGTGAGAGCCTTTGTGAAGGAGCTGTGGCTCAGTGGTAGAGCACCTGCTTGGCATGCAGAAGGTCCCAGGTTCAATCCCCGGCATCTCCAGCTAAAAGGACCAGGCAGGCAGGTGATGGGAAAGACCCTTTTCTGCCTGAGACCCCAGAGAGCTGCTGCCGGTCTGAGTAGACAAGACTGACTTTGATGGAGGAAGGGTCTGGTTCAGTAGAAGGCAGCTTCGTGTGTTGCCCAACCTCCAGGGTGAGAGATTCAAAACTGATAAAAGGAAGTATTTCTTCCTCTTCTACCTAATGATATACTCATCTGTGATTCCTTCTTCCTCTTCTACTTAAGGATAATAAGACACCTTTATGTCTTTTGTTAAATAGAAAGAAGGAAAGATTATTCACATTGTATTTATTGTGACTGCTGGCACATTTCTGTGTGCATCTGTATGGTTGGTATTGAATTGCATTGGGAACTTGTTTATACTCACTCATTTTGTTGTTAGACTATACTTTACATAGGGAGTATATTACTTGTTGCCTTTCTGGGCACATTTGGGTTTGACTTACATTTACACAGAAGTGTCTGTATTTTGTCACAACCTCCAAGTACTAGCTGGAGATCTCCTGCTATTACAACTGATCTCCAGCCAATAGAGATCAGTTCCCCTGGAGAAAACGGCCACTTTGGCATTTGGACTCTATGGCACTGAAGTCCCTCCCCAAACCCCGCCCTCCTCTGGCTCCGCCCCAGAAACCTCCCGCTGGTGGCGAAGTAGTAACTGGCAACCCTAGCTACTGTGCACAGTTCTGGTCACCACAACCCAAAAAAGGATGTTGCAGCGTTTGAGAAGGTGCAGAAAAGAGCAACCCAAATGATCCGGGGGCTAGAGCAACTGCACTGTGAGGTGCGGTTAAAACGCTTAGGGCTGTTTAGCCTGAAAGGAAGGCAGCTATGGGGAGACATGACAGAGGTCTGTAAAATTATGCATGGTGTGGAGAGAGTGGACAGGGAGAAGCTTTTATCCCTCTCTCGTAATACCAGAATGCGGGGTCATCTGCTGTCGCTGGAGGGTGAGTCAAAACTGAAAAAAAGGAAGTATTTCTTTACACAACGCAGAGTTAATTTGTGGAACTCCCTGCCCCAGGATGTGGTGATGGTTGCCAACCTGGAAGGCTTTAAGAGGGGAGTGGACATGGAGGAGAGGGCTATCCATGGCTACTAGTCAAATTGGATACTAGTCATGATGCATGGCTATTCTCTCCAGGATCAGAGGAGCAGGCCTATTCTATTAGGTGCCATGGAACACAGGCAGGATAATGCTGCTGCAGCCGTCTTGTTTCTGAGCTTCCTAGAGACGGTGCTGCTGCGGTCGTCTTGTTTGGGGGCTTCCTAGAGGCACCTGGTTGGCCCGTGTGAACAGATTGCTGGACTTGATGGGCCTCCTGGGTCTGATCCAGCAGGGCCTTTTTTATGCTCTTATGGAGGATGGGGCTATCCATGGCTACTAGTCAAATGGATACTAGTCATGATGCATAGCTATTCTCTCCAGTATCAGAGGAGCATGCCTATTATCTTAGGTGTTGTGGAACGCAGGCAGGACAATGCTGCTGCGGTCATCTTGTTTGTGGGATTCCTAGAGGCACCTGGTTGGCCACTGTGTGAACAGACTGCTGGACTTGATGGGCCTTGGTGTTATTCAGCAGGCCTTTCTTATGTTCTTATGAGGTCACAGTCTCTTTCCCGGTGCAACAAGCAAAATAACAATAGAAAAATGCAAGAGTCCAGTAGCACCTTAAAGACAAACAAAATTTCTGGCAGGGTAGGAGCTTTCGTGAGCCACGAAAGCTCCTACCCTGCCAGAAATTTTGTTAGTCTTTAAGGTGCTACTGGACTCTTGCGCTTTTCTACTGCTATTGACAGACTTTACACGGCTACCGATCGTGATCCATCTCCAAACAAAATAAGTCATTGTGCATTAAAAAAGGCAACCCACAAAACCTAACCCATCAGGGGAAAAGATTCTACCCCCGCCTCCCATCTGTAGGGAGGCTTTAGAGGAGTTGTTTTTTCCAATGTGGAAGCACATCAAAATCCACCACCTTACTTGGATGAACTCAGGACATTTCATAGGTTCACCAATAGGCCTGAAGAAAAATGTCTTGCTCTTTTAAGAGGCTGAATGTGTAGAAATAGATGGTTTTGATCTTATTCGCAATGATTAATAAGGGCAACGTCTTCTGATGAAATTTCAGAAAGTAGGGCTGCAAACTTCTGAATGAGACCCTCGAGTTTTGTTCTGCAGCAATTAGAAAGGGATGAACTTTAGATCAACCTGAAAGTTGAACACATGAAGCTGCCTTCTACTGAATCAGACCCTCGGTCCATCAAAGTCCGTATTGTCTGCTCAGACCAGCAGTGGCTCTCCAGGGTCTCAGGCAGAGGTCTTTCCCATCACCTACTTGCCTGGTCCCTTTAACTGGAGAGGCCGGGGATTGGACCTGGGACCTTCTGCATGCCAAGCAGATGCTCTACCATGAAGCCACCGACCCTCCCCAACACATGAAGCTGCCTTGTACTGGATCACACTTTTGGTCCATCAAGGTCACCGGTTCCCAACCACGGGTCCGTGGACCCCCAGGGGTCCGCGAGAACTAAATTAAGGTCCGCAAAACAAAGTTATAAACCCATAATAAATTAATATTTTCAATTAAAAGTTCTCTATTATAAAATATATATTCAAATGTTATTCTAAGTTTAATGTTTAACTAACAGTTACGATTAAAGTTTATTTTCAAATTCTCAGAATTTTTATTTTGAATCTTGGGGTCCCTGCACCAAACAAAAAAGTCCTAGTGGTCCCTGGTCAAAAAAAAGGTTGGGAACCACTGATCAAGGTCCATATTGTCTACTCAGACTGGCAGCAGCTCTCCAGGGTCTCAGGCAGAGGTCTTTCACATCACCTACTTGCCTAGTCCCTTTAACTGGAGATGCCGGGGATTGAACCTGGGACCTTCTGCATGCCAAGCAGATGCTCTACCATGAAGCCACCGACCCTCCCCAACACATGAAGCTGCCTTGTACTAGATCACACCTTTGGTCCATCAAGGTCACTGGTTCCCAACCAGGGGTCCGCGAGAACTAAAATAAGGTCTGCGAAACAAAGTTATAAACCCATAATAAATTAATATTTTCAGTTAAAAGTTCTCTATTATAAAATATATATTCAAATGTTATTCTAAGTTTAATGTTTAACTAACAGTTATGATTAAAGTTTATTTTAAAATTCTCAGAATTTTTATTTTGAACCTTGGGGTCCCTGCACCGAACAAAAAAGTCCTAGTGGTCCCTGGTCAAAAAAAAGGTTGGGAACCACTGATCAAGGTCCATATTGTCTACTCAGACTGGCAGCAGCTCTCCAGGGTCTCAGGCAGAGGTCTTTCACATCACCTACTTGCCTAGTCCCTTTAAGAGGAGATGCTGAGGATTGAACCTGGGGCCTTCTGCATGCCAAGCAGATGCTCTACCACTGAGGCACAGCCCCTCCCCAGTTCATATTAAAAAACCTTTATTAAAGCAATAGAGGCAGGCTATTTTCCCGCAGCTCTTAAGGAACAAGCCTAGGCTGGTCTACTCAGAAGTAAGTCTCATGTTGTTCAGTGGGGCCAACTCTCAGGAAAGCACCCTTAGAATTGCATCTTACACTGTTTTCTTTTTTTTTTTTTACTGATACTTTTATGCCTGCCAGCAAACCTCCCGATTCTGTCATGGTTAAAAAAATATTTGCTTTATAGTCAAAGTCCAACTTCTTTGCTTGACGCTTTAAGACGACGAAGAACCGTGATGGAATTTGTTAATTTTAGAACTGCTTCAGATAGAGTCTAAGAACATGGATCACACATTCAGTAGTTGCAAGCAGCGTGTTGTGTCAGCGGTAGCTCAGCGGTAGCTGTTACTCTCCTGTAGCAAAACAAAACAGAACTCCAGCAGCCCCTTCAATGGTGTTAGATTTTAAGGTGCCATTGGACTTCTGTATCCTTAGCTGGCAGATTATGTAACTAACTTAACACATGAAGCTGCCTTAGAACAAACCAGACCATTGGTCCATCAAGGTCAGTATTTACTCAGACTGGCAGCAGCTCTCCACAGTCTCAGGCAGAGGTCTTTCACAACACCTACTGCCTAGTCCTTTTAACTGGAGATGCCGGGGATTGAACCTGGGACTTTCTGCACGCCAAGCAGAGGCTCTGCCACTGAGCCATGCCCCCCAAACACACATGAAGCTGCCTTATACTGAATCAGACCATCAGTCCATCAAGGTCAGTATTGTCTACTCAGATTGGCAGCTGTTCTCCAGGGTTTCAGGCAGAGGTCTTTCACATCACTTACTGCCTCATCCTTTTAACTGGAGATGCCGGGGATTGAACCTGGGACCTTCTCCGTGCAAAGCAGATACTTCAGCATTGAGCCACCACTCCACCTATATATATAATCAGGCCCAATAAACCTGAATCCGAAATTTAACGTTTTTTTGTTTTTTTTTGCACTGCCCTAGTTGGGACACAGAGAACCAGCAACCGCTAGGAGCGCTTGCCTGTATAACAACGTTTGTGGCTGTTGCGGAACATACTCTCCTTATTCATTGGTCAGGCTGAAGGTACTTGCTTGGACTAACCCAGGCGGGTGGATTTATTCAGGAATCTTTCCAAACACACACACACACACACACAGAAAAGAAAAAAACCACACAACAGTGTCCAAAAGAGAAACCAAACCAAAAAGAGTTGTGGTTTATGTTAAGTCTCTTACAAAACAAAACAAAACAAAATACAATAAATGATTCAATAAATAGAAAAAAATTACAAAATTACAGGAATTTTTTTAATACAGGAAAACAAAAGAAATAAACCCCAAAAACTTTTAAACTAACTGACTAGCTGGCTCCAGAGCGGAGCTGTGCAACACACCAACATCTCCACCGACACGAAGGGCCGTGCCCGGAACACGCCCCTTGCCCCCCATGCGCACAAAACTGGAGTCCCCGCTGGACCCATCGCCTCTTCATATATATATTAACTTTTTAAAACATTATCTCGTCTTCACAATAATCTAATTAGTAGCATGAGCTTGTTGTGGTTTGTTCCTGAGTAGACTTTATCCAGCAGAAAAAAAAGTGGGATTTTGGAGCAGGGTGTTTTGGAAAAAAAGAAAAATCTGTTAGCACCCTGCTAGTGGCCACTTAGAAATCCTCCCCTTCCTCTAGGAGGGAAACCCGAGTCCCCCCCAAGGCAGGGCCAGCCTGACTATGCAACCCAGGAAGTTTCCGGGAGCAGCAGTACCTTAGGGGAGCCTGCAAAGGCGACTGGAATCTACCAGACACTTTCGCAAGCCCAAAAGGTATGCTGCGGAGTTGTGCCTTGGAGGGCACGGCCCAGGCAAGAAGGCTCAGACGGGCCCTGCACCTGGCCCAGGGGAGGACGCTTGAGGTATGAACCGCCTCCGTCAGCAGCTCCAGCACTCTGTACTGGAGGAGACAGAAGACGGGAGTCCTTCAGTTGTAGGAGTCTGAGGGGCATCGACAAGAAACATGGGCAAAGAGGGATAACGGCAAAAGAGGACCCCGCCCCTCCAATGCCCTCCCCCGACTCCCCCTTGCACGCAGGATCTAGAGCAGGTCTGTAATCCATGAGCACAGCCAAGGGAAAGCTGAAATACTGGCAGACGGAGGCAGAGAGACACAAGCGGGAGAATCGGGGTGTGGGGGCTGGCTCCTGACCACTACGTTAGAACGGAAGAGCGGTTCAGAGAGCAGAGGAGTCGGTTTACTTGAAGCGATAGCAGCCGTGGCGTGGGTTAACGGGGACCATTTGGAGGTCGGAAGCAGGAATGAGCCAAGACCCAGACTCGGGCTGGAAGTTCTTTGGATCTCTTCTAGTGGTACCCTCCCACGAAAGAGGCAGAAGGCTATCGGCTCCATGCACCGGACCTGAGCCCTTTCACAGAGCCGGGCCAGGCACGCACCCACATGCGTCCCCGATTTAAATCCTGTGCACCACCCGCAGAACGACACCAGCCCTGCTGTCGAGAGTTGGGCAGGAAGCTGCTTCGTGGCGCCGGTCCTGTCGAAGAACGTTTGGCCCAGCGAGGCGCCCACAGGCCGAGCAGCGAGAGCATTCCCAGCCCTGTGGGGGTTATTTCAACGTGTTAACTTAAACGCTACCAGTGCAAGGAGGTGACGGAAGATGGTGCCCCCCCATCCCTTCTGAATGCCCATTTTTGAGACTCCAGACCTAAAAAATCAAACAAACGGGGAGAGGTTGTGGAGAAAGTGGGGCAGAGACCCCTCCAAGGACCTGATCTGCCCCACTTTCACCACGTCTGAAACGTGACGTTGGAACAGCAGCTATGAAATTCCATCGGACTGTACCCCACCCCCACCACTGTCTACAAGACCAGGCGGGGGTCCGAAACCTTCACCCAGAGTGGAGAATTCCTGCTGTCATCCTGAGAGTTAATACTGAAATTGGCATCTCCTACAACCAAAGCTGGCCTGGTCCTTCTGATCGGGCCGAAAGGGCTGGAGGAAGGGGCTTCGACCTTCAACTGAGTCTCTGCCCAACCCAGGTGCTACGGAAAAAAAACCCACCCCCTGCCTGACCCCCAACTGAAGTGCAGATACATCTGCTCAGTTCTGCAGTCTTGGTGCATCTCCAGTTTACAGTCGGGGAGACTGCCCTGCTCCCCCACCCCCAGCCAAAGGCTTTCCAAAGCCAGGCAGAGCTCTCCGGATTCTACCCGGCTGCTTCCGTCCCCAAGGAAAACCAACTGTTCCTCCCAGCCCTCCAAGCCAAAGTGCTTCTGCTCAAAGGCAGAGCCATCCACCTGCCTGCCCCTTTGGCCAAAGGGCTCCCTCCCCGGAATGCCCCCCAAGCCAAAGGGCCCCCTCCCCCAATGTGCCCCCGCCCCTAGCCAAAGCGCTCCCGCACAAGCAACATGAGTTTCTTCTTTCCCTTGTAGGTCTGCTTGAGGTTGTCAAGGAACTGGGCGAAGCGCAGGTGCCCGTCGTGGGCCACCAGGAAGGTCTCGCGGGCTTTCCCCAGGAACTCGATGAACTCGCCGTAGTGCCGGGGGCTGATGTGGGTGAGGCGCGAGTGGGTGGTGCTGACGTAGGCGGCCATGGCGGCCTCCAGGAGCTGGCAGAGCGGGGCCTTGTCCACTGCAAACAGCTTCCCCCCGGCCCCACCAGCCCCACGGCGCCCCCCGCCCAGCGAGGCCAGGCCCGGGGGTGGCAGGCTCCAGCGGTGCAAGATGTCAGAGAGCATGGGGGCGCACTGCACGCTCTTGATGACCAGTGGGACAATGGCGGCCAGCTCGTTCTTGCCCAGCGACTGGCTGAGGGAGCAGGCCCACAGGACATCGTTCAGGGCCGGGTGCGTGTCCTGGTTGAAGGCGATGCTGAGGTGGGAGAAGGCCAGGGTGGCCAGCTTGTAGGCGCGCAAGGGCAGCCCCCGGTGCTCCATGTAGCGAGCCACGGTGAAGAGGTGGGAGTGACCCATGCCGGCCGAGGCCGCCGAGTCCAGCACGATCTGGTAGGCGGCCTCGAAGGCGGCGTGGTTCTTCTCGCAGAGCGTCAGGGCCGGCAGCGCACAGTTCTGGGGGTCCTTCATGGCGCACTGCAGGGCCAGCGTCCGGGCGCAGCTGCACAGCTCGTCCCGCTGCCCCGCGCTCAGGCTCAGCCTCAGCAGCGTGGCGTGCGTGGTCCCCGTCACGGCTACGATGGTGGTGGCCTCGATGGGGGTGAAGAGTGTATACCAGTTCTGCATGATGTTCATCAGGGCCTGGACACCTGGGCGGCAGAGAAATGGAGAGAGTCAGCACAAGAGGTTGGGAGTCGCAGAGGCCGCGGGGGGGGGGGGAGTAGGCAGGCTGTCACTGGGCACCAAGAAGGGGGGTACATGCAGGGCATGATTCACCGAGACCTCCCGCGCACGCCTCGCTGCAACGAACAGGAGATGCAAGACAGTATTCTCATGGAGGGCATTTATGCTTGCCAGGCTTAATGCCCTCCCTTCGAGAAATGACTATGGCTGTTACCGCACTTGTATTCCCAGTGATGTATTAAGAGTTTGAAAATGTTATAAAATATACTGTTCGCACTTTGTTTGGCCCCTTTAGCTGTGAAGACGTCTTCCAACCATTTAAAAGCCGTGGTATCCAAAAAACCCTTTTAAAGCGATGTTTTTTACAACATTTTCAAACTCTTAATACATCGCTGGGAATACAAAGTGCGGTAACCCCCTATGTGTATTTGGCTTGAGTCAACATAATACGCTACAGCATATAATTTTAAATTGTCTTCTGCATGACAGCCCTCGTAAGAAAACAATTCTACCCTTGATCAGTAAAATGAAATCTAGACAAGAATCCTCCGTCTGCCGGTTTTTAATGAATGATTCTATCCCTGAAGTCACATTAAAGGTGGTGGAATTTCTGATGGAAGTTGTCAGGACTAGGACCAAAGTTTAAATTCTATTTAAATTGAAAATGTATGGACAGGGAATTTTGTGCACTGCTTATGCTATGCTTCTGAGTATATGCCACCTTCCCTTCCCCTCCCCACAACAGACACCCTGTGAGGTAGGTGGGGCTGAGAGAGTTCAGAAAGAACTGTGACTAGCCCAAGGTCACCCAGCTGGCTTCATGTGGAGGAGTGGGGAATCAAACCCAATTCTCCAGACTAGCGTCTGCCACTCATGTGGAAGAGTGGGAAATCAAACCCGGTTCTCCAGATCAGAGTCCTCTGCTCCAAACCACTGCTCTTAACCACTACACCATGCTGGCTCTCGTGGTAAAGTAAAAAATAATATTAATTGGCTTTGCCTATGTCTTGAATAAAGTTTGTATCTCCAGTACCTGGCATTAAATTTTATGGTACACACGGCCCGGCCCAACCAAGTGACATTTATGTCATACCCGGCCCTCGTAACAAATGAGTTTGACACCCCTGGTTTCGAGCATTTTTCTCCCTGCCTCTGTTTTCTTGCAGCAAGAACCCTGAGAGGTACACCAGGCTGAGATCTGCCTCAATATGATAATGGGCTTTTCCAAAAGCATCCCCCCCCCCCCACAATGGGTTTCTAGGAGACGGGGGATTCTCACCCTGGTAGGGTTTCCAAGACACTGCAAAGCCGTCCCTGTTCAGGAAGGCGATTTGCAGGAGGCCGGTTCTTCCAGCAGCTGCTGATTTGGGGGGATGACTTTCAGGTTGAGGGAGGTTATTTAACTTAATTAGCACATTTATATCCCACCGCTTCAAATATCTGCTCAAAGCAGCTAACAAGAATTAAATAAACAAAACAGTTCCTCAATGGAACAGGCTTCCTCGGGAGCGTCAGGGCCCTGGATGTTTTTAAGCAGAGGCTAGATGGCCATCTGTCAGCAATGCTGATTCTAGGACCTTAGACAGATCGTGAGAGGGAGGGCATCTTGGCCATCTTCTGGGTATGAAGTAGGGGTCACTGGGGTGTGTGTGGGGGGGAGGTAATTGTGAATTTCCTGCATTGTGCAGGGGGTTGGACTAGATGACCCTGGTGGTCCCTTCCAACTCTATGATTCTATGACCTTAGTAAGAACAAGAGCTCTGTTCCACAAGATCCAAGAAATCAAAGGGAAATTTAAAGCACAGTTAGGCATGCTGAATGATCATCATGGAAATACATTAACTGAACAGGACAAAATAAAGAAAAGGTGGGAACAATACACTGAAGAACTATACAGAAGAGATGAAAGGATAACAAATTCTTTCCAAGAAGAATCTTTTGAAGAAGAACTTACACTTTTAGAAAGTGAAGTAAAAGCTGCAGTGAGAGCAATCGGGAGAAACAAATCACCAGGAGCAGATGGGATATCAATAGAGCTATTCCAAGCCACAGAAATGGAGTCTATCAAAATCTTGACAAGAATATGCCAACAGATATGGAAAACAAGCCCTGACCTGGATGGTCCAGGCTAGCCTGATCTCGTCAGATCTCAGAAGCTAAGCAGAGTCAGCCCTGGTTAGTATTTGGATGGGAGACCACCAAGGAATACCAGGGTTGCTGTGCAGAGGAAGGCACTGGCAAACCTCCTCTGTTAGTCTCTTGCCATGAAAACCCCAAAAGGGGTCGCCATAAGTCGGCTGCGACTTGACGGCACTTTACACACACACACATGGAAAACAAAACAATGGCCCACAGACTGGAAACGATCCATTTACATTCCAATTCCCAAGAAAGGAGACATCAAAGATTGCAGCAACTATCGGACCATCGCATTAATTTCTCACGCAAGTAAAGTGATGCTCAAAATCTTACAGCAAAGGCTGTAACCATATATGGAACGAGAAATGCCTGATGTTCAAGCTGGTTTCAGAAAAGGAAGAGGCACTAGAGATCATATTGCAAATATACGCTGGTTACTGGAGCATACGAGAGAATTTCAGAAGAAAATCAGCTTGTGTTTCATAGATTACAGCAAAGCTTTTGACTGTGTGGATCACGAAAATCTATGGCTGGTTTTAAAGAAAATGGGTGTGCCTCTACATCTGATCGTATTGATGCACAACCTGTACTCTGGACAAGAGGCCACAGTTAGAACAGAATATGAAGGAACGGAATGGTTTCCAATAGGCAAAGGAGTCAGACAAGGATGTATTTTATCTCCCTAGCTCTTCAATCTATATGCAGAACATATAATTAGATGAAGGTGGAGTGAAAATTGGAGGGAGGAACATTAATAATTTGAGATATGCCGATGACACTACATTATTGGCAGAAAATAGTGAAGATTTGAAACGACTACTGCTGAAAGTTAAAAGAGAAAGTGCCAAAGCAGGACTACAGCTGAACATCAAGAAAACAAAAGTAATGACTACAGGAGAATTACACAACTTTAAGGTTGACAATTTGGAAATTGAAATTGTTCAAGACTTTCTATTCCTTGGCTCCACCATCAATCAAAAGGGAGACTGCAGCCAAGAAACCAGGAGATTGAGACTAGGAAGGGCAGCCATGAAGGAGCTAGAAAATATTTTGAAGTGTAAGGATGTGTCACTGGCCACCAAGACGAGATTAATTCATGCCATCGTATTCCCTATTACTATGTATGGGTGTGAAAGCTGGACAGTGAAGAAAGTTGATAGGAAGAAAATTGATTCCTTTGAAATGTGGTGCTGGAGGAGAGTGTTACGGATACTGTGGACTGCCTCCAAAAACAAATCAGTGGGTTATAGATCAAATCAAGCCTGAACTGTCCCTAGAAGCTAAAATGACTAAACTGAGGCTGTTGTACTTTGGTCACGTCATGAGAAGACAAAAGTCACTGGCAAAGACAGTCATGCTAGGAAAAGTTGAGGGCAGAGGAAAAGAGAAGACCCAGCAAGAGATGGACTGACTCAATAAAGGAAGCCACAGCCCTCAATTTGCAAGATCTGAGCAAGGCTGTCAAAGATAGGACATTTTGGAGGACTTTCATTCATAGGGTCGCCAGGAGTCGGAAGAGACTTGATGGCACTTAACACACACACAAAGGCACATCATGTGCGAGAGGGCATTTTGGCCACCTTCTGGACATGGAGTAGGGGTCACTGAGGGTACGGGGTGGGGACGAAGTTGTGAATTTCCTGAATTGTGCAGGGGGTTGGACTAGATGACCCTGGTGGCCCCTTCCAACTCTATGATTCTATGAAAGAGAAAGAGAGGGGTGGTGGTGGCAAGGCATAAGTCGGGCTCATGCACACGATACCCAAGGCACACCCCTAGAAAGCACCCACGTTCCGCACCTGGCAGCGGGGAAGGGGCTTTTTATTGTGGTGCTAGGCCCCCTGCCAGGCACTTGGCACCCACTCACCAATCTCCGTGGCACAGCTGACTAACCAGCGGACCATTTCCCTGCGGCGCCAGGTCATCGTGTTGAGCGTCATTCGCATCACCTACAGGACAAACAGCGGGAGAAGAACATTTCTCGAGACCGTCCAAATGCCCAGGGAAACCCAGGGCATCCTGGGAGCGGCACACTGCACGCCTCTCTTTGCTCTCCTGGAGCATGGTGGATAAAAATTAATGATTAAAAAAACTAATAACAATAAATTGGATGTTTTTCTGATTTAAATCGGTGCTTTTTGAGGAAAAATCTATTTAAAGACAGTTTTCTATTTAAGAAACCAAGCCCTATGAGGAAAGGCTGAGGGAGTTGGAAATGTTCGGTCTGGAGAAGGGGAGGTTGAGGGGGGACGTGATTGCTCTCTTTATGTATCTGAAGGGCTGTCACTTCGAGGAGGGCAGGGAGCTGTTCCTGTTGGCAGCAGAGGAGAGGACTCGCAATAATGGGTTTAAATTGCAGGTGGAAAGGTACCAGCTGGATATTAGGAAAAAAGTTTTTACAGTAAGAGTTGTTCAACAATGGAATGGGCTACCTGGGGAGGTGGTGAGCTCCCCCTCCCTGGCAGTCTTTAAGCAGAGGCTGGACAAGCACTTGTCAGGGATGCTCTAGGCTGATCCTGCATTAAGCAGGTGGTAGGAATAGATGGCCTGTATGGCCCCTTCCAACTCAAGAATTCTATGATTCTAAACATTATAGTCCAAAGGTTATTCATCATGAAATAAGGATTTGTTTTTAATTATGTAGCATGAGGCTGTATATTCATGCAATGTTTAAACTTTTGGGTAAATGGATTCCATTAATCCGTTCACAATGACATGCTCTTCCAGAGGTTTCTGTAAGACTACTTGGGGCAATTTTTCAATCTAGAAGATATTGTCACAGATGCTTGGTTTTGTAGTTCTCAAAACTGAATTTGTGTCTGCAAACGCGCCTCTTCTTCACGGCAAAAATGGTATAAAATATTCATAGAGGGTTGAGAAAAATACCTTCATTCCATTGCTCCTTTGCAAATCTGTGTACACAGAATCAACCCCTTGTGGGTTCCGAAGGAAAAGGCCTGTTGCCTCACCAGCATACATTCAAATCGAGCCTCTGAATCTCCCTAGGACTCCAGCGGGCAGTGAACACACGAAGCTGCCTCACCCTGAATCAGGCCCTTGGTCCATCAAAGTCAGTATTGTGTACTCAGACCGGCAGCGGCTCTCCAGGGTCTCAGCCAGAGGTCTTTCCCGTCACCTACTGGCCTGGTCCTTTTTAACTGGAGATGCCAGGGATTGAAAGTGGGACCTTATGCATGCCAAGCAGAGGCTCTGCCAATAAGCCATGAGCCCTCCCCAAATTATTTATACTGAATTAGACCCTTGGTCCATCAAGGCCAGTATTGGTTCTCGTAGGTTATCCGGGCTGTGTAACCGTGGTCTAGGTATTTTCTTTCCTGACGTTTCGCCAGCAGCTGTGGCCGGCATCTTCAGAGGAGTAACACTGAAGGACAGTGTCTCTCAGTGTCAAGTGTGTAGGAAGAGTAATATATAGTCAGAAAGGGGTTGGTTTTGAGCTGAAAGGTCAGTATTGTCAGCCCTGACCGGCAGCAGCTCTCCAGGGTCTCAGGCAGAGGACTTTCACATCACCTACTGCCTGGTCCTATTAGCTGGAGATGCTGGGGACTGAACCTGGGGCCTTCTGCACGCCAAGCGGATGCTCTGCCACTGAGCCATGGCCCCTCCCCAAATGCCTTAGACTGTGGGTTCTCAACAAGGGAGGAATTCTCCCCCAGGGGGGAATTTTAGGGTTCCAGGGAGGGAATTGGGACCACTATTCAGCAAATATGCATATTATTTGGAACACACCTTTTGAGACAGACTATCTTGGGAAGGGGGGGAATTATATTCTGAACAATGGTGAAAGGGGGGAACAGAGCAAAAAAGGTTGAGAACCACTGCCTTATATTGAATCAGACCCTTGGTCCATCAAAGTCAGTATTGTCTGCTCAGACCGGCAGCAGCTCTCCAGGGTCTCAGGCGGAGGTCTTTCACGTCACCTACTTGCCTGGTCCCTTTAACTGGAGATGCCTGGGATTGAACCTGGGACCTTCCGCATGCCAAGAACGCTCTTATCACTGAGCCACAGCCCAGACCTAGAGGCACAACCCATGCACAGGCGTCCTCACCTGCAGGCCAAGTTCCAGGGAAATGTTCAGCAAGGTGGTGTCAGGGGGAGAGTTGGCTGGGGTGGCCGTCTTGCAGGCGTCCTGGGCCAACTTGAAGAGCAGGGCTGGAGAGTGGATGTTTTGCTGGATGGAGCCCAGGACCATTCGCAGCCAACTGGGGTCACCTGGAGGAAAGGAGAAGGGCACAGAGGTAGGCCTTTGCTTAGAACGGGGGGGTGGGCAAAATCCAGCATCCTCCCTTCCCCCACCCCCGGTCAGGAATAGTCAGCCTTCATTTGCCCTGCCCTGCCCTAGATGGCCTAGCCTACTCCAGCTCTGTCAGAGGAAGCTGAGCAGGGCTGCCCCTGGTTAGTTCTTGGATGGGAGACCACTGAGGAAGGCCAGGGTTGCCATGCAGAGGCAGGCAATGGCAAACCACCTCTGTTCCTCTCGTGCCTTGACCTGGATGGCCCTGGATGGCCTAGGCTAGCCCAATCTGGTCAGATCTCAGAAGCTAAGCAGGGTCAGCCCTGGCTAGTACTTGGATGGGAGACCACTGAGGAAGTCCAGGGTGCTATGCAGAGGCAGGCAATGGCAAACCCCCTCTGTATGACTGGACCTGGATGGCCCAGGCTAGCCTGACCTTGTGAGATCTCGGAAGCTAAGCAGGGTCAACCCTGGTTAGTACTTGGATGGGAGACCACCAAGGAAATCTAGGATTACTATGCAGAGGCAGGCAATGGCAAACCACCTCTGTTCTTCACTTGCCTTGACCTGGATGGCCCAGGCTAGCCCGATCTTATCAGATCTCAGAAGATCAGCAGGGCCAGTCCTAGTTAGTACTTGGATGGGAGACCACACAGGAAGTCCAGGGTTGCTACTCAGAGGAAGGCAATGGCAAAGCACCTCTGTGCATCCCTTGCCTCGAAAACCCTACAGGGTCGTCATAAATCAGATGTAAATCACGGGCAGCACATTCCACCACCACCACCATTTGGAAGGGGTGCAGAGAGGCACAGAATCCCAAAAGTCCAGCTTTCCAACCTGTGGAACCTGTACCTTTGGCAGCCGTCAACATGGCGGACGCCAGCTCGCACTGCCTCGTTTCCAGGTGGCCAAGGGTGAACCAGCGGGGGAAGCGGTTGGCCATCATAGAATCCAGGGGGTTCTGGTGCAGTAGATCACTGGTCGGCAACACCGTCTCCAATACGGGGAGCCTGTGGAAGTTGAGAAAGGGAACAGTGTGATGCAGTGGCAAAAAAGGCAAATGCCGTCTTGGGGGGTCTATCAACAGAGGCATAATAGCTAACTCGCAAGATGTCATAGTCCTGCAATGGTCAAGCTGCACTTGGGAGTATTGTGTGCAGTTCTGGAGGCCTCACTTCAAAAAGGGTGTGGACAGAATCGAGCGGGTGCAGACGAGAGCAACGAGGAGGATCAGGGGCCTGGAGACCGAGCCCTGCGAGGAAAGGCTGAGGGACTCGGGAATATTCAGTCTGGAGAAGAGGAGGTTGAGGGGGGGCATGATTGCTCTCTTTAAGTATCTGAAGGGAAGGGCTGTCGCTTAGAGGAGGGCAGGGAGTTGTTCCTGTTGGCAGCCGAGGATAGGATTTGCAATAATGAGTTTAAATTGCGGGCGGAAAAGTACCGACTGGATATTAGGAAAATGTTTTTTAGAGTAAGAGTAGTTCAACGGTGGAATTGGCTGCCTATGAAGATGATGAGCTCCCCCTCACTGGCAGCCTTTAAGCAGAGGCTCGACAAGCACTTGTCAGGGATGCTCTAGGCTGATCCTGCATTGAGCAGGGGGTTGGACTCGTTGGCCTGTATGGCCCCTTCCAACTCTATAGTTCTATGTTTCTATTCTATGATTCTAGCTAATTCAGAAAAGGGGGAAACCCAGCGGCCCACCAAACCCAGCGGTTGGTGGGCCCCAGCGACTCACACTTGGTGGGACCGATTTCAAGCAGAGAAACAGGGAAGGAAGCCAATCAGCATCAGAAATGGGGAACCGGCCCGATGGAAAGGAACCTCTCCGGTTCCTTGACACCGCCCTCAAAAGGCACAGGGAAGAGCTCTTTCGGACAGCGCCGCGGGACGGGGGGAGGAGAATGCTGGGAGGGGCATGTACATACCTCATGGCCCTCAGTGCCAGGCGGTAGGCCAGTTCAGGGTCGTAGGGCAGCAGGGCAGTGAAGAGGTAGCGGGCAAAGGTGTGCATGGGCACGCTCTCGCGGAACACGACCTCCCCGAAGCCGCTGAAGGGCCCCCCTGAGAGGAACAGGAGGGTTGTCAATTAAAGAACAGTAGCGCATCCTAGCCCAGCAAAGAGCCCTTTAATTAATTAATTAATTAATTAGATTAGATTAGATTTTAAAGTCCCAGTTGTTCCCCAACAAGGTCAGGCTCAGGGCGGCTCACATCCAAATCATACAGTCCACAACATTCCAGTTCAAACAGTGTGCGTGTGTGTTAAGTGGTCTCGGGCTAGGGACCACTAATAAGTTGATGATGAGCATAAAGCTCTTTGAGGGGTGTATTGGGAGAGATGGTCACACATGAACACATGAAGCTGCCTTATCCTGAATCGGACCCTTGGTCCATCAAAGTCAGTATTGTCTACTCCGACCGGCAGCAGCTCTCCAGGGTCTCAGGCAGGGGTCTTTCACATTACCTATTTGCCTAGTCCCTTTAATGGTCCCAGACCGTTTAGGGCTTTGAAGGTCAGTACCAAAACCTTAAACCTGATTGTGTACTCAACCTGGAGCCATTGCAGCTGAAGCACAGGTTGCATATGTGCTCAGCGTGGGGTCTCCCTGTAAGGACCCTTGCTGCATTCTGGAGCAGTTGATTTTTTCGGAGCAGTCTTAAGGGCAGCCCTGCGTAGAGCGAGTTGCGGCAGTCTAGTCTGGAGGTGACTTCCAACTGCACTCTGAGTCCCACACTGCGTGGTATAGTGGTTAAGAGCAGTGGTTTGGAGCGGTGGAGTCTGATCTGGAGAACGAGGTTTGATTCCCTGCTCCTCCACATGAGTGGCGGAGGCTAATCTGGTGAACTGGATTTGTTTCCCCACTCCTACACACGAAGCCAGCTGGGTGACCTTGGACAAGTCACAGCTCTCAGAGCTCTCTCAGCCTCACCTACCTCATAAGGTATCTATTGTGGGGAGAGGAAGGGAAGACGATTGTGTGGTGAAGGGAAGGGAAGAGCCAGTATGGTGAAGTGGTTTGGAGCGGTGGACTCTGATCTGGAGATCTGGGTTTGATTCCCCACTCCTCCATATGAGCAGCAGACTCTAATCTGAAGCATTGGATTTGTTTCCCCGCTCCTACCACATGAAGCCAGCTGGGTGACCTTGGACTAGTCACAGCTCTCTCAGCCCCACCTACCTCACAGGGTGTCTGTTGTGGGTAGGGGAAGGTGATTGTAAGCTGGTTTGATTCTTCCTTAAGTGGTAGAGAAAGTCGGCATATAAAAAACAACTCTTCTTCTTTTTTAGAGGCAGACCAGCGGGCGACCGCCTCTGCAGGGCGCCCCGAGGGACTTCCCCTGTCCTCTCCCCACTTACCATCCAGGAGGAGGGTGGCCTGCTTGCGGAGCACGGGGACCAGCCGCTCGTCCAGCTCCATCTCCTCCAGCGTCCCGATGAGGTGCTCCTCACTGCGCACCACCTTGTCCTGGGCATAGAGGCCCTCCGGCATGGACCTCTGCTGCCCCAGCCCCAGCAGGGCCACCTCCAGGGCCAGCATGAAGTACGACTCGCCGGGGCTGGAGGGCACCGGGACGTGCTGGTACAGCGTCTTCTTCGGCTCGGCTGCTGAGTCTGTGGGGCGGGGAAAGGGGGGGGGAAGAGTCGAGCAGAGGGCGGAAAGAGGGACCGCCTGGCCTCCCGTTGGGCACACGAGGGCCCCGGCGTGGCCCGCCCCTCCCGGCAAGACTTGGCACTTGCTTCGCCCAACCGATCAGACAGCGGCGTTGTGAGACTGTCACACAGTCAGTGAGACTGGCCCCAGGCAGAGACAGCTTAGAAAGGGAATTAGACAGATGCATGGAGGATAGACAGATCAATCAGTGGCTGCTAGCCATGGTGACTAAAGGGAACCTTACCAGTGCCCGGAGGCAACATCAGGGGAAGGCCCTCGGCCTCTGTGCCCTGTTGCTGGACCTCCAGAGGAACTGGTTGGCCCTGTGTGAGACAGGATGCTGGACTGGATGGACCCTCAGTGGTCTGAACCAACAGGGCTCTTCTGAGGTTCTTATCAGGGTGTCTTTCAAATACAGACGCTGGGGATTTAACCCGGGACCTTCTGCATGCCAAACAGAGGTTCTACCTCTGAGCCACTGCCCCTCCCCAATGAAGCTGCCTTAGATCAGAACATTGGATTTTCTAACTCTCAGTATTGTCTACTTGGACTGGCAGCAGCTCTCCAGGGTCTCAGGCCATCCCCATCACCTACTACCTGGTCCCTTTCATGCTGGGGATTGAACTTGGGACCTCTTGTATGCCAACCAGATGCTCTATCCCAGAGCCACAGCGCCTCCCTGCTAGGGTAGCAAAGCAGTGAGCTCACCTCCGCCAAAGAACTGGAGCCCTCCCCCCTCCCATGCTTAAACTCCGGGTTACCTGCATAGAGGGCCAGCCCCTCATCCTCCGTCCGGCAGGCCTCCAGGAAGGTGCGGCACAGGCAGCCAATGGGGTCCAGGGGGTGCCCCACCCAGCCCTCCAGGTTGGTGATGCTGGTCGTGCCTTTGTGCAAGAGCTCTGGGGGTGGGGGCAGGAAGTAAAGAGCGGTTAGGAACCGAACGCCGTGCTGCAGGGTGTAAGCTTTCTAGTGTCAAAGCTCCCTCTGGACTCTGATCTGGAGAACCGGGTTCGATTCCCCCACTCCTCCTCCACAAGCGGCGGAGGCTAATCTGGTGAACTGGATTTGTTTCCCCACTCCTACACACACAAAGCCAGCTGGGTGACCTTGGGCTAGTCACAGCTCTCTCAGCCCCACCTACCTCACAGGGTGTCTGTTGTGGGGAGGGGAAGGGAAGGGGATTGTAAGCCGGCTTAATTCTTCCTTAAGTGGTGGAGAAAGCTGGACATATAAAGAACCAACTCCTCCTCCTTCCTCCTCCTCTTCTTCTTTGACAGATGGTTATGAGAACAAAGATCCATCAGCCCTTACATCCAGGTCAGAGCGGGGTTAACAAAGAATACATATGGATCTAAGGGTTGGTGGATCTTCATTCTCATTTATATCTGACCAAGGGAGCTTTGACTCTCAAAAGCTTATACCCCTGAAAAGACTGCAGGGTACGGAGCCACAGCTCACTTCCTCAGATACTAGTCCTGATGCACCCCTATTCTCTGCAGTCTCAGAGGAGCATGCCTATTATATTATGTGCTTTGGAACGCAGGCAGGATGGTACTACTGCAGTCGTCTTGTTTGGGGGCTTCCTAGAGGCACCTGGTGGGCCACCTTGTGAACAGACAGCTGGACTTGACGGTCCTTGGTCTGAGCCAGCAGGGCTTTCCTTATGTTCTTAGTGGGGATGGGGCTATCCATGGCTACTAGTCCAAATGGATACTAGCCATGATGCATACCTGTTCTCTACAGTATCAGAGGAGCATGCCTATTATCTTAGGTGCTGTGGAACACAGGCAGGAGGAGGAGGATGCTGCAGTCGTCTTGTCTGTGGAATTCCTAGAGGCACCTGGTCGGCCACTGTGTGAACAGACTGCTGGACTTGATGGGCCTGGGTCTGATCCAGCAGGGCCTTTCTTATGTTCTTATGGGGATCCAGAAACCACCCTCCCTCCCCGCCGCTTTCTCTCTCGCCCCTCACCTTTCTTCTGCTGCTTGTAGCTCTCCAGCTGGTGGCGCCGCTGCAGGCGCATGGCATTGACGACAGCCACGGCCAGGCGCAAGGCTTCGCGGGGGTAGCCATGGGAGCGCAGGGCGTCCACACGGGCGCAGGCCATGGGGAAGGCATCGCCCAGCCAGAGTGGGTGGCCCTGGGGGTCAAAGCCCAGCTTGTCGCTCCCGCTCTTCAACGAGAGGCCGTAGCAGTCGCTGCTCAGGATCTTCTGCAGGTGGCCGTCACCCCAGCGCAGTTCTGCTGCCTTGACCGCCCGGCTGAAGACCGTCTGCCGGACCACCGCTGCCAAGGACAAGACGGGTCAGAGCACAGACTCATAGAATCATAGAGTTGGAAGGGACCACCAGGGTCATCTAGTCCAACTCCCTGCACATTGCAGGAAACTCACAACTACCTCCCCCACCCAACCAAAACCCCAGTGACCCCTACTCTATGCCCAGAAGATGGTCAAGATGCCCTCCCTCTCATCATCTGCCTAAGGTCACAGAATCAGCATTGCTGACAGGTGGCCATCTAGCCTCTTCTTAAAAACCTCCAGGGAAGGAACGCTCACCACCTCCAGAGGAAGCCTGTTCCACCGAGGAACCACTCTAACTGTTAGAAAGTTCTTCCTAATGTCTAGACAGAAACTCTTCTGATTTAATTTCAACCTGTTGGTCTGACCTTCTGGGGCAACAGAAAACAACTCGGCACCCTCCCCTATATGACAGACCTTCAAGTACTTGAAGAGGGTTATCATATCCCCTCTCAGTCTTCTCGTATCCTTCCTTTCTTTAAATATCTGCACCCCCACTCTTTCTTTGCGGCTCGCCAATGATAATTTAAAAACATCGCCGCCCCACCCACTTTCTGAAAACCCCAGCAGGCGCCAAGGGGAATACTGGCGGACACAACGGCTCCCACGGGCTCCATGCTGAGAGCCAGTGTGGTGTAGTGGTTAAGAGCGTTGGTTTGGAGCGGTGGACTCTGATCAGGAGAACCGGGTTCGATTCAACCACTCTTCCACATGAGCGGCGGAGGCTAATCTGGTGAACCGGATCGGTTTCCCCTCTCCTACACACGAAGCCAGCTGGGTGACCTTGGGCTGGTCACAGCTCTCTTAGAGCTCTCTCAGCTCTACCTACCTTGCAAGGTGTCTGTTGTGGGGGAGGGGAAGGGAAGGTGATTGTAAGCCCGTTTGAGTCTCCCTTAAGTGGTAGAGAAAGGTGGCATGTAAAAACCAACTCCTCTTCTTCATGTTGAGGAACCCTGCTCTGAGCGAACAAAGGCCTGAGGGTGGAGAGGAGGGACAAAAGCCGGGACTTTTCTCCTCAAGAGGGCGGCCAGAACCCCAGCGCGGGTTTCCCCCTACCTGGGCTGCGGTTTGGGTTGGGCTGCAAGGCGCCACCAGAGCTGGTGCTGTCGCAGGAGTAGTTGCCCTCCTCCAACGGGCAAACGTCCAGCTTGTTCCACCTCTTGAGGAGCTGCAGCCAGAGAGCCCGCTCTTCCAGCTTGCAGTGGGGGCTCAGGACCACGCACACCCACAGGGCCCCTGCGGCACAAAGGAGAAAGTGGCCATGTTAGCAGGCAGGCCCCTGGCACCGAAAAAGCGTCTTGAGAGGCCCCAACCAAAAAGACCCTCCGACAGGTAAATGATGTGGGGGCAGCAGGACCAGGGCGAGGGCCACCGGATGCATTCAAGGGCATAAAATACACTGCAGCCTGAAGATGGACAGGATCCTGGCCCACGGAAGAACAGCTTATACCCCATATACCTGCCCCCCCCAGGCTCACTTGATATCATAGGGAGGTGTTAGGTACGTCTGGGGTTTTATGGGGCAGGAACAGCTACTGCACGGCAGGAAAACCTAGAACAGCCCTTCCTTTGAAATTTCGCCACATTCTGAGGGTTGCACACCTTTTAACAGCTGTCAATCACCTTGACCGAGATGGCCCAGGCCAGCCTGAACTCGTCAGATCTCGGAAGCAAAGCAGGGTTGGCCCTGGCTAGTACCTGGGTGGGAGACCACCGAGGAAGTCCAGGGTTGCTGTGCAGAGGCAAGCAATAGCAAACCACCTCTGAATGTCTCTTTGCCTGGACTTGGATGGCCCAGGCCAGCCTGATCTCGACAGATCTCGGAAGCTAAGCAGGGTGGGCCCTGGCTAGTACCTGGATGGGAGACCATCAAGAAAGTCCAGGGTCTGCACACAGAGGCCAGGAAATGGCTAACCACCTCTGTATGTCTCTTGCCTTGAAAGCCCTATGGGGTCACCGTAAGTCGGCTGTGACTTAACGGCTCTTTCCAACACCAAGCTCCTATGCTGGTTTCTAGAATGTCAGTGGTTCCTGAAATTCCAGTGTCAGTGAGAGTCAGCGTGGTGTCGTGGTTAAGAGCGGTGGTTTGGAGCGGTGGAGTCTGAACTGGAGAACCGGGTTTGATTCCCCGCTCCTCCACATGAGTGGTGGAGGCTAATCTGGTGAACTGGATTTGTTTCCCCACTCCTCCACACGAAGCCAGCTGGGTGACCTTGGGCTAGTCACAGCTCTCTCAGCCTCACCTACCTCACAGGGTGTCTGTTGTGGGGAGGGGAAGGGAAGGGGATTGTAAGACGGCTTGATTCCTCCTTAAGTGGTGGAGAAAGCTGGACATATAAACAACCAACTCTACTTCTTCCTGCCTACGTGTTTTCAGGCTTCCCTCTGCAACCTTAAGGGCTAGAAACTTGACGTTTCAAAAGGAGGACAGCTGAATTCCGCCCTGGACGCGGTCTCTCTTGGACGGGTGCAACACCCACCGAGTTCATCCCAGAGCTGCCGGCACTTGTCGGTCATGCCGGCCCCTTGCTGCCGCCACAGGGCCAGGCGTGGGTCCTGCAGGAACTGCTCCGTCATCAAGATGAGCATCCGTGCCCCGTTGGAGTCCCGCATCCGGAGCATCTCCCGCACCTGGGGGAAGAGGAGAAGTCACACCTGGAGAGCGCGAGGACACCGGAAAAGAAGCCGTCTTCTCCCCCAAAACCGTAGTCTCACGAGTCACTGGAAAGCCCCTCCACCATTCACATACTACACCCCTCCACATAAATTTATGCACTCGGTACTTGACAAAGAGAACTTTTTCTCCCTCTCCCCAAAATACTAGAACTCGAGGGCGTCAAATGAACCTGATGGGCAGAAGATTCAGGACAAATGGAAATACTTCTTTACGCAGTGAGAACTTAAAATGTGAAATTCAGTTCCCGTGGAGGTAATGACAGCCCTGGGCGTAGATGGCTTTAAAAGGGAAAGTTGGACAGATGCTTGGAGGAGAGAGGTCTATGAGTGGCTACCAGCCATGGTGACTAAAGGGAACCTCCAAGTTCAGAGGCAGTCAACCTCTCAATGCCAGTGCCCGGAATCAACATCAGGGGAAGGCCCTCGGCCTCTCTGCCCTGTGGTTGGCCCTTCAGAGGAACTGGTGGGCCACTGGGTGAGGCAGGATGCTGAACTAGATGGACCCTCACTGGTCTGATCCAGCAGGGCTCTTCTGAGGTTATTATCAGGGGAAGGCCTTGGCCTCTGTGCCCTGTTGTTGGACCTCCAGAGGAACTGGTTGGCCCCTGTGTAAGCCAGGAGGCTGGACCAGATGGACCCCTGGCTGGATCCAGCAGGACTCTTGTTATGTTCTTACTGAGAGAGTCCAGCTTCAGCCTCTCGAGCCTGAGACCAGTTCCTCCTTGCGCCGAAGCCCTAAGCACCAAGCAGCATTTTGAAGACGCCACCTGACACTAGAACCACCACACCACACCGGCTCTCTGTCGGAATGATTTGCTTCTCTGTGCAGAGGAGAGGATATCGAGGGCAGCGTTCAGGTAATGCCCTATTCCAAAAGGGAGCGACAGAAAGAGGCCGACGACAACGGAGACAATTTTTTTTTACCTTGTTGAACATGGACTGCAGTTGCTTGCTGGCCCCGTAGTAGCCGCCGTTCGAGAGGAGCTGCTTCACCTGTTCTTGGATCTGCTCTTCGTCCAGGTGCCAGCAGTTCGCGTCCTCAATGCCGGCCCCGGCAGTGGGGTCGGGGGCACCTGAGCAGAGACCACCAGAGAGTCACTCACGGAAGCCAGGAGCCAACGTACCCCTAACCGACCTCCCCCGGCGAGAACCAACGGGTTAACTAAGATCGCCTTCTTTCCCAGCAAACACAAGGGGACAAATCTTGGCTCAGCCAGATTCTTCAGAACAATGTTTTTTTTTTAAAGAGGGAGGATGGGGGAATCGAACCCTTATTTTCCTCATTGAGCAATGACGTTTATGGCACTGGAATCAATGAGAAGATATATTTGAAAGAGCTGTTGAATAAGGCCAAAATTGAAAATAGCGTAAAGGAACTCGTAAAGACAAATCAGAGCGGGAGCTATATGGACCGGCCTAAGAGGCTGAGCTTTTACAAGCGGGGACAGGCAGATTTGCAAAGAGTGTTCAGTGAAAATGCTCAGTGAGATTTAAGACATTTAAATGTATAGGATAATGGATAGAAGATACTAGATTTCCTTAAGTTTAGTTTATGCTGAGGTCTGGGGGATGAACTTTTTTTTAAATTGAGTTTTAAGATGTTTAAATGTTTAGGATGAATGACAGAAGTTATCGTAATAGTTTCTTTTTTAAGTACAGGTTATGCCACGGCTCGGAAGATGGATTATGTTTTACCTTCTTCTTTTTCCCTTCCCCTATTATCTTTTCCTGTATACCTTCATATAAAAATAAAATTAAAAATATAATTAAAACAAAAAGGAAAGGGTCCCTATCATGAAATCTGATCATTATACCTGTAGGACATACCTCCTCCATTTACAGCAGCGTACTACTGTCGCTCTATTATGCCAATTCTCCTTCTTCCCAGCACACTTTGTATATAAAAGAAGTTGTTGTAAACACTGTGGCAGTCTTGGTGAACCAGAATCTTGGCTTTAGTTAAGTGACCAATAAGGCAGGGCCCCCAACATGGGGCCCATGGGTGCCAACAGCGCCTGCCAACACCTTTCCTGGCACCCACCAAGTGTTTTTAGAAAGTGGGCATAGCCAGCTGGAGCCATTGCCCACCGAGGCTTTTGAGTGGCCACTGCAGATCTGATCGGAAGTGCAGGTTTTTAAAAATGTTGCGGTGGCGGCAGCCGCCACCACAGCACAAAGATCTTCACTGTGTGGTTAAAGGGAAGCTGCAGCAGCTGCTTCTGTAGCTGGCTGCGCCTCCTGCAGCGGCCGTTTTGTGGCTGCACCCACCACGCTGGGTCAGAGTTCCATAAGGTACCCACAGGCTCGAGGCCCCCTGCAATAAGAAATCAGACAGCAACACTGGATTTCTTTGCAATACAAGGGGCCATTCCTCTCTCATTCATCTCCCTCCACATCACCCCCCTGGGAGGGGCCGTGGCTCAGTGGTAGAGCACCTGCTTGGCATGAAGAAGGACCTAGGTTCAGTACCCGGCATCTCCAGTTAAAGGGACCAGGCAAGTAGGTGATGGGAAAGACCTCTGCCTAAGACCCTGGAGAGCCACTGCCGGTCTGAGCAGACAATACTGACTTTGATGGACCCAGGGTCTGATTCAGTATAAGTCATTTGGGGAGGGGCTGTGTCTCAGTGGAAGAGCCTCTGCTTGGCATGCAGAAGGTCCCATGTTCAATCCTCGGCATCTCCTGTTAAAGGGACTAGGCAGGTAGGTGATGTGAAAGACCCCTGCCTGAGACCCTGGAGAGCCGCTGCCAGTCTGAGTAAATACTGACCTTGATGGACAGATGGTCTAATTCAGTATAAGGCATCTGGGGAGGGGGCATGGCTCAGTGGTAGAACATCTGCTTGGCAGGCAGAAGGTCCCAGGTTCAATCCCTGGCATCTCCAGTTAAAGGGACTAGGCAAGTAGATGATGTGAAAGCCCCCTGCCTGAGACCCTGGAGAGCCGCTGCCAGTCTGAGTAGACAATACTGACTTTGATGGACAAAGGGTCTTGATCAGTAGAAGGCAGCTTCATGTGTTCACGTGTTCATGTGTTTACCCCTTCAAACCCTCTGCTGAGAAGGGGGGAAATGGGTACCAGCAAAAGGTACTGGCTGCCCGAGCCGCATCTGCAGCCTCTCCCTACCAAGAGCCCCTACCTACCGTGCACTCGGTTGATCTCAGATCCCAGCAGCAGAATCTCATCCGCCAGCCTCTGGGCGGTGGGCAGCACCTCCGTGTGGTGGGCGCTGATCAGGTACTGCACGAACTTCTGCAGCTGGTCCCGGTTCATCTGGGACAAGGTCTCCGAGATGGGCAGGCGCAGCTCCACTTGGCGGGCATGGCGGATGCGATGCAGGGACAGCGCCACCACGTGGGCGCAGTAGAAGATGTCCCGGTTGTCGCAGGCGCAGCTCACCGAAGTGATCTTGCAGCGGTCGAAGCTGATGGAGACGTGGTAGCCATGCTCGGGTTCGCTGGGGCCCGACGGCTCAGTCACGATGCCGCTCAGGTGGAAACCTGCGCGTCGGGGAGGGAGGAGAAGAAGAAGAGTTGGGTTTTTATATGCCGACTTTCTTTACCACTTAAGGAAGAATCAAACTGGCTTACAGTCACCTTCCCTTCCCCTCCCCACAACAGACACCCTGTGAGGTAGGTGGGGCTGAGAAAGCTGTGACTAGCCCAAGGTCATGCAGCTGGCTTCATGTGGAGAAGTGGGGAAACCAACCCGGTTCACTAGATTAGTCTCTGACGCTCATGTGGAGGAGTGGGGAATCAAACCCGGTTCTCCAGATTAGCGTCCACCGCTCCAAATTACTGCTCTTAACCACTACACCACGCTAGTCCAATCCCCTCCCCCTCCCCTCTAGGCTGATCCCCTCTAGGATCAGCCTAGAGCATCCCTCACAAGTTCTTGTGTAGCCGCTAACTGAAGACTGCCAGCCAGGGGGGAGCTCACCACCTCCCTAAGCAGCCCATTTCACTGTTGAACTACTCTTACTGTAAAAAATGGCCGGCATCCATTATGCAAATTGAGCAGATTGGTTTGACAGATGTCTTTCGCTTCTGCCTGTTGCTGTGTGTATATGAGATAGTACCAGTGAGACAGCAGCCCCACCCCCGACCACCAGGAACCTTCTTCTAGACGGCCTGTATGACCCATAGAATCATAGAGTTGGAAGGGAACCCCAAGGTCATCTAGTCCAACCCCCTGCACAATGCAGGAAATTCACAACTACTTCCCCTCCCACACCCCCAGTGACCCCTACTCCAGGCCCAGAAGATAGCCAAGGTGCCCTCCCTGTCATCATCTGCTTAAGGTAACAGAATCAGCATTGCTGACAGATGGTCATCTAGCCTCTGCTTAAAAACCTCCAGGGAAGGAGAGCCCACCACCTCCCGAGGAAGCCTGTTCCACTGAGGAACTGCTCTAACTGTTAGGAAATTCTTCCTAATGTCTAGACAGAAACTGTTTTGATTTAATTTCAACCCATTGGTTCTGGTTCAATCTTCTGGAGCAACAGAAAACAACTCGGCACCCTCCTCTCTATGACAACCCTTCAAGTACTTGAAGGTGGTTATCATATCCCCTCTCAGTCTTCTCCTCTTCAGGCTAAACATACCCAGCTCCTTCAACCTTTGCTCACAGGACTTGGTCTCCAGACCCCTGGCCATCTTTGTTGCCCTCCTCTGGAAACATTTCAGCTTGTCTACATTCTTCTTAAACCCCTTCCAACATTATGATTCTAAACAATGCCATTTTCCTTACGGCACTACTTAAGAGTTGAGGGCACACGGTCCTCCTGAAAGCAGGTGAAATCACACACCCCAAACACACACACACACGGAGGGAAACCTGTAAGCAGTTCCCCTCTCAGACACACCTCCAGCTTCACTTTCTGGTGCAGGAAGGAGATGCCCGCGGCTGAGTGAAAGACCTCAGCACTGTCCTGCGGGAAGGGCCCTACGGCTATAATGACCAAGCGGGCCCGTCACACGTGACGAGCGAGGGCATCCTGGCCAAACCGGTCGGGCCTGTAGCTACACCGCTCCCCAGGTACGTCACGGACAATGACAGAGAAAGGATCCCCCGCTTCTGCTGCCAACCAGGCAGCACGGACCAGGGGGTGACTCACCAACTGCCCGGGCTGCGGCCCACGCCCCGTGACCTGCTCGTACCTCTCAGGCAGGGGAAGCTGCCAGTGACGTGTGCGGCGGCTGCTATAAATAGAACGAGGAACTTCCGGAGGAAAATAGCGAGCCCAAAGGAGCCTGGCATGGCCCCGAGTCTAACCACTGGGCCGGACAACGCAGACAGAGTTCTGCTAAGTCATCTGGATTTCGGGCGCAGCCCAGGCAGGAAGCTGCAAATTCAAACATGCGGCGAGAGAGAGGGAAGGCAACGACACTCTTTTCTACAAAGCTTCAAGGTTCATTTGCATTGGTTTGATGCCTCCACTCCTGTCTGTGGTGCACTTTCAACACAATCACAAGCTCCATAAAACAACTCTGCTTTGCATGCAGAAGGTTACAGGTTCAATCCCCGGCATCTTCAGTTCAAAGGGCCAGGCAGGAGATGATGTGAAAGACCTTGGCCTGAGACCCTGGAAAGCCGCTGCCAGTCTGAGTTGACAATACTGACCTTAACGGACCAAGGGTCTGATTCAGTATAGGGCACCTTCATGCGATCAGGGAAGGCTGAGGCTCAGTGGCTCTGCTTGGCACACAGAAGATCCCAGGTTCAATCTCCGGCATCTCCAACTAAAAGGACCAGACAGTAGTTGATGCGAAAGACCTCATCCTGAGAATATGGAGAGCCACTACCAGTCTGAGTAGACAATACAGCCCTTGAGGGACGTGGGGGGAAAGCTGACAGGAGCTGAGAAGCCTCCAGTTCAGGCAGACTCATTGCAAATGGACAAAGGGGAAAATGCTTCTGATTGCCCACATGGGGATGGGGTAGATATGAAAGGGGATGATAATGTAAAGCAAGATAGCCACTCAAGGAGGCCCAAAGGCACATGCCAGGAAAGACAAAAGAGAGAGATAGTGTGGAGGTGTTTCTATGCTAATGCCAGAAGCCTCCAAGTGAAAACTGGGGGAGTTAAGAGTGCTTAGTTTTAAAGGAAAACATAGATATAGTGAGCATTATAGAAACCTGGTGGAAAGGAGAGAACCAGTGGGATACGGTCATCCCTGGATACAAACTCTATAGAATTGACTAGGAAGGGCATATTGGAGGGGGTGTTGCTATGTTCATCCAGGAGGGCAGGCTTGTCCACAGAATCCTTGTGGGTGACAATACCGGGCCCCAAAGGTAATTTAGTACAGGGGATGTTCTATCTGCCCCCTGACCAAAAGGCTCAGGGTGATCTAGAGATGGAGAATGAAATCAGGGAGGCATCCAAAGTTGACTAAGTAGTAACAATGGGAGACTTCAACTACCCTCATAGTGGCTGGATAAATGCACACTCCAGTCAAGCCAAAGAGATAACATTCCTAGACTTCCTCAATGACTGTGCTCTCGAACAGTTGGTCATGGACCCAACTAGAAGGAAGGCGACCCTGGACTGAATACTCTGTAGTGCTGCCAGCAACTTAGTGCGGGATGTGGATGTAGTTGAGCCAACTGGCAACAGTGACCACAATGACATAAAGTTTAATTTATATCTGTGTGGGAAAGCGCCTGGAAAATCTCACGCAATTACATTTGACTTTAAAAGAGAGAACTTCTCTAAAATGAAGAACTTGGTAAAAAGGAAGTTGAAAGGAACCGTTGGGGGGGTTAAATCTCTAGAAAAGGCTTGGGGGTTACTCAAGTCCTCAATACCAGAGGTTCAAATAGAATGTATACTGCAGGTCAGGAAAGGTAGAATAAAGTCCGAAAGGTTACCGCTATGGCTAATGGGTAAGGTGAAGGAAGGCATTAGAGGGGGGAAAAGGCTTCCTTCAGAAACCGGGTTGCCCAAATGAGGCAAACAAAAGCAAATGCAAACGTGCACAAAGAAATGCAAGCAAACAATTAGAGATGGGAAAAAAAAGATTTTGAAGGATGTATTGCTAAACGCATCAAAACCAACAATAAGAAATTCTTTAAGTACATTAGGCTACAGCCCCTAAGGGTGTCTCAGGGGAAACAAAGAGACACCTGCTCCATCTGTCCAGGTGTGCACTGGAGCGCAGGCGATTCTCCTAGATGAGCCCGACTCAATCCCTGTGTCTCCAGAGGATGTATTGACCTTTCCGCCGATAACCTTCCAGATTAGAAGAGCGAGCAGCAGAGATTCCCGAGGTCTGGTTTTAATCTATAGATCATTCTAGTTATGACAGTGCTGACGAACATCACAGATATTAAGAAGTTGGAGGGGGGGTATCTTTTGGGTTTTATGGACAGCAAGTTGGAAAAAAAAATATGGATGTTTGCTATTAGATATGATTTCAGCAGCAAGAATATTATATGTGCAAAAATGGAAACATCCATCTATACCTCCAAAGAAGAATGGCTTGTCAAGATGTTGGAATTTGCGGAAATGGAAACCATTTATGGACTTTTTGCGTAATACGGAAAAGAATGAATTGATGATTTGTGGGTTTGAAGAGTAGAAGAATAAGAATGTAGGTATGATAGAGAAAAGTTTGATTTTTTTAGTTGTAAGAATAATTAAAAAATAATTTTGTATATGTAGCCAGAGAACAGGTTGTAATTTCTTAATTAGATTTATATTCGATACAAACGAAAACGGAAGTATCTTTTTGTCTCTGTGTTTGTATTTTTATTTTTTTCCCTTTTTCTTCATTTTGTTTATTGTAATTTTGTTAACAATAAATTTAACAAAATGCTTTAAAAAAGAAGTTGGAGGGGGGGGTCACCATCAAAGAACAAGGAAAGCTTTTCTAGAGAAGAAAAACAAAGTTTGATAATGCAGAGTCACAGATCGGGAGCTACATTTTGCATTGTTAGTTAAGGACTCATCAGCTGAAAAGGAAAGATGAGGAAAGAACTGGGCAGATCTTGTTCAGTCACAGAAGGGCTATGAGCCATCAGTGGGATACGGTTACAAAGCAATCAAACGCAATTCTTGACTTAATGAGGCGGGGCACTTTCGGCCGGCGATGGAAAAGCATTACTGCCTTCAGTTTGAGGCACTGGCGAAGACTCATCCAGAATTGCAGTTCTGGGTTACTCATTTTCTCCGAGGAACACCTGCAAAGCCCGGCCACCTATCATAATTACAGGGAGGAGAAACCAACGAAGATTTTTAAGAGGGTTATGATGTCACAGCCACAATGATGAAAACCTGGTAGCTAAACACGCCGTGGGCAAATTTAGATGGGAAACGTGGAGATGGCATTGACCGCGGCGGACACACGGGTGCAGGTGTGCAAGAGGGAAATTAGGGGAGCCGTCTCTGTTAACGTCTGTCTTTGGACACACCTGCTAGGATCTTCTACAGCAGGGGGCCGCAACAAAGTGCCCGCGGGGACCACGCTGCCCACCAAGGGTTTTTAGAAAGTGGGCAAGGCTAGTGGGGCTTTGGATCATTAAGGCTTCTGATTGGCTGGGCAGATCTTCAAAACAAAATTTGCTTTGGCAGCAAGGGGTCACCCCAATACAAGGACCTTCACTCTGTGAGTGAAGATATGGTACGGCAGCCATTTGGTGGCTGTGCCCACTATTCTGTGCCAGAATCCCAAGGGTGCCAGCAGGCTCCAAAAGGGTTGGGGACCCCTGACCTAAAGCTCATATGTGTGGCGGCTGGAGAGGGTTTAAGCTTTGATGGGCCGATTCAAGCATGGCTAACAACTCTGGGGTAATTTCCAGGCCAGCAATTCTATGAAAACATCTCTAGCAGTAGTTCTGCTGAGACCCAGTCTTCGGTACCAGTTGCTGGACGACACCAACAAGGGAAGGCTGTTGTCTTCTTGCTCTGACTTTGGTACACCCTCAGCCTAATATAGCAAGTTTTAGATATTCTTAGTCAGACTAGAGCGTGCTGGAGCATCTGCTTAGCATGCAGAAGGTCCCCAGTTCAACCCCCAGCATTTCCAGTTAAAAAGGACCAGGCAGTAGTGATGTGAATGACCTCTGCCTGAGGGGCTGTGGCACAGTAGTAGAACACCTGCTTGGCATGCAGAAGGCCCAGATTCAATCCCCGGCATCTCCAGTTAAAGGGACCAGGCAAGTAGGTGATGCGAAAGACCTCTGCCTGAGAGGCGCTGCTGGTCTGAGCAGACAATACTGACTTTGATGGACTGAGGGTCTGATTCGGTATAAGGCAGCTTTCATGTGTTCACGTGACCATGGTTAGACTATAGTTATTTTATAGGGAGGGGCCGTGGCTCAGTGGTAGAGCACCTGCTTGGCATGCAGAAGGTCCCAGGTTCAATCCCCGGCATCTCCAGTTAAAGGGACTAGGCAAGTAGGTGATGGGAAAGACCTCCGCCTGAGACCCTGGAGAGCCGCTGCCGGGCTGAGTAGACAATACTGACTTTGATGGACCAAGGGTCTGATTCAGTAGAAGGCAGCTTCATGTGTTCAAAATGGTTCTCTTCCTTTCTGCCCACTAAGGAGACGTGCCTTCTTAAAGAATCAGGAGCTGCTTCTTTTAAAACAGGAAGAGAGCTTGGCTCTCCACTTTTTGTATATGAATACCCCAGTCAGGGGTGGGGAGACTTCTGGATTCAAACCTTGCGCCATATCCCACATTAGGTACAGCAGCTGACAGCCAGCATGTTCTTGGCTGGCTGATTCCCTTAGGCTAGAGTTCAAATGATCTTTTGTTTCCCCTGCACAAAAACCCTTTGCTTTGAAAGTGAACCCGTTTTTGCCTGGGATGAGTATATTCTAAGCAAAACCCATGTGCTCAATTTTAAATGACTCCAGTATTTCCAAGGGTTTGATAACCCCGTCTCTTAAATAAGAAGCATGCAGGAGACTTTATCCGTTGAACTCCTGTACCTAGTAGCCAGGTAACCAAAGGCTTAATTTTCATGGAGACAGCGTGGTGGAGACTGTTTTTTTGCATAGAGAGCATTAAATCACAAATTCTCTTCTCCTCGCCATCTGTTTCCTATGTATATGGAATTTCTATGGAGAAACAGATGCTTAGGAGAAGGGGATTTGTTTTGCGGGGAGAGGCTCACCACCTGAGGTCTGACCAGGTGGAACCCAGACCTGAGTTAACCACCTCAGTGAGAACTGGGCCTTTGTTTGCGTGGACAGAAATGAGGCAGGGATTAACTGAAAGCAGCCACGAACCCAACGGTAGTGTAGAAGCTATGAACGAACTCCCAGCATGGTGCAGTGGTTAAGAGCAGTGGTTTGGAGCGGTGGAGTCTGATCTGGAGAACCGGGCTTGATTCCCCACTCCTCCACATGAGTGGCAGAGGCTAATCTGGTGAACCAGGTTGGTTTCCCCACTCCTATACAGGAAGCCAGCTGGGTGACCTTGGGCGAGTCACAGCTCTCTTAGAGCTCTCTCAGCCTCACCTACCTCACAGGGTGTCTGTTGTGGGGAGGGGAAGGTGATTGTAAGCTGGAGTCTCCCTTAAGTGGCAAAGAAAGTCGGCATATAAAAACCAACTCTTCTTCTTCTTTCATATGCAACAAACTTCATCCCTCTTCGACACAGCCCTGCCGGCTCACCTAGATCAGTACGTCATTTTTCCTCAGCCCAATTTTATAAAATATGCGGGTTTTGTCTTTAAAAGGGGTGTGTGGAGAGTAAGGATGACAAATCAGAAGCAACGCCCCAGGAATTCAACCTTCGTCACTTGCAAAGTCACCATTATTTCTATGGCTTGAGAAACGAGTATTTCCCTTACTCTGAGTAAGGATGCAGTCACGAAGTAGAGAGATGGCCATCTGTCGGGAGCACTTTGTGGGATCCATGGCAGGGGGTTGAACTGGATGGCCCTTGTGGTCTCTTCCAATCTTGTGTGATTTTGTGATTTGTGAAGAAAGGCATGCCGGGGAAAGGGAAGGGAATCTTTTCCTTTCTTACCTTCCGGCAGTTTATCATCCTGGACGCTTTTCACCCTGGTGATGGGGAAGTGAGCCGGGCTCTGCAAAGTGTCTGAAGCAACCAAGTTAAGGGAGAGTGTGGCTCTCCTTTGGAGCAAGAATTTAGCCCCACCACCACATGGCTTCATCTAGCTTCAGACACCGCCTCTCTTGATGAAGTCAAAACTCTGTGGCTTTTCATTCCTTCCCTCCTGTCTTTGTAAATGCCAGGACAGCTCAAGAATTAATCTGGGGGGGGGGGGAATCAAAGATTTACCATAGAGTCTGGTAATTGCTACAGCTACTCTTATCATTTCTGCACAGCTCCAGGAATCAGCTGGAAATCTATGGTCCGAACTCCCTGTAAGTGGACAAGGCCTTATTTTTTCTTTTTCTCCCCAGGACTATCGAGGCCCCCCCCATTGGCCCCAGTTTCCATAGAATCAGAGAGTTTGAAGGATCCATACAGGCCATCTAGTCCACCCCCCTGCTTGATGCAGGATCAGCCTAGAGCATAGAATCATAGAGTTGGAAGGGAACACCAGGGTCATCTAGTCCAACCCCCTGCCCAATGCAGGAAATTAACAACTACCTCTCCCCACATCCCCAGTGATCCCAGCATCCCTGACAAGTGTTTGTCCCACCACTCCTTAAAGACTGCCAGAGAGGGGGAGCTCACCACCTCCCTAGGTAGCTGATTCTACTGCTAAAAATTTTACCATAATTTTTTTTACACCTTTCAATCATCTGACCATCGGCAAGCAAGGGTTGGCAGTCTCATACCATTAGCAAGCAAACGGGAACCTATAGTATAGGAATTAGGCAGTGACCGGCAGGAATGATCAGGATCATAGCACATGGCTGCTATGTTCACAGAAATGGCTGCTGGCGGACCTATGACAGCTAGCTTTCAGGTGTGGCGCATGCCAATGGGAGTTTCTGGCCCATGACGCAAGAGGAAGGGGTCCTGGGCACACCCAGCAGTGTTTAAGCACTAACCTCACAAAATATATTAGCGCAGGAATGAAGCACAGATGGACGTCTGCCATTCAAGCCAGAGCCGGACGATTAGAGGTCTCCCAGCGATTTCAATGCAACTTAAAAAGATCTAGTTGTGGCCCTTGTGGGCACCGGTTGTTATCAAAGGACTAAAGAGGAAAGTCGACTCCAGCCTGCAAAGCTGCTTAAAAGAGGTCGCCAAAAGGGAACTGGATTTTTGTGGCTCAAAAAAAGTAAACACTGAGGCCAAAGAAAGTGTCAAAAAGGTAGTAGCTCAAAATGTTTCAGCTGTCGTACGGGATAACTAAACAGACAAGTCATTCGGAAAAGATAATGACGCCATTAATTTCCCACATTGTGTTGACATGTTATTTTGCATTGCAAACGTTTTCTTCTAGCCCTATTTAAATAAGGTATACAGTTCCTATTTCAAAAGTGTCTGCTTAAAGGAAACTGGATTTAAAATATGGTACGTGGCTCCACAGGCAAAGTGTCAAGCTTGTTTTTATTGTTTATTGACAGCGTGGTGTAGTGGTTAAGAGCGGTGGACTCTAATCTGGAGAACCGGGTTAAATTCCCCTCCACATGAAGCCTGCTGGGTGACCTTGGGCTAGTCACAGTTCTCTCCGAACTCTCTCAGCCCCACCTACCTCACAAGGTATCTCTCATGGGGAGAGGAAGGGAGGCAATTGTAAGCTGCTTTGAGACTCCTTAAAGGTAGAGAAAAAGCGTGGTATAAAACCAACTCTTCTATGTCTCGCAGTTTCACTGAATTGTTATTATGCCGGATTTCCAATTGTTGTGCCATACTGTCAGCTGACTCTGGCAAAACTCCATACAAATGCGCCAAGGCCACACTGACAGCTCCCACATCCAGGAATGTGAATCCCCAGTCATACTGCAACACACCTTGCTGCCAATTTGTACTCGGCCACAATTATTTCAGATTTGGGGACAGTCAGCAATGGCATTAACCAAAAGTAGTGGGTAGCCCAGGGCTTCACTAACCCCAGCTGCTAAGGTGTTGGTGGAAAGCACCATCAAGTCACAGTGGACTAATGGTGACCTTTCAAGGGGTTCTCAAGGTAAGATACGAACAGAGGTGGTTTGCTATTTGCCTGCTTCTATTTAGTAACCCTGGACTTCCTCAGGGGTCTCCCGTCCAAGTACTGGCCAGGGCTGACCCTGCTTAGCTTCCGAGATCTCACAAGGTCAGGCTAGCCTGGGCCATCCAGGTCAAGGCAAAAGATGAACAGAGGCGGTTTGCCACTGCCTGCCTCTGTGTAGGATTTTGCACTTCCTTGGTGGTCTCCCATCCAAGCACTAACCAGGGCCCACCCTGCTTAGCATCCGAGATCTGTCGAGACTGGGCTAGTCAGAGCCATCAAGACAAGAGACGTTCAGGGGTGGTTTGCCATTGCCTGCCACTGCATGGCAACCCTGGACTTCTTTAGCGGTCTCTCATCCAAGTACAAACCAGGGCCGGCCCTTCTAGCCTGAGAGGCTGATAACCTCTATCTGACAGCCTTTCAAATACTTCAAGAGAGCAATCATGTGTCTCACCCCCCCCCCCCACCCCATCAACCTCCTCTTCTCCAGGCTGAACATTCCTGGAAATGCTAACTGAGCCGTGTGCCAGGGCAGGGCAGGCAAGCAAGACTCCGGTTGCTTGGGCAGGTCACGCTCCTTGAAACAACCTGTGCTCCAGAGAATCCCAAGGGAGGAGTCAGTGTGTGTTTCCCTGGGAAAGTCTAGCGGCCCAGCCGGGAATCTACCTGCTGTTTGGACCATCCCTACCAAGTTGTGTGGGGGCAGATTTCAGGAAAAGGGAGTTTCTGAGTCAGGGGAAAGGTCACCCAAGAGAGGGAGTGACTGCAGAGACATAACTGTTTATCTCCAAGGACAAAGCAGCTGGGAACCTTGGTGGGAAGTGGGGGGGGGGGAGATATGCACAAGAGCTGCCCTGTTTGATTTCCCTTTACACATGAAGCTGCCTTATACTGAATTGGTCCATCAAGGTCAATACCATCTACTCAGGCTGACAGCGGTTCAGGGTCTCAGGCGGAGGTCTTTTCCATCACCTCCTACCTGGTCCTGACGGGGACTGAACCTGGGACCACCAGCATGCTCTGCCACTGAGCTACTGGCCATTTATGCAGGGCCGATTTTGATGCTTGCTCAAAGCTGCTTTTTAAAATCTGCCCTTTAAAATGACTATTCACAGTCCCGATGCAAGAGGAGAAAGTCAAACAAATTCCAACCCCCACCCCACTCGCCTGCTCCTTTGTACTTTCATTTGCATAGTCATTAGCAATGGTCGTTTGTATAGTTTTATAGATTTTATAGATTTTTCATGGTTCCTTCAGGAAATGCTTCCATGCAGGGGAGGAGCAAATACAAAAGGTTGTGTTAAAAAAGCTCTTAAGAAATGCGAAGCAGGAGTGTGCCCACTTCGCAATGACTTCTGGAATGATGGTTCAGCATGAAGAAATTAAAAAAAAAAAATGTGGGCCACTTCAGCCTGGAACACGCTGCTAATTACCAAGCATAAACGGCCTCTGTCTCCGAAGAAGTGAGCTGTGGCTTACGAAAGCTCACACGTTGCCAGAAATTTTGTTAGTCTTTAAGGTGCTGCTGGACCCCTACTCTTTTCTACTGTCTCCGGGAGGAAGTGTGAACTGGAACAAGTTGCTAAGCCAGCCAAGGGTCCGTTGGCGTTGCTCCTCCCCCACCCCCACCCACCATGCATGAGTGGAAAGAGCACACAGACATCTCTGAGTGTTTAAGGAGATGGAGGCAGAGGGAGAAATAAGGTTGCTGTCAGGCAGTCTGAGAGCAGAGAGGGTGGCCAGGGAGACTGCTAGCCAGAAGCGATGAAAGACGAGAGAGTTTCTTGATTGAGCCGTTCTGGCAAGGCATCTATGTAGCTGGATGAAGCAATGTCAGGGAACGAGCCAGAAAGTCTGTGCCCATATGTTAAATAAGTAGGGTTGCCAGCCCCGGGTTGGGAAATGCCTGGAGAGTTTGGGGGTGGAGGCTGGAGAAGGTAGGGTTTGGGGAGGGGAGGGACCTCAGCAGGGTACGACGCCATACAGTCTACGCTCTGAAGGTGTCATTTTCTCCAGGGGAACTGTTCTCTGTAGCATGGAAATCAGTTGGCGTTCCAGGAAACCTCCAGGTCTCACCTGGAGGATGGCACTTCTATAAATAAAAGCCACAGTTAGGACAAACTGCAGTTATTGAATTAGCTTCAAACTACATTTCAGTTCCTGGTCTGACAGATCCTTGCCTGTGAACTTAGGCAGATCATGAGAGGGAGGGCAGGAAGGGTTGCGTCAGTGTTTGGCTCTCGTGGCCCTTTCTAACATGCCAGCGTGGTGTAGTGGTTAAGAGCGGTGGACTCTGATCTGGAGAACCGGGTTTGATTCCCCACTCCTCCACATGAGAGGCGGACACTAATCTGGTGAACTGGATTTGTTTCCCCACTCCTCCACACAAAGCCAGCTGGGTGACCTTGGCTAGTCACAGCTCTCTCAGCCCCACCTACCTCACAGGGTGTCTGTTGTGGAGAGGGGAAGGTGATTGTAAGCTGGTTTGATTCTTCCTTAAGTGGTAGAGAAAGTCAGCATATAAAAAACAACTCTTCTTTTTCTTCTTCAGGGTAATGCCGATTGCCTCTTTGAGGTCAGGAAGCAATTTTCCTCCAGGTCAGATTGGCCAGGGATCCTAGAGGGGTTTTATTGCCATCTTCTGGGCATGGAGCAGGGGATTTGGAATTTGGAGAAGATGGCATATGCGCAAGAAATGGTACAGCATGTACCAGTCTGTTAAAGCAAAACTTTTATGTGTGTTTTTTTGGCTTCATAAAGACGAAAGGAGAGAGGTTTATGCACAGGGCAATTTTTATCATTAATGGCACGCTTAATGACCGGGATAATGTCAACAGTAAAATTTTACATGCAATTCCTCCACTGGAGTCCATGGGATAAGAATATTAACCTAACCTAAACAGAAAATTTAACAACTGGGAAGAATCAATCTATTTATCCTAACTAAATGAAACAATGTAATCCCCCCATGAAGAAGTAAGCAATGTTAAATGAAAAGTATTTTGCTGTTTGCAGATGAAAAGGTTTGACTTTACAAATGCACAGACAGGGAATCTTAAGGAACCTGTCAAAATCTGAATGTTTAGTAGTCAACCACAATTCAGCTCTTTATTTTCCTCCAGGCCAGATTGACCAGAGATCCTGGAGAATTTTTTTTTTTTTTTGCCATCTTCTGGGCATGGAGGAAGGGTCACTGGGGGTGTGAGAGTTGTGAATTTCCTGCATTGTGCAGGGGGTTGGACTAGATGACCCCGGCGGTCCCTTCCCAACTCTATGATTCTTGCACATGTTGATGTGTCATGGGCTGATCCGAATAAAAGGTATTCTGTGGATTGAGTTTCTGGCTTTTGTTTTTGGAACGAGGCTGCAAACAATCCACTAGCCAAGCCAGGTATCTGCTATTTGCCTCCTTAACCTAACTCAAAGTTAGTCCATCCTTAGAATCATAGAGTTGGAAGGGACCACCAGGGCCATTTAGTCCAACTCCCTGCACAAGGCAGGAAATTCGCAACTGCCTCTCTCCCCCACACCCCCAGTGACCCCTACTCCATGCCCAGAAGATGGCCAAGATGCCCTGCCTCTCGTCATCTGCCTAAGGTCACAGAATCAGCATTGCTGACAGATGGCCATGTAGCCTCTGCTTAAAAACCTCCAGGGAAGGAGGGCTCCCCACCTCCCGAGGAAGCCTGTTCCACTGAGGAACCGCTATAACGGTTAGAAAATTCTTCCTAACGTCTAGACGGAAACTCTTTTGTTTTAATTTCAACCCGCTGGTTCTGGTCCGACCTGCTGGGGCAACAGAAAACAACTCGGCACCCTCTATATGACAGCCCTTGAAGTACTTGAACATGGTTATCATACCCCCTTACCATGGCAACAGTTATTGGGGGATCCCCCAGCTGGCCACCGGAACAGAGAGACAGCTCTGCTATCCTCTTGGGACAGAGAAATGAGCATCTTTTGTCTTACACACATATTTGCACGCTCAGCGCACAAGAACAGACCCTGCTGCAAGGTTCAGTGTCCCGAGGAACACTGAAAGAAAGTGACCCTCAAGTTTATCCAAAAATGCTTGGCGACGACAGAGGGGAAGGGCAGTTTCCCTACCCTCCGTGGCAGGAGATGCACGGGAGCTGCGCTTCCTATGGCTGAGGGAGGCAAGGGCTGCTGGAGGGAGAAACACGTCGTGTGTATGTGTGTGTGATTTTACCGTCATATCAAAGCTGACATATAGCGACCCAGTAAAGTTTTCAAGACAAGAAATGTTCAGAGGTGGTTGGCCATTGCCTGCCTCTGTGTGGGCTGAGTTTGGAGAGAACTGTGCCTGGCCCAAGGTCACCCAGCAGGTTTCACGTGGAGGAGTGGGGAATCGAACCCGTTTCTCCAGATTAGAGTCTGCCGGTTTTATGCCAATGCTAGAAGCCTCTGAGCCACTTTGGGGCAGCTGGAGTGCTAAATGACAATTTAGGTGTAGTAGGTATCTCAGAAATATGGTGGAATGGGGGAAAAGGGACAGGGTCATCCAGGGTATTAGCTCTACAGGAGGAGGAGGAGAAAGATGAAGAGTTGGTTTTTATACCCCATTTTTCTCTACCTTTAAGGAGTCTCAAAGTGGCTTACAATCACCTTCCCTTCCCCTCCTCACCACAGACACCATGTGAGGTATGCGGGGCTGAGAAAGTTCGGAGAGAACTGTGACTAGCCCAAGGTCACCCAGCAGGCTCCATGTGGAGGAGTGGAGAATTGAACCCAGTTCTCCAGATGAGTGTCCACGGCTCTTAACCATTATGCCACAAGCTCTATAGGCAAGACAGGGAGGGAAAGGTTAGGGGAGGTGCTGCGTTGTATATCAAAAAGGGCATAGAGTCATAGAATTTAAAAAATAGGAGATTAAACTTCCCGACAGAAAAGATGTGAGCGAAGATAATGGGCCCTAAGGGTTACTTAAACTGTGGGTGTATTATTGCCCACCTGATCAAACCCTTGAGGCTGATCTTGAGATGGAGAAGGAAATAAGTGAAGTGTCTAAAGCAGATGATGTTGTGATACTGGGTTGCTGCCAACTCCCTGCACATTGGCTGGATAAATATGTGCTTGAGTCATGCTGCAGAAATGAGATTCCCTGGTATCATCAGTGACTGTACCCCAGAAAAGTTGGTCACAGAGCCAACCAGAGGAGTCACCGTCTTGGACTTGGTTCTGAGAGGGATTCAAGACCTAGGGAGAGATGTAGAGGTTTTTGCACCAACTGGAAGCAGTGACCACAATGCTGTTTAAGTTTGGCTTTCCAATCAATGGAAAGTTACCCTGAAGTCCAAAACCTTTGATTTCAAAAGAGGGAACTTTTTAAAAAAGGAAGGGGACTATTTGGTAGGAAGCTGAAAGGGAAACACAAGACAGTTAAATCGCTAGAGAATGCTTGGAAGCTGCTTAAAACCATCCTAAGTAAAGACCAGATACAACGCATTCCCGGGGTTGGGAAAGGTACTGCCAAGTCTAAAAGAATGCCTACATGGCTAACAAAGCCATAAAAGGCTTCTTCTAAAAAGTGGAAGGCCTGCCCTAACGAAGTGAACAGAAGGAAGGACGGAATTCTGCAAAGCAGAAGTTAATAATTACGCATTAGAACAGGGAATCTGAGGAAAGGGATGCTCAAAGCATCAAGACAAACAATATGCAATTCTTTAAATATATCCAGAGCAAGAAACCAGCCAGAGACGCAGTCAGGCCTTTGGATGACCAAGGAATAAAAGAAGAAGAGCTGGTATTTATATCCTACTTTTCTCTACCTTTAAGGAGAATCAAACCGGCTGACAATCACCTTCCCTTCCTCTCCCCGCAACAGACACCTTGTGAGGTGGGTGGGGATGAGAGAGTTCGGAGAGAACTGTGACTGGCCCAAGGTCACCCAGCAGGCTTCATGCGGAGGAGTGGGGAATCGAACCACTACTCCTAACCATTCCTAACCACTACACCACGCTGGCGATGGCAGACAAGCTGCATGAATTCTTTGCCTCTATGTTCACGGCGGAAGGTTTGGGGTATGCACCCACACCATAGTCACTATTTTCTAGAAGGGAGTCTGAAAAACTGAGGTGACAAGAGATGAAGTTCTAGCCGCATTGGGGAAATTTAAAACCAGCAAGTCTCCAGGCCCTGATGACACCCCCCCCCCCCAGCGTTCTTAGGGATCTCATGAGACTGTCGATCTACTAACCAGTATATGGGAACTTGTCACTAAAATCAGGAACTGTACCAGAGGACCTTTTTTTCTTGCTGTCAAGTCACAGCTGACTTATGGCAACCACGTAGGGCTTTCAAGGCAAGAGACGTTCAGAGGTGGTTTTGCCATTGCCTGTCTCCGCGTCACACCCCTGGTATTCCTTGCAGGTCTCCCATCCAAATACTTGCCAGGGTCGAGGCTGAGTGTGTGTGACTGGCCCAAGGTCACCCAGCAAGTTTCCATGGCAGAATGGGGGATTCGAACCTGGGTTCCCCAGATCCTACTCCACCACCTTAACCGCTACACCACACCGGCTCGCTACACCAAATTTTACACCGTTTTTTAAAAAAGGGGTCCAGAGGAGAACCAGGAAATTCTAGCCTAATGTCTGTCCCAGGCAAATTAGTAGAAATTTTGATCAAAGATAGATCAGGCACATAGAAGACGACAAGTTGGTTTTTATATGCTGACTTTCTCTCCCACTTAAGGAAGAATCAAACTAGCTTACAATCGCCTTCCCTCTCCACAACAGACACCCTGAGAGAGTGTGACTAGCCCAAGGTAACCCAGCTGGCTTCATGTGGAGGAGTGGGGAAACAAATCCAGTTCACCAGATTAGCCTCCGCTGCTCATGTGGAGGAGTGGGGAGTCAGACCCGGTTCTCCAGATCAGACTCCACAGCTCCAAACCACTGCTCTTAACCACTATACCACACTGGCTCCCACCACATAGAGGAACGAAGGCTGCTGAGGGAAAATCAGCATGGCTTCTGCAAAGGGAAGTCCTGCCTCAACAGCCTTTTGGGGTTCTCTGAGAAAGTGAACAAGCATGTAGATAATGGCAACCTGACAGACATCATATACTTGGACTTTAAAAAAGCTTTTTACAAGGTATCTCACCAAAGACTCCTGAGTAAGCTTAACAATCAGGGGATAAGAGGATGGGTATTCTTATGGATTAAAAATGGAAAGATCTTCTATGGGGAAAGGTTTTCAATCAGCTGTTTATGAATCCCACTAGACAGGAGGCAAAATTTGGCTACTTGAGTGGTTATCTCCCGAGTTTACAGATGTTACAAAATTATTTGGGACTTGTGAAGTGCTCCAGGAGCATCTCCACAAATTGGGTAAGCGGGCAACAGCATGGCAAGCGAAGTTCAACGTAGGAGGAAAGTGATGCGCATTGGAACAAAAAATCCCAGCTTTAGGTATACCCTAATGGGATCTGAACTTGTTGAGACAGACAGGGAAAAAGATCTTGGGGTCATAGCGCGCAGCTGAATTAAAATGTCAACCCAATGTGAAAAGGGCAAATATGCTCAGGGTTATCAGGAAAGGGACTGAAAATAAAACAGCCAATATTATAATGCCCCTCTACAGATCTACAGTGCAGCCTCATTTGGAATACTGCGCGCAGTTCTGGTCACCGTATCTCAAAAAGGAAATTGCAGAGCTAGAAAAAGTACAGAGTAGAGCAACCGAGATGATTAGGGGGCTGGAGCACCTTCCCTATGAGACAAAGGCTGAAGAGGCCGGGACTTTTCAGTTCAGATAAGAGACAACTAAGATAAGAGACTAGAGGTTCATAAAATTATGCACAGAGTGGAGAGAGCTGACAAAGAACTTTTTCTCCCTCTCACAAAATACTAGAACTCGGGGGCATCCAATGAAGTTGACGGGCAATAGGTCCAGGATGGACAAAAGAAAATACTCCTTTACTCATTGAGTAATTAAAATTTGGAGTTTGCTGCCAGGCACATATGGCTTACCGATGATTAGACAGATTCAAGTAGGATAAGTCTGTCAGTGGCTACTACCCACGGGGGCCAAAAGGAACCTGCTTTGTAACCATATCCCACCTACGGCTTCTAGTCCTTTTGTGACTGAACAAGATCTGCCCAGTTCTTTCCTCGTCTTCCCTTTTCAGCCGACGAGTCCTTAGCTAAGAATATAAACTACAGCTCTTAGTCTATGACTTTGCATTGTTGAGCTTCATGGCTTTTCTTCTCCAGGAAGTTGTCTAGTTGGCTTTACTTGTCCATTGATATCAAAAAGTGTCACACAAACCCCTCCCCAACTTCTTCACATCTATGAAGTTTGTCAAGAATCTCGCAACTAATAAAAACGATTAAAATCAGCCCTAGGGCATCTCTGCTGCTTGCCCTTTAACCTTGAAGGTCGTCTGCAGAAAGGTAGTGATGGCCATGGGCTTAGACGGCTTTAAAAGGGGATTAGACAGACGCATGGAGGAGAGGCCTATCAGTGGCCACTAGCGGAAGAACGGTACACTCCTATCTGGGATGGTCGTCCTCTTCCACTGAGTGCGCAGCTTCGGGAGGGACGCCCACGGAGCAGTGAGGGAGGTAGGGGACGCCCGCCTAGCCAGCCAGATCAGCTGAATCAACCCTGGCGATCAATGGGGTGACAGATGTCGCAGCCAGTTCGCCCTCACATCCTAGTGGCCACTAGCCATGGGGACTAAAGGGAACATCCACATTCAGAGGCAGTAAACCTTGTCTACCAGTGCCAGGAGGCAACATCGGGGAAGGCCTCGGCCTCTACGCCCTGTTGCTGGTCCTCCAGAGGAACTGGTTGGCCTCTGCGTGAGACAGGATGCCCTACAATCGTGTGCTGAGAAACATGCCCAAAGTCCAAAGGCATGTATTGGCTCTCACATGCATGCATACCTGGTCCCACCAACACACTGCTCTCCCAGAGCCATTACCTATACTTCAGCGTGCCAGGCTCATTCATGACAAATGGCCCTGAACCACTTACCTACTTGCAGGACACGATCAACAGCACCTGACTGCAGCAGATTCAGGCCACGGTTGAAGGGCACGCGGGAGTCTCGCTCGCCCTCCGGGGGGTGGTAGCCAAGGGACGAGTACATACATATCTCCCGCTCGCTCCGGGGGAAAGACCAGAACACAATGCGCTTCTGCACAGGCTCCGGGACGCGGGAGAAACGCTCTTCCACCTGGGGACAAGAGGAAAAGAAGAGAACGTTGAGACGAGGAACCAAAATGGCATAATGCCAATATCCTGGCAGTCGGTCACGGTAACTTTTAGCCCAGAACAGGGACGGGAGATTTGGAGGGGTCTGGCCCAGCTTTCCTCCCCGCCTTCTCTCTTGCAGCCCAAGGACTGTTATCTCGCCCTCTCTTTTCTCTGCAGCCTACGGTCTATGCTTTCAAAACGGATTCCGCCCTCCGTCAGTCACCTCTCTTTTTGCCTCCACACTCAAGAGGTCCAAGCCTCACCGCCATCAGAGATGTCAACACCGGTGCCTCTCGGAAGGCAGAGCAAAACCTGGCGCCACTACCCACAATGCCATGATTGTTCTAGGCAGGTTCCTCCAGCTGACGCAAAAATCAGGACTAACGCTGGATTTTGCATTCTGCCTTGGTGGCAACTGCGGCTGGTTGGTTCACACAACTTGGAAGTATGTCTCTCCTCCACCCTCTAGCGAGGCCTCATGCCTCAATTCCCATTAGGGCAGGCCTAACATAAGGCTCCTGGGCCAACTGCAACCCTCTTGGGGATTTCCAGCCTTTTCCCATTTGTTTTTGGGCACAGCTCAGGCCCATTGCAAAGGGGAGACTGCCGGCTGCTACTTCTGCATGGTTCTTCCTGCTTTCAGAGGATGTGGTAGAGCTGGTTCCAGTGTAACACACACACACACACACCAGCCTCGTGCTGCCAGCTAGCCATGATGTAACCTTATCCAAAGCTGGGATTAGAATCATAGAGTTGGAAGGGTCCAACCATCTAGTCCAACCCCCTCCACAATGCAGGATCAGCCTAGAGCATCCCTGACAAGTGTTTGTCCAGCCTCTGCTTAAAGGCTGCCAGTGAAAGGGAGCTCACCACCTCCCTAGGTAGCTCATTCCACTGGTAAACTACTCTTACTGTAAAAAATGTTTTCCTAATATCCGGCCGGTACCTTTCCACCCACAATTTAAACCCATTATTGCATGCCCTATCCTCTCCTGCCAACAGGAACAGCTCCCTGCCCTCCTCGAAGTGACAGCCCTTCAAATACTTACAGAGAGCCATCATGTCCCCTCCTCAACCTCCTCTTTTCCAGACTGAACATTCCCAAGTCCCTCAGCCTTTCCTCGTAGGGCTTGGTCTCCAGGCCCCTGATCATCCTCGTCGCTCTCCTCTGCACCCGCTCAATTCTGCCCAGGTCCTTTTTAAAGTGAGGCCTCCAAAACTGCACACAATATTCCAGGTGCGGCCTGACCAATGCAGTGTGCAGTGGAACTATGACATCTTGTGATTTGGATGTTGCTGCCTCTGTTGATGCACCTCAAGATTGCATTAGCCTTTTTTGTCGCTGCATTACAATGGGCATGCTGTTGCAGATTATTACCTCGGCAAAGAGAAGTCGATATAAAGACCAGCAACTGAAAATAGGGAGGCAGAAGGAAAAAGGGAAACGAAAACAGTTGGGGGGATGCAGAGAGCCCGTCTGTGTGTAGAACAGGAAGGAAAGCAAGTACTGTGGGGTACGGAGAGACACAGAAGGGAAGTTAATAAAGGAGAGCAAGAGCAGTATGTGGGATGAAGGGACACTATGTTCAAAAGAGATTCCTATGATGTGGTGAAAAGTGCCATCAGGTTCAGCTGACTTAACAGCAACCCCGTAGGGTTTTCAAGGCAAGAGAGCAAAAGAGCTGGTTTGTCATAGACTGCCACTGGGCAGCAACCCTGGACTTCCCTAGTGGTCTCCCATCCAATTACTAACCAGGGCCAACCTTGCTTAGCTTCCGAGATCTAACAAGATCAGGCCAGCCTGGGCCATCCAGATCAAGGCAAAGACACAAACAGAGGTGCTTTGCCACTGCCTGCCTCCACGTAGCAACCCTGGGCTTCTCTGGTGGTCTCCCATCCAAGTACTAACAAGGGCCGTCCCTGCTTAGCTTCCGAGATCTGATGAGATCGGGCTAGCCTGGGCCATCCAGGTTTGGGGTCCTATGATGCACCCAGGGGAAAAGAGAGGGTAACCAGAATTGGGAACTCTGAGCATGAAAGCAAAAAAAGAGGTAACTGATAAGGGTATAATCTGTTTTGGAAGCATGAACTGTGGGGTGTGGAGAAAGGAGAGGGAGAGCTACCAGTCCTAGGACTGTAAGAAATGTGTGGAGAGAAATAGAGATTGACTGAGTCTGTCAGCAAAACAAAACATATAACAAAATGCTTTTCTGTGGTTAATGTAGGGCTACAACCCTCTGATGGTTTCAGGTAGCCGGCTCAAGGTCGACTCAGCCTTCCATCCTTCTGAGGTCAGTAAAATGAGCACCCAACTTGTTGGGGGTAAAGGGAAGATGACTGGGGAAGGCAATGGCAAACCACCCAGTAAAAACAAAGTCTGCCTAGGAAACATTGGGATGTGACATCACCACATGGGTCAGGAATGACCCGGTGCTTGCACAGGGGACCTTTACCTTTTTTTTTTTTACAACCCTCTGATGTACAACCCAGCTAGAGAGCGACCCTCTAAATAACTGCATTAGGGTTTCCAGGAAGAGGGGCGCCACGCTTGTCTAAAGAGGGAGGCTCTGTCAGCGTGACTCCTCACCATTTTCCTTTGAGGGAAAGAGATTAACCGGGTGGAATTTCCCCACTTTGTTTCTACGCACCTTCTCACTCCCTTCGTACCAACAACGTACAGAACTTCTGTTCCAAGCCCTACAAGGTCCATACCCTACCTGATCCCATACCCTACTTTTCCGTGCCCACTACTCAGCTCAGTCACATAATTCTGCCACCGATTTTGGTCCCCCTGGCTCCTTGTTCGTATACTCTGCTGTCCAGAACTTGTTTCTCCAACCCATTCTTCGTGCCAGCTTATAACTTGTGTGAACCTACCACCCAACGGTCCTATCCTGCCTCTTATTTTCTCTACTCATTCGTTCCTCGGGTTCCTGTATCCTAAACTACTGCTGGCCCCGTGCTGGCCCTCAGTCATCACATCAAAGTCAGAATTGTCTACTCAGACCGGCACCGGCTCTCCAGGGTCTCGGGCAGAAGTTTTTTACCTCACCTACTTGCCTAGTCCCTTTAACTGGAGATGCCGGGGATTGAAGCTGGGACCTTCTGTATGCCAAGCAGGTGCTCTACCACTGAGCCACAGCCCCTCCCCAACAGCAGCCATTTTCTCTAGGGAAACACATGGACCGGCCTTCTACTGAATCAGACCCCATCGAAGTCAGTATTGTCTACTCAGACCAGCAGCAGCTCTCCAGGGTCTCGGGCAGAGGCCTTTCCCATCACCTACTTGCCCAGTCCGTTTAACCGGAGATGCTGAGGATTGAACCTGGGACCTTCTGCATGCCAAGCAGATGCTCTACCACTGAGCCACAGCCCTCTGGAACCCCTTAGGGCCCAGCCGAACTTGCAGTGGGACTTCTATGCATAGAGTTCCCAATAGTTGATAGTGTCCAATACAGATAAGGATTAGGGGACCGGGATTTTAAGCTGCTCCCTACACCCCGCACAAAATGGTACAAGGAGGAAGGCTTGGACACCTGACTATTAACTTTCTTTTAACAACTTGCCAGGAGCTCAGAATACGGAGCTCCCAGAACACCTTGGGTCTGCCCTCAACCTTCATCTCCCGGGAAGATTCTCATTTCACCTTGGCCTCTTTACCTACACAACTCCCAGCTGCCTAGGACCAGGGAGAGTTTCTAGGCCCGGTCCAAAGACCATTCCCTCTCTCTCACCCCCCCCACCTGTCACAGACCACATGCAAACGTTCTAGACTGCCAGTTCTGTTTCCCCAGTGAAATGTTTGTGAATAACCCCAAGACATTACCGATGGCTTAACCGACAGATGCTAGAGAGAACCAGATTTCCAAATGCTGTGGGTGCATGTGCTTTCTAAATGTATAAGCCAGTTTTCAATGTAAAGGAAACACTTAAGTTAGACATCCCTGCTGTAGTTAGTGACAGAAACCCATACACTTGCCATTACAGACAGCGTGGATTTCACAGAATCATAGAATTGGAAGGGACCACCAGGGTCATCTAGTCCAACCCCATGTAAATCACTAGTCAGTAAGACTAGATTTAAATCTTGGTTTTCTACATAAACAGAGCTTCTAATTATGTTGTTTCATCCGGGCCACCAGGCCTTGCATTTCTTTGTTGCAGAGTCTGCATTTTGCACGTATGACTGCCTTACCCATAGGTACAGGAACTTCATTAAAATATTCCCAAACTGGTTCTCTTTTACGGCCTACTGCCATTATGGGTTTTCTCCTCCAGGGAGAGAATAACATGATAAACCTATACACCCAAAGATCCCAAGACTCTTGAAGTATTCTGCTCAAAAGGTTTCACTTTCATTTTTGCCCCTCCCTCCTCACACTTAGCTCCTTCTGCAGATCTAGTCCACTCCAAACAATATTCTATTCGCTGAATTCTTGAAATTTGGCACTTAAGAGGTAAGGGGTTGATTCTGAGTACATAGATTTGCAAAGGAACAATGAGATTAAGGTATTTTTCTCAACTCTCTAAGTTTATTGTACATTTGCTTTATATGTGTAAAAGTTTTGTTGTGAAGAAGAGGCATGTAATCTCTGCAGGCAGACACAAATTCAGTTTTGAGAACTGCAAAACCAAGCGTCTGTGATAATATCTTCTAAATAGGAAAACTGCCCAAAATAATCTTACAAAAACCTCCGGAAGAGCAAGACACTGAGAATGGATTAATGGAATTCATTTACCTCAAAATTTAAACATTGCAGGAATATATAGCATCATTCTACATAATTAAAAACTAATCCTTATTTTATAATTAAAAACTAATACTTATTTCATGATGAATAATCTTTGGACTATAATGTATCTTAAATAGATTTTTCCACAAAAAGCATTTTATTTTTAAAAATCTGATTTAAAAAAATTATCAACCCTGATTAGCCATCAACAAATGAAGGAAAAGTATTTCTCCACTTCAGCATGAACGATGGTGGTGGAAAGCTGTCAAACAGCAGGTGACTTATGGCAACCCCAAACCCCATAGGGCAAGGGTGTCAAACATTAGGCTCAGGGGCCAGATCCGGCCCCTTGAGAGTTCCTATCCTGCCTGCAAGTCAGCCACACACACACCATTCTCGATCTGGGCTGGCGAGGCATGGCCAGGCCTGACCAAGTGCCATTTATGTCATATCTGGGCCCTCATAACAATTGAGTTCAACACCCCTGCTGTAGGGTTCGACACCCTTCACTGTAGGCAAGAGACAGAGGTGGTTTGCCATGACCTGCCTCTGTGTAGCAACCCTGGACTCTCCCATCCAAGTACTAACCAGGGACAAAACTCCTCAGCTTTCGAGATCTGACAAGATTGGGCTAGTCTAGGCCAGCATGAATAGAAAGCCCTAAAACCTTGGCACTCGATGAGTACCCACTGAGGATCAAGGAAGCTCCTTAGCACCCAGCATGATTGTAGCACGCAACTCCACCTGTTAGCAGAGAACAAGATCAGGGGTGCATTTCGCCAGATAACTTATTTCCTTATGGTTACAAACTCCCTCGCGGGAAAACGGGTTCCCTCCCAGATCAAGCAGCGGCACGCTTTCAATTACGTTCAGGTGTCCTCCGATCTCTCCCCCCCACCACCACCTCCACCCAAGCTGGAGGCCTAAATTGTCTCTCAATTTCCACCCAAGCCTCTTGCCTGAAGGACAGGAGGCAACCTAGTATTATACCTGCCTCTTGACCAACTACCACCCAACCGGGTCTCCGGTACAATCAAGTGATTTTGACTCTGGAACATCTTTGCAAAGTTATCTTTGCGTGATGTAATCCCAATGCCAACAAAACTGGATTCCCTAGATTAGCCCGATACCCACAAGACACATATCCCGTCTCAATGTGTCATTCGCTTTCAGCGCCCTCGTCCATGAAGTCATCTCGACGGCTGCAGATCCCGTTCCTCTTCAGTAGGCTCAGAGGACTTCTACTCATCTTCCCCGCCCTTCGTTGCTATGCTCACATCACCCGGCACGTCTCTGCTGTGACTCCCCATCTCTTTCAGCACCGGGATCCTCCTTCGAGGTTCTCCCCATCTTCTTGCACAGATACTGACATACACATGAGCCCATGAAACTGCCTTCTACTGAATCAGACCCTTGGTCCATCAAAGTCAGTACTGCCTACTCAGACCAGCAGCAGCTCTCCAGGGTCTCAGGAAGGGGTCAATCACATGAGCACATGAAGCTGCCTTATACTGAATCAGACCCTTGGTGCATCCAAGTCAGTATTGTCTACTCAGATTGGCAGCAGCTCTCCAGGGCCTCACATGAATACATGAAGCTGCCTTATACTGAATCAGACCCTTGGTCCATCAAAGTCAACGTTGCCTACTCAGACCAGCAGAGGTCTTTCACATCACCTACTCGCCTAGTCCCTTTAACTGGAGAAGCCAGGGATTGAACCTAGGACCTTCTGCATGCCAAGCAGATGCTCTGCCACTGAGCCATCGCCGCCAACTCCTCCCTGGCATTTTGCTGGCCTCCAACCTTCCCTCTTTCACCAAGTTCTCTCTACAGACCAAAAGGTTCCTCCAATGATTACTTACAGCCATCAAGAATTCCAGTCTTTTGGGCTAGCTTGCCTGTTGGCCGAATCCAACCCCTAGTGCCATTTTGACTATTCTATAACCCCATTTAGCTGGGTTATGGATCACGAGCTTATTGAGCTGCAAAGAAGCTGCCCGCAGACCGCCCCCCTGAATTCTGGGCACGAAGTTTCAAATTAGGCAAGACACTGGATATCCTTGATCAGATCTCTTAGCTTCTTACATTTCTATCAGCAGCAGCTGCCAGGGTAGGACACAATTTATCAATTGCGTTATCATGACTGTGGCACCAACCCCTATTCCACGAACCCTTTTCTGAATGTGAAATCAGCCCTGGATACTTTATTTCCCCAAGTAGAGAAATGCACACATACACAGGTTGCCTGGAACCATGGCCCCAATCCAAATCATGCCTCTCTCAGATGCTGTTTTTGGAAGTTTAAAGAGACAGGAGTTAGTGTCTTGCCTGGCTTAGCCCCAACAAGTTAGCAACAACGGAAGGAGGAGAAAACGACAGAGCTCTGATTAAACGTTTAGGCCGATCCAACACATTTTAGTGCCTTAGCAGGGGTGGGTAGGGGGGAATGCAGAGGAAGGAGAACCATGTCCCACCAACAATGTGCCCAAGTTACCACAGTACTCTAGAGGCAGTTTTACTGAAACGAAGGGAATCAAAGCATCACAGATGCAACTTCCGCTGATTTCAAATAGACTGTAGAAGAGGGATGTCAAACATAAGGCCTGCGGGTCTGATTCAGTATCCAGCAGCTTCATGTGTTCATGGGGGCGGGGGGAGCATGGCTCAGTAGCAGAGCAGAGCATGCAGAAGGTCCCAGGTTCAATCCCCGGCATCTCCAGTTAAACGGACTGGGCAAGTAGGTGATGTGAAAGACCTCCGCCTGAGACCCTGGAGAGCCGCTGCCAGTCTGAGCAGACAAAACTGACTTTGACGGACCAAGGGTCTGATTCAGTAGAAGGCAGCTTCACACACTCACCTGTGTTTACACACACATACCAGTTTTGAAAAAAAATGACTCCCAGTAGCCTACTGTGAACCTACTCTGTGGCGAGACAAAAAACGTCCTGCAACCAGCTGACAAATCATGAGGCCGGATCACGTTCTTGGCCCCTTCCTTCCTCTCTCTCCTTCCCACACCCCCATTTGTTCAGCACGACAATAGCCTCATGTCTTGAGGCCAAGCCCAACCGCAGAAAAGCCTACAGTTGTTTTAAGTTCCTGCATGGCGGTTGCAAAAGCCAATCCAAGGAACCATCCACAGGACCCGCGCCATCCCGCGGGCATGATGCTAGACTGCCAGAACGCGCAGCGGATTTTTGTCAGGGCGACGCTTAAACGCCACTGGGAACTCTTTTAGAGCCTCCTTGATTAATAGGCGACGGCCTCCTCCAGCGCTCCTCTTTCAGGCTCGCGGGTGCCCGGGTTTGGAAGTTTCACTCACTGACGGCAGTGACAAGTGACTCGCTTGACGGGTTTTCTGTCCAGGCACTGAAATTCGGCCCCTGCGTGAAATGGAAGCTGCTTCCAAGGAATTTCCAGCATGAAGAAGACAAGCAGACCAGCTTTGATCTCCAAGGGGGGGGGCTTGGACAAATTTCAGAGGTGGCAATTTGGGGGGAGAGGAGAATGGGAGCACCCGCGTATATAAGAAGCCCTCAGCCCAAGCCTCATCTGATACTCCCCCCACCCCGCTCCTGGGGTTTTGCCCGGACTAGCCCCAGTTCTCTCTGCTGCTCTGAGTCTGCCCAGTTTCCATCTGTCCCATTTAATCTCCTGCTCCACCTCCTTCCCATCCAGGCAGAGAGAGGCCAGAGATACCCTTTTTCCTTCAAACCTCCGGATGCATCAGGACCATGAAAGACAGCTTAGCGCGAGGAGAAAAGGATCAGGGGGGATTTAGAGGGGGAAAGAACGACCCACAAAGACAAGCGGGATGACGAAGAGCAAGAGAGAGCCAGGCAAGGAAGGAGATTCATGTCTGCCCCCCCTTCTCTTCCCCCAGAGGGGTGTGTGCAGGGAGGGGGAGCAGCTTTAGAACTAGGTGGGACCAGACACCCCCCCCCTCAAATAGCAAAGGAAAAAACAGGAGATGCCGGCACCTAGTGTGCCACGGGAGCAAAGTATCAGACAGGGTGCCAGTTGTCCACGGGGGCACCCAGACAGAAGTCTTGGGGGTGGGGGCAGAGGAACCAGGCATGAAGCAGGCAGCAGTTCCCAACCTAGGGGTCCTGCCCGCAAAAGTGGGTCACGAAGCCTGTGTGGGACCCGGCCCCTTGCACTTTTGACAATTTACACATGCAGGGGGGGTTGTTCTTTGATTGGGTCCTCCTACCAAGCCAGTTTGGAGAATAGGAGTCACTGCACCAAGACACATGAACACATGAAGCTGCCTTATCCTGAATCAGACCCTTGGTTCATCAAAGTCAGTATTGTCTACTCAGGCCAGCAGCAGCTCTCCAGGGTCTCAGGCAGAGGTCTTTCGCGTCACCTACCTGCCTAGTCCCTTTAACTGGAAATGCTGCCGGGGATTGAACCTGGGACTTTCTGCATGCCAAGCAGAGGCTCTACCACTGAGCCACAGCCCCTCCCCAAGACGGACGGAGGGAGACCCAGCCTGGCCCCCTTTGCCCACTACTCACGAGGCTGCCACCCTCCAAGCCGGGAGATCACCCAGTATTACAGCTGATCTCCAGCCAACAGGGGATCAGCTCCCCTGGAGAAGATGGCTGCTTTGGAGGTAGGTGGGGGGACGGATTAGGGCACTATACCCCACCGAGGTGCCCCCGCTTCCCATACCCCCAACAAATCCCCAGGAATTGGCGCTGGCAAATCCTATTAAGCTTTGTAGGATGAAGCCTCCAAATCTGAACGCGGAAGGATGCTGGAAAGAGGAAAAGCCTGGACACAGGTTGGGGGTTTTTCCTAAGGCCTGCCCCACAGCCTGGGGAGAAAGGGGGCAGTCCCTGAGGGGACTGGATAGAGCCAAGCTGCGCTTTGTATGAGCTGGGGGGACTGGGGAGGGAGAAGAGAGAAAAAGGAGTAAGAGTCCTGCCTCGGGTTGCAGAGTGGGGGGGGGGAGGAAGGGTCCTGCCTTTGGTTGCAATGGGGGGGAGGAAGGGTCCTGCCTTGGGTTGCAGGGGGGGGGGAAGAGGAAGGGTCCTGCCTTGGGTTGCAATGGGGGTGGAAGAGGAAGGGTCCTGCCTTGGGTTGCAATGGGGGGGGGGAAGAGGAAGGGTCCTGCCTTGGGTTGCAATGGGGGGAGGAAGGGTCCTGCCTTGGGTTGCAATGGGGGGAGGAAGGGTCCTGCCTTGGGTTGCAATGGGGGGGAAGAGGAAGGGTCCTGCCTTGGGTTACAATAGGGGGGTGAAAGGAGGGTCCTGCCTTGGGTTGCGGATGGGGGAAAGAGGAAGGGTCCTGCCTTGGGTTGCAATGGGGGGGAGAGGAAGGGTCCTGCCTTGGGTTGCAATGGGGGGAGGAAGGGTCCTGCCTTGGGTTGCAATGGGGGGGAAGAGGAAGGGTCCTGCCTTGGGTTGCAATAGGGGGGTGAAAGGAGGGTTCTGCCTTGGGTTGCGGGTGGGGGAAAGAGGAAGGGTCCTGCCTTGGGTTGCAATGGGGGGGGAGAGGAAGGGTCCTGCCTTGGGTTGCAATGGGGGGGAAGAGGAAGGGTCCTGCCTTGGGTTGCAATGGGGGGGAAGAGGAAGGGTCCTGCCTTGGGTTGCAATGGGGGGGGGAGAGGAAGGGTCCTGCCTTGGGTTGCAATGGGGGGGGAGAGGAAGGGTCCTGCCTTGGGTTGCAATGGGGGGGAGAGGAAGGGTCCTGCCTTGGGTTGCAATGGGGGGGGAGAGGAAGGGTCCTGCCTTGGGTTGCAATGGGGGGGGAAGAGGAAGGGTCCTGCCTTGGGTTGCAATGGGGGGGGGAGAGGAAGGGTCCTGCCTTGGGTTGCAATGGGGGGGGGGAGAGGAAGGGTCCTGCCTTGGGTTGCAATGGGGGGGGAGAGGAAGGGTCCTGCCTTGGGTTGCAGAGGGGGGGGAAAGAGGAAGGGTCCTGCCTTGGGTTGCAATGCGGGGAAGGAAGGGTCCTGCCTTGGGTTGCAATGTGGGGGGAGAGAAAGGGTCCTGCCTTGGTTTGCAATGCGGGGAAGGAAGGGTCCTGCCTTGGGTTGCAATGGGGGGGGAGAGGAAGGGTCCTGCCTTGGGTTGCAATGGGGGGGGGAGAGGAAGGGTCCTGCCTTGGGTTGCAATGGGGGGGGAGAGGAAGGGTCCTGCCTTGGGTTGCAATGGGGGGGGAGAGGAAGGGTCCTGCCTTGGGTTGCAATGGGGGGGGGAGAGGAAGGGTCCTGCCTTGGGTTGCAATGGGGGGGGGAGAGGAAGGGTCCTGCCTTGGGTTGCAGAGGGGGGGAAAGAGGAAGGGTCCTGCCTTGGGTTGCAATGCGGGGAAGGAAGGGTCCTGCCTTGGGTTGCAATGTGGGGGGAGAGAAAGGGTCCTGCCTTGGTTTGCAATGCGGGGAAGGAAGGGTCCTGCCTTGGGTTGCAATGGGGGGGGAGAGGAAGGGTCCTGCCTTGGGTTGCAATGGGGGGGGGAGAGGAAGGGTCCTGCCTTGGGTTGCAATGGGGGGGGAGAGGAAGGGTCCTGCCTTGGGTTGCAGAGGGGGGGAAGAGGAAGGGTCCTGCCTTGGGTTGCAGAGGGGGGGAAGAGGAAGGGTCCTGCCTTGGGTTGCCAACCACCTGGTGGGGCCGGGATGTCCCAAGGAATCGCAACTGGCCTCCAGGCGATAGAGGTCGGCTCCCCGGGAGGGGAAAAAAGGGGGCCCGCCTTGGATGGAGGGGTGGGCGAGCCCCGTGGCGTTGCCCCCCGCCGAGGCCCCTCCCCCCGTCTCCAGGAGCCTCCCAGGCGGGGGTTGGCAACCGCAGCCCGGGCCTGTGACAGCCGCCGGCCTCTCCCAGCCGCGCGCGGCCCAGGCCGACCCTCCGAGGAGAGGCCGGCGAAGGGCCCCTGGGCATGTGCAGAGCGCGGCGGCGGCCTCACCTGCTCGAAGGCCCACGTCTCGGCCACCCGCCGGGCGCTCAGGTCCAGCAGCGTCTCGACGGCCGAGGGGAGGGCGGCGGCGGGCGGCCCCGGCTCGGGCTGGTCCCCGGAGGCGCCGCATTTGCGCTTGGCGGGCGGCGGCTCCATAGGCCCCGCCGATCCCCGGCCTCGCGTGAGCGGCTTCCCCGGGAGAACCCCACCCCGGGCCCGGCCTCGCTCCTCTCGGCCGCGGCGGCGGAAGCGGCTCCTTTAAGGAGCTCCCACAACAATGAGCTCGACGGCGGCTGGCGCGGCGGCCCGCCCCCCTCGCCTGGCGCGCCCCCCATAGGCCGGCCGGGCGGGGCGGGGCTTGCGGCGATTGGCCGGGCGGCGCTGCCTGTCAGGACGTCTTTTTCCCCCCCCTCCCCCGTGTGGTGGGAAGGGGGGCCGTTCTTTGGCGTGCGTGTGTTTTTTAAAGGCTGTCTGGGGGAAAAGGTGTCAATCAAAGGTCGGGGAGGCCACTCCAGCCAATCAGGCGAGGCCCCGGCCGAGGAGGCGCTGCGGGGGCGGGGCCTGCGCCGCCAGCCTCCCATTCACAACATTCTGCAGCCGGCTGGGAATGGCAACAATGTGGACGGGGCGTTCCGGATCCGGAACGGGTGTCTCTCTCCTCCCCCCCCACATGCACACACGCACTCTCTGGCTACCGAATTGACACCGGGGGGGGGGGGGGAGAGAAATGGACTTCTTTTCTGTCCCCATCTCCATTCGAAAAGGGAAACCCACCTCTTTGCAAGTGTGAACGCTTGGCTCGTGTGAACGCTTGGCACGCTTGCTGGTTTTCCGGGCAGCCGGGGGTGGGTGGGGGCTAAGGGTCTTAGGGCAGCCCCGCTTTCATCCTGGGGGTCTACTTAAATGCGGGGAGGGGAGAAAACAGCTCGGGAGTGCCTTAGAAATTATTATTATTGATATTAAATGTGTGTGTGTATATATATATATATATATATATATATAATCTGTTAATATATACGCTGTTAATATATAATCTATAAATATGTGTGTCTATATATGTGCGCGTATATCTATATATAATATATAATCGGTATATATATCAATATAATGTGTGTATACATATATATAATATATAAATATAATAAAAATATAGTTTTAGCAATTAGAGTTGACAGATACCACCAGGGTCATCTAGATTTTTTTTTTCTTTGCAAATGTGAACGCTTGGCTTGCTTGCTTATTTTCTGGGCAGACAGTGTGGGGGGACATTAAGGGAATTCGGGGCAGCCCCGCTATCATCCTGGGGGGCTTAAATGCAGGGGGGGATAACAGCTCAGGAGTGCCTTATAAATTATTATTATCGGTATTAAATACAATGTATATAAATAAATAATAAAAATATAGTTTTAGCAACTGGAATTGGAAGGGACCACCAGGATCATCTAGTCCAACCCCCTGCCAACCCAATAAGAATCATAATAACAATCTTCAAATCATCCGGAGTCTTAAAGCTTAGCCAAAGAGGCTCCTGGTACCAGTTTAAGGGCATACAAGAGCTCTTGTTGAACTGGGCGGACCCGGACTCCGGGGCTAGGGTTGCCAACTCTCGGTTGGGAAATTCCAGGAGGTTTTGTTTGGGGAGGGGAAGGACCTCAGCGGCATATGACGCCATAGAATCCACCCAAAGCTGCCACTTTGGAGGGTGTACTCTATTTGGGCTGAAAATCAGTTGTAATTCTGGGAAATATCCAGGCCCTCCATACCATACTATTTGCCATTACTATGTATGGGTGCGAAAGTTGGACAATGAAGAAAGCAAACAGGAAGAAAGCAGATTCCTTTGTAATGTGGTGTTGGAGGACAATTTTATGGATACCATGGACCACCCAAAACACAGATCAGTGGGTTCTAGATCAAATCAAGCCTGAATTCTCCTTAGAGGCTAAAATGACTAAACTGAAACTATCATACTTTGGTCACATTAGAAGACAAGACTCACTGGAAAAGACAATAAGTTAAGGAAAAGTGAAAGGCAGCAGACAAAGAGGAAGACCCAACAAGAGATGGATGGACTCAATAAAAGGAAGCCATGGCCCTCAGTTTGCAAAACCTGAGCAAGGCTGTTAAGGTATGATGTTTTGGAGGTCATTAATTCATGTGTGTGTGTCTGTGTTCAGTGCTGTCAAGTTGCTTCTGACTCACGGTGACTCTATGAATCAATTACCTCCAAAATGTTCTGTCTTGAACAGCCTTGCTCAGGTCTTGCAGGTCTGTCGAGATCAGGCTAGCCTGGGCTACCCAACGTGCCCGATTTCATCAGATTTCAGGAGCTAAAGTTAGTACTTTAGTACTTGGATTGCAAGAGCTAAAGTTAGTACTTGAGGAAGAAGAGGAAGAAGAAGGAGTTGGTTTTTATATGCCAACTTTCTCTACTGCTTAAGGGAGACTCAAACTGGCCTACAATCACCTTCCCCTCCCCACAACAGACACCCTGTGAGGTAGGTGGGGCTAAGAGAGCTCTAAGAGAGCTGTGACTAGCCCAAGGACACCCTGCTGGCTTCTTGTATAGGAGTGGGGAAACAAATCCAATTGACCAGATTAGCCTCCGCCGCTCATGTGGAGGAGTGGGGAATCCAACCCGGTTCTCCAGATCAGAGTCCACCGCTCCAAATCACCGCTCTTAACCACTACACCACTGCTGGTAGATGAGAGACCACCCAGGAAATCCAGGATTTTGCTACAGAGATAGGCAATGGCATCTGTTCACCTCTTGCCTTGAAAGCCGTATTTGGTCGCCATAAGCCAGCTGCGACTTGACACCAAAAGAAGAATAATGAGGCCAAAGTAGCTGTCTTCAACAGAGGCGGATTGCTCAGCCTTGGCCCCTTTCACTGCTCTGGACTTACTCCAGGTGAATAACTCTGCTCCCTTCGCTGCTCAGAATGTGACTGGTCCAGTCACTCCCCATACAGACATGTGTCAAAACATCTGGATTCTGCACTCCTCTTTCCAAACAGTGAATCCAGAAGAAAAGGGTTCATGGGTAATATGCTCTGAAGGTCCATTTGTCCTCTGATACGTACCAACAAATTAATTCTTTCTGCTGTAAGAATAAAGCATGCCTTCAATTATAATTCTGGAAAAAAGTTCCTCATTCAGGAAACTCTGGTTTCGAGTCTGCGGTGCGTGCCAACTTGCCCAATTGTTAGGGCTGGCCAATCTCTCAGTGGGACCTGGAGATCTAGAATTAAAACAAATCTACAGATGACAGAAGTCAAGAGCAAAATGGTTGCTCTGGAGGATAGAATCTATGGCATTATACCCACAAACCATGTCCACAAAACAGGCTCCACCCCCTCAAATCTGCAGGAACTTCTCGAGCTGGAGTTGGTAACCTTATCCATCGTGGGAGCTTTATGACCAACGACTCTAGGGAAACATGGGATTTCTTACTCCGTTAACAATCTTAGCACAGGTCAGCATGCCAGGTGTTCTGGCTTTGAATCACACGTGTGACCCACATTCATCAGCTTCCTTTTCTGAGAGTGGGGGGAGTTCTAATTGCCCCTTGCTTCTTTCAATAGCCTCCCCCCCCCTGCTGCCACTGCAGCCCTTAAGAGCAGCCTCCCCAAGCCATCCTGGTAACAGGATTATCTCTCAGCCTCCAGAAAACAAAACAAAGGTTAGCTCAGACGTCTTCCTGCATTGATGGGATTTGGTCGGGGTTTCCCAGGAGGCAGATCCATTTTGAAGTCTGGCACCTTTGCAAAAGCAGGGGCAAAACTGTTGCATGGATTACTCCCCCCGCCCCGACACCCCATGGGTCACCAGCACAAAAACAGCATGGTTGCCGTTTAAGGGGAAGGGGCTGAGACCTGACCCTCCCCCTCCCCAACACCAGACAGATCCTGACAAATGAGCTCGCTGAAAACATCTGGATTTTCATCTCTTGCTATTCACTGAACACCATTTTTAGGTTTTTTTAGGTTCTTGGAGTTATCCATAATTCCATCCACAGGGTCACACGTTCTGCAATCACACAGGAACATAGAAACAGCACAGATTATAAAAAGCAACACTGTGGTCTTCTTTTTTTTAAAGGAGTCAAAATTTGGCTTTCATGTCTTTTTAAAAATTTGAAATAAAATTTACACTGGGAAAACAAAAATAATTTGTAAGGGATTGCAACAAAAATTTACACACTGGAAAAACAAAAATAATTTGTAAGGGATAACCTACAAGAACCAATTTGTAAGGGATTGCAATAATTTTCTTATTATGTAGTGACTCTGTGTATCCATCTTAATGCAATAAATGTGACTGTGATTTTTTAAAGGGAGTCAGTTTCTACGCCTCCTGACTCCAAAGTTGCTTGAAAGTAAACAGGCAACATCTGATAAAATCTCAGACGCCAAAGAGGCACCGGCCTTTCAGAGTTTAACTGCCTCCCTTTGCCGCCTTGTAAAAAGTATGCTGAACAGATCACACAAACGAGTAAATAAATTATGCAAACTATCTCAATTTACTTACTTTACCCTTGGCTGCAAAATCCACTTTTGCTTGGCACAGAATTTGGAATTTGTGTGTGTGTGTGTGTGTGTGTGCGCGCGTGCGTGTTAAGTGCCATCAAGTCACTTCCGACTCATGGCGACCCTATGAATGAAAGTCCTCCAAAATGTCCTATCTTTGACAGCCTTGCTCAGATCTTGCAAATTGAGGGCCGTGGCTTCCTTTTATTGGAAATTATCTATCGTGGAGATATTTCCAGTATTTAGCAGAATGCATTAAGCTTAGCTAAACAGCAGAAGCTACACGTGCGTGCGTGTGTGAAAACAAAAAGGAGCATCAGTCGTTTGCTCTAATCAAACTAAAGTACATTTATTGTTGAAATACACATTGGATAGGAAAGGACAAACAAGGGTCCCCTATCTTGATCTACCTTGCTAATTCTCTAGGTATAAAAGGGTATCTGCCTTCCACTCCATCGTGGGGTGGGAAGGTCTGGACGCACGGAGCGCCCAGTTCTAGGTCTTTCTTGGATGAAGGGCAAAAGGGGAAGGGGGGGGGGAAGTTTCCCTGACAATATATCTCTAAACATCAAAGGTGACAGGAAATGAGGGTGAGGTGCAACTGGAGATAACCTTCCCTGTCCTGTCTATCTATCTGACTCTGTGGTCAGTTCCCCCCCCCCCCTCTAAATGTGCAGGCAAGTGACACCATCTAGAAGGGCACATTCTTCCAACACCTTTATTGAGTCCATCAATCTCCTGTTGGGTCTTCCTCTTTTCCTGCTGCCCTCAGCTTTTCCTAGCATTTTTGTCTTCTCCAGTGACTCGTCTTCTCATAATGCGACCAAAATACGATAGCCTCAGTTTAGTCATTTTAGCTTCTAGGGTCAGTTCAGGCTTGATTTGATTTAGGGGCAGTCCATGGTATCCGTAACACTCTCCTCCAACACATCATTTCAAAGGAATCTACTTTCTTCCTATCGGCTTTCTTCAATGTCCAGCTTTCACACCCATACATAGTAATAGGGAATACGATGGCAAGAATTAACTTAATCTTGGTGGCCAGTGACACATCCTTACACTTCAGGATCATTTCTAGCTCTTTCATGGCTGCCCTTCCCAGTCTCAATCTCCTTGATTTCTTGGAATTTCTGATTTCTTGGAATTCCTAGACCCAGAATTTTACGTTTTTTAATACGGAATATACATAGTGACAATTATATTTCTTCTTAACCTTTTGAGTGGGTTAAATAAAAGACATCTCATCCTTTGAAGTAATATAAGGAAGCAATCCTAGGCAGGTCTACTGAGAAGGAAGTCCCATGTTTTTTACAGTGCAACTCCTATGAACTTACTCTGCTCTAGGCCTGCTGATTTCAATGGGTTTAGACTGGAGTAACTCTGTATCAGGAATACATGCAAGCACAACCCATGTGTCAGCTAAATAAGAATGTCAAGGTTGTACAGATTTAAGTGCAGCTGAATTTTCTAACAGAGCGGTTCCTCAGTGGAACAGGCTTCCTCGGGAGGTGGTGGGCTCCCCTTCTTTGGAGGTTTTTAAGCAGAGGCCAGATGGCCATCTGTCAGCCATGCTGATTCTATGACCTTAGGCCGATCATGAGAGGGAGGGCATCTTGGCCATCTTCTGGGCATGGAGTAGGGATCGCTGGGGGTGTGGGGGGAAGTAGTTGTGAATTTCCTGCATTGTGGAGGGGGTTGGACTAGATGACCCTTGTGGTCCCTTCCAACTCTATGATTCTATTATTCTTTAAATGATTTAATTATACAGGCCTTTGAAGTGCTTAAGTGTGGCTGTGTGCGTGTGTATTTACTACTTCTCATCTATTCTGTAGTTTGCAAATATTTCAGGTAAATATTTTGTTTAACATGGTACAAATGACAGAGCTGCTGAAATAAATGTAGTTGAAAGTACACCTACTATATTTATTAAATGCAGTGTAAATTCACTGTTTCGGTTACAGAAAAAAACATCGGCAGTTGTTATATGAGCAAGAATTTAAATTCCAAAAAGTTAGTGTAGTTCTGAGATCACTGGTCTGCATCCCTATCTAAGAAATTTTACTCGGAGGCAAAAAGTAATTTGGGGGGGGGGGCTGTTCAGGAGCTGCCCACCCAAACCAGGTCCCTTCTGGTTCCATCAGCAGATTATGTTTCAAGCTTCACAAAAGGGATGAAACTGAGGACAGCAGCAAAATATTTGTGGGACATATCGTGGAATACCAGAAAGCAGATGGCAGAAGGAGAAATCCTAGCACAACAAGTGGGAGAAAACCAAGCTAATTTCCAAGAACCACTAGAACCAGATTGCTTCTTGACTGTCCAGATTCAGGGCAGAAGCCTCATGTGGTCATTTCAAATCCTGCAAATTGCAGAGGATTGGGGCTGTGCTAGCCTATGCTGCCTGATGTTCAAGCACTGGATTTCCTGTTTGCCTAGGAGGCCTGGCGCATGAAGCCGATCCACACAATCTATACCCTTCACTTTCATAGTGTACGGGTGCTGCGGAGAGTGCTACCTGGCTCCTATGCAAACAGGAAGTCCAACATCAGGCAAGGGTGCTGTGGGGGGAAGGTACCCAGCCAAGCCAGCACAGACTTGACACCACCCCTAAGAGTAGATCTGACAACTTCTAGTCTGGCTCTGTCAATTTGGGATCGCTGAAAACCCAGAGCCCGCGGCTCCGTCAGCTGCCCCAATCATCTAGATAAAGCCGTGCGAGGTTCGTCGCAGAACAGCTTCCACTCTGACAATGGAAGCTCTTCTCCTAACCCAGGAATAAAGGACTTTGCACCCAACAGCCCAGGGGGATTCTTGTGGGAAAGGAAGCTTTTCATCTGACAGTCGACCACCTGAGAAAGTCTAAAGGTTGTCCATCCGCACAAAGGGGGTGCCCTGGAGCGGACAGCTACCCTCTGCCACCAACACGAAGGGCAGCTAGGGCTGGCTGGAGGGTCCAGCCTCCTTCTTGGCCTCTGCTTTTGGTGTCTTCAGCAGGGTCAGTTTCTTGGGTTGGTTGGCATTGGCCTTCATCACCACCTCATGCTCGATTTTCTTACGGATGCTGACCTCAAGGTTCTGCGGAGAAAGAGTCTCATTAGCAACCCTGGGAGAATTCCTCGACAGCAGAGTTTCTTATTGCCAGAAGCGTTCAGGGGTCAACTTTTCTAATTTAAAGCCAATTTTCTAGACCCTAGGCAGAGACGGGACCAAAAATGCGCAAAGAGGGCGAGCGAAAACCTCAAGAGGTCCCATGTAGCCAAGATGAGTCTCCATGTTCCTCCCAAGACGACTCTTTGCCAGCTCTGGCCCCAACACCCAATTTATTCCCAATCTGTTTGGCATACTTTCAATGCAATTTCCCAATATCTGCTAAAAAAGTGTTTACCCTTTTTGGCAAGTGCTTCACAGGTCAAACTGAAGGTAGTTTCAGAGGGTAGTGGTGTTAGTCTGTAGTAGACCAGCCATATTCGAGTCCAGGAGCAGCTTAAAGATCAGCAATATTTTTAGGGTATGATCTTTCAAGGGTGAAATGTTCCTTTGTCATACATCTGACAAAGGGAGCTGTGACTCTCGAAAGCTCATACCCTCAAAACTTTGTTGGACTCTAAGGTAGAAGAAGAAGAGTTGGTTTTTATATGCCGTGGGTCTTCCTGGGTCTCCCGTCCCCTTTCAACCCCAGAGAATTTCATTCCCAGGGTCGCGAGACTCATGTGGAGTAACAGGTATGCAGATTGAAGAAGAGGAGTTGGTTTTTATATGCCGACTTTCTCTGCCACTTAAGGGAGAATCAAACCGGCTGACAATCACCTTCCCTTCCCCTCCCCACAACAGACACCCTGTGAGATAGGTGGGGCTGAGAGAGCTCTAAGAGAACTGTGACTAGCCCAAGATCACCCAGCTGGCTTCATGTGTAGGAGTGGGGAAACCAACCAGGTTCACCAGATTAGCCTCCGCCGCTCCTGTGGAGAGTGGGGGATCAAACCTGGTTCTCCAGATTAGACTCCACCGCTCCAAACCACCACTCTTAACCACTACACCACAACTACACTACAAGCTGAGACTATGAAACTGGAACACTTTATCCCAAAGGAAGATAGTGAACCAGTGGGTGAAAGAACGGGCCAGAGGGCACAGGGTGGGTGGCGCAGAGTCAAAATTAGCAGCTACTGCTCTGATCACCTCCGCTTTGCCTTCAAGACTGGCATTGGGCACTGGAAATATTCTTTCAGGTATCTTTGTGAAACCACATGGACATTATGGGGGGTATGGTTTTGTTTGTTTTTTAACCTAGAAATTTGTAACCTGAGAATTCTGTATCAGGGACTGAATTCCATGCTGTGGGTCACAGTGGCAAGCAAGTTTAGCCAGTGGGGTGCAGTGGTTAAAAGCGGCTGTAATCTGGAGAACCGGGTTCAATTCCCCACTCCTCCATCATGCACCCTGCTGGGTGACCCTGGGCCAGTCACAGTTCTCTCCAAACTCTCTCAGCCCCACCTACCTCACAAGGTGCCTGTTGTGGGGAGGGGAAGGGAAGGTGATTGTAAACCGGCTTGAGACTCCTTAAAAGGTAGGAAAAAACGGGATATAAAAACCAACTTTTCTTCTTCAGTTAGATGGGCTGGCTTTAGAGCCTGGGGTTATGAACTGCTGGAGATGCTCATATGTGCCACTCAAATTTGCTGAGAAAGTCTGTGTTGCATCCCCTGGGAGGATTTGCTCTCCACAACCCTCTCCTCAGTTACTATAAGAAGAAGAGCAGGTTTTTATATGCCGACTTTCTCTACCAGAGAAAGGCAGAATCAAACTGGCTTACAAGCACCTTCCCTTCCCCTCCCCACAACAGACACCCTGAGAGGTAGGTGGGGCTGAGAGAGCATGACTTGCCCAAGGTCACCCAACTGGTTTAGTGTGTAGGAGCGGGAAAACAAATCCAGTTCACCAGATTAGCCTCCACCACTCATGTGGAGGAGTAGGGAATCAAACCCAGTTCTCCAGATCAGAGCCCACTGCTCCAAACCACCGCTCTTAACCACTACAGCACGCTGGCTCCCAGATTGTAAGCCAGTTTGAGTCTCCCTTAAGCGGTAGAGAAAGTCGGCATATAAAAACCAACTCTTTTTCTTCTTCAACTCAGCTACCCTCTGAAAAATATCATTTAGGGCCTGTTTGTGACTTCAGCAATGACCAGTCTGTCTGACCTCTCTCTTGTCTCCAGAACAGACTCCACCGCTCCAAACCACTGCTCTTAACCACTACACCACACCACGTGGTTTGGCTTTGGAGCGGTGCTTGCAGGGTGGCCGCTTGGCAAGGAGGGCCGGGGAACTTACCTTCTTCAGTTTCTGCTGCTGGATCACTCGAGCTTTTTTGGGAGCGATTATTCGGCCTGCAAAAGAAATCCAAAGTCAAAAGAATTAAAATTTCTCTCTATCCCATGCTATTGGCTTCAAGGAAGAATCTCTATGGACATAAACACTGGAGTTTATCTAAGAATACCAAGAAAAATGCCCTGACCTGGGTGACCAAGTCCAGCTAAGTTACAGCTGACTTATGGCGACCCCATGGGGTTTTCAAGACAAGAGACGTTCAGAGGTGGTTTGCCATTGCCTGCCTCTGCATAGCGACCGTGGACTTCCTTGGTGGTCTCCTATGCAAGTACTAGCCAGGGCTGACCATACTCAGCTTCTGAGATCTGCTGAGACTGGGCTAGCCTGGGCCCTCCAGGAGAGGGCAGGTAAGGACCCATCCCTAGTCCTGGGAATTTTCTCAGCATCCCAAAATGTTTGTCCGCCTGCACACCACCCCGACTCCCTAGTCCTCCTGACACTATGCCAAAGGTCTTGTCCTTGAAGAGGGAGGGGCCGTGGCTCAGTGGTAGAGCCTCTGCTTGGCATGCAGAAGGTCCCAGGTTCAATCTCCGGCATCTCCAGTTAAACTAGGCGAGTAGGTGATGTGAAAGACCTCCACCCGAGACCCTGGAGAGCCGCTGCCGGTCTGAGTAGACAAGACTGACTTTGATGGACCAAGGGGGGGCTGATTCAGTAGAAGGCAGCTTCCTATGGGGAGGGTTTATGGCTCAGTGGCAGAGCATCTGCTTGACATGCAGAAGGTCCCAGGTTCAATCCCTGGCACCTCCAGTTAAAGCAGGGGTGGAGAACCTTTTTTCCGCCAAGGGCCATTTGGATATTTATAACATCATTCGGGGGCCATACAAAATTATTAACTTAAAATTAGCTGACCAAGCCCAAAGTAGGCAGCTGCCCCTGATGACACCCCCCCCCGTGTGGGCCCAAGGGGGAAAGGGTTAATACAGTTTATTGGGCGGTCGTAGCAGCTCCATAGCTAACAACTCTTCTGCAAGGGGGGGGGAAAGGCTCCTTTTCTCAGCAAAACAAATGACCGCCTTGAATAGAGGCTGTTCCTGTTCGCGGGAGGGGACGGATCGCCAGTCTTAGATCCTTCTGAGCTAGAGATTTGCCAGGACCCACGAAGGGCAGGACCAAATGATTTCGAGGGCCTTAAACGGCTCCCGGGCCTGATGTTCCCCACCCCTGAGTTAAAGGGACCAGGCAGGAGGTGATGTGAAAGACCTCTGCCTGAGACCCCGGAGACCTGCTGCCGGTCTGAGCAGACAAGACTGACTCTGATGGACAGGATAAGATCTGATTCAGTATAAGGCAGCTTCATGTGTTCAAGGTCCAAATCCAATATTTGTTTAAATACCATGAAACCTTTAGGGGGGGGCCGTGGCTCAGTGGCAGAGCCTCTGCTTGGTCTGCAGAAGGTCCCCGGTTCAATCCCCGGCATTTCCAGTTAAAGGGACTGGGCAAGTAGGGGATGGGAAAGACCCCTGCCGGAGACCCTGGAGAGCCGCTGCCGGTCTGAGTAGACAAGACTGACTCTGATGGACAGGATAAGGTCTGATTCTGTATAAGGCAGCTTCATGTGTTCAAGGTCCAAATCCAATATTTGTTTAAATACCATGAAACATTTAGGGAGGGGCCGTGGCTCAGTGGCGGAGCCTCTGCTTGGCCTGCAGAAGGTCCCCGGTTCAATCCCCGGCATCTCCAGTTAAAGGGACCGGGCAAGTAGGGGATGGGGAAGACCTCTGCCTGAGACCCTGGAGAACCTTGGGGAGGGGCCGTAGCTCAGTGGCAGAGCCTCTGCTTGGCATGCAGAAGGTCCCAGGTTCAATCCCCGGCCTCTCCAGTTAAAGGGACTGGGCAAGTAGGTGATGGGGAAGACCCCTGCCGGAGACCCTGGAGAGCCGCTGCCGGCCTGAGCAAGCAATTCTGACTGCGACGGACCCAGGAGGGTCTGACTCAGCAGAAGGCAGCTTCCTGGGCCCAGATCGAACCCCCGCCGGGGCGCGGCGCCGTCCCCGTCCCGTGCGCAATGGCGAGCTCCCCGTCCCCGCCGTACCTCCCTTGCGCGGGCCCCGGACGGCGGCGGCCCCGGCGGCTTTCTGCTTGGCGGCGGCCCGCTGGCGCGCCGGGAGCTTCTTCTTGCCCTGCGCCATATGGCCGGCCACGCTGCCCGCCCCAGCCGGCGAGCTCTTCCTCCGGCGCTCGGGGGCGCGCCTCGCGCACGCGGAGGAAGCCTCGGCAGGCGCTGCCCGGCGCCGGGGCGGAGAGGCGCTTCTCGGCCACGGGCCAGCGCCGGCTTGGGCGGCCCCTGGGGACTTGGGGGTGGCGTTTGTGCAGGGGGACAGGGGGCATCCGGTGCCCCAGAGCCCCCGGGCAGGGTTGCCAACCTCCAGGTACTGGCACCCATAAAATCCAAACTCGCGCTGCACCCGTAAAGTTGTGCGCCGTTCGCAGCCACTGGGGCCAAAAATGTCTTACGCAACCTTGCCTAGATGGCCATCTGTCAGCAATGCTGATTCTATGGGGAGATCGTGAGAGGGAGGGCATCTTGGCCATCTTTTGGGCATGGAGTGGGGGTCACTGGGGGTGGGGTGGGGGTAGTTGTGAATTTCCTGCATTGTGCAGGGGGTTGGGCTAGATGACCCTGGGGGACCCTTCCAACTCTATAATTCTGATTCTATGATTCTACAAGAATTTACTTGACTTTTTTCCATTCTATTTTTGCGAGTTTTAATTGCGATGGCACAAAATCCGGCAGTTGGGAACAAAAAGTGTGGTGTTTCACCCATCAGGAGCCTCTTAGTCAGGAATTCTACCGGTTTATTTAATCTCAGAATTGGAAGTGACTGTCAGGGTTCATTCAGTACCAAAAAGAAAAGAAGTAAAGGCAGATGATGAGAGGAAGAGCACCTTGGCCATCTTCTGGGCATGGAGTAGGGGTCATTGGGAGTGTGTGGAAGGGGAGGTAGTTGTGAATTTCCTGCATTGTGCAGGGGGTTGGGCTAGATGACCCTGGTTGCTCCATCCAACTCTGATTCTATGTTTCTGTAATGTTCAATGTCTTATGCAATCTATTATATAATAGATGCACAACTTGGGAGCTTGTGCTTTCCCATTATTGTTTATTGTGGTATTTATATTGAATATTAAGATTGCGTAAGACGTTTTGGCCATAGTGGCTGTGAATTGTGTATAACCTCCCGGTACTAGCTGGAGATCTCCTGCTATTACAACTGCTCTCCAGCCGATATCAATCAGTTCCCCTGGAGAAAATGGCCACTTTGGCAATTGAACTCTATGGCATTGAAGTCCCTCCCCTCCCTCCTCAGGCTCCACCCCCAAAACCTCCGACCGTGGCGAAGAGGGACCTGGCAACCCTACCCATGAGGGTTGCCAGGCTGGGAGGGGAGGGTTGCCAGCTCCAGGTTAGGAAACTCCTGGAGATTTGCGGATGGAGAGCTTCAATGGTTGAGCTACGAACAATAACGAAATAATTACATTTATTGCGAGGTGTACACCAGGGGTGTCAAACTCATTTGTTACGAGGGCCAGATATGACATAAATGTCACTTGGTCAGGCAGGGCCATGCCTCACCAGCCCAGATTGGGACTGGGGGACGGGGGCTGCCTTTGCTGGCTCAACGAGTGGGATAAGAGCTCCCAAGGGGCCGGATCCAGCCCCTGGGCCATATGTTTGACACCCTTGGTGACAATATAATACTGTTAAAAACACAGGGCCTGGAATGCAGGCTACATATTAAAAGATCAATTATAAAATCTAGGCCCTGTGATTTTATCAATTTTATAGTGTAAACCTTGCAATAAATATAATTATTTTGTTATATTTGTAGCTCAACCTTTGAAACTCTCTCTACCTATTTGGTCGAGTTCCCCCTGCCCTTCTTTGTTGTCCCGTTGTGATTTGGGGGTGGAACCTGGGGAGGACAGGGACCTCAGTGGGATACGATGCCATACAGCTCACCCTCCAAAGCACCCGTTTCCTCCAGGGGAACTGACCTCTTTAGTCCAAAAATCAGTCTAATTCTGGGACATCTCCAGACTTTACCCAGAGGTTGGCAACGGATAAAAGGAACTCTCTTGCGGAATACTGATGAGGGCATCAGAGCCCACTTTGTCAGATAGAATCATAGAGTTGGAAGGGACCACCAGGGTCATCTAGTCCAACCCCCTGCCCAATGATGGAAATTCCCAACTACCTCCCCCCCACACACACCCAGTGACCTCCCTACTCCATGCCCAGATGGCCAAGATTCCCCCCCCCCCATTATCTGCCTAAGGTCATAGAATCAGCATTGCTGACAGAGGAAGCCTGTTCCACTGATCCGCTCGAACTGTTAGAAAATTCTTCCTAGATGCATGCAGATACGAGGTGCTGGGACCGTATGTCCGGAGCGGCGCATGTGTGCAAGGAATTCTGCTTTGTTGCCGTTTGTGATGATGCAGTTGGGTCTTTCAGAAATAATTTGGTTTCTGCTCCTGCGCAGTTATTTATTTCTGCTCCTGCGCAGTTATTTATTACTTAATTCATTTGTACCCGCCTTTCTCTCCAATGGGGACTCAAAGCAGTTTCCATTGTTCTCCTCTCCTCTACTGTGTCCTCCCAACAACCCTGTGAGGTAGGCTAGGCTGAGAGTGACTGGCCCAGCATTACCCAGCAAGCTTCCATAGCATGAGCAGAGATTCGAACTCGGGTCTCCCAGGTACTTGAGAATTACTTACCGGTAAACCCTACAGAATATTTACTTATGGGTAAATGGCACTAGGATTGAGAATGCAGCGTTCAGAGGCAGGAGGGGTAGAACCAGGGATGTGTATCTTCCGTGCTGAAAGAATTATAATCTCCCATCCGGGCAATCCAAATTCTGTCTCACAAGAAACTGAATTCTGCGACTTATGATTCCGAATGAGGTTCAACATTTATTCTGCAATTTGGACAACACTTCTGTAATGAATCACTGCCGTTGCTGTAGACATTCAACTGATCGCAAGCGGAGGGAGGGGCTCACAAGCCCACCCCTGTTTCCCATCTCTGCTCTTGTCACCTTTAAACAAGCCAAGAGAGGCCAAATCCTTCAGTTTCCATCAAGAATAATCTTCCATCTGCAGGATGGTTCTTACATTTGCTCTGGTTTTGTTCTGAATTGCTGGAATAGCACGGGGCATGGCAGCAGAAAGGCAGGAAATAAACATCTGTGTTGCTTTAAGGGGAAGGGGAGGCATCGGAGGGGGGCACTGAAGCCCTGACCCCCGCCCCCAACCACCCCTCTGGCTTCTGAGGCTCCAGCATGCTTCGCTCACACACTTCCGGACGTAGCTTCACAGCCAGGAAGGACAGACGCTTTTTGCTTAAATGAAAAGCAATGCTCCATAACCAACCCTACATCCAAAGCTCCTGCAGGATCATGGTATCCACACAGCATCATGCAGGGCACTGAGTGGCAAATTTGGGGGGGGGAGAGACCAGCAGAGATTCTGTCTTACAGCCCTCCTTTCCTGAGTATCTAGCAACGAAACTGCAAATACCGTGGAAACAAATGCGCCTAACTGAACTACGGAACAGGCTAACAGCGGGCAAAGATGTTTTTCAAAACCCTGAGTAGGGGGGTCCCACAGGACAACCAGGGAGTGGGGAGTCAGGATCCTGTTTTCTTTCTCATGGGCGCCAAGCTTCCCCCAATGTCTCATGACCTGGTGGAGAAAATACAGACATGGGATTTCACCAACTGCCCGTGCAAATCTATGCCCCCCCCCTCAAACACACAGCAAAATCAGGGCTTCCTAGTTATTGGGGATGTTCTAGCATCTTGAGTAAACAACTCAGGTTACAAAAATCCTCGGTTTTGGCTCTTCCTTTCCCCTGCAAACTCAGGCCAGCGGCTTTAGGCGGTGGGTAACGCTCTGTACGTGTAGCTCTTGGATTCTCGGCAGACGGGGGCTCTGGCAGGCCCTGCGTTGCATCGGAGAAAGCAAAGAAAGGCTCCTGCTCCAATAGCAGCAGCAGGGGCACCAATAGCCCAAGGAAAGGGAACAGAAGGGAGCTCCCAAGAGCAACGGCGTCTATGCATGCGCGGGTGCACACAGACAGCATTGTGCTCAGGTCTCCAGCTGGCCAGCACAGTAGGTGCAAACGGAGGAGCCTCTCGCTGCTTCAGAAAACGCTGCCGTTTGGATGCCCGTTCTGATCACCTCTTAAGAACAGCCACCGGACTCAGCTGCTCAAAGTTCGGCATCCGCGTCAGACGAAGAGTCTGAATAATCCGCAACCAGCGAGGCGGCCGAACTGCACGGAGGGTTTTCTTCAGCAGTTTGGGAGCCCAGCTCCGTCACCGCCGGGGTGTCGAGGGGCGCGCCGTCCCGGCTGTTCTCCTGTACTGGGGGAGCCGCGGCAGCCTCCTCCTCCTCCATGGAAACGCCTTGCCCGTCTCGGGATTTCCGACGCACGACACCCAAGCTGGTCGTGCCTATGGGTGACTTGCCGGCCGGGGATTTCCCGGACAGTCCCAGCTTTCTCAGGGTGTCGCTGGCTTTGGTGCCGGAGGCCTGAGGCGACAAGAACCAGGGGCGGTCGGCAATCGCGCTGCGCTTCTGCTTCTGTTTGTCTTCGTAGGCTGGAAGGCGAAAGGGGGGGAGCAAACATGAGGGGTGGGATACACTGGCTCCCAAATTTGCTTCCGGGCTCAATTCAAGGGGCTGGCCTGGGACCAACATATTTATTATTTACATTTATATCCCGCCCTCATTCTCGGCAACCCAGGCTCAGGGCAGCTCACAACACAATATAAAAACATCAAGATCTATATTAAAACATCTAGATTTTTAAAAAAAGGTAAAGGTCCCCTGTGCAAGCACCGGGTCATTCCTGACCCATGGGGTGACGTCACATCCCGACGTTTACTAGGCAGACTGTGTTTACGGGGTGGTTTGCCACTGCCTTCTCCAATGGTCTACACTTGGCCCCCAGCAAGCCGGGTACTCATTTTACCGACCTCGGAAGGATGGAAGGCTGAGTCAACCTCCAGCCGGCTACCTGAAACCCACGTCCCATCGGGATCGAACTCAGGTCGTGAGCAGAGCTTTTGGCTGCAGTACTGCAGCTTACCACTCTGCGCCACGGGGCTCATCCTCTATATTAAAACACATTAAAACACAAGGCTCTCTGGGGGATATGCCAGGAGAGGCGGTCCCGTAGGTACAATGGTCCCAGACTGTATAAGGCTTTAAAGGTTAAAACCAGCACCTTGAACCTGATCCGATGCTCCAGTAGAGCCTCACGGACTGCCTCATCCCACACAAACCCACGTGATCGCTCCGGTTATCTTCGGAGGCCCTGTTTCAATTGCCCCCCTCCATCTCAAGCTAGATGGGGAGGGACATGATGCTGTGGTCTCCCCCCTCCAAAGCTTCCATTCTCTCCAGGGGAACTGGAGAAGCATGTTTGATTCCCCACTCCTCCACATGAGCGGAGGGCTCTAATCTGGAGAACTGGGTTGGTTTCCCCACTCCTCTGAATGAGCGACAGACTCTGATCTGGAGAACTGGGTTTGATTCCCCATTCCTCCACATGAAGCCAGCTGGGTGACCTTGGGCTAGTCACAGCTCTCTCCGAACTCTCTCAGCCCTACCTGCCTCACAAAGTGTCTGTTGTGGGGAGGGGAAGGGAAGGAGACTGTAAGCCGGTTTGATTCTTCCTTAAGTGGTAGAGAAAGTCAGCATATAAAAACCAATTCTTCTTCTGACCTCTGTAGTCTGGAGATCAGCTGTAATTCTGGGAGATCTCCAGGTTTTACCCAGAGGTTGGCAACCCTATCCGGTCCCTCCCCCCCCCCCCCCCCCCGGCCTTCACTTACAGCCAAGGCTCTGATACTTGAGCAGCGTCGCCAGGCGGCGGTCCTCCTCAGTCTCCCGCACCAGTGGGATGCTGAGGCTGGCCTTCGACTGCAGGGCAAGGTCTTTCTTCTCCTCCTCTTGCAGGACTTTCTTCTCTTCCTGTAAGACAGCAGAGGTTAAAGCAAAGCCCGGGTCAGTGTTGCTGCTGAGCCAAAGCTGGAGGGAGGAAAGCCAGGCCAGAAAGGAGAAGGAAAAGACCGTATGATAACAAACACTGTGGATAAAGCCTTCTTAAAAATTGGTTTCAAATGCTGGTCTGGTTCCCAGTTGTCCTGTAGGAGACTGATTTTTTACAAAAAGAAATCAAAACAGGGCTGTAACTTTTAATAGCAGGCATGAAAATAGGCATTTTAGCAGTCTGACTAGCTCCAACTAGCCCGATCTCATCAGATCTCGGAAGCTAAGTAGGGTCAGCCCTGGTCAGTTCTTGGATGGGAGACCACCAAGGAAGTCCAGGGTTGCTGTGGAGGCAGGCAATGGCAAATCACCTCTGGTAATCTCTGCCCTGACCTGGAGGGGCCAGGCTAGCCTGATCTCATCATATTTTGGAAGCTAAACAGGGGCAGCCCTGGTTAGTACATAGATGGGCAACCACCAAGGAAGACTGGGGTTGCTACGCAGAGACAGGCAATGACAAAACATAAGGGAGGGATTGCAGAGCCTCTGCTTTGCGTGCAGAAGATCCCAGGTTCAATTCCCAGCATAGCCAGTTAAAAAGGACTAGGCAGTTGGTGAAATTGAAGACCCTGGAGAGCCGCTGCCAGTCTTAGTAGACAATACTGTCCTTGATGGACCAATGGTCTGATTCAATATAAGGCAGCTTCATGTGTGGGGAAGAGGTTATGGCTCAGTGGTGGAGCCTCTGCTTGGCATGCAGAAGGTCCCAGGTTCAATTCCCGGCATCTCCAGTTAAAGGAACTAGGCAAGTAGGTGACGGGAAAGACCTCCGCCTGAGACAATGGCGGGATGTGAGCAGTGGGGTGCCACAGGGATCTGTGTTGGGACCGGTGCTTTTCAACCTGTTCATCAATGACCTGGAGTTGGGGTTAAACAGTCAAGTAGCCAAGTTTGCAGATTACACCAAATTATTTAGGGTGGTTAAAACAAAATCGGACTGTGAAGAGCTCCAGAACGATCTCTGCATACTGGAAGAATGGGCATTAAAATGGCAAATGAGATTCAATGTAAGTGTAAAGTGATGCATATTGGGACAAAAAATCCCAACTTCACATATACACTGATGGGATCTGTGCTGGCAGCGACAGACCAAGAAAAGGATCTTGGGGTGGTAGTGGATAGCTCAATGAAGATGTCAACCCAGTGTGCGGCTGCTGTAAAAAAGACAAATTCCATGCTGCCTATAATTAGTTGAGGAATAAAGACTAAAACTGCTGATATCATACTGCCCTTGTACAAATCTATGGTGAGACCACACTTGGAATACTGTGTACAGTTCTGGTCACCACACCTAAAAAAGGATATTACAGAGCTTGAGAAGGTGTAGAAAAGAGCAACCAAAATGATTAGGGGACTAGAGCAACTGTCCTATGGGGAGCGGTTAAGATGCTTAGGGCTGTTTAGCTTGGAAAGAAGGCGGCAGAGGGGAGACATGATAGAGGCCTATAAAATTATGCATGGTTTGGAGAGAGTGGACAGGGAGACGTTTTTCTCCCTCTCCCATAATACTAGAACACGGGGTCATCTACTAAGCTGGAGGGTGAGAGATTCAAAACAGATAAAAGGAAGTATTTTTTCACCCAACGCATAGTTAAATTGTGGAACTCCCTGCCCCAGGATGTGGTGATGGCTGCCAGCTTGGAGGGCTTTAAGAGGGGAGTGGACATGTTCATGGAGGAGAGGGATATTCATGGCTGTTAGTTAGAATGGATATTAGTCATGCTGCATACCTATTCTCTCTAGTATCAGGAGCATTCCTATTATTTTGGGTGCGGTGGAACACAGGCAGGATGGTGCTGCTGCACTCGTCTTGTTAGTGGCTTCCTAGAGGCCCCTGTGTGAACAGTCTGCTGGACTTGATGGGCCTTGGTCTGATCTAGCAGGGCCGTTCTTATGTTCTTATGAGACCACGGAGAGCCGCTGCTGGCCTGAGTAGACAATGTTGACCTTGACAGATCGATGTTCTGATTTGGCATCAGGCAGCTTTATGTGGATTAGGAGACTGCCGTAATACCAAAAAACTATTATGGGCATGTTGCCGTAATGCCCTTTATTAGAGATCTGCAGAGCTCGCTTACCCGGAACTTCTGGCGGAGGAGGCTGTTGAGGGCGAAGTCATCCTTCCAGGCGCTCTGGGCCTCCTGGATGTTCTGCAAGGTGGGGATGGCCCGCTGCAGCTTGCCCTGGTCCTTGGAGCCATGCTCCAGCCGGTACATGGCGTCCATCTCCAGCTTCTGCTTCTCCTCGTGGGCTGAGGGGCACAGATGATAACGTCTCATACGCGGATAGGGCTTGTCCACGTGGGGAGGGCGAAACAGAACCACTCCCTCGCGTCTTACTTAACTGTTCGTTTTAAGCGAGGGGTCGATCTCAATTTATAGACCCGTTATTGGTGGACAGGGAATGGTTACCCGCCAAAATTAAGGTGTCCCTTCTCATGACTGCACAGGACCCAGTAACAATTTAATCTTACAGCCTGCAATCAAAGAACATGAGCGCTTGTGCAGAAAATAAGGCTGGCTTGGGACTGCGAAGTTAAGTAACCTACTTAGCCTTTTAAATTGATTTTTCTGTAAAACCGATGGGAATCATAGTATCATAAGAGTTGGAAGGGACCATCAGGGTCATCTACTCCAACCCCCTGCACAATGCAGGACATTCACAACTACCTCCCCCTCCCACACCCCCAGTGACCCCTAATCCATGCCCAGAAGATGCCCAGAAGATGGCCAAGATACCCTCCCTCTCATGGAGGTTTGATGTCTTCGGTATATTATGGTCGTATTGTAATTGCTTTTATATGCTACATTCTAATGCCAATAAAGGCTTTCGACTTCAAGCTGGGCCTTGGCCAGCCAGGCTGGACTCTTGAGGCCATGGGTCAAGGATAGCCCCCCCCCTGCCTCACCCCCCCTCAGGGCTCACCCGTGGCCACGATCTGCTCGTTGGCTTCCACGTCCCATCGCTCTTCCTTGCGCCGGGCCCCGCTGACGATGACGTAGTCGCAGTTGGCGGGGTCCGTCTGCATCTCGATGTGGTTGGGGCACAGGTGGCATTTCATCCGGAACCTGGGGGGGGGGGGGCAAAGGACAGGGCTTCGAGGAGGGGCTGCCAGCGCAGAAAGAGGTTTCCGTCTCTCACCCAGGCTCCTTATCGGAGCTGAAGGACGCTACTGGACACATGAACACATGACGCTGCCTTCTACTGAATCAGACCCTTGTTCCATCAAAGTCAGTATTGTCTACTCAGACCGGCAGTGGCTCTCTGGGGTCTCAGGCAGAGGTCTTTCACATCACCTACTTGCCCAGTATCTTCAACTGGAGATGCTGGGAGTTGAACCTGGGACCTTCTGCATGCCAAGCAGAGGCTCTACCACTGAGCCACAGCTTCTTCCCAAACACGTGAAGCTGCCTCATACTGAATCAAATCTGTTGGTCAATCAGAGTCAATACTGTCTACTCAGACCAGCAGCGGCTCTCCAGGGTCTCAGACAGAGGTCTTTCCCATCACCTACTTGCCTAGTCCCTTTAACTGGAGATGTTGGGGATTGAACCTGGGACCTTCTGCATGCCAAGCAGATGCTCTACCACTGAGCCACGGCCCCTGTCCAAGGCTCTCCAGGGTCTCAGGCGGAGGTCTTTCACATCACTCGCCTGGTCCCTTTAACTGGAGATGCCGGGGATTGAACCGGGGACCTTCTGCATTCCAAGCAGAGGCTCTACCACTGAGCCATGGGCCCTCCCCTCCCCTAGGAGCCCCACACCCAGTGGAGTCATGGGGGGGGGCTTGCATTTCATGGGCCAGTCCCTGCTCCCCATGAGGCGAGGACATCACTTGGAAGGACCCAATCCTCTGCTGCAACTGCTCTGAGGCTGCAGGAAGACCTTTTGCCTTCTGGCTTTCCGTGCTTTTTCGGATGTCGATGGACATCTTTTAATGTCTTTTAATAATGTTTTTATAGCTTCTGTTCTGCAGGACTAATCTGGATGGCCCAGGTTAGGCCAATCTTGTCAGATCTCAGAAGCTAAGCAGAGTCAGCCCCGGTTAGTATTTGGATGGGAGACCAGGCAATTCCCCATGGGAGGCAAGCGATGGCAAACCATTTCTGTTTGTCTCTTGCATTGAAAACCCTACGGGGTCACTATGAGTTGGCTGAGACTCGACAGCATTTCCCACCCATGTTCTGCAGAAAGCCACTTCAAACTTTGGAGGCAGAGCAAATTTTTAAAGACAGCAAACGAAATTGCCTCAACATGGAGGTTTTATTCTGCTTTCAGGGCTAAACCAGAGTGTCTGAGCGTCTCCCCAATGTCGTTCCCCCCGTCATCGCTGTGTGAACGCAGCCAAACATTGTCGCTGCAAGGGTTGTATGCCTTTCACATGACTGGAGGGAAAATTCTGCGTTCTGAGAACCTCCGTTTGCTTGAAGGTCCAGCCCTCCTCCCTGCTGGAATAGCATGAAAGGGGTCACTGGGTGTGTGTGTGTGGGGGGGGAGGTAGTTGTGAATTTCCTGCATTGTGCAGAGGGTTGGACTAGATGACCCTGGTGGTCCCTTCCAACTCTACTTATTCTATGAAAGATTATCCTGGCAGCGATTGAGGCAATCAGAAGCCAGAGGGGGTCTAAGCAGAACATCCAATCATGGCCAAGGGGTGGGACCTCTACTCTTAGCAGAGCCACACGGCTTGCAGATGGAGAATTACGCACAGCGAACTAACCTGTGCAAAGCCCCTAACTTAGCCGGGAGACGCGAGCTTGCTTTTCTTGCTGTGATGCCAAGAGGTGGGGCTCAGAAGGGAAACGGGAGCTCTGCGTACAGCCTGGCCAGTTGCCTTCTCCTGGTGATTCCCCCTCCACCGGGATCCCCGCTGGACTCCGACAGTAAAAGAGGACACCCACCTGTAGATGGGGGTTGTGTAGTAATTGCCCACTTTCTTCTTCTCCGCGTTGTAGCGAACACCTGCAGGAAACCGAAGGGAGAGTGTCGTTAGGGGTACCTTTCTAAAATCAACTTCCAGGTCAAAGTTTCACAATAGCCAGCACCCCCCCCCTCCCCACCCCCTGGCATGCTCTAGCTTGCAGGGCCTTTATCGCCTGCACTCTTCCATTAGACCATCACCTGCCCCCACCCGCCCCCGGAGCTGAGAACAGACCATAGAAACCCTCAATGTAACTCTTCTTGTTTTAAGTAGCGGGATTCAACTGTCTAAATGCTGCCTCTCTCCTTATAACCAACCCGTCTTCCTTCGGTTTCTTGCTGATCTATCACAAGGTGCTGGGAGAGCACATGAAGCTGCCTTATCCTGAATCAGACCCTTGGTCCATCAAAGTCAGTATTGTCCACTCAGACCGGCAGCGGCTCTCCAGGGTCTCAGGCGGAGGTCTTTCACATCTCCTACCTGCCTAGTCCCTTTAATCGGAGATGCTGGGGATTGAACCTGGGACCTTCTGCATGCCAAGCAGGTGCTCTACCACTGAGCCACAGCCCCTTCCCGAGGTGGCACGGCTATTTTGGAATGGCACCCGATCGTAAGCAAGAGGAGCGACCCAGATGAAATAGGAGCCATTCATCACGACCGGATAGAGGTCGAATAACCAGTGTCCCTTCTGTCCCACGCTTACTTGTGGTGGTGAAATCCTCCTCCCTCACCCCTTCGGCGGACCCTGCTGAAGTTAAGCCCTGATCGTCGTCTGCTCTGCCAGGGTCTGTGCCATGCAGCTTGACACCTTCTCTCCCACTTACCCATGCCAATGTGGTTCTGGCAGCCGTCGCACCAAATGTTATAGGGCATCTCAAACCTGGAAAGGAACAGCCAAAGAGGAATTCGTTGCAGGCAGCGGAAGGCACCCAACGGTTTCAGCTAGCCGGACAGAAGCTAGGCTACGGAAGGTCCTTCCCATACATCAGAGGGTCCTGCAGAGAAGGGGCCATCTCCCACGTGTCCCTGCTAACTGCCCCACATAGCTATGGGTTTGGCTCCCCTACTATAACCAGGAGTCCCCAACCTGTTTGAGCGTTTGGGCACCTTTGGAACTCTGACGCAGGGAGGTGGGCGCAACTCCAAAATGGCTGTCTCAGGAGGCGGAGCCAACCACAAAATGGCTGTCTCAGGAGGCGGAGCCAACCTCAAAATGGCTGTCTCAGGAGGCGGAGCCAACCTCAAAATGGCTGCCACCGGAGAGACAGCCAAACACACAGGAAACCCAAGCGCAGAGGTAATTTAATAAATACACTGGGAAAGAGAGAATAAAACAAACACTGGTGGCATCTGCCACTGAAACAGCATTATTTTATAATTTTAATTTTTTTATTATTATTGATTCCCCTCCTTTTATATTATTTTATGTTAACTGAGGGGTAACCTGCCGTCTCTCTCCAGCAACATGAGAGATATCTAGGCATCATCTGTAGTTCTGTAGATTTTAAGTTTTAATTGGGATTTTATTGTTTTAAATTTAATTTTTTGGTTAATTCTTATTATAGATTATATTGACGTATTTTATACGATGTTACCCGCTCTGAGCCTGGCTTCAGCAGGGGAGGGTGGGTTATAAATCACAAAAATAAATTCAATAAATAAATAATTTATAATAGCTGATTGGGTCTTCAACGGCTGATCAGAAGCCCAGCCGGGCAAGAGCCCCTCCTGGGCCCCCTCACTTTCTAAAAACACTTGGTGGGCGCCATAAAAAAGCAACAGTGGGCACCATGGCGCCTCCGCCCCCCCATTGGGGACCCCTGCTCTAAGCCCTCTGGTCCGGCTATCAGACGTCCAAAAGTACAACCTTCAGGTGTGCTTACCTGATGATGAGGATTCCCTGGGAGAGTTTACGTGCTCTCTCCCGCAAGGGGTGGCTGTTTCGATACTTGTTAAGGGACCCATGCTGCAAAACAAAATAGAAAGAAAGAACTCAAAGTAAACTTAGAATCACAGAATCAGAGTTGGAAGGGACCACCAGGGTCATCTAGTCCAACCCCCTGCCCAATGAAGAAATCCCCAGTGACCCCAACCCTCCCCCCACCATGCAGGATCCCACAATCAAAGCACTCCCGACAGATGGCCATCCAGCCTCTGCTTAAAGACCTCCAAAGACGGGGACTCCACCACTCTCCGAGGCGGCGCATTCCACCGTTGAACCGCCCTCACCGTCAGAAAGTTCTTCCTAATGTTTAGGTGGAATCACTTTTCTCTTAGTTTAAATCCATTACTCCGTGTCCTAGTCTCTGGAGCAACAGAGAACAAGCTAGTTCCCTCATCAACATGACATCACTTCAAATATTTAAATATGGCTAATATGTCGCCCCTCAACCTTCTCTTCTCCAGACTAAACAAACCCAGCTCCTTAAGTCTCTCCTCATAGGGCATGGATTCCAGACCTCTGACCATTCTGGTCGCCCTCCTCTGGACACGCTCCAGCTTGTCAACATCCTTCTTAAATTGTGGAGCCCAAAACTGGACACAGTATTCCAAGTGAGGTCTGACCAATGCAGAATACAGTGGTAGTATGAACTTCCTGAACACGGATCAACTTCACAGGCGCCGCACCTGCCTGCGCCTGATGGGAGTGAAAGACCTCCCACCATCTGGACCAGGCCACAGAAAAACGAGGAGTTCGACCCGATTTCCGGCTGGAGGCTCAGCAAATACTTGGACCGCAAGACGCTGCCACGACAAGCCAGTTCCAGGAAGCTCAGGTGGTCGTCTCCCATCCGTACTGACCCTGCTTAGCTTCCCAAATCTTACAACCCCAGCAAGGGGCCATCAAAGCAGAAGTGGCTTCTTGTTGTCTTCCTCTGCAGAGTCTTCCTCATTGGTCTCCCATCCAAGTACCAATCGTGCTTCGCTTCTGAGGTCTGATCAGATTGGGCTATACCATGCCACCTCCCTTCCCCTGTGTAAGTCTACAAATTGTGTGTTTGTGCTGCCACGATTCATGATTGGGTATATAGGAAGACTAACCCATCAACCTCTGTTAAGTTAATCATGAGCACACTGATTATCCTTTTAAAGGAAATAAGACAGGTTTCTAAAGGACGCATCTTGAAAATCGAATTTGTGTTAGATCCCAAAAGTATGTTGTTAAATATTGTGCCAGATAATATGCCAAACATATAAAATGAATTATTTAAGTATATGATGACAGTTGCTAGAGTGGAATACGCAAGGAAGTGGAAAGCAGAAGACAACCCAGATGTAACTGGTTAAGAGCGGTGGTTGGAGCAGAGAACTCTGATCTGGAGAACTGGGTTTGTTTCCCCACTCCTGCACAAGAAGCCAGCTGGGTGACCTTGGGCTAGTCACAGCTCTGTCAGACCTCTCTCAGCCCATCCTACCTCACAGGGTGTCTGTTGTGGGGAGGGGAAGCGAAGGTGATTGTAAGCCGGTTTGAGTCTCCCTTAAGTGGTAGAGAAAGTTGGCATATAAAAAACCCAGCTCTTCTTCTTCTAACTGAATGAACAAATAAAGGGGCAGAATGTGTAGCTATGGCTAACATCTTTAATGAATAACAGATCAACCTCAGATTTTTATGAAAAACGGAAAGTATTCCTTGAATATATAGTTAATTGATAAAAATAATAGAATGTAAAAATTTAAGAGGTATGCCATTGAATATGCAATTATAATATTCAAAGAAGGTATAACAGGATAGACGTTGCAAAGTAAGTTCCATTATAATGCAAGAATCTGACATGTACATTTATATGTTAGTATGTCTGTATGTTTTGTAATATTCGTTTGAAAAGTAAAAACACGTGTGTGTTTTTCTAAAAGACACATCTTCCCCTTTAAAGCACTAACAATTGGAAGCCCAGCTTTGGATCGAGAAATGGAGGGAGATGGAAAGGTTACATCCTCTCCAGCCCCAATCCAAACCACGGCTGTGCCCACGTGCAATTTTATCTTTTACAGAGGGATGGAGATTCCTGACCTTTGCAATACCAACTCTGGACTTAAGGGCACAACTCACACGCTGCCGGCTGCATCTTACCTTGGCCGGGTCAAAATCAGGTGGGTAATACTTGTTGACGCCTTTCCTTTCCCCCTGTAAAGGACCAAAGAGGACATCAGAATCCCGTCGCTTGACAAGGTCATAAGAACATAAGAAAAGCCCTGCGGGATCAGACGTTACACAAAACCCCTCGCGCTCACCATGGCGGCAGAGGCCTAGTCGAGATGCTGGAACAGGCTAATCTACAAGAGAAACGGGAGAAGGTTATTGCCTTGGATTGTCTCGGCACAGGAAAGGAGAATGAGCATCACCCTTCGGAGAGCATGAAGAAGCCGCCCCGTTTCAGCTCCAGATTTGGGGATGGGGCCTGGGGAGAGACCTCAATGGCATAGAGACCTCCCTCCAGAGCAGCCAATGGAGGGTTGACAGGTCCGTTTTCGCCACCAGCGGGAGGTTTTTGGGGTGGAGCCTGAGAAGTAGGGATTTGGGGGAGGGGAGGGACTTCTTTTTTAAATATTTTTTTTATTTTCTTCATTTAATATATCAACATAGAAACAGCATCCAATACTAAATAGTAATAATAATAACTAATATCACTAATTTAACAGTAAAATGACTTCCCCCCCTCCCTCTTCCATCTAGAAATAAATTGTATTAACTTTTGCTAACGGAGCTAATCCTGATATTATTTTAACCTGTTCTTATCCTATCCATTATTAAATCAATAATAAAATTAATACAAAGTGTAGATAAGGGATTAGATCAAAGAATATCCTGGGGGAGGGGAGGGACTTCAACGCCATAGAGTCCAATGGCCAAAGCGGCCGTTTCCTCCAGGGGAACTGATCTCTATCGGCTGGAGATCAGTTGTAACGGCGGGAGAGCTCCAGCTAGTACCTGGAGGTTGGCAACCCAAGTATAACGCCATGCAGCCCGCCTTCCAAAGCAGACATTTTCTCCAGGAGAAGCGGAATGAATGGTTTAAATAAATCCATAGCAAACAAAGAAGCAATCTCCGTCGCCTGGAGCGCCGTCGTAATTCTGGGAGATCTCCAGCCCCCACCTGGAGGCTTGCAACCCTGGGTCAAAGGGAGGAGAGGCGAGAGGGAGGGAAGCCGCTTTGGATCCCAGCGGGGGAGAAAAACGAGGTATCAATGAAGCAAAGGAATCAATTAATCAACCCCCCCCCCACAAAGCTCCGGAGAATCTAGGCATGGGTGCTGCCTTCTTGGAAGGGCCGCCCAGGCTGCCCGCAAAGCCGAGGCTTGACCTGTTCCCTCCCCCCTCCCCCAAGGTAGGGTTGCCAACCTCCAGGCAACTGCCCATTGATGTGCACAGAGATCAGTTCCCCTGGAGAAAAGGGCTGCTTTGGCCATTGGACTCTAGGGCATTATACCCTGCAGAGGTCCCTCCCTCCCTCCTCAGGCTCCACCCCCCAAAATCTCCAGGTCTTTCCCCAACCCAGAGCTGGCAACCCTGGTTGCCAACCTCCAGGTGGTTGGCTAAATCTCCTGTTATCACACAGTATTTCAACACGCAGCCACAAAAATTCCTTTTGTTATTTTTATAAATATTTTTCTTATGCTCACATAGACAAGTACTTCCAGTTGCCAACCTCCAGGTGGTGGCTGGAGATCTCCTACTATTACTACTGATCTCCAGCCGATACAGCTGATCTTGGAGAAAATGGCTGCTTTGGAAGGGGGACAGGAGGGCATTATACCCCGTTAAAGACCCCCCTCCCCAAACCTCCCCCTCCCCAGGCTCCACCCTCCAAAATCTCCAGGTCTTTCCCCAACCCAGAGCTGGCAACCCAAGCTGCCAACCTCCAGGGGGGGGGGGTAGCTGGAGATCTCCCACCGTCGCAACTGATCTCCAGGCAGCAAGAGAGCAGTTGCCCTGGGGAAAACGGCTGCACCGGAGGGTGGCCTCTATGGCACGGTGCCCTCCCGAGATCTCACCCCCTCCCCTCTCCCGAGGCCCCGCCCTACCTCGCAGGGCTGTCGTGTTGATTGCAAAACGGCTGGCGCCGCTGGGCGCCGCCGGCCCCCCTCCCTCCACCCCCAAACCCCGGAGCCGCAATGCAGGCGCTGCAGCGGGGGAGCGGCGGGCGGCCCGGGCGGCGGTTCCCATGGCAACCGCCCGGGCCGGCCCGACTGACCTCGCACCGGCTCGCCTTCCTGCCTGGCCTGGCGCTGGGGCGGGCCAAGCGAGAGGGCCAGCCCCCCAGGAGGCCGGCCAGGAAGGAGGGAAGGCAGGAAGGGGAGGCGTGCAGAGGGTTGCATTGCAAGCTCCGGGCTGGGTCGGAAGGGGAGGCGTGCACAGGGTTGCATTGCAAGCTCCGGGCTGGGAAATCCCTGGGGATTTGGGGGGTGGGGGGTGGAAGCTGGGGAGGAGAGGGGGGGTCTCGGTGGGCTGCAATGCCACCCAGCCCACCCTCCAAAGCATTAGACCCTGCAGAGGTCCCCCCCCCCAAAAAAATCTCCAGGTCTTTCCCCCAACCCAGAGATACTCTAGCAGCCCATTCTTGGTGGAAGCTATTTAAAAAAAATCAGCAAAAATAAAATTTAATAACGATCGTGAGGAAATAAATATAAACCTCCCAGGCTGACTTGAATAAATCATCATCATCATCATAAACCTTTAATGGCATAAAAATGATTACAATTGTTACAAAAAGGGATCATAACACATCAAAGCAGTGAAATAAAACAAAGGACAATATAATCAAATATCAGAGCTTGCAAGTTTTTGCCCTTTCATCACAAACTTGAATAAATCATGGGCTCTATCCTCTACAACTGAGGCTGATGAAGCGATGCTTATGGTGAAAGTGCTACAAGTATCCGGAATAGTGTTTCCTCCTTAACTTTCCAACTTTGGAGCAGCGAACCTTACATTCCAGACTTTGGGTTCATGCACCCTTGCCATTGGTTTGGACCTCTTTAACTTCGTCTACCTGGAGACGGCCATTGAGCCTTTTGTAATGAATTTCATCACATTGTAACGAATTTCATTTTGTAATGAATTTCATCACATTGTGGACATTTGTTGTATAGATTGTGTATATATATTTGTGTTCCACTTGTTGCACTTCTATGTAGTAATTTGAATATAGAATTTGATATTATCGAGCCTGCACTGTTTCTTTATTGCAACTGCTGATTTAACAGTGATAGTCTTTTGTTACAACCTCCAGGTGGTGGCTGGAGATCTCCTACTATTACAGCTGATCTCCAGCCGATATCAATCAGTTCCCCTGGAGAAAATGGCTGCTTTGGAAGGGGGACAGGAGGGCGTTATGTATAAGCTAAACAAGCTATAGCTTAGGGCCCCGCTCTCTTGGGCCCCCCAAAAAATTTAAAGGAAATAATAATTATTTCACTATTAATATACATCTTAATTGTCTTTCAGTTCAACAATTACTTTGATAAAATACATATTTTGTTATGTGCAAATGGCTTTAGATCCCTATTAGGTCCATAAATTACTATATAGCATATATTCAACACAAAAAACAGCGACAATTTGTTGTTGACAAAGGACAGCTGGACATATAAAGGGCTCCATTCAATAGCTTAGGGCCTCATCAAACCTAAATCTGGCCCTGCATTTTCTCCAGTGGGACTGCAGGGGCGGTGGCTCAGTGGTAGAGCCTCTCTGCTTGGCATGCAGAAGGTCCCAGGTTCAATCCCTGGGACCTCCAGTGAAAGGGACTAGGCGAGTAGGTGATGGGAAAGACCTCCGCCTGGGACCCTGAAGAGCCGCTGCCGGTCTGAGCAGAAAAGGCTGACTTTGGTGGACCAAGGGTCTGATTCAGGATAAGGCAGCTTCATGGGTTCATGTGTGACCATCTCTCCCAATACACCCCTCAAAGAGGGGCTGTGGCTCAGTGGTAGAGCATCTACTTGGCATGCAGGAGGTCCCAGGTTCAGTCCCCAGGACCTCCACTTAAAGCAGTGGTTCCCAACCTTTTTTTGACCAGGGACCACTAGGACTTTTTTGTTCGGTGCAGGGACCCCAAGGTTCAAAATAAAAATTCAGAGAATTTGAAAATAAACTTTAATCATAACTGTTAGTTAAACATTAAACTTAAAATAATATTTGAATATATATTTTATAATAGAGAACTTTTAATTGAAAATATCAATTTATTATGGGTTTATAACTTTGTTTCGCAGACCTTAATTTAGTTCTCGCGGACCCCTGGGGGTCCACGGACCCCTGGTTGGGAACCAGTGACTTAAAGGGACCAGGCAAGTAGGTGATGTGAAAGACCTCTGCCTGAGACCCTGGAGAGCCGCTGCTGGTCTGATAGACAATACTGACTTTGATGGACAGAGGGTCTGATTCAGTATGAGGCAGCTTCATGTGTTCATGTTTCTCTGTAGTCTAGAGATGAGCTGTAATTCTGGGGGGTCCCCAGGTCCCACCTTAGGGTTGCCAGCTCCTGGTTGGGAAATACCTGGAGATTAGGGGGGAATGGAACCTGAAGACAGTGTGGTTTGGGGAGGGACCTCAGTGGGGTGCATTGCCATACAGCCCCCCCCCCAAAGCATCAATTTTCTCCAGTGGAACACTGGCCTCTAGAGTCATAGAATAGAATCATAGAGTTGGAAGGGGCCACCAGGGTCATCTAGTCCAACCCCCTGCACAATGCAGGAATTTCACAACTACCTCTCCCCCCAAAACCCCCAGTGACCCCTACTCCACGCCCAGAAGATGGCCAAGATGCCCTCCCTCTCATGATCAGTCTAAGGTCACAGAATCTGCATTGCTGACAGATGGCCATCTAGCCTCTGCTTCAAAACCTCCAGGGAAGGAGAGCTCACCACCTCCCAAGGAAGCCTGTTCCACTGAGGAACCGCTCTGTTAGAAAATTCTTCCTAATGCCTAGATGGAAAACTCTTTTGATTTAATTTCAATCCGTTGGTTCTGGTTTTACCAGGCTGATAATTGCACATAACTTATATGGAAGACATATACAGCCCAGCATAAAAACTTGAGACATCTTACCAGATGCTTGTGTAACTGGTAATATATTATTCAACCCATTACATGTTGTTTTATATTGTCTGTATCTCTCTCTCTGTCTCTCTCCATGTTTTATATGGGTTTCAATTACTGAGGAAGGCCATACAGGCTGAAATGCATCTAGCATGTGGTGACAGATATCAACCTTCGGAAATGCCATTGTGCTCTTTTAATGTTTTAAATAAATTTAATCTTGACATAGAGCTTCTAATTATACTGTTATTATTTATATTTTTTTCTTCCAACCCACCTTCGGATTACCAGCTCTGGGATGGGAAATACCTAGAGATTTGGGGGGAATGGAGCCTGGAGAGGGTGTGGTTTGGGATCTCAGTGGGGTGCAACGCCCTCCCAACTAGACATTTTCTCCAGCGGGACTGGCCTCTGTAGTCTAGAGATGAGCTGTAATTCTGGGGGGGGGGGGTCCCCAGGTCCCACCTTAGGGTTGCCAGCTCCGGGTTGGGAAATACCTGGAGAATTTGGGGATGTATTAAAGCTAAGGACCACAATTGCGCATAGTCATTACACGACTGCCCATAGGGAGTAGTGGAAACCACGCTTGCCAATAGAGAATGAAGGAAACCATGCTTGCCCATAGAGAATAATCCCTATCGGCAGTCAATGCATTTTCTATGGGCAATCATGTATTGTCTATGTGCAGTCGCTATTCTTAGCTTTAGTAAGTCCCAGAGATTTGTGGGATAGAACCTGGGGAGGAGAGGGACCGCAGTGGGGATGCAATGCCGTAGAACCCACCCTCCCAAGTAGACATTTTCTCCAGTGGGACTGGCCCCTGTAGTCTAGAGACGAGCTGAAATTCTGGGGGGTCCCCAGGTCCCACCTGAGGGCTGCCAGATCTGGGTTGCCAGGGGACCTTCGGCCAGCCACACAGTCTCAGCCTGACCCACCTCACAGGGTCATTGTGAGGATGAAGAGGCGAACAATGTAAACTGCTTTTGGGCCCCCATTAGGGGAGAAAGGTGGGTTATAAATCAAGAATACAACTGACTTGGTACTTGTTGCATATAATTCCCTGCCATTCTAGCTTCTTCATCAGATGCTTAGCCATGTCTCTGCCACTAGGTGGGGATCCCAGCCCAGGTAATTTGCACAAATTGAAGCACAGATGTTGGGTCTTGTGCGGTTCCTGACGATCGATGTGTGGGTATCAAAACCAACGTTGCATCAGTAATTTCCGTTGCTGACGTATTATGCTGCTTTTTCTCACCTACTTGGAGGGGCTGTGAGTCAGCACTGAAGGTGCGTTCCTGATGAGGAGGCATCCAAATAACAGTCATGGGACAGAAGTTGATGCAGAGGACCTTATGATTGTCTCATACAATTAGGGTTGCCAGCCATCTAAACACACACATACATTAAAACAACAGAACAGAGGAACAAGTTTCTTTTTAAAAATGTTGCACCTGATACTTTAATTTATTGATAAGCTATGCTGAAACTATGCTGAGTTTGAAAAAAAAATGCTTTCCTTCCCCCAAACTTCTCTGTTGTCCCATCTTGAGAGCTTGTGTTGCACACCTGGGTAACTCCTTCAGCCTGAATGTGGCTGGACGCGTAGCAAATGCATCCAGTTTGCATTTAACTGCAAAAGGAAGGGTCTTCAGACAAGCCAGTACAAGGCAAAAGGATCCAACAGCAAACAATGGTGATTACCGCATTATGTATTCCCAGCGATGTATTAAGAGTTTGAAAATATTATAAAAAACGCTTTAAAAGGGTTTTTGGATGCCACGGCTAAAAAATGCTTGGAAGACGTCTTTACAGCTAAAGGGCCAAACAAAGTGCAAACAGTATTTTTTATAACATTTTCAAACTCTTAATACATCGGTGGGAATACATAATGCGGTAACCCCCATTGTGTGTGTGTTAAGTACAGTCAAGTTGCTCCCGACTCATGGCGGCCCTATGAATCAATGTCCTCCAAAATGTCCTGTCTTTGAAAACCTTGCTCAGGTCTTGCAAATTGAGGGCTGTGGTTTCCTTTATTGAGACGATCCATCTCTTGTTGGGTCTTCCTCTTTTCCTGCTGCCCTCAACTTTTCCTAGCATGACTGTGTTTGACTCTTTTCATAATGACCAAAAAGGGAGCTATTTGCCCAGATACTCTTTAGGAAAAAGGCTACCAGAGAAAACTAATTTACAGGATACAGCCCTCAATTGCTGAGGATAGTTATTTTTTTTTATAACTACTCTTCAGGATAGCTACTGGAGAAAAAAATAATAATTACTCTTTTAGAGTTCGTTGAGTCATTTAGCTGCCTGGTGAAGAAAGTATAGCTCAAAATTCCTCGTAGTCCTTGGCTGGTAATATTACCCCTTTAAATGGCTGCTACTAGCAGTCAATAGTTTTTAAAAGGAAATGGTAAAGGTCCCCTGTGCAAGCACCGGGTCATTCCTGACCCATGGGGTGACGTCACCTCACGATATTTAATAGGCAGACTATGTTTATGGGGTGGTTTGCCAGTGCCTTCCCCAGTCATCTACACTTTACCCCCAGCAAGCCAGGTACTCATTTCACCGACCTCGGAAGGATGGAAGGCTGAGTCAACCTTGAGCCGGCTACCTGAAACCGACTTCCGTCGGGATCGAACTCAGGTCATGAGCAGAGCTTGGACTGCAGTACTGCAGCTTACCACTCTGCACCACGGGGCTCCTCACTAGTCCTTAGGATGCCTATAAAAGTTCCTACGCAGAGGCAGGCAATGGCAAACCACCTCTGAATGCCTCTATAAGGTTGCTATAAGTCGGCTGCTACTTCATGGCACTTTCACCACCGACAGCGGGTGCCACCGCAGAATGACTGCCACGGGGGCAGTGCCAACCCCCAGGCACTAGGGGGAGGTTTGTCTCTCGTGGCCCTTTCTTACATGCCCAGGGAAATGCCGATCACCACTTTGGGGTCAGGAAGGAATTTTCCTCCAGGTCAGATTGGCCCAGGGATCCTGGAGGGTTTTTGGGCCATCTTCTGGGCATGGAGCAGGGGGTCACTGGGGGTTTGGGGGTTAGTTGTGAATTTCCTGCATTGTGCAGAGGGTTGGACTAGATGACCCTGGAAGTACCTTCCAACTCTATGATTCTATGATACACCCCATCGTGAGGCCGGACAGCATTCAACACACCACGAATCCCAAAAATTCTGTACGCAACAGAGACCCCAGTTAGGGAAAACATGAACACCAAGTAGCAGAGAATACCTTTTGCAGAATACTAACAGGAGGTCAAGACAGCCTGACCCCTTAGGAAAGAAAATCTTTCCACTGCCCATCAGGACAGGCAAGGAGATTTACATGCGGGTGATCATAAAAACCAGGGCATAATCAGGAAGGAAAATCTTAACTTGTTCGACTCCACCAAGAAGGATCTGTTGTGGAAGACGGCCTTTACACCGGCATCCTTGCACACAAAGCCACACACTATACAACGCTGGACTTACCAGACCGTAACATTCTGGCACTGGGAGGAACTGGGAAGCTGCCTTACCCAGGCCTCCAACCTTGAGATTAGTGGTCTTCCAAACCTCCCCTTGAGCGAGCGCTTCCGTTCCTCTGAACACCTCCATGAAGAACATCCCGACATCCCCCTGGTCAATTTATTCCACCCGTGATGCTCCGAGAAGTATGACATTTTTCCTGTTGTAAACTTTTAACACTTCTCTCGCTATAGTTTTGCTCCACTGTTTGGGGGCCCGTTCATCTCTTGGCTTATAGGGCAGGACTATCCTTCTCATCGGGATATTCAGTACTCCCAGGTGCTGGAGGTGGTGTGTTAAGGCCAGGGAGGGGCTGTGGCTCAGTGATGGAGCATCTGTTTGGCATGCAGAAGGTCCCCGGTTCAATCCCCGGCATCTCCAGTTAAAAGGATCAGGTAGGAGGTGATGCGAAAGCACCTGAACATCTGGAGCGCCGCTGCCAGTCTGAGAAGGCAGTGGTCTGATTCAGTATAAGGCTGCTTCATGTGTTGAGGAGGGGCGGTGGCTTATTGGCACAGCATCTGCTTGGCATGCAGAAGGTCCCAGGTTCAATCCCAGGTATTTCCAGTTAAAGGGACCACGTAGGTAGGTGATGTGAAAGACCCTCCGCCTGAGACCCTGGAGAGCCGCTGCCAGCCTGAGTAGACAGTACTGACCTTGATGGACTGAGGGGCTGATTCAGGATAAGGCCACTTCACATGTTGAAGAGATATGGTTCAGCCATTCCGGGCGTAGCAGATAAGACAACGGGCCTTCTTCTCCACTACCTACAGACTCCTTTCAAACAGCTCCAGCTTTCGCCAGGCTTTCTTCCAGTATGGAGAATATGCAGGATATGTCATACTCCCAGATGCAAGTGGCATTTGATGCTCTGATGGAGATCTATGCTACTCTTCCTTCAAGAAGGGCAAGAAATCAATATCCTTTTTTTCTGTGCACGTTGTAGAAGTAGAGGACTGAACTGCATTTAGGCTCCGAGATCAAACCACCGCTCCAGACATCTGTTCGGGAGAGCCAGCGTTTCAAAGCCGGCCTCTTACGTCATAAACATTTCGCCACAGCCGGCGGGGCCTCACGCACTAAAGTATGCCAGGGTCAGCAAACCAACGTATGTAATTAGGCTTTAATTTACACGTCTCAGAGAGGACAGATGGCAAAAGCCCTCCCCCCGTCCCAGATAAGGCAACTGTGAACTATGATAAAACGTCAAGAAAATAAAGAAAGGGAGGAGAAAATTCTACACAGGTTTGTAAAAGCCACTGTCGACCTCCTTCCCAACCCTACCAGCCGCCCTCTTTCCCGATCTGTCTTCACCACTTCTTCTTGTGCTCGTCCATGGAAACCCCCCCGGGTCCCAGGGCCACCACAAGCAGCAGGCCGCCTATGACAGACATGGTCTGGAAAAAGTCGTATTTGAGGAAGTCGTGAAGGGGGCGGTACGTGGGGATGTCCCAGAATGCATTCTGGATCATGTTGATGACAAAGAGCCAGGCCACGAGGGTCAGGGCAGCCAGCTTGGTCTTGAAGCCAATGGCCACCAAAATGATGAGCACCATGCCAAAGATGTCCTGGAAGATCTGGGGAGGGAAAACAGAAACACGACAGGTCAGCTCCTCCGAGAGTCTAGAAGAGTTGGTTTTGATACCCCACTTTCCTCTACCATTAAGGAGTCTCAGAGCAGCTTACAATCTCCTTCTCGTCTTCTCCCCACAACAGGCACCTTGTGAGGTGGGTGGGGCTGAGTTTGGAGAGAACTGTGACTAGCTCAAGGTCATCCAGCAAGCTGCATGTGGAGGAGTGAGGAATCAAACCCGGTTCTCCAGATTAGAGTCCACCGCGCATGTGGAAGAGTGGGAAAACCAACCCGGTTCTCCAGATTAGAGTCCGCCGCTCATGTGGAGTTCCTGGGGCAGGGAGTTCCACAATTTAACTATGCGTTGTGTGAAGAAATACTTCCTTTTGTCTGTTTTGAATCTCTCACCCTCCAGCTTCAGCAGATGAACCCATGGCAAACTCAGCGGTTTGTTCCACTGGCCAGGAGTCTCTCCTAGCTTATTAACTACCTCCACTTTTCAGCGGTCAGGTAACACAGGCCTGGAGAAACAGGCATACACGCTACTTTCCACCAGAGGAGAAACACACACACACAGGGAGGCAGAGGCCACTCACGGTGAAGGCGCCGAGTTCGAAGTGCAGCAGCGTCATGAACATGAGGACGAGGAGCAAGCGCCCCCCCAGCTGCATGTACTGCCGGGGCGAGATGTCATCCACGGTCGGGACTCCGGCAAACATGGACTTTCCCTCGGAACGAGACTCCGCAAGCAGCAGGAGCAACCCACCCCCGAGAGCCAAATTCCTGAGGAAGGAGAAACAGAAGGGGCTCAAGTCAAGGTGGCGCCGGGGGCTGGAACGCAAGAAGCAAGAGGGCTGGAGCCAGCGCAAGGACCGCGCAAAGATCATGGGTCTTTCCGGCTCTCCCCTCCCCTTTCAACCCCAGGGAATTTCATTCCCAGGGTCGCGAGACTCACGTGGAGTAACAGGTATGCACATAGAAGAAGAGTTGGTTTTTATATACCGACTTTCTCTACCACTTGAGAATCAAACCAGCTTACAATTGCTTTCCCTTCCCCCTCCCCACAACAGACACCCTGTGAGGTAGGTGGGGCTGAGAGAGTTTGGAGAGAACTGTGACTAGCCTAAGGTCACCCAGCTGGCTTCATGTGGAGGAGTGAGGAAACAAATGCAGTTCACCAGATTAGAGTCCGCTGCTCATGTGGAGGAGTGGGGAATCGAACCTGTTTCTCCAGATTAGAGTCCACCGCTCCAAACCTCCACTCTTAACAACTGCACCATGCAAGCTTTTGAGAGGGGAACGGGGGCTAAATCATTCCCACTTCCATCAGCAGATGTCCACTCTCGGCAGAGGCAAGAGGGACTTGGTCCTTTTTTGGATTCGTAGAGATCGACAGCAACAGCAATGCCAGCATCCTAAGCGGCAGGAGACCAAAGCTGAGCACAGCCAGACGTGCGTGAACAAGAACCTCTCTCGTGGGACTGGCCCTGAGCGGGCACGGCATTCATTTATTTTTATTTATTTAAAGCGTCTTATTAGCCTCCTTTCTTCCTTGAGAAACTCAAGGAAGTGTACAACCATAGACAAAACGTACAGAATACAATACATTAAAAACATAAAACCAAAAATTAAAAATCACTACTCAGGACTACTGGTAAACGTTACCAAGTGCAGTCCTAAATAAAACTGTCTTCAGCTGCCTCCCAAAGAGGGAGGGGGCCAGGCACACCTCCCTGGAGAGGTTGTTCCATAACAGTGGGGCTGCCACCAAAAAGGCCCTCTCTCGCGTACCCACCAAACACGCTTCTTTGACAGATGGGACACTCAGGAGAGCCTCTCCCTATGATCTTAATACCCGGGCAGGAACATAGGGGAGAAGACAGTCCTTCAGACACCCTAGTCCCAAGCCATGTAGGGCTTCAAAGGTCAAAACCAACACCTTGAGCCGGGCTCGGGAGTGGATTGGTAGCTCACAACACCATCAGGAGCTGCAGCACTACCGGCAGCAGAACTGCTCAAGTGCCATGCTGTGGGGCTGGGGCTGCATGCTGCTCCACTTCCTCAGCCTCTTTTGGGGGCAACCCATTCCCACAATTAGGCCAACAGCTGGATCCTTCTCAGGCACCCTCTGGCCGATACCAAGCAAGAGGCTGAACCGTCCTCCCACGCTGGCAGTGAAGGGCATCAGTGTAAACATTCACACCCCCAGTCAAGTTTCCTCTGGCCGAGAGCAACACAACGTCCTTCACGGTTTCTGCTTTGATGCACTCCTTCAGCACCTGTAACATGACTCGAAATGGGATGCCTGCGACTCAACTCACCTCATCAAGAACTTGAGGTCCCATAAAATACTGTAGGCAATTGTCTGAAAAGGAGAAGACAACAGTGGCAAATGACAAGGGGTGGCAGCAGGGGGTGTGGATACCATCACAGCATTGCACTACTGCCTGCCTTTCTTTCTTGACAGCCGTTAACAAGACCCAGCTTAACATCTGCATATTGCAGGGGGAGGTAGTTTTGGAAGATCAGAGCTGGCGGCAGCTCAGCAGCCCTTTGCACATGAAGCATTTCGGTGGGGGATCATCATGAGATTACATGCTCTCTAGGCCTCAGCGTTTTCAAATGTTGTTTCCAACTTACACTCACATCTGCCATGTGAGGATAACGCTTCCAACAGCAGTGTTTCCTGCCCCACTATGACCATTTGCCTTACAGGTCCCATAAGGTCCTTCTCTAACATATGGTGTTCCAAGAGATGTCAGGAAGGCAGGATAATACTTCTTAAAGATTTGGCTTGTGATCAAGACTCCTCAACTGTCCAACCGGGCCTAAAGCGTAAGGCATTTTGCCTTTAGAAGAGGTCTTTTTAATGCAAAGAATCCGCTGAGGAAGACCGTTTGTCCAAAACATACCTGGCCTTTTATGATCACACATGCAATCATTGAGGACTGCTTTTATTTAAACCTGTTAGCAATATGTGTAAGTGCTGTTATCATTCACAGCTGTAACAAATAAATCACATGCTGTAATCACATGGGCTACAGACCTTATAACTTAACAATTTACTTCCTTTGGACTGTCAAGCATTCATTCCAAGGGTCTCTTCTCATTGGGGTCCCCCAAACCGCGTTCCTTACACTTTTCAACTCACCTGCATGAAGATTATTCCAAAGAGGCCAAAGCACGCATAAGGAACAAATTTTCTGGCGAGGACAAGCACGCACCCAGCTACAGAGAAGGAGAGAGGGAACGGAAGGAAGGCACTTGAGTAGCCCCACAAAACATACAATAAGGGAACGACATACAGATTTCTTTTCCTGCATGCCCTGGTCATCCCAAAGGCCCAAAGACATTTGTCCTTCTTTTTGCTCGAAAAACTGACTTGCAGAGAATTTACAAAAAACCTGTCATAGAATCATAGGAGTTGGAAGAGACCACCAGGGTCATCTAGTCCAATCCCCTGCACAATGCAGGAAATTCACAACTACCTCCCTCACCACACCCCCAGTAACCCCAACTCCATGCCCAGAAGATGGCCAAGATGCCCTCCCTCTCAAGATGCCTAAGGTCACAGAATCAGCATTGCTGACAGATGGCTGTGTAACCTCTTCTTAAAAACCTCCAGGAAAGGAACAGTTACCACCTCCAGAGGAAGCCTATTCCACTGAGGAACCGCTCTAACTGTTAGAAAAGTTGCAACAACAGGAATCCACGATTCTATTACTTGTGATATGTGCTTTTAGCGCCTATCCTAAAGTTTTATTCTGCTGAAATGGCTGCCTGCTATGATGGTGGTGGAATGCGCCGTCAAGTTGAAGCTGACTTATGGTGACCCCATGGGGTTTTCAAGGCAAGAGACGTTCAGAGGTGGTTTTCCATTTCCTGAGTCTGCGAAGTGACCCTGGAATTCCTTACTGGCCTCCCATCCAAAACCTAACCAGGGTCAACCCTGGTTAGCTTCCAAGATCGAGCAAGCCTGGGCCGTCCAGGTCCAGGCAAGAGAGGGACAGAGGTGGTTTGCCACTGCCTGCCCCTGTGTAGCAACCCTGGACTTCCTTGCTGATCCCATCCAAGTACTAACCTGGGGTGACCCTGTTTAGCATCTGAGATCTGACAAGATCAGGTCCAGGCAAGAGACGAACAGAGGTGGTTTGCCATTGCTTGCCTCTGCATAGCAACCCTAGACTTCCTTGATGGTTCTCCCATCCAAGTATTAACCAGGGCCAACCCTGCTTAGCTTCCAAGATCGGGCGAAGCTGGGCCACCTAGGTCAGGGCACCTGCGATACAGAACACAAACTAAATGGAACCAAATATTAACCTATCAAAAATGAAACAAAATGTTTCCATGCAAAAACCACGTAGGCAGCTATCGAAGCTTGCTGACTCCCTAGAGCGGGGGTGTCGAACTCAATTTTTACTAGGGCCAGATATGACTTAAACTTCGTCAGGCCGGGCCATGCCTAGCCAGGCCAGATTTAGAGTTGGTGGTGGCTGCCTCGAGGGCCGGATAAGAGCTCTCAAGTGGCCGGATCCAGCCTGCGGGCCTTATATTTGATACCCTGCTCTAGAACAGGGGTGGGGAATCTTTTTTCCGCCAAGAGCCATTTGGATATTTATAACATCATTTGTGGGCCATACAAAATTATCAACTTAACTCCCTCCCCCGGTGCATTCTGGCCCTGCCCCCTTTAACCCCTCCATGTTGCCACTTCCGCCCCCAGCCCTCTTGTAGTACAGAGGGAATATGTTTCTCCACGGCCCAGGTGGGAAAGGGTTAACACAGTTTCTTGGGCGGTCCTACCAGCTCCATCGCTAACGACTCTTCTGCAAGGGGGAAAATAGGTTCCTTTTCTCGGCAAAACAAACTCACATCTGCCTTGAATAGAGGCTATTCCTGTCCGTGGGAGGGGGCGGATCGCCAGTCTTAGATCCTTCTGAGCTAGAGATCTGCCAGGACCCACAAAGGGCCAGACCAAATGATTTTGCAGGCCTTAAACGGTCCCCGGGCCTGACGTTCCCTACCCCTGCTCTAGAAGAAGAAGAGGAGTTGGTTTCTATATGCCGACTTTCTCTACCACTTAAGGGAGAGGAGACTCAAACCGGCTTACAATCACCCTCCCTTCTCCTCCCCCCAACAGACACCCTGTGCGGTAGGTGGGGCTGAGAAAGCTCTAAGGGAGCTGTGAGTAGCCCAAGGTGACCCAGCTGGCTTCGTGTGGAGGAGTGGGGAAACAGATTCCGTTCATCAGACTGGCCTCCTGCACTCCTGTGGAGGAGTGGGGGAATCAAACCCGGTTCTCCAGATTAAAGTCCACCGCTCCAAACCGCCACTCTGAACCACAACACCACGCTGGCTCTAGAGCTGCTTTACGTTTTGAACACCGCCTTGTGCAAAGGCAAATCCCACATGGGTCTCAGATGAAGGATCTCGACAGACCCTGCGGAGGGTCGGGACGGCTCCTTCCCAGCCCTCCAAACGGGAGTTCTTACCCAGCTGCCCGCACATGTTGATGAGCACGAACAGCGTGGCCACGATGATGCCGCTCCCCCAAGACAAGTTGATGTAGTCTCTCTGCTCGTTCCACTGAAACCACATCCGGATGCCGTCCTCCAAGAAGGTGCTGATGAGGCAAAGGTGAGCCAGGTGAGGTAGGTAGTGCTTCGTCACACGCAAAAACTGGGAGGGAGGGAAAGGGGAGAGAGGGTTAGAGAGTTAGAGAGCCGGGCCCCATAAGAGCCGTATCAGGCGGCAGTCGTGCAAGGAAAGGTTGAAAGCTGCAGCAGGAGAGGAAGGCCCGCCCAGAGACGGATTGACTCTGTCAAGGAAGCCACAGCCCTCCATTTGCAAGACCTGAGCAAGGCTGTCAAAGATAGGACATTTTGGAGGACTGATTCATAGGGTTGCCAGGAGTCAGAAGCAACTTGACGGCACTTAAGAAGAAGAGTTGGTTTTTATATGCCGACTTAAGGCAGAATCAAACCGGCTTACAATCTCCTTCCTCTCCCCACAACAGATACTCTGTGAGGTAGGTGCGGCTGAGAGACCTCTAAGAGAGCTGTGACTAGCCCAAGGTCACCCAGCTGGCTTCACATATAGGAGTGGGGAAACCAACCCAGTTCACCAGATTAGCTTCTGCTAATTTGATGAACCAGGTTGGTTTCCCGACTCTTCCACCTGACGCCAGCTGGGTGACCCTGGACTAGTCACAGCTCTCTTCGAGCTCTCTCAGCCCCACCTACCTCACAGGGTGTCTGTTGTGGGGAGGGGAAGGTGATTGTAAGCCGGTTTTATTTTTCCGTAAGTGGTGGAGAAAGTCGGCATATAAAAACCAACTCTTCTTCCTACCCACAAAGATCCTTTCTGGAGGCCAAAAGAGTTGTTGGAAGGCTCTTCCAAACACAGGTGGACTGGGCTGCCGGCTGCGTGCTCATACACTTGCATTGTGACAAATTCATGTTTTCACAATTGACCTGTATTATGAGGTTTCAACATAACCTACAAAGAAATATGCAGATTCTGGGGTACTTTATCTTCTAGCCATCAGAGGATTATGGATAACCCAAGCAGGAAGCTGGAAGTTCTCTTCAGTCCTCTGCCCTGGCAGACGATAGCTTAAAATTATCAATAAGATTAAAGAGGAAACGTTTCTCAGGATAGAAGAACCTGTTATACCCTGCAGAAGAACAAAGAGGCTCTTTTATTTAAAGGAAGTTGGAACTGACAGCCGGGAGTTGAGAAACCCCATTTAGACTGAGAGTATACACACCAAAATCACACTCTTTCGTTGCAGATCAACAAGCTGGAACCTTCTGGACAATGATTTTTTTTCTTTTGCTGACATATGGTGCCCCCCCACCCCCGTAGGGTTTTCAAGGCAAGAGACCTTTGGGAGTGGTTTGCCATTGCCTGCCTCTGTGTCACGACTCTAGTATTCCTTCGAGGTCTCCCATCCAGATTCTAACCAGGGTCAGAGCTGAGAGTGCATGACTGTCCCAAAATCACCCAGCAAGCTTCCATGGTCAGGGCCTGGAGACCGAGCCCTACGAGGAAAGGCTGAGGGAGCTGGGAGTGTTCAGTCTGGAGAAGAGGGGGTTGAGGGGGGACATGATTGCTCTCTTGAAGTATTTGAAGGGCTGTCAGAGGAGGGCAGGGAGCTGTTCCTGTTGGCAGCAGAGGATAGGACTCGCAATAATGGGTTTAAATTGCGGGCGGAATGGTACTGGCTGGATGTTAGAAAACAAATTATTTACAGTAAGAGTTGTTTGACAGTGGAATCAGCTAGCTAGGGAGGTGGTGAGCTCCCCCTCCCTGGCAGTCTTTAAGCAGAGGCTGGACAAGCACTTGTCAGGGATGCTCTAGGCTGATCCTGCATTAAGCACGGGGCTGGACTTGATGGCCTGAATGGCCGCTTCCAACTCTACGATTCTATGGCAGAGGGGGAAATCGAACCTGGGTTTCCCAGGTCCTAGTCCGGCACCTTAACCACTACACCACGCTGGCTCTCTTATCAATTGTAACAGCTGGAATTCCTGTATCACCGTCAAACTTCAGTGAAAGATCTGGGAGAAACCTACCGCTTTACACCTCTAAAGACCACTCTAACTGCACTATGGAAGCAGGTGACTAAAAAGCACCAAGGGGTAACTGATCTCCAAGGACTCAGGATCAAGCGAAGAGCTGGAACACTTTAAGGCCATTTATGCAGGGTCGACTTTGATGCTCGCTAAAGGTCCTTTTTTAAATCCGACCTTTAAAATGCCTATTCACGGTCCCGATGCAAGAGGAGAAAGTCAAATGAATTCCACCACCCACACTTGCCTGCTCCTTTGTTCCTTTGTTTGCATAGCCAATAGCAATCCTCGTTTGCATAGCTAACCTGGGGCTGTGATTCTTCATGCTTCCTTGAGTGGATGCTTCGAGGCGGGGACGGAGTAAATAAAAAAGGGCCGTGTTAAAGGGGCTCTTAAGAAACGCGAAGCAGGTGTGCGCCAGCTTCGCAGTGACTTCTGGAGTGACGGTTCAACATGAAGAACTCAAAAAAATATGCAGGGTGCTTCAGCCTGGAACACACTGCTAATTACCAAGCATAAACGGCCCAAGTGATGAGCCCACAGCTCAACTGACGCAGCCCCCGCCACGCAGGCCCTGCCAGGTCTTGCACCAAGGACAGGAGGGGAAATCCCAGGTGGGGCGATATCAGCAGGATATTAGGAAAACCTTTTAAACAATAAGGTCAGTTCTGTGGTGGAATCGGCCCCCCAAGGGATGCTGTGGGTTCTCCCTCCTTGGAGATGTTTAAGCAGAGACAGACAAATATTTGTCAGGGGGTTGGACTGGATGGTCTATATTTTTATTTATTTATTACATTTATATCACACCCCTTCCTGACCAAGATCATGCTTGGGGCGGCTGACATCACTATGGTCAACAATCCTATACAGTATGTCAAAACATAATAAATACTATTAGTTTCTATTAAAATCCAATGAAGTTTCACATTTTATACAATTTTCAGTCCAAGGCATCAATAAAATCACGTTTAAACCCTCAGTCAGGAGAGGCAGACAGGTTGGCATTTATACACAATGCAGGAACGGGGTGGGGGAGGCTTCTAGCTTTTTAAATCTATGACCAGGTGTGGGGAGGCTTACCTGTGTGGGTCTGGCTCCCATACCATCAGTGGCAGCACATGAAGAACCATGGGTCCTTGACAGAGCGCACGCTTTCAGCGTAGAAGCTCCCATGCTCAATTCCGGATACCTCCAATTAACAGATCTCAGGCAGATGATGCAGGAAAAGAACTTTTTTTCTGCCCCAAAGCGTGCTGCCCGTTAAGAATAGGCAATCCTGAGCCAGGCAGACCAAGGCTCTGAGACAGTACAAGGCAATTATATCAAGGTGGGTAAAGAGGTATACCTTTTTTTTGCACGCTAAGCCTGGGGGGCAGGTCCCAGAAGGATGCGGCACCAGAAAATAGTAATTAAAGCTCTTTAACCAGAGCCAAAGGCTGTGATTTTGTGCACAGCATCTGAACAAGCATTTTGCTCTGCTGGCATCACACTTTGAAGCTCACTAGGTGTTGAGGGCAGTCGGAATAGCCCAGACTAGCCCGAGCTCATCAAATATTGGAGGCTAAGGAAGGTGGGCTCTGCTTAGTACTCAGATGGAAGGCCCCCAAGGAAGTCCAGGGTTGCTGGGCAGAGGTAGGCAATGGCCAACCCACCTCTGTTCATCTATAGCCTTGACCTGGATGGCTAGCCTGATCTCTTCAGATCTTGGAAGCTAAGCAGGGCCGGCCATGGTTAGTACTTGGATGGGAGACCACCAAGAAAGTCCAGGGTCACTATGCAGAGAAAGGCAACAGAAAACCACCTCTGTTCATTTCTTGCCTTGACCTGAATGGCCCAGGCTAGCCCAATCTCATCAGATCTCAGAAGCTAAGTAGGGTTGACGCTGGTTAGGACTTGGATGGGAGACCACCAAGGAAGTCTAGGATTGCTACACAGAGGCAAGCAGTGGCAAACCACCTCTGAATTTCTCTTGCCTTGACCTGGATGGCCAGGGTAGCCCGTTCTTGTCAGATCTTGGAAGCTAAGCAGTCAGCCCTGGGTAGTATTTGGATTTCTTTGGACCACCAAGGAAGCCCAGGGTTGCTACGCAGAGGCAGGAAAAGGCAAACCACTTCTGGATGTCTCTTGCCCTGACCTGGATGGCCCAGTCTAGGGTTGCTACGCAGAGGCAGGAAAAGGCAAACCAATTCTAGATGTCTCTTGGCCCAGGCTAGCCCGATCTCGTCAGATCTTGGAAGCAAAGCAGGTTCAGCCCTGGATATTACTTGGGAGACCACCAAATAATACCAAGGCTGCTATGCAGGGGCAGGCAATGACAAAACGGGGAGGGGCCGTGGCTCAGTCTGTGAGCATCTGCTTGGCATGCAGAAGGCCCCAGGTTCAATCCCCGGCATCTCCAGTTAAAGGGACTGGGCAAATAGGTGATGGGAAAGACCCTGAGACCCTGGAGAGCCGCTGTCGGTCTGAGTAGACAATACTGACTTGGATGGACCACGGGTCTGATTCCGTGTAAGGCAGCTTCATGTGTTCAAAACCACCTCTGTTCATTTCTTGCCTTGAAATCCACTTTATTATTTAGGCACCGAAAGATTCTTTCTGCACCACTCACCCAAACTCTGACCTCTCCCCAAATTAATGTTTTTCCCATCAGCAACAGGCAGTCTAGACCTCAGCAACTTGTAAGGGACCAATGCAAGTGAGATAACAGCCAGAAGAGTTCAGATCTCACCCAACCTCTGCTCTAACCCAGCTCCCCATCAATAATGCCACCAGCCTACTTTGCAGGGCTGTTGCAAGGATTTCTGGGGGAGCCCTATGCACTTTTTTTTAGATGCATATGCTAATTAAGTGCCCTCAGAGGACGTCAAAAGCTGCAGATGCAAGAAGCAGTCAATCATTCGTTTGATTGAATGACCCAAGAAGTCCAGCTTTGCATGAATGGGTCATTTAGGCGAGGCTGGAGGGGGAGGCGTAGAAGAGAAAGGCCGCCCAACCTCCTACTCCTCTTCACTTAAATCACGACTAGGGTGTTCACACGTTTCCTTTTCCTTTTGCAACCTCCATTAAAACATGTTCTCCCCCCAGATTTATGAATGGTACGCTCCGAACCTCCATTATACAGAACGGGGGGAACGAGGAAAAGAGGGGGTGCGGCGAGTGGTATCTCCCTGCAGCCCTCCGCCCTCCCCTCCCCTCCCCTCCCAAGCAAAATGGTACGTCCCGACACGCGGCTCGTTCAGCCCGGGCAGGCTGGACTCTACCATCCCGGGAGGGGGGGGAGCTCACCTGATCGGCCAGGTCTTCGGCCGCCCCCATTAAATCACCGCTGGGCGCCATGGTCGGCTGAGGCGAGGCCAGGCCCTGCCGCGCGCTCACTCCGCGGCCCCGCCCCTCCCCTCCGCGAGGGAGGAGGGGGAGCCAGGGCCCAGCCAATCGCAGGGCGAGCCAGGTGGCTTCCCCCCGCCCACCGCCACGGATCACGTGAGCCGCCTTGGCCACGCGGGCGGGTCCAGCCGCGGATCATAGGGCGGCGGTGCTTTTGTGCGCCAGTTACACTTCCGGGTTCGTTTCCGACGCTCGGCTTGACACTCCCGGGGATTTGTGGCCATTTCCGGTTCTCTAGCCCGCCTCTCTCCCGAGGGGCAAGGCGGAGCACAGCCAACACACAAAACTTTGTACAAAAAACATTAACATTTTACAAATATTGACATGTGCAAATATTAGTATTAGAAAAGAGCAAGAGTCCAGTAGCGCCTTAAAGGCTAACAAAAATTTCCAGCAGGGCGTGAGCTTTATTATTAGAAAAATATTAATAAAACATAATAAATATTAGAATAGGATAGGAAGGAAGTAGATTCATTGGAAATGTGGTGTTGGAGGAGAGGGTTACGGATTCCGTGGACGTCTGAAAGAAACAAATCAGTGGGTTACAGATCAAATCAAGACTCAACTATGGGAGGTGCGGAGAATTTACTGTGAAAAATCAATTTTTAATGGGATCATTTAAAGGATATTCTTTGATCTAATCCCTTATTTATAGTTTGCTTAATAGAACAAGATAAATATATATTCAAAAATAATGGGATTAGTTTCGTTAGCAAAATATTATACAATTTATTTTTAGATGGAAGAGGGTGAGGGGGAAGTCATATTACTGTTGAATTGCAATAGTATTTGTTTTCCTTTTCATCATCATTATTTTTAATTTTTAGTACTGGATATTGTTTTATATGTTGATAAAATAATAAAAATTATAATTTAAAAAAAATCAAGACTGAACTGACCCTAGAAGCTAAAATGACTAAACTGAGGCTGTCGTACTTTGGACACATTATGAGAAGACAAGAGTCACTGGAGAAGACAGTCATGCTAGGAAAAGTTGAGGGCAGCAGGAAAAGAGGAAGACCCAACAAGAGATGGATGGACTCAATAAAGGAAGCCACAGCCCTCCATTTGCAAGATCTGAGCAAGGCTGTCAAAGATAGGACATTTTGGAGGACTTGGATTCATAGGGTTGCCATGAGTCGGAAGCAACTTGACGGCGCTTAACACACACACACAGAATATATACCACGCATAAATGATTTTTTGGGTTGCCACCAGCCTACTTTGCAGGGCTGTTGTAAGGATGGGAATGTCCTGGAGGTTTGAGAAGGGAGACTGGCTATAATGCCGTAGAGTCCTCTCCCCAAAGCAGGCATTTTCTCCAGGTGAACTGATCTCTATTGTCTGGAGATCAGTTGTAATTCTGGGAGATTCCCCAGCTCCCCCATCTATAGCTTGGCAACCCTAAAAAGTCCTAATATCACCTCTTGCTACCTAAGTAACCTCAAAAAGTGCTCCTGAATAATTCAGCCCTGTGTCTTTTCCTGAATGGAGAGAGAGAGATCCTGTTCTGCAGCACTAGTGCAACCGGGGTTGTCAACTCTGCATTGGGAAATTCCTGGAAATTTGGGTGTTGAGCCTCAGGAAGGTGGGGTTCATGGAAGGGGGGGGGACATCAGGATATGATGCCACACAGGCTGGGTGTTTTTAGGTTGTTGTTGTTAGGTTGGGTTTTATTCCCCTCCTTTTTTCTTCCACTATGATGCCACGCAGTCCACCCTCCAAAGCAGCCATTTCCTCCTGGGGGAACTGATCTCTGTCGTCTGGAGGTCAGTTGTAATTCTGGGAGATCTCCAGGTCCCACCTGGAGGCTGGCAATCCTAGCTGGTACTCCAAATACACAGATTGCACTCGGTATGTCCAATTAGCAACCTTTTCAGTCCAGTCCAACAGAAAGGAACTGTCCCGAGCCAATTAAGCATGATTCTCTTAATTCCAGTTTGATCTTCCAAACGTCCTAGCAAAATTTGGGCGACTGTGCAAAAGTCTTTTAATCTAGAATCACTGGAAGGATGGATTCCCTTTCTCAATCTGCCAATAAAGATCACCCACCAGATCATTCAGGGTTATCTGTGTTGCCTGAAGGAAAAGAGCTGAGGGCAGAAAAAGTAGTCATAATTATACATATTGAATGTGCATATCAGCGGGGAAATCTAGGAATTTCTTGTTATGGTGGTTTAGCAACATGGAATCCTGTGACACCCACCCCACAAGTTAGGGCTGCCAACCTCCAGGTGAGGCCTGGAGTTTCCCCAGAATCACAACTCATCTCCAGAGAGAGCGGAGACGTGCTCAAAAGCCGCAAACCACAGGGGCCATAGACTTACTCCTATTACCAAAAGAAAACTGTGCACATGCCGTCTAGAGGACGTGAGGTTGTCCAGCACGAGAAACAACGACTGCATTTTCTTGAAAAGAAGACAGTCCTGAATGTAGGATGACCAGTCTGAGCAGACAATACTGACTTTGATGGACTGATGGTCTAATTCAGTATCAGATAGCTTAATATAAAGGGCCGTGGCTCAGTGGAAGAGCTTCTGCTTGGCATGCAGAAGGTCCCAGGTTCAATCCCCAGGGGCATCTCCAGTTAAATGGACTAGGCAAGTAGGTGATGTGGAAGACCCCCGCCAGAGACCCTGGAAAGCCATGTAGAGGGGCTGTGGCTCAGTGACAGAGCCTCTGCTTGGCATGCAGAAGGTCCCAGGTTCAATCCCCAGCATCTCCAGTTAAAGGGACCAGGCAAGTAGGTGATGTGGAAGACCCCCGCCAGAGACCCTGGAGAGCTGCTGCCGGTCTGGGTAGACAATACTGACTTTGATGGACCAAGGATCTGATTCAGTATAAGGCAGCTTCATGTGTTCATGACAACCCCCTCTTTTCCTTACGCCTGGGGAAAAAACTAGCCTTGGATTTGAGTAAATACAGTAACTAACAAACGGAGACAGGAAATAAATGTTTTTTGTGTGTATCAATAATGTATAATTAGGGTTGTCAGCTCTGGGTTGGGAAATACCTGGAGTTTTTGGGGGGTAGAGACTGAGGAGGGTGGGGTTTGGGAAAGGGAGGGACTTCAGTGGGGTATAATGCCATAGGATTCACCTTCCAAAGTGGCAGTTTTCTCCAGGGGAACTGATCTCTATCAGCTGGAGATCAGTTGTAATAGTGGGAGATCTCCAGCCACCACCTGGAAGTGGGCAACCTTATGTATAATGCAAGTGGAGGCCTGTGAGACTTGCGTTAGAGGGTGGGAATCCCATCTGTCCCTCCCTCGTCGCTAGGGTTGCCAACCTCCAGGTGGTGGCAGGAGATCTGCTTTTACAACTGATCTCCAGCCGACAGAGATCAGTTCCCCTGGAGAAAATGGCCACTTTGGCAATTGGACTCTATGGCGTTGAAGTCCCACCCCGCCCTCCTCAGGCACCACTCCAAAAACCTCTCGCCAAAGAGGGTGGCGAAGAGGGACCTGGCATCCCTAAAGTTGCTGCTGGACTCCAGTCTATCTGTTTTACTGCCAACCCTCCTGAAACATTTTTTTTTTAAGAAGTGCTACAGTTAGCTAGGGTTGCCAGGTTCAGGCTCCTCTTTGCCACTAGTAGGAGAAAAAGACACCACTGTACTACTATCAGGAGATTAGGAAATCAGTACAGGGGCGACAAAAATGTACAATAACAATTACTGTTAAGTGCAACCAATGTTTATCCTATGGTGTCTAAATACAACTATACATTTAAACATACAGTGTTATGTACAAGCATACAAAAATAACAATCACAACCAAACAAGTTCACATGGATGGAAGGCAGGGTTTTGGGAGGGGAGGTCTTCAATGCCATAGAGTCCAATTGCCAAAGCAGCCATTTTCTCCAGGTAAACCGATCCCTATCGGCTGGAGATCAGTTGTAGTGGCAGGAGATCTCTAGCGAGTAGCAGGAGATCTCTAGCTAGTACCTGGAGGTTGGCAACCCTAAAGACGGCCCTTCGGGACAGACCCTTTACTCTTACAGTGGCAAAGAGAGACCCGAACATTAAGTCACAGGGAAAGCGTCATGAGTCGACGTTTATTTGTTACTGTGCGGAAGGCAAGGAATCCATGTGCTCTTCAAAACAAGGCTGACCGACAACCTCGGCATTGTACGGCCGTTCCCTCCCCAGGCCCACAGTTCGAACCCAGGATTTCTGACTCCCCCTCCACAGCTGTATGGACCATGAGCGGCTAATCCCACTGTTGGGGGGGGGGGCGGCGGCGGCAAGCAGCCCATGTGCTATAAATAAAGCATCTGGGAACACCGAGTTCCACCCTGGCGTGTTGCGCAACCGATACACGGTGACCCCATCTCAGCACAAACACACAGACAGGCACACAATGCCTTTGCGCCTGATTCCCTTCTCGCGTTTCTCTGTTTCCCTGCTCTTATCTCTCCAGGGTGTTTTTCATCCTTAATCCTCTTCTCCCCCTCCAGTGTTGGCTGAAGACCCTTTTGTTTTGTGTTGTTTGGCAGTCTCTCAATGATCCCTCCTTCCTAACCAATGTTTTGGATGTATTTTAATTTTGTTTTGAATGTATTTCAACTCTTGTTTTTTTAAACCGTGTTTGCATTTTAACTCTTGTTTTTTTAAACTGTGTTTGTATTTTGACTCTTCTTTTTAACTCTTTTAAAAATTGTTTTAATGCCGTGGGTTTGGGAGGAGGGTTTGATTGGAATGGTTTGAAAATGCGATTCTATCAGGGCTGCCACCCTCCAGAGATCTCCTGCTATGACAACTGATCTCCAGCCGACAGAGAGCAGTTCACCTGGAGAAAACGGCCCTCCTCAGGCTCTGCCCCCAAAACCTCCCGCCAGGCTGGCTCTCTGGAAGCAAAGCTGATCTGTGGATCCATCCCATTTCCAAGGTTTCCGGCATTCTGCATTCTGCATTTCTGCGTTACTTTGCCTGTTGTTAAATTTCTGTGACTTCCATGCAAGGATGAGCTAGAAGGCGGTACTGTAAGATTGGTTTTGTCCAAGATTTCCTGGAACTGCCTCCCACCCTCCTGATCAGGTGGTTGCACCGCTGCAAATGTTTTGCTCGAGCATGGACCGCATGCGCATTGGCTCTCTCCTGGCTGGTTTCTCTCCACCTCTCTGATCTGCTGTGTTTGTCGATCGTGCCTGGCTGGGGTGAAGGGGATCTGGGCAGCGGACCAAGACGCTCTGACCGGATGCCAGCCCCCTTACATAACAGCTGCCAGCGGCTTGTGTAATCTCTGGAGCGCGTACGTGGGTGACAGCGCTGCGTGGGAGGCGAGAGGGTTTATCTCCCGTACACCTGCACCCTGCTGCGGAGTTGTGCCCATCCCCTTTGCAGGACTGCCCTCCTGGCAAAGGCCCAGTTTATCCTCATCTCAACCCTCGATGAGGAGTGTTTATGTAACTGGGGCGAGATAAACATGGAATCAAAATCTTGGTGCGATTCCAAGCCAGGGAGCGTCGCGGGAGCCATGTTAGTTGAACAGGTGGGCATGGAGGGCGCAACTATCCCATAGTTTTGGAGTTGTACAGCTATAACGTCACAGTCCACCCAGCCTAGGGTTGCCAGCCTCCAGGTATTAACTGGAGATCTGCGATTACAATCGATCTCCAGCCGATAGAGATCAGCTCACCTGGAGAAAATGGCTGCTTTGACAATTGGATTCTCTGGCACTGAAGTCCCTCCCTTCCCTTAGCCCCGCCCTCCTCAGGCTCCACCCCAAAAACATCCCGCCTGTGGCAAAGAGGGACCTGGCAACCCTACCTGGAGACTAGGGTTGCCAACCTCCAGGTTGATGCACTTGTCCACTTTGAGACCTACATGCATTTCTTCTGGTCCTATGAGACTGTGTTTTTTCCTTGCACTTTACTGATACAAATAGCTGATGAAGCCATGAGCGAAACGTGATTTGGATCTAGACAACACGTCCTAACAGCTTCCCTCCGTGGCTCCTGCCTGGGACTCCGCTTTCCAGCAACTTACAACATCTAAAGAAGTCCATATTTGAGTATAAAAATTTTCTTACCTGTTACTCAGGACACTCAGGAATTGACGTTGACTTACCTGACTCCCAGGATATTTATACATTGAACTTTTTTGCTGCTGGACTGCTATTGATATCTATATGTGTATCTGGTTATTACCTTGTTGTATATATTGTTCACTTTTGCACCTTCCTTCACCTTTATAAATTAGTACTTTAATATATATTGTGTGAGTGCTGTCTGGATTCCTTCCAACCTCCAGGTGGTGGCTGGAGATCTCCCGCTATTATAACTGATCTCCAGGCGATAGAGATCAGTTTCCCCTGAAGAAAACGGCCGCTTTGGCAATTGGACTCTATGGCATTGAAGTCCCTCCTCTCCCCAAACCCTGCCCTCCTCAGGCTCTACCCCCAAAATCTCCAGGTAGTCCCCAACCGGGAGCTGGCAACCCTATGGGAGACCCAGGTTCGAATTCCCACTCTGCCACAGGTGGGTGAGCTGGGGCCAGTCATACATTCTCAGCCGTTTTGTGGCCACACCTGACCACAGGCTCAAAAAGTTTAGGGACCCCATGTCCCGAGCTTCTGAAATAAGTATTAAAAGTCCTTAACTTTGAGGGGATCGCGCCCCAGAATTAGATGAAAACAGAAAACGCTGGAACAAACATGGCATCTTACGGAGGCAAATAGAGGCGTTAAAAGCACACATCTCAAAATCCTCCATCTGCCCTCTGAGGCAAACAACAGCGCCTTCCACGCTGCCCTAAACTGGATTCCCGCCATGAACTTGTGTCCACTTGTTTGCTACAAGCGTTTCCTAGAAAGGCTTCGTAAATGATTACCCGAGAGGAAGGCCACGTGGAGGAGGGGAAAGAAGGGTAAGGAGAGGACAGGGCGGAGGGCAAGGTTGGCTGGGGGCAAGTCGGAAGAGAGTCAGAGGGCAGGGAAGGATCTGCCGACGGGCATCCTAGGCCCACGGGCATGGATTTCCCCAAGGCCTCTAAGCCTCTGAAGAAAGAAACTCCTGCAAAGAATTCACCATTTTTTAGTGAAAACTGCTTTCTCCCGTTTTCTGTTTTTCCTCGTGCTTCTGAATCGCGACAGTGGGCTGTTTAAAATGTCTGGAGCACTTCCAGAAGGGCTGTTTTCCCCCCGTCTTTTCCTGCGGCACGTTCTTTTCTGCCTTTTTTTAATCATTCCAGTTAAGAACGTAACATAAGAACATAAGGAAAGCCCTGTTGGATCAGACCAAGGCCCTTTAAGTCCAGCAGTGTGTTCACACAGAGGCCAAACAGGTGCCTCTAGGAAGCCCACAAACAAGACGACTGCAGCAGCATTATCCTACCTGCGTTCCTCAGCATCTGATCCTGGAGAGAACAGGGATGCATCATGACTAGTATCCACTTGGACCAGTAGCCATGGATAGCCCCATCCTCCATAAGAACATAAGAAAGGCCCTGCTGGATCACACCAAGGCCCATCCAGTCCAGCATTCACAGAGTGTTCAACCAGGTGCCTCTAGGAAGCCCACAAACTAGACGACTGCAGCAGCATTGTCCTGCCTATGTTCCATGCATGCTCATCTGATCCTGGAGGGAACAGGTATGCATCTTGACTAGTATCCATTTGGACTAGTAGCCATGGCTAGCCCTCTCCTCCATGAACATGTCCCCTCCCAAGTTGGCAGCCGTCATCACATCCTGGGGCAGGGAGTTCCACCATTTACCCATGCCTCGTGGGAAGAAGTACTTCCTTTTCTCAGTGGGTAGCCATGTTAGTCTGTCTGCAGTAGTAGAAAAGGGCAAGAGTCCAGTAGCACCTGAAAGCCTAACAAACATATTTTCTGGTGGGGTATGAGCTTTCGTGAGCCGCAGCTCACTTCTTCAGATACAGCTAGAATGTGAATCCATCTGTCTTTAAGTAGAGGAGAGTGAATTCAGACAAGCATTAGTATGTAAATGTTAACAATATGTAAATGTGAATAGCAGGCGTGATGGGATTAGGTGTGGTATGCAGAAGAGTCTGTGATGTCCAGGGGAGAGATGGGTGTGGAGAAATCAGCATTGGTCATGAAGAAGTGAGCTGTGGCTCACGAAAGCTCATGTGTGTGTTAAGTGCCGTCAAGTCGCTTCCGACTCATGGCGACCCTATGAATGAAAGTCCTCCAAAATGTCCTCTCTTTGACAGCCTTGCTCAGATCTTGCAAATTGAAGGCTGTGGCTTCCTTTATTGAGTCCATCCATCTCTTGTTGGGTCTTCCTCTTTTCCTGCTGCCCTCTACTTTTCCTAGCGTTATTGTCTTTTCCAGTGACTCTTGTCGTCTCATGACGTGACCAAAATACGACAGCCTCAGTTTAGTCATTTTAGCTTCTAGGGTCAGTTAAGGCTTGATTTGATCTATAACCCACTGATTTGTTTTTTTGGCAGTCCAGGGTATCCATAACACTCTCCTCCAACACCACATTTCAAAGGAATCTACTTTCTTCCTATTAGCTTTCTTCAATATCCAGCTTTCACACGAAAGCTCATACCCTACCAGAGAATATGTTTGTTAGTCTTTAAGGTGCTCCTGGACTCTTGCCCTTTCCTTTTTAAGGTGCTCCTGGACTCTTGCCCTTTCCTTTTTAAGGCGCTCCTGGACTCTTGCCCTTTCCTTTTTAAGGCGCTCCTGGACTCTTGCCCTTTTTTTTTCTCAGCTCTGAATCTCTGGATTTCCCCCACCCGAATCCTCAAAACTCTGCCGGGGGGGGGGGGGGCTCGTGTTTGAGTTTTGGGAATCTGGCTGGGGCACCCGCGCCCCGGGAGAGGGGCGGACCCAAGGCAACGCCTCCCGTGCCGAAACGGCCGCAGCTTTCCCCCCACCCCCCTGCAAAGCCGCCCCGTCCTGCAGGGAAAGGGCTCTCTTCGGCCTGCTGCCATCCCGGGAGGCCCCCGGCCTCGCCGGGAGGATGGCAACCGGGGGAAGGGGCCGCCTCCTCCCCGCCCGCCGCCTCCTCCTGCGGGGGTGAAGCGGGGCGAGGCGGCGTCCCGGCCTGACCCCGGCCGCAGGGCGGTGCCGGCGCGCCCGGGGAGGAGCGCGCCCGGAGCCCGGCCCAGACGCCGCCGGAGCGCAGCGAGGAAGGCAGGCAGGGCGGACGGACGGCCGGACAGACGGGCAGGGCGGCCGGACGGACGGACAGACGGGCAGGGCGGCCGGACAGACGGGGAGCGGCCCGAGCGCGGCTCGGGGAAGCGGCCGGCGAGGCGCGGCGGTGCGGTGCGCTTGGCTCGTGCGCCTCCGGGGCGCGCGGAGGTGAGCCCCGGGACGGGGATGGGGGACCCGACATCCTGGTGGGGGGGGGTCGCCTCGGCTGGGGGGCGACGCCCCCTCCCCTTGCGCAGGCAGGGAGGCCCCCGAGCATGTGCAGACGCCGGCCCCTCTCCGCGCCGCTCCCCTCCCCGCGCGCGCAATGGCCGTCTGGGGGCTCCAGCGGTGGTAGGGTTGCCAACCTCCGGGGGCTAGCCGGAGGTCTCCTGCTGTGGCAACCGATCCCCAGCGAGCCGAGGTCGGTCCCCCTGGAGGAAAGGGCCGCTTTGGCAATTGGGTCTGGTTGGCACGCAGAAGGTCCCCGGTTGGCATCTCCAGTTCAAGGGACCAGGCAGGTAGGTGATGGGGAAAGACCTCCGCCTGAGACTCTGGAGAGCCGCTGCCAGTCTGAGTAGACAATACTGACTTTGATGGACCAAGGGTCTGGTTCAGTACAAGGCAGCTTCATGTGTATATTATATTTCGGGCCGTGGCTCAGTGGCAGAGCATCTGCTTGGCATGCAGAAGGTCCCAGGTTCAATCCCCGGCATTTCCAGTTCAAGGGACCAGGCAGGTAGGTGATGGGAAAGACCTCTGCCTGAGACCCTGGAGAGCCGCTGCCGGTCTGAGTAGACAATACTGACTTTGATGGACCAAGGGTCTGGTTCGGTAGAAGGCAGCTTCAGGTGTTCATGTATGTGTTCATGTGGACACTATGGTGTTGAAGTCCCTCCCCTCCCCAAACCCCACCCTCGCTCGGCTCCGCCCCCCCAAAAAATCTCCCGCCGGTGGTGAAGAGAGACCTGGCGGTCCTAGGCTGGAGATCTCCTGGGGTTGCAACAGGTCCCCAGGCGGCAGGGATCCGTTCCCCTGGAGGAAATGGCCCCTTTGGAAGGTGGACTCTAGGTAGGGTTGCCAACCTCCAGGTGATAGCAGGAGATCTCCTGCTATTCCAACTGATCTCCAGCCGATAGAGATCAGTTCCCCTGGAGAACATGGCCACTTTGGCAATTGGACTCCAGGACATTGAAGACCCTCCCCTCCCAAACCCCACCCTCCTCAGTCTCTACCCCCCAAATCTCCAGGAATTTCCCAACCGGGAACTGGCAACACTGCCATCTGGGGTGGCGCTGCCAACCTCCAGGGCGGCTTGGAGATCTCCTGGGATTACAACTGATCTCTAGGCGAAAGAGGTCCGTTCCGCTGGAGAAAATGGCTGACTTTAAGGCCTTATACCCCATGGACGTCGCTCCCCTCCCCAAACCCTGGCCTCTCCAGGCTCCACCCCCAAAATCTCCAGGAATTTCCCAACCCGGAGCTGGAAACCCTGCCATCTGGGGTGGGGTTGCCAACCTCCTGGGCGGCTTGGATATCTCCCGGAATTACAGCTGATCTTCACATGGCAGAGATCAGTTCCCCTGGGGAAAGGGGCTGCTTTGGAGGGGTGGACTCCGTGGCATTCGACCCTGCTGAGCTCCCCTTCCCCTTCCCAAACCCCTGCCCCCAAATCTCCAGGAATGTGCCAACCCTGGGGTTGCCAACCTCCGGGTAGGGCCTGGAGATCTTCCAGAATTACAACCAACCTCTGGATGACAGGGATCAGTCCCCCAGAGAAAATGGCTGCTTTGCCGGGCAGACACTATGGAATTAAGATGCTGCTGAAATCCTTCTCTGAACGATGCCCTCCCCACCCTCTGCCTCCAAATCTCTAAGCATTTCCCAGTCTAGAGTCGGCAACCTCCAGGCAGGATCTCAGGTGGTAATCTAGGGGTTGCCATCCTCCAGGTGGGGCCTGGAGACCTCAGAGACTTATAACTGCTCCAAAATACAAAGACTAGTTCCCCCGGAGGAAAACAAAATTGCAGCTTCAGAGGGTGAACTCTATGGCATCCCATCCCTATTGAGCGGCCTCCCCAAACTCCCTTCTCCCCACGCTCTGCCCCCAAATCTCCAAGAATTTCCCAACCCAGAGTTGGCAACTCCGGGGATCCCGAGACGTCCAGGATGGCCTGCGCTTGGCTGTCTTTCCTCTTCTTTGTTTGCCCGCCGCAGCTTGAAAGCCAAGATGGCATCTAGCAGCTTCAAGCCCCTTGCGTGCATGCACCTAAGACTGCCTTGAGGTGGTTGAGGTCAGCTTTTGGAGGCTGTCCAGAACGTGCGTGCTTGTGGCAGCACCAGCAACCTCAGGGTGCCGTCTTTTTAGGAAGCAGGCCCCACGGGTGCACCCCTGTGCCACCGCAAAGGATTCTGGAATGGTGTGGCGTAGCTACATTGCTCTGCTCAGCCATGCCCTGTTTAGGGCTGTTTAGCTTGGAAAGAAGGCAGTTAAGGGGAGACTTGATAGAGGTCTATAAAATTATGCGTGATGTGGAGAGAGTGCACAGGGAGAAGCTTTCCTCCCTCTCTCATAATACTAGTACGCGGGGTCATCTGCTGAAGCTGGAGGGTGATTCAAAACTGATAAAAGGAAGTATTTCTTCATACAATGCATAGTTAAATGGTGGAACTCCCTGCCCCAGGATGTGGTGATGGCTGCCAACTTGGAAGGCTTTAAGAGGGGAGTGGACATATTCATGGAGGAAAGGGGTATCCATGGCTACTATTAAAAATGGATACTGGTCATGATGCATACCTATTATCTCCAGGATCAGACAAACATGCCTTTTATATTAGATCCTGTGGAACACAGGCAGGATAATGCTGCTGCAGTCGTCTTGCTTTGGGCTTCCATCTAGACATTAAGAAGAATTTCCTAACAGTTAGAGCGGTTCCTCAGTGGAAGGGGCTTCCTCGGGAGGTGGTGAGCTCTCCTTCCCTGGAGGTTTTTAAGACGAGATTAGATGGCCATCTGTCAGCAATGCTGATTCTATGACCTTAGGCAGTTCATGAGAGGGAGGGCATCTTGGCCATCTTCTGGGCATGGAGTAGGGGTCACTGGGGGTGTGGGCGGGAGGTTGTTGTGAATGTCTTGCCTTGTGCAGGGGGTTGGACCAGATAACCCTGGTGGTCCCTTCCAACTCTATGATTCTAGAGGCCCCTGGTTGGCCACTGTGTGAACAGACTGCTGGACTTGATGGGCCTGGGTCTGATCCAGCAGGGCTTTTCTTACGTTCTTATGGTGCCATGCACAAGTCTGCTATGAATGCTTTTGGAGTCTGGCATGTACCTTGTGATGTGGTTATCTGTGCGAGGTTGTGTATGTGCGTGTCTCCATCGGAAACTGATGGGGTGCCGTTCGCCTGCTGGTTCCGCGCGGGAGATCTGAAAAAGGGAGACGCAGAAGGGTTTTAAGTTCTGCTTGCCGATCCTGTGCCTGGCCTTGTGTCGAATTTTTAGCGGGGCTTGAAAACGTGGGGGGTATTTTTTAAGCACTGCAGCCGATCCAGTGGATTTGTGCCTGCCCCTGTTTCCCGCAGTGGTAGAAGGTCTCGGAGTAGCCTTTTTTGGAATGTTTCCTTGTAATGTTTTTTTTTGGGTTGTTGCAATATCTGCTTTATTAAGCAAAGGGAAGAAGTTGTTCTGGAAGCAGCACACGTTTTCCAAAGATCGAGCGGTGCTGCCAGTTGGAACAGAGGATGGCTTCGTTCTCTCCTCGCCCTCCGAAGCAAATTATTCCCCTGCCCCTGCCACACAGACTTCCACCTGCTCAGTTCTTTTGAGACTCTGCCCCACCCTGGCAGGCAGGACCGGCACAAATTCTGAGGACTTGGGACGGCCACCAGCCATTAACCCAATGCCTTCAGCTGCCAAAATAAGAATTTAGGCATCTTTGCAGAGTAGGGTTGCCAACCTCCAGATGGTAGAAAATCACGCCTCTATACTTATAAATGGTTGTACAAAATCAGTATAGGAATCAAATAATCACTAGATGCACAATTCACATAAACAAGGGTAACCAGTATCAAGTAACAGAATATAATCCGTGTAGAGCAGTGGTTCCCAACCTTTTTTTGACCAGGGACCACTAGGACTTTTTTGTTCGTTGCAGGGACCCCAAGGCTCAAAATAAAAATTCCGAGAATTTGAAAATAAACTTTAATCATAACTGTTAGTTAAACATTAAACTTAGAATAATATTTGAATATATTTTATAATAGAGAACTTTTAATTGAAAATATTAATTTATTATGGGTTTATAACTTTGTTGCGCGGACCTTAATTTAGTTCTCGCGGACCCCTGGGGGTCCGAGGACCCCCGGTTGGGAACCAGTGGTGTAGAGACTTGCAAAGAAATACAATAGAAATACTAATATACTGGTAATACAATAGAAATACTAATATGCTGGTAATACAATAGAGGCTTCTTGTTGACTAGTTATATCAGTATATTAGTATTTCTATTGTATTTCTTTGCAAGTCTCTACATGGATTATATTCTGTTACTTGATACTGGTTACCCTTGTTTATGTGAATTGTGTATCTAGTGATTATTTGATTCCTATACTGATTTTGTACAACCTCCAAGTGGTAGCTGGAGATCTCCCACTGTTACGACTGGTCTCCAGCCGACAGAGATCAGTTCACCTGGAGAAAATGGCCACTTTGGCAATTGGATTCTATGGCATTGAAGTCCCTCCCCTCTTCAAACCCCGCCCTCCTCAGGCTCTGCCCCCAAAATCTCCAGGTATTTCTCAACCTGGAGCTGGCAACCCTATTGCCCAGCCAAAGAAGAGGGAAGAGGCTGTGGCTCAGTGGTAGAGCATCTGCTTGGCGTGCAGAAGGTCCCAGGTTCAATCCCCGGCATCTCCAGTTAAAGGGACTAGGCAAGTAGGTGATGTGAAAGACCTCTGCCCGAAACCCTGGAGAGCTGCTACTGTGGGGAGGAGCCCTGGCTCTGTGGTAGAGCCTCTGCTTGGCATGCAGAAGGTCCCGGGTTCAATCCCCGGCATCTCCGTGGGTGCCGCATTCTAATTCAGTATCAGATAGCTTAATATAAAGGGCTGTGGCTCAGTGGAAGAGCCTCTGCTTGGCATGCAGAAGGTCCCAGGTTCAATCCTCGGCATCTCCAGCTAAAGGGACTAGGCAAGTAGGTGATGTGAAAGACCTCTGCCTGGGACCCTGGAAAGCCGCTGCCAGTCTGAGTAGACAATACTGACTTCGATGGACCAGGGGTCTGATTCAGTATAAGGCAGCTTCATGTGCGTTCAAGATAGTTGCTAAGCCGGTGCCTCCCTGGCTGCCGCATTCGTGAGACGCGCACACGGAGCAAGATGGCGCATTTCGGTCCTGAGCACCTGCTCAGAACCGAAATGCACCTTCTCGCTCCCTGTGCGCGTCTCACGAATGCGTCAGCCAGGGAGGCACCGGCTTAGCGACCGTGAGCAAAGATAATTGAGTTCTCCAGCGACGTTTTTGGCTTGTGAAACCGCCTGCCCTTTCTCCCCTCCAGCCTCTTTTTCATGGGGCAGGCACATCCAGTTCTGTCCCTGGTCTGGAACACTCCCAGCGCATCGGGTTATGGGAGGTCGGCTGGGAGGGGCCGGCCTAGTTAAAGCCGAGGACGTCGTTCCACGGGGATTTGAAGTCGCTGGCTCACTCCCTCGGCTCTGGAGGAGATTAACGCCCTGGCAGGGAAGGGGCAGGGATATGAGGCAGGCCCCAGGGAGCTCAGCATCCAAACGTCGCTGCCTGCGCTGGGTTTGCTCTCTGCTTCACCACCTTGTGCTCCTCGTCCTGGCGCAGGGGTCCCCTGGGTGCCATGGCACCCACCAGCACCTTCACTGGCGCCCGCCAGGTGTTTTCGGGAAGTGGGTGGGGCCAGGTGGGACTTGCCTCGCAGGGCTTCTGATTGGCCAGTGGAGATCTAGTTCGCTGTCTCAACCAAAATGTCATTGCTTTGGTGGCAGCTGATAGCCCAGTTTGGGTTGGCCAACCTCCAGGTACTAGCTGGAGATCTCCCGCTATTGCAACTGCTCTCCAGCTGATAGAGATCAGTTCCCCTGGAGAAAACGGCCACTTTGACAATTGGCCTCTATGGCACTGAAGTCCCTCCCCAAACCCCACCCTCTTCAGGCTCCATCCCCAAAACCTCCTGCCTGTGACAAAGAGGGAACTGGCAACCCTAACCACAGTGTTGGTTTTATTCTCTCTCACTCCTCTTTTCCAGCCTATTTTTTACATTATTCCTCACCTGCATTTGAACTTCCTCCGGCGGTGTGGTTGGCTCCGCCTCCTGCGGCAGCCGTTTTGTGGCTGCGCCCACCACCCTGTGTCAGAATGCCAACGGTGCCCACGGGCTCAAAAATGGTTGGGGACCCCTGCCCTGTGTTAAGGGAGCCGGTGTGGCTTGAAGGCTGGGGTTTGAGTCACCAGATGGCCTAGGCCAGTCACTCTTTCGGCCCAGCCTACCTCACAGGGCTGTTGTGAGGATTAAAAAGTAAAAAGGGAAAGGGGAGTTGGCTGGGAAGGAAGGTGAGATAAACTGTTAACGAGGAAAAGGCACAGCAGGGCAGGCGTGGAGAGGGCAGGTATGCATCGTGACTAGTATTCATTTTTACTAGTAGCCATGGCTAGCCTTCTCCTCCATGAACATGTCCACTCCCCTCTTCAAGCCTTCCAAGTTGGCAGCCATCTCCACATCCTGGGGCAGGGAGTTCCACCATTGAACTATGCGTTGTGTGAAGAAAGACTTCCTGTTATCAGTTTTGAATCTCTCACCCTCCAGCTTCAGCAGATGACCCCGCGTTCCGGTATTACGAGAGAGGGAGAAAAGCTTCTCCCTGTCCACCCTCTCCATACCATCCATAATTTTATATCTAAAAACTTTTTCAAAAGTTTATATCTAAAGTGTCTAAAAACATTTGGCGGGCAGCAGGAAAGACGTTGGCAGGTAGGGGCACCACGCTGGGAACCCCCTGCGCTAACCTGCTCTCCTTTCTCTCCCCCACGCAGCCGTTCTGGAGATGGAGCTGCCTCTGGAGGACCCCCCGGCCCTCCATCCTTCGGAGCTGCTGCAGCCCCCCGGCCCGGCTCCGCAGCTGTGTGAGCTGCGCACCGCCGTGTCTTGCTTCGCCGAGGAGACCGTCTCGCTGCTCTCGGCCAGCGGCCTGCTAAGCCATTCCCTGCTCAGGACGCCGGCCGGCGCGGGGGCCCGTCCGAAAGAGCCGGGGGGCCAATCGGCCGCGGCCCGGCGCAAGCGTGAGTTTACCCCCGACGAGAAGAAGGACGACGGCTACTGGGACAAGAGGAAGAAGAACAACGAGGCTGCCAAGCGTTCTCGGGAGAAGCGGCGGGTCAGCGACCTGGCCCTGGAAGGACGGGTGCTGGCACTCCTGGAGGAAAACGCCCGCCTCAAGGCAGAGCTCCTGGCCCTAAAATTTCGCTTTGGCCTGATTCGGGATCCCGTGGACCCTTCTGGGCCAGCAGTTCCGGTTGCCTCCGAACCCCACCGGCCAGTGCCCGCACCCCAGCACTACCCGGCTGCTCTCGAGATACCCCGTTACGCCTGCCCCTTCCGACCGGAGGCCGCCGCCAGCTCCGAGGATTCGGGGTTCTCCACACCTGGCAGCTCGAGCATGGGGAGCCCGGTCTTCTTTGAGGAGCGCGAGAGGGCCGAGGAAGGGATTGTGTACGACGCACACTGCCTTGTGCCCGATTCCTCTGAGGACGGGCCGGATTTGGGCCGAGTTAGCCGTTTCGAGGCCGGGGAGAGCGTCAAAGGCCTTCCCCACAAGCTGCGTTTCAAAATGGGGGGCGGGTCGGAGGACATGGCCGGGGAGCCGCCAGGACATTACCCGCCGTCTCCACCGGTGGGAACCTGGAGGGGCCCTGCCCCACGCGAGGAGCAGAGGAACGTTGGCCCCGTGCCCGTGGGCATGGTGGCGTTCGACGGCTGCTGTGAAGCGGAGGCCCCTCCCGCCCACCTGCCGCCCCTCCCGGGCTCCGGGTACCAGACGGAGAACAGCAGCCTGCGGAACCAGCTGGCGTCGCTTTCGGCCGAGGTGGCCCAGCTGAAGAAACTCTTCTCCGAGCAGATCTTGATCAAGATGAACTGAGGGAAGGGCAAGACGGCAGGGCCAGTCCCGGCGGGGTCTGCCCTCTCCGTCCCCCACACCGCAGCCCTTTGTGTGTATATTTGTACAGAGCTGGTCCCTGCAGGGTCCGTTATTTCCCACTCGCTCTATTTGCATTAAATCAATTAAATCAAAAGAGTTTCCGCCTAGACATTAGGAAGAACTTTCTAACAGTTAGCGCTGTTCCTCAACAGAACAGGCTTCCTCGGGAGGCGGTGGGCTCTCCTTCCCTGGAGGTTTTTAAGCAGAGGCTAGATGGCCATCTGCCAGCAATGCTATGACCTTAGGCAGATGATGAGAGGGAGGGCACCTTGGCCATCTTCTGGGCATGTAGGGGTGACTCACTGGGGGTGTGGTGGGGGGGAAGGTAGTTGTGAATTTCCTGCACTGTGCAGGGGGTTGGACTAGATGACCCTGGTGGTCCCTTCCAGCTCTATGATTCATTAATAAAACTCCATCCTTGGAATATGCGATTCCCCCCCTCGCATTGCAGTGGTTTTCCTATTGTATGCTTTTTGTCTAGGAGCCTTCACACACTTCAGAAGATTTCAGGCTACAAGAAAGGCAGCATGGTGAACTGGTTAGAGCAGGGGTGTCAAACTTAATTGTTACAAGGGTTGGATATGACATAAATGTCACTTGGTCAGGCCAGGCCCTGTATTTAGAGTGGGGGGTGGAGGGTGGCTGCCTCGGCTGGCTCACGGGCTGGATAAGAGCTCTTAAGGGGCTGGATCCGGCCCGCGGGCCTTATGTTTGACACCCCTGGGTTAGAGTGTCAGGCTAGGATCTGGGAGACCTAGGTTTGGATCCCCACTCCGCCGTGGAAGCTCCCTGGGTGACCTTGACTCAGTCACACATTCTCAAGCCTGGACTACCTTACAGGGTTGTTGTGAGGAGGAGGATTTAAGCGGCTTCGGGTCCCCGTTGGGGAGAAAGGCAGGATATAAATGAAGTAAATTAAATAAATAAATAAAAGTTCAGGGCCAGGCGAGGTACTGGGCGTTTTGTTGTTGGCGTTCCCGAGCCTTTTTGCTGCTTGAGTAGCTGCTGCACAGAGACTCAGTTTGGATCAAGACCAGAGAGAGCCTTCCTCCCAGGAATGTTTTCTGAACCTGAAAGGGCCTTGTGAGGCTGTGACCAGCATCATATGTCTACGTGGCCATTTCCGATTTCAGAAAATAGTGGCGTGGGGAAGGGTTAGGGTTAGGTTTCTCCTTCCCTACCACGATCATGACCTTAGACAGTTGCTATATATACGGGGTGGGGGGGGGAATGGTTGAGAGCTCTGAGCATGGAAACGCTCCCTCCCAGTCACATCTGTTTGGTACTTGCTTCATGCAGGCCCAACATGTGCGCAGTGTATCACAGGACAAGAGTGAGAGAGCCAGCGTGGCGTAGCGGTTAAAGCGTCGGGACTAGGATCTGGGAAACCCAGGTTCGAATCCTTACTCTGCCAAGGCAGCTTGCTGGGTGACCTTGGGCCGGTCACGCTCTCTCTGCCCGGCCTACCTCACAGGGTTGTTGTGAGGGTTAAAGGGGGGAGACGAGAACGATGCAAGCCATTTCGTTGTTCCCATTGGGAAGGAAGGTGGGATTTTTGAGCAATCTGCCTTTCAGGGGAAGGGGTTTGCCATCAGTAGTATTCTCATTGGCAACCTCAGAACTCTGTTTGGAAGGAAGCCTCCATCATCATTAAGAGATCAGCCCAGGATTGCTCCAGACTCTTGATTCCTTGGTCAAAACTCTCTTTCCCAGGGTGCCGGGTGGGCTCACTTCCTCTCCCTCCCCATTTTTCATTCCTGCTTGGAAAAATGGGGTAGATTAGGATGAGTACAAGGATGTTCCAGCGTGGTGTAGTGGTTAAGAGCGGTGGTTTGGAGTGGTCGACTCTGATCTGGTGAACCGGGTTCGATTCCCTGCTCCTCCACAGGAGCGGTGGAGGCTAATCCGGTGAACTGGATTGGTTTCCCTACTCCTACACATGAAGCCAGCTGGGTGACCTTGGGCTAGTCACGGCTCTTTTCGAGCTCTCCCAGCCCCACCTACCTCCCAGGGTGTCTGTGTGGGGAGGGGAAGGGAAGGGGATTGTAAGCCGGTTTGATTCTCCCTTAAGTGGTAGAGGAAGTCGGCATACAAAAACCAACTCTTCTTCTTCCTTCAGTAGCCAGGTCAAGAAACAGAAATGGTTTATTGACCTGGCAGTCTTTAACCTGGCAGTCTTTACGGAGCGGCTTGACAAACACTTGTCAGGGATAAAAACATAAGAAAGGCCCTGCTGGATCAGACCCAGGCCCATCAAGTCCAGCAGTCTGTTCACACAGGGGCCAACCAGGTGCCTCTAGGATGCTCTAGGCTGATCCTCCGTTAAGCAGGGGGTTGGACTAAGTGGCCCTGTGTGGCCCCTTCCAACTCCTATGATTCTATGACTATGAAGATGGGCGGGCTGTTTGTGAGCAGGGAAAGGGGTGAGAATAGGGGCATCTAAGTTGGGGGCCCACCCTGACCTGGATGGCTCAGGCTAGCTCGATCTCATCAGCTGTTAGAAACTAAGTGGGGTCAGCCCTGGCTAGTGTTTGGATGGGAGACCTCCACAGAAGTCCACTGTTGATGGCAGGCAAAGGCAAACCACCTTTGTGTATCTCTTGCCTTGACCTGGATGGCCCAGGCTAGCTTGATCTCATCAGGGTCACCTCTGGTTAATACTTGGATGGGAGACCACCAAGGAAGTCCGGGGTTGCTACGCAGAGGCAGGCAATGGCAAACCACCTCTGCTCATCTCCTTGCCTTGACCTGGATGGCCCAGGCTAGCCTGACCTTGTTAGCTACGCAGGGTCAGCTCTGGTTAGTACTTGGATGGGAGACCACCAGGGAAGTCCAGGGTTGCTACGCAGAGGCAGGCAATGGCAAAACCACCTGTGTCTGTCTCTTAACTTGAAAACCCTACGGGGTGGCCCTAAGTGAACAGCAACATGATAGCATTTTACACACACACACAAGTTGGGGTCCAGCACCGCGTCCCCTGTTGCTTCTTCCTTGCTGTTCCCAAAAATCAAGAGGTCCTGGGGCAGAGACCTGCCTGGTCTCTGTGGACCAACTACGGCGGCCAGGCGGCCATCTCTGTTGGCTCTCCCACCACTTAGCGTGACTTGTTCAAAATTGACCAGAGCGCAGGGCCTTTTCCACGGTGGCTCTGGCTCTGTGGAATGGGCTCCCTGAAGAGGTGAGATGGGACCCCTCCTTGGAGACCTCCAGGAGGCGCTGTGAGGCCTGCCCATTGGCCAGGGTTTTTGAGGAGGTTGGAATGGCGGGCATCTTTTAAGGGGAGGAGGGAGGAGAGAGAAACGTTTTTAACTCGTTACTGTAAGCCGCCTTGAACCACGAGGAAAGGTGGGATATAAATGTTTAAATAAATAACAAATAAATAAGGCAAACCCTCTGGCCATCATAAAGGAGAGAGAAATTGTTGCTGATGTTTTGTGGTGGAAGGAAAGCACTTTGCACATGCTCAGAACCGCCCCTGTCTTTCTTAGTACTTAATATGTTGACCTGTAGAATCCTGGTATTTAAAATATTCGAGCCGGCAACTGCTTGAAGACTGTTTTCGCTGATTTATATTCTGCTTTTTTAGCCAATTAATTAATTGAGTAAACTTGTATATTACCATACTGTCGCGATGGATTCCTTTTTGACATAACTTAAAATTTAATAAACAGAACACTAATTAGAAGAAACTCCCATCTCCTTTTACGTTCCTTACTAGGGTAATAACACCACCGTTAAAAATGCCTGAGAACCTAAAACGTGCAAATAAAAATTGGTTCCTCTCAGATGAATGCTGATTTAAGCCGTCCAGCCCCAAAATATAATAATAATGATGGGTCTCCCTTAAACTAAAAGACAGGCAGACAGACAGATACAGAACACATTCAGATTAGCATGAAACTCGATCGATCGATCGACAGATAGATACGGAACACAATCAGATTAGCATGAAAACAGATTATTGATCGACACACAGACAGATATGGAACACATTCAGATTAGCATGAAACCTAAGAGTCACCCTGCCCAGCAAATTCTTCATCCTAGGATTACAGTTAGCATCGCCAACTACAGGTTGGGAAAATCCTGGAGATTTGGGGGTTAAGCCTGGGGGGCAGAGTTTGGAGAGGGGAAGGACCTCAGCAGGGTATAATACCATATTCATCCCCCAAAGCTGCCATTTTCTCCAGGGGAACTGACCTTTGTCACCTGGAGGTCTCCCATCCAAATATTAGCCAGGACCAAGAGCAGGGCTTACAATATGGTATTATTATTATACCATACCATAATAATAATAATAATAATAATAATACCATATTGTAAGCCCTGATCAGAATGGCCCAGGCTAGTCCAATCTCAGGAGCTGAGCAGGGTTGGCCTTTATTAGTTCGTGGATGGGAGACCACCAAGGAAGTCCAGGGTTGCTGCACAGAGGCAGGCAACGGCAAACCACCTCTGAGCATCTCTTGCCTTGAAAACCATATGAGATCACCATAAACCGCCTGTGATTTGACAGCACTTTCCATCAACGATACCATTTACTTCTTGCTTAGCATGTCATGCTTAATACTTAATTCACAGTGGGTAGCCGTGTTTGTCTGCAGTAGTAGAAAAGGGCAAGAGTCCAGTAGCACCTTAAAGACTAACAAAAATATTTTCTGGCAGGGTATGAGCTTTCGTGAGCTACAGCTCACTACCTTCAGATACCTCTTTAATACTTAATGTTTGTTTCAGATTTTTTGCTCGTTTCAGATTTCTACGATCCCAGTCCTATCACATTGCTTATGAGACGTTTCACCTGACTGATTACAGGGACCCGCGCTGGGTAATTTGCCACAGAGAATGGCAGAGAATAAATAGCGTGCATATAAACAAACAAATAAATGCAAAGACGAAGTTCCTTCTCTCTCTCTCCCCAAACATTCATGACGAATTAAGCACTTGTCCGTAAAAGCATACAAATCCTTTAGAGGGCACTGTAAGCCCATTTGGAAATGTCGGTGCCAATCTGATTTATCACTTCCACTGTGGTTTCCCAATGGTGTGACCTTGCAATTGGATTATTTGAAACCAGGGCAACCCAAAATGCTGCCCAGATCACTCAAGGTCTTTTCCTAAGAACATAAGAAAAACCCTGCTGGATCAGACCAAGGCCCGTCAAGTCCAGCAGTCTGTTCCCACAGTGGCCAACCAGGCCTCCAGGAAGCCCACAAACAAGACGACTGCAGCAGCACCATCCTGCCTGCGTTCCAAAGCACCTAATGTAATAGGATGTGTCACTGGCAACCAAGATCAGGTTAATTCATGCCATCGTATTCCCTATTACTATGTATGGGTGTGAGAGCTGGACAATGAAGAAAGCTGATAGGAAGAAAGTAGACTCCTTTGAAATGTGTTGGAGGAGAGTGTTACGGATACCCTAGACCGCCAAAAAAAAAAAATCAGTGGGTTTTAGAACAAATCAAGCCTGAACAGACCCTAGAAGCTAAAATGACTAAACTGAGGCTATCGTACTTTGGACATATTATGAGAAGACGAGTCACTGGAAAAGACAATCATGCTAGGAAAAGTTGAAGGCAGCAGGAAAAGAGGAAGACCCAAGAAGAGGTGGATTGACTCTATAAAGGAAGCCACGGCCCTCAATTTGCAAGATCTGAGCAAGGCTGTTAAGGATAGGACACTTTGGAGGACATTGATTCATAGGGTCGCCATGAGTCGGAAACGGCACTTAGTACACACACACAATGTAATAGACATGCTCCTCTGAACCTGGAGAGAATAGGTATGTGAAGAAATCTGTTTTGAATCTCTCACCCTCCAGCTTAAGCAGATGACCCGGCATTCTAGTATTATGAGAGAGGGAGAAAATCTTCTCCCTGTCCACTCTCTCCACACCACACATAATTTTATAGCCCTCTATCATGTCTCCCCTTCTTTTTCCAAGCTAAACAGCTTGTGTTTCATAGATTACACCAAAGCTTTTGACTGTGTGGATCGTGAAAAGCTATGGCTGGTTTTAAAGGAAATGGGTGTGCCACTACATCTGATCGTTTTGATGCGCAACCTGTACTCTGGACAAGAGGCCACAGTTAGAACAGAATATGAAGGAACGGAATGGTTTCCAATTGGCAAAGGTGTCAGACAAGGATGTATTTTATCTCCCTAGCTCTTCAATCTATATGCAGAACATATAATTAGGAAAGCTGGATTAGATTTAGATGAAGGTGGAGTGAAAATTGGAGGGAGGAACATTAATAATTTGAGATATGCCGATGAGACTACATTATTGGCAGAAAATAGTGAAGATTTGAAACGACTACTGCTGAAAGTTAAAAGAGAAAGTGCCAAAGCAGGACTACAGATGAACATCAAGAAAACAAAAGTAATGACTACAGGAGAATTACACAACTTTAAGGTTGACAATGAGGACATTGAAATTGTTCAAGACTTTCTATTCTCTTGGCTCCACCAACAACCAAAAGGGAGACTGCAGCCAAGAAATCAGAAGGAGATTGAGACTGGGAAGGGCAGCCATGAAGGAGCTAGAAAATATTTTGAAGTATGAGGATGTGTCACTGGCCACCAAGACTAGATTAATTCATGTCATCGTAATCCCTATTACTATGTATGGGTGTGAAAGCTGGACAGTGAAGAAAGCTGATAGGAAGAAAATAGATTCCTTGGAAATGTGGTGCTGGAGGAAAGTGTTACGGATACAAATCAGTGGGTCATAGATCAAATCAAGCCTGAACTGACCCTAGAAGCTAAAATGACTATTGTATTTTGGTCACGTCATGAGACGACAAGAGTCACTGGAAAAGACAATAATGCTAGGAAAAGTTGAGGGCAGCAGGAAAAGAGGAAGACCCAACAAGAGATGGATTGACTCAATAAGGGAAGCCAAACCCCAAAAGGGGTTGGGAGTGGAAAAGGTTTAAGAAGCCCTGATCTAGTCCAACCCCCTGCACAATGCAGGGAATTCACAACTACCTCCCCTCCACCCAGTGACCCCCCTACTCCATGCCCAGAAGATTGGGGGGGAGGGAAACCCTCCAGGATCCCTGGCCAATCTGGCCTAGCGGAAAATTCCTTCCTGACCCCAAAGTGGTGACTGATCAGCATTTCCTTGGGCATGTACGATAAGCAGCTTAGGCAGATCATGAAAGGGAGAGGGCTGTGGCTCAGTGGTAGAGCATCTGCTTGGCATGCAGAAGGTCCCAGGTTCAATCCCCGGCATCGCCAGTTAAAAGGAATAAGCCAGTAGGTGATGGGAAAGTCCTCTGCCTGAGACCCTGGAGAGCTGCTGCCAGTCTGAGTAGATAATACTGACCTTGATGGACCAAGAGTCTGTTCAGCATGAAGCAGCTTCATGGGTGTTTGAGGGGCCAAGGCTCAGTGGTAGAGCATCTGCTTGGCATGCAGAAGTTCCCAGGTTCAATCCCCAGCATCTCCAGTTCAAGGGACCAGGCAAGTAGGTAATGTGAAAGACCTTTGCCTGAGACCCTGGAGAGCCGCTGAGGCGACAATACTGACTTTGATGGACCAAGGGTCTGATTTAAGGCTTCCTTTAGGCAGGGGCTGAGGTTCAGTGGGAGAGGTTCTGCTTGGCATGCAGAAGGTCCCAGGTTCAATCCCCAGCATCTCCAGTTAAAGGGACTAGGCAAGTAGGTAACGTGAAAGACCTTTGCCTGAGACCTTGGAGAGCCGCTGCTGGTCTGAGCCGACAATACTGACTTGGATGGACCAAGGGTCTGATTTAAGCCTTCCTTTAGGCAGGGGCTGAGGTTCAGTGGGAGAGCCCCTGCTTGGCATGGGGAAGGTCCCAGGTTCAATCCCCAGCATCTCCAGTTAAAGGACCAGGCGAGCAAGTGATGGGAAAGACCTCCGCCTGAGACCCTGGAGAGCCGCTGCCAGTCAGAGTAGACAACACCTTGATGGACCAAGGGGCTGATTCAGTAGAAGGCAGCTTTGCGCGTTCAGAGCCTGCTGCCCCCCCAGCCTACAAAGACCCGCTCCTCGCCCAGCCCCCAAGGAGGTGTGTGAATGGGGGGTGGGTGGGAGGAGAGCCGCCCCCCCAGCTCCAGCCTGTCCTTCCCCGCCGGGCTCCGGCCCAGCCCCCCTCCCCTCCCGGCTCGGTTTTGCGCGGCGTCTCCGGGCGCAGGAGGGAGGGCGGGAGGGAGGGAGGCGCTGCGAGCGGCGCTTATGCAACCGGCTGACCTACTAACACACATTCGGCGGGCCGGGCCGGGCGAGGAGGAGGAGGAGGAGGAGGAGGAGGAGGAGGAGGAGGAGGGCGGCGGCGGAACAGCAGCCCGGGGACGAGGAGGACGCGGCGGGGGAGCCCGGCGCCAGGGTGCCGGTGAGTGGCGGCCGGGGGGGGGGGCGTGCACCGCGCCTCCCCCGCTTTGCACGCGCGCGCTTTGTTCGCTCGTGGGAAAGGGCTGCATGGCGCGCGGGGGGCGGGGGCCCCTCTCCTTCCCCCCCCCCGGTCCGTGCTTTCGTGCCTCCGTCTCCTGCAGCCACAAAGCTCGGTGCGCCTATGTGCGCGCGTGCATGCATGCATGCATGCATGCATGCACCCGGGCTGGGAAGGTCTCCTGCGCGCGTGCATCCGGGCTGGGAAGGTCTCCTGCGCGCCTGCAAGGTCTCCTGCGCGCTTGCATTCAGGCTGGGAAGGTCTCCTGCGCGCGTGCATTCAGACTGGGAAGGTCTCCTGCGCGCGTGCACCCGGGCTGGGAAGGTCTCCTGCACGCCTGCAAGGTCTCCTGCGCGCTTGCATTCAGGCTGGGAAGGTCTCCTGCGCGCGTGCATTCAGGCTGGGAAGGTCTCCTGCGCACGTGCACCCGGGCTGGGAAGGTCTCCTGCACACATGCATCCGAGCTGGGAAGGTCTCCTGCGCGCGTGCAAGGTCTCCTGCGCGCGTGCATTCAGGCTGGGAAGGTCTCCTGCGCACGTGCACCCGGGCTGGGAAGGTCTCCTGCACACATGCATCCGAGCTGGGAAGGTCTCCTGCGCGCGTGCAAGGTCTCCTGTGCGCTTGCATTCAGGCTGGGAAGGTCTCCTGCGCACGTGCACCCGGGCTGGGAAGGTCTCCTGCACACATGCATCCGAGCTGGGAAGGTCTCCTGCGCGCGTGCAAGGTCTCCTGCGCATGTGCATTCAGGCTGGGAAGGTCGCCTGCACACATGCATCCGAGCTGGGAAGGTCTCCTGTGCGGGTGCAAGGTCTTCTGCGCGCGTGCATTTAGGCTGGGAAGGTCTCCTGCGTGCGTGCACCCGGGCTGGGAAGGTCTCCTGCGCGCATGCCCTCCCCGGCTGGCACACGCACGCCTCGCTGCCACGCGTGGGGTGCTGCGCAGGAGAACTTCCCGGCAGGATTGTTCCCCTCCCCCCCTAGTATGTACACATAACAACACAACCGTTCCAGCTCCTCCTCTTGACCTACTTTCCTTCCCCTCCCTTTTCTTTTTGCAGGGCGTGAGTGCTGTGTATGTGTGTGTTTGTGCGAAGCAGCCAAGCCTAGGAAAGGCACCCATTGTCAAGTGAACACCCCCCCCCCCAATTTGGCAAATGGTTTCAGGGGAAATTTTGACAGCCGTTGAAATGAAACTCGGGTTCCTTTTTTTCTTGAATCTTGACCAAAACATTGAATGGGAAAGGCAGAGGGTTGAAGGCCTTCAACCTGTTGGGAGGGGCAGGCCTTGAGCAATGTCCTGGGTGCCTGTGAGCATGAGCAGAGGGCTTTGGCCGCACACCTGAGGAAGCAGAGCCAGCCGCTGCTCTGAGAACTGTTGGGCAGGGGTAGCCGTGTTGGTCTGCAATAGAAGAGGTCGATTCGAAGGCCATTTACACACAGGAGGTTTTGCCTTGGATTCGCCGCTCTCTACATGCACATTTCCCCCATCCGAATTCTCAAAACTCTGCATGGGGGGCTTATTGTTGAGTTTCGAGAATTCAGATGGGGAAAATGCGCATCTACAGACCGGCGAATCCAAGGCAAAACCTGCTGACCGTCAATGGCCTTCGAAGTCCAGCAGCACCTCAGAGACCGACAAGATTTTCAGGGTAGGAGCTGTCGAGAGTCAAGCTCCCTTCCTCAGATACCTTGGACCCTTGGAAACCTCTACCCCCAAAAATCTTGCTGGTTTCCGAGGTGCTCCTGGACTCGAATCCTGAGAGCTGGGAGGGAGAAATCCGGTCTAGAGAGCCGGGGTTACACTTTGGGGCACTCTGCAGGCAGCATGGAATGGTGGTCTTCCGATAAAGTTGTCGACATGTGCACAGGAATGCGTGTAAGGAAATGTATGCTCGTGGTGTGCCTGACACCACGCACAGGTTCTCTTTCCCTCCTTCCTGCCCCAGGGGTACACACGTCTGTTGCATTTGCTTGCCACATGTAGAAACAGACCCTTGCACGCACCACACTAGAAAAGAGGGCTGATGGTCGGTCAGCCCCCTCCCCAGTGAACCAGTGGCCAGTTTCCGGCGGGGCACCGAGCCCCTCCTGGTGCGGAGGGTGGGGGCTTGTAAAAAAACATGGAACCGGGGAGACTTTGGTCTGAACCACTGAAGCACTTCTCATGTTCTGAACAAGAATGCATGTTCAGCATCCTTTAACACACGTTGGTGTTACAGTAACTGTAAACGGAAGCTGAACATATGTGGTGTAGTGGTTAAGAGCGGTGGTTTGGAGCGGTGGACTCTGATCTGGAGAACTGGGTTTGATTCCCCACTCCTCCACGTGAGCAGCGGAGACTAATCTGGAGGAAAAGGCTCATTTCCAGCGCTGGCAGGAACGGGACATGGGAGGCTATCATGGAGCGATGCTTCATGACTGGGCAGTTGTGGGAAGTCCTGCAGAGATGGGGCACAGAGGAGGGGACACGGCTTTTGGCGGCGCGAGTCATGGGCTTTCGGGAAGGGCATTCGGGCTGCAGAGCGAAGGAAGAACCCCGAGAAGGGTTTCACCCCAAAGCGAGCTGAAGTCTGCAGGGATGCTGCCCTCCCAAGGGAATTCCAGCATTGCTGTTGGTGTGCTGAAAATCCTGTTGATCCAGCGTGGTGTAGTGGTTAAGAGCGGTGGTTAGGACCAGTGGACTCTGGTCTGGAGAACCGGGTTTGCCTTTTCAATCCCACCTTTCTCCATGGAGCTTAGGGCAGTATGAGTGGTTTAGCCTTCCTCAGTTTTTCCTCACAACAACCCTGTGAGGCAGGCTGTGGAAAGTAAGAAGGACCAGCACACGCTCTCTCGGAATATATTCTGGTCTGTCTGCTGTCTGCTACTCCCACGCCACCTTTCTTACGGTTCTGTGGCAAGGCTGGGACGCGAGATTCCTCCGGATTGCTGCGTGGTGACTCTTTCTGGCAGATCAGTGTGGCTTTTGGGGTTTTACCGCTAACCCTGAAAGGTCAGCCCTTTGGGGGCAGGCGGAGTACTTGTGGCCTACAATACACGAATTTAGGAGAGCAAGGATTTGCTGGGATCTGGGATGAGGGTTGCCAACCTCCAGGAGATCTCCTGCTATTACAACTGATCCCCAGCCGATAGAGATCCGTTCCCCTGGAGAAAATGGCTGCTTTGGCAATTGAACTCTATGGCATTGACGTCCCTCCCCAAACCCCGTCTTCCTCAGGATCCGCCCCCAAAATCTCCCGCCGGTGGTGAAGAAGGACCTGGCAACCCTATCTGGGATCCAAAATTTCCTAAACCCTGACAGCCAATTTGCATGTTACAAAGTCCTTACAGCTGCCACTGTTCCTGTCCATTGGACGGACGCCTGGCGTACTGTGCTTGGAACGTAATTCCCAGGTAAGCATGGGCCCAAGTCGAATCGGAACCGCAACGTGCAGAGAGGGGGCTTCAGGTCCCACACACACCCCGCATCATTTTCTTGGCCTGAAATAGAATCATAGAGTTGGAAGGTACTACCAGGGTCATCTAGTCCAACCACTTGCACGATGCAGGAAATTCACAACTACCTCCTCCCCCACACATCCCCAGTGACCCCTACTCCATGCCCAGAAGATGGCCGAGATGCCCTCCCTCCCATACTGGTGGCCGAGATGCCCTCCTTCTCACACTGGGTTGCAGGAATGGAAGCAGACAAAACCCTTCCCTGACTGAATGACTGGACCTACGATATAAAACACACAGTCTGTGTTGGCTTGTGAACCGCTGTTGAGTCGCAGCCGACTTATGGTCGCCCTGTAGGAGTTTCAAGATAAGAGATGAGCCGAGGTGGTTTGCCATTGCGTGTCTCTGCATAGCAACCCTGGACTTTTTGGTGGTCTCTCTTTCATGTACTAACTGGGGCCGACCCTGCTTAGCTTCTGCGATCTGACAAGACGGCTAACCCAGGAAGTCCTTATCCTCTCTGCCCTGTTGCTGGACCTCCAGAGGAACTGGTTGGCGACTGTGTGAGACGGGATGCTGGACTAGATGGACCAGGTGCCGAGTTGTTTTCTGTTGCCCCGGAAGGACGGACCAGAACCAACGGGTTAAAATTAAATCAGAAGATCGGTTCTTGTAGGCTATCCGGGCTGTGTGACCGTGGTCTTGGTATTTTCTTTCCTGACGTTTCGCCAGCAGCTGTGGCCGGCATCTTCAGAGGAGTAACACTGAAGGACAGTGTCTCTGAGAGAGCGGTTCCTCAGTGGAACAGGCTTCCTCGGGAGGTGGTGAGCTCTCCTTCCCTGGAGGTTTTGAAGCAGAGGCTAGATGGCCATCTGTCAGCAATGCTGATTCTATGAACTTGGGCAGTTCATGGGAGGGGGGCCATCTTGGCCATCTTCTGGGCATGGAGTGGGGGTCACTGGGTGTGTGTGCGGGGGGGGAGGTAGTTGTGAGTTTTCTGCATTGTGCAGGGGGGTTGATTAGATGACCCTGGTGGTCCCTTCCCACTCTATGATTCTATGACCCTCACTGGTCTGATCCAGCAGGGCTCTTCTGAGGTTCTTATGTTCTCTGACTTTCCTGTTGCTTCCGATCTCCCAGGACCAGTTCCTGGTGCTTAGTGGCACAAAATCTGTTGCTGAGAAGAAAAACAACAACCCATGAATGGGTTTTATTCCAAAGTGCTGCCCCTCCTCAGCTCGGGGCTCAAGGAGCGGATCTGCCTGCACAGATGACCTTCTTTACAGGCATGTAAGCCGGCCTGCCCCAAGGGAGATGACACAGATGGGGAAGTAGGTCAGGGTGCTCTTCGTGCCCGGGCTTGCAGTTGAATCCTCCTCCTCCTCCTCCCCGCACACGCCCAGGCCTTCCCGCTGGTGACTCCATGTGCCAGGGAGACACGGGGCCAAGCCCTGCAGGCTGAGCAGGGTGTGGGATTCAGGTTGTTGAGACGGGAGTTATTTTTCTTGCCCTGGCCCAGAACGGGAAGGAAAGTATGGGGGCGGGGGGAAAAGGGATGCTGAAGCAGATGGGCCCGTGGGAACTGAGGGCAGCGAATGGGAGAGCTAGGCAGGAGGTTCCGTAGATCCCAGTACCTCCACCCGTACTCTTTGGCCAGCCATGGCTCAGTGGAAGAGCATCTGCTTGGCCTGCAGAAGGTCCCAGGTTCAATCCCTGGCATCTCCATTTAAAGGGACCAGGCAAGTAGGTGAAGTGAAAGACCCCTGCCTGAGACCCCGGAGAGCCGCTGCCAGTCTGAGTAGACAATACTGACTTTGATGGACCCAGGGTCTGATTCAGCGTAAGGCAGCTTCACGTGTTCAAGTGTTCCCAGCCTTAGTAGTAGCAACAATAGCAGCAGATAACAGTCCTTATCACTGGGTCGAAGGCAAAATTCCCTTTTTCCAAACTACTGCAATTGTGAATTGAGAATTTCCCAGTTCCCCTTTCCCCAGGCATTATAATATCCCTTCCTCTTTTCCTGAAGCGAGAGAATAGACCACCTGTCTCTGAGAGAGCCATGTGCGTGTTGTCCGTCTCACCACCATGGGTGGAATATTCCTCCAGTCAATTGGCTGGCGTTGGTCTGGTCGGCTTTCTTCTTCCAGCGCTACCCCGGGGGGTGGGGGGATCTCCAGGGGTGGAGCAGCCCTTTAACTTCCGGAGAACCTGAGCCTCCGAGTTGCTGGCGATGCCACCGGGGCTGTTTGGCTTGGACTCGCTGGCAGCCAGGTTGGGTGTCCGTTCTCCATTCGGCACGCCTCGTCGCCGGCCCATTTCAACTTCCCAATCCACCCCTGGTTGATCTCTTTGCGTGTCTTTCAAACATAATTTCCCCCCAGCTATTTGCAAGGGGCCCTACCATGGCTCCATACCAGTCCATACTTTCTTCTGGCCTTTGTACTATGCCCAATCATTTTCTGAAGGCTGTTTTCTAGTTCAGAGGTGTGTTTTTTTCTGGGTGTGTGTGTGTGTGGGGGAGAGCTCTTGGAACCCGGCTTCCTAACACAGTCACATCCGATAATCTGATGGGTCTTTATTGCTTTTTGTTTGTTTGTTTCATTGATACTTCGCCTTTCTCCCCAGTAGGGGCACAAAACTGCTTACATCATCCCCCTCTGTTTTTTGCTTACAACAACCTTGTGAGGTAGGTTAGGCGGAGAGAGTGTGACTGGCCCAAGGTCACCCAGCGTGTTTCCAGGGCAGAGCGGGGATTTGAAGCTGGGTCTCCGAAATCTTAGCCCGAAACTCTTAGTCCGAAATCTTAGTCCGATACACCACACCGGCTCTCTTTGTGTGTGCTTTTTTTTCCCCATTGAAAAATGTGCGGTGGGAGAAAGGAAATGTTTTGCCAGAAGAGAAAGTTTTTCCCCCTTTCCCCCCCCCCCCTTATTACATTTTTGTCGTGGGTTGCTTTCGTGAAGAACAGAATATTCTGTTCCTGTTTTTCTCTCCAGGGTTCGGCGAGCGCGTCCGAGTTCCTTCCAGCTTCCTTAAAAAATAAAAAAAGCAACATGCTTATATTTTACGAGCACGGGCATACTCATTGTTTCCAAAGTGGAAGCGACCGGTGTGGGGACATCCATGCACGAAGCAGCCCCGAGCAACCAGCGAGCCCGACGGCGGTCGTGTCCAGGGAGGCCGGTGGGATGCTCTGCCCACCTGGCCTCTTCCCGGGAGCGTGCTGCGCGCTGGGGCCCCGTGGCACTGCCACACGCCAGGCCCAGCCGAGACCTCACAGAAGAGGCCCCGGCTCCTTGGGGCCTCCTCCTCTCCCCTGCTCCCAGGCAAATCTTCCCCGCCCGCCTGCTTCTATTGTTTCCTTGTGCAGGAACGGTTTCTAGGCCAGTAGGTTGTTGGCACGGCGCCTCCGCTTGCTCTTCGGGAGTGGTTACGCAATCGGCAAGCATCAGACCTGTTTTGACTGCCTGGCCTGATAAATATTCAGTGTTTGCTGACCTATATTCCGCTCCGCTTGCGCCTGATGCGCGTAGATCACATGCCAGGGAAAGGGATGGGGGGGAGGGGCCCGCAGCCGGGCGGGGGGGGGGAGTGCGCTGCTCTGTACACATGGCCCTGGCTTTCTTGGCATTCCTGTGCATGCGTCGTGGCGGGGGAAAGGAGCACATCTCTGGCCAGTTCTTGGCTTTTCCTTCGGCGACCCGCCGGGTTTGCTGGCCTCGTTCCTCAGTAGTCAAGGTGGGGCGAGGCAACCACTGTTTCTCAGACCCCCCCCCTCCTCATGCATACACAGAAGAAGCTTACGGGCAGAGCGAGGGTGCGGCTGTGTTTGAGGAAGGAAAGGATTAGTTGCCCGCAAGAGGGGAAGGAGCTCCGTGCGTGTGGCGGTTTTGAGAATGAGCGACGGACCGGCGTCTGACCGAGCGCATTTGTGAATGAGCCGCGTCGGCGTCCTCCGCGTCAGGACTCTGGAGAAGCGCGTCGCTCGGGTGCGATTTCAAAGATGGAAGGAGAGGCTGGCGCGTGTGGTTGAGTGTGTGTGAGGTGAGACGTGGTTCGTGCGTGAAAGGGAAAGGGGTGTCATGTGCCTTGGGGTGTCTGGGGGTGCGCCACGGTAAAAGGTGGCTCTGGAGCCAACTCGAGAGGTTTTTTTTGGTTCCAGGGGCAGTGGATCCAAGAGGTACCCAAACCCTTCCACTAATTACTCTTTACTGCACAAATCTCCCTGATAAGAACACTCAGGCGCCCGTGTGGTGTCCATTGGCGCATCTTGGGTGCCCTGCGGTGCTGATATGCCCGCCTTTGCCCTGCCCCCCATAAGGGCGCCCTAAGTCTGCCACCTGACACAGCCCTCTGCCCTTCCGGTGCTATAACGCCTGTCTGGCACATTTGCGTACACCTCCTTTTCTTTGCTGTGTGTGTATGGTGTTTGTGGCCTCTTTATGCGTACTGTCTCTCTTGTTTGTACGACGAGAGTTGATAGTATGCTTGTGTTGCCTATACGGCATGAAGCTGGCTTGTGTACTGTGCTTTGGACACCGGGGCAATTGGCCATGCAGCATAATGCCCATTGCAAAAAAACAATGTGTGTGTGAGTGCCATTCCTTTGTGTGTGTGTGTGGGGAGGGGACTCCACCCACTATGGGCAACCACACAGCCCTTTCTCGAGAGAGCTGGAATGTGGGGTGTGGCCCACATCTGCCATTGGCTGCCACAATGTTGTCTGAACCTGCTGGATTATGTAAACGGAGCCGGAGGTGTGTGACAGCAGGCAGGCAGAGGTGTAACCCCCTTTCTTTTATGTCCTTCCTCCTCTAGGCGTTTCTGCTGCCTGCTGGGCCTTGCACTGCTGCTGCCGCTGACTCCCTTCACTTCTCACCGCTCCCGGTGTCCAGCAACATCTCTGTTCTCGGAGCCTGCAGAAGTGCCACGGCCAAGCGCCACATGTTTCCAGTGGACTGAAAGATTATCCTGCCGGCGTTCAGCAAATCTTGGGCTTCTCGTTGGAACAAATCTGAAGGAAGGCCGGCTCTGGGTTGTGTCTTAGAAGATGGTCTCGCTGTGTCGGGCAGTCTTTCTGGCCTTGGTGGGTGACTGGATCCCACTGAACTGTGGCAACGGGAGGCAGGCTCAAGGCCACATTGGAAGCGACACCCTTGGTAGTAGTGCTTGGTAACCCCGTCTGGTTGTAAAGCCTGAAAAAAGCATTGATTCCTGCAGGTTAAGCAACTGGGAGGGAAGCATTCTAAGAGTAGGCAGACAAGTTTATCTGCCTTTTTCTAATCACACAGGGGGGTTCTTGCCACCCCTCCTTGGCACGATGGAGAGTCTCAACTCGCCTACCTTGTGCGTGGCCGGGAGCTTTCCTGGCTTCCACCATGACGGCGTGCTTCAGCGAGCCCGGGCGCTGAAAAGCAAGCCCAACGCCAACTGCCGGCGCAAGAGGGAGTTCATCTCCGATGAGAAGAAGGACGCCAGCTACTGGGAGAAGCGCCGGAAGAACAATGAGGCCGCCAAGCGCTCCCGGGAGAAGCGGCGCTTCAATGACCTGGTGCTGGAGAACCGGGTGATGGCGCTCAATGAGGAGAATGTACGGCTCAAGACCGAGCTCCTCCAACTCAAGCTGCGCTTCGGGCTGATCAGCACGGCGGCCTTCATGGAGAAAAGCCAGCAGCTGAGCACCGCCAGCGCCACCTCCGCTGAGGATTTCTGCGGGGCCGGCGACAGCGGCCGGTACTCCGGGGCTCTCTCCCGGTCCCACCACTCGGAGGACTCCTCCGAGACGGAGCAGTCGAGCAGGGACAGCGTCAGTGCGTCGGTGGCCAAATATTCGCCCCGGGGATCCCTCTCGGACATGTCGGACGGTTCCTCGCGGGGTAGCCCTGTGCCACAGACGCTCGGCGAAGTCCAGGCGGTCAGCAGGGCTTATGGAGAAGCTCCCCTGCAGCACCCCACAGAAGCCAAGGGCCCGGTTCCTCGGGGCGTCATCCTCTTCAGTGCCAACGGTTTTACCGCCATGGCCCCACCCCATCCGCTGCTCCCTCACCAAGAAGAGCGAGTGGAAGGCTGCGTCGTCGAGATGCCTGGAAGTCCCAGCCCAGAGAGCAATGCCCGTTGTCAGGCGGAGGATCTGCAGCCTCACCCCGGCTATTGCTCCAAATCCCAGAGCTACGGCATCGCCCCGGATTATTTGGACAGGGAGCTGGCTGGGGTGGAGCAGGGCCCGAAGGTGCAGGAGCCCATGTCTCCCTTTGAGAGCTACTCCAGCGAGGACCATGGGGAGGAGCCCAGCTGGAGATGCTTGCCTGCTCCCTTTGCGGTGCTGCCGGATGCCCATCCTGATGTCAAGACGGCAGCTCTTCCCCACAAACTCCGCCTCAAGTGCCGGGCGCACAGCAGCGGTGTTCAAGAGGTGTTCCCCGGTCCGAGTCCTGCGCCAGCAGCCTGCTGTCCGGAGACCCCCTCCATGCCAGACTGGGACAGCGATAGGCATGAGGAGGTGTCGGCCCTTGTACGGCAAGCTTTGCTTCTCAACGAGCAGCCAGCCTCGGCAGGGGCCCTGGAGAGACTCCTGTGCCCTGCCGCCGGACTCCACTCGGACAATGCAGTACCCAAGGAACATGGTGGCCAGTGGGAGGACGGTTGTCACGACAATGGACTCCGGCCCACTTGAACAAGACTCAGGCGAGGGGTCGAGATAGGATTTTTTTGGTATTTTTTAACAGTGACATTTTGCGCACAAAAATAAAGGTATCTGCAGGTGAGTCTTGGATTCGGAGCCTCCTCGGATCCCAGGGTCAGAAGACAGCAGGGCAGGGAAGGGCCTGTGTTTGGGCGAACTTGAACGGGGCCTAGCGAGAAGATGGATTTGGGGAAACGGCTGGAATCTAGAGGGTGGAGGGTTCCCTACCCTGCCAGGCCGGGGATTCAGTGCATCGACAGAATTTGTCCTACTAAGCGCAGCTGCTGCGAGGTATTGTTACTTGATCAAATTTGGGGGGATCGGTTTCATCAGGAAAACACTGGAAAAGTTGTCCGATTCGCTCCCAGATGTGAGGTTCCCAGATATCCACAGCTGGGAAAGATGGTGGATCGCCGACGTTTACATCGTTCTCTGTGTCAGGAACTCTTTGATTCAACAGACATTATTTGTGTTTTAAATATTAAAATAAATGGACAGAAAATTTTAGAAAATACTTGGGAGTTGCTTCGTGTTACTGGGGGTGAGGGGAAAGATTGACCAGCAGGGGTGAGCCGGATGGTGCAATCCTGTCCTCAGTGGCAGGCAGATTCACCAAAGTTCTCGGATTTCGTAGACTTGTGTTATGCCTTTCCATCAAACCCAACCCACAAGGTGGCAACAAAAAAATCATAAAAGTACATGCAAAATAGGTTGACGATCTGAAATATCAGTATCCCAAAGGGCCATTCCTAAAAAAGATACACAAAAAATAGCCAAAAGCCATGAATCGCCAAAGGCCATGAATCGAGCGGGTGCAGAGGAGAGCGATGAGGATGATCAGGGGCCTGGAGACCAAGCCCTACGAGGAAAGGCTGAGGGACTTGGGGATGTTTAGTCTGGAAAAGAGGAGGTTGGGGGGGGGGACACGATTGCTCTCTTGAAGTATCTGAAGGGCTGCCACTTAGAGGAGGGCAGGGAGCTGTTCCTGCTGGCAGCAGAGAATCATAGGACTCGCAATAATGGGTTTAAATTGCGGGCGGAAAGGTACCGGCTGGATATTAGGAAAAAAGTTTTTACAGTAAGAGTTGTTTGATGGTGGAATCAGCTACCTAGGAAGGTGGTGAGCTCCCCCTCACTGCAGTCTTCAAGCAGAGGCTGGACAAGCGCTTGTCAGGGATGCTCTAGGTTGATCCTGCATTGAGCAGGGGGTTGGACTAGATGGCCTCTATGGCCCTTCCAACTCTGTGATTCTATGAATATATTCCTGGGGTACTGGGCAAAATAAGCAAATCTTAACCGGGGTTCAAACAACCTGGAGGGAGCTGGCATTACAGTCCAAGCAGGCCCCAAAAGGAGAGGTTCCGCAGGGAGGAAGCGCCGTGTAAGGAAAACCCGTTCCTGATCTACCTAGGACTTCCTGCCCTGGCACTGTGCCCTGGACTCTCTGCGGCTGAGTGTTTTATCAATGGTGCCAATTAGTATAACCAGATTTTAATGGCTCTTTTAAATAACTGTCTTCTTATATAAGTACTTACAATTTTTACCGATTATTGGAATCTATGCATCTAAAGTTGTCAGCCTCTCTGAGCCTGGCCTCGTTTGAGAAACAGAGTGGGGTACAAATGGAATAAAATAAATAATAATAATAATTTACTACACTTGATCTTAGCCAAAAGGCCGAAAAGCAATACAATGAAATTACTGCAGAAGAACAAAAATGCCCTTTTTGTCCGGATCAAATAGAGTCCCTAGCCCACATTGTTTTAGCATGTCCACAAAATAATATTGCACAAAATAAATACATCACCGCCTGGATAGAACAGCTAAAGACACTTTCTGAGAAGCGGATTCTGCGTTACCTGCTGTCAAATAGATTGGTCAATTGCATGAGAGACACGGCAACTTTTCCCTTTATGGCGTCAAGGGGAAAAAATTAAATTTCATCTCCCCTTTTTAAAGTGTGAAGTGGTTGATGGATAGCCAGTGGCTCTTAAATCTAGGGAAAGGAAATAATTAGCCTGGAAACAAATGGGCATCTAGCACCGGCCTCCTCTCTCCTTGTGGCCTGCTCTGTGCATCCAGTAGGAAGCACCACTGGGGCTACATGAGCTCAAAGTCCCCACTCTGTTTTGTTTGGAGGGGATGACGCGCAGCTTCCATAATTTCCCTTCCCTCCTGCTGGTGGAACATAGTTCCACAGGTTTCTTTTGGCAGAAGTGTCTTTAGGTGTATGTGTGCATCAAGGGCTGGATTTTGATTAGGGGAGGGGCTGTGGCTCAGTGGCAGAGCATCTGCTTGGCATGCAGAAGGTCCCAGGTTCAGTCCCCGGCATCTTCAGTTAAAGGGACTAGGCAAGTAGGTGATGTGAAAGACCTCTGCCTGAGACCCTGGAGAACCTTGGGGAGGGGCTGTGGCTCAGTGGCAGAGCATCTGCTTGGCATGCAGAAGGTCCCAGGTTCAATCCCCGGCACCTCCACTTAGAAGGACCAGGCAGTAGAGGATGAGAAAGACCTCAGCCTGAGACCCTGGCAAGCTGCTGCCAGTCTGAGTAGGCAATACTGACATTGATGGGCTGATTTGATACAAGGCAGCTTCATGTGTCCTGGAGGGGGGGGCGTGGCTCAGTGTTAGAGCATCTGTGTGGCATGCAGAAGGTCCCAGGTTCGATCCCCACATCCCCAGTTAAAAGGATTGGGCAGTCGGTGATGTGAAAGATCTTGACCTGATCGGCAGTGTAAAGACAACGAAGCCGATTTCTCAGGTCATAAGAAAAATCGCTCATAGACCAGACCAACGGCCGAGCATTACATCTCCAAGAGTCGTCAGTTTCAAGAAGTTTCTGGAAGCTCCTAAGCAGCACAGGAAGGGAAGAGCGCCCCCCATGGTTAGCTTGCCAGTCACTGGTATTCAGAGATATACTGCCTCTGAATATGGAGGTTCCATTTAGCTACCATGATTAAAGTCTCTTCCAAACTTTTTTTTTGGGGTGTGTGTGTGAAGGAAAGTAAGATATTGCGTATTGGCCCTTGAGGACAAACACCTTATTTGCATATGTTATACCTTATTTGCATATGAGTGAGCATCAAAAGCCGCGCTTCCGGAATATTGGAAGAGTTGCTTGTAAAAATCTGACCAAGGAATTAAGCTGCGCTTAACTATTCTAATTTTTGTCTGCAGTCGCAATGCGTCTGCTACCTGTTTTAGAGTGGGGGTATGTGTGGGTGTGTGCTTTGAGCCGCCCTGCCCGTTTCAGCTAAGGTTGCCGACTCTGACTCGGGAAATACCTGCAGATTTTGTGGGTGGAGACTGGGGAGGGCGGGGTTGAGGGAGGGGTGGGAGCTCAGCGGAACGTAATGCCCTAGTGTTCACCCTCCGAAGCAGCCCTTTCCTCCAGGTGAACTAAAGATGCCCAGCCTCCAGGTGGGGCCTGGGGGGGGGGTCTACTGGAATTACAGCTCATCTCCAGACTACAAATATCGGTTCCCCTAAAGAAAATAGATATTTTGGAGGGTGGGACTCTATTGCATTGTACCCCGCTGAGGTCCTCCCCAGGCTCTGCCCCCCAAATCTCCAGGAATTTCCCAACCCGGAGCTGGCAACCCTGCTGTCCAGGGTGGAGCCCGAGGAGGGCGGAGTTTGGGGAGAGGAGGGACTTCAACGCCATACAGTCCAATTGCCAAAGTGGCCATTTTCTCCAGGTGAACCGATCTCTATCAGCTGGAGAACAGTTGTAATAGCAGGAGATCTCCAGCTGTTCCCTGGAGGTTGGCAACCCTATATAACGCCCTAGAGTCCAACCTCTGAAGCTGCTGTTTTTTTCCCCAGGGGAACTGATCTCTGTGGCCTGGAGATCTCCTGTCATTCTGGGGAAGCTCCAGGCCCCTCCTGGAGGATGGCAACCCTGTTTGCAGCCAGATTTAGCCTTTAAACCCTTTGTTCCCTCTTTGCAGGCGAAGGCTGCGGTCTCCTCGCCCAGCGCCATCGCTCTGCATCCTGCTGCCTCCCTAGGTCAGATCGGGATTATCCCCGATTAACGAGGGCAAGAAGAAAGTGGCATCAAAAGTAGGTCATCGGCTCCCGCCTTTGCACATGAGTGCGCGCGCACACTGCTCGAGGGTGGCGGAAAGCCGGTCCTCTCCCATGGAAGCCGCTCTGTCCGTCAAAAGGCCCAGCCTGTGTTGCCACGGCAACGACGGCCTGGGCTAAAAAGATGGAGCATCACAAGGGGGTCGCCAGGAGAGGACTGGGAGGAAGGGAGGGAGGCGGCTGATAGGGAAGCTGGCCTTGGTCAGGAAGCAGAGTCCAAGCGCTCCTTCCAAAAGGTTGCCAACTCCTGGAGATTTGGGGCTGGAGCCTGCGAAGGAAAGTGTTTGGGGAAGGGAGTAGGGTTGCCAACCTCCAGGTACTAATCAAAAAACGGCTTGCAAGTGCTTAATCAGGAGTGTGGAATTCAAAATATAGCACAAAACAATTGTTTCTAAAATAAAGAAACCAAACAATAGCAACTCATGCTATTACAGATATATATTGGAAACATTCAATAGCCACAATTCTGGAGCAATTCTCCATTGCTCTACATCTTGTTTCCGTGGTTTACTGATGCACTTTATGAAATTGAAACTATTAATACGGACTGAATAAGGACTGAGCATTTTGGCTTATATTTTGCATTGTAAAGCCTTGAGAGCTGGGGTCTTACTTAGACCAACTGTGATATACATTTTTTTGCTCCAGAATTGTGGTTATTGAATGTTTCCAATATATATCTGTAATAGCATGAGTTGCTATTGTTTGGTTTCTTTATTTTAGAAACAATTGTTTTGTGCTATATTTTGAATTCCAACCTCCAGGTACTAGCTGGAGATCTCCTGCTATTGCAACTAGGGTTGCCAGGTCCCTCTGCCATTGGCGGGCGGTTTTGGGGGCGAAGCCTGAGGAGGGTGGGGTTTGGGAAGGCGAGGGACTTCAATGCCATAGAGTCCAATTGCCAAAACGGCCATTTTCTCCAGGGGAACTGATTTCTATCGGCTGGAGATCAGTTGTAACAGCAGGAGATCTCCAGCTAGTATCTGGAGGTTGGCAACCCTCATTACAACTGATCTCCAGCTGATAGAGATCAGCTCACCTGGAGGAAATGGCCGCTTTGGCAATTGGACTCTATGGCAGTGAAGTTCCTCCCCTCAGCCCTGCCTTCCTCAGGCTCCGCCCCCAAAACCTCCCGCTGGTGGCGAAGAGGGACCTGGCAACCCTAGAAGGGAGGGACCTCAGCGGGCTATAATGCCCTGGAGTCCACTCTCCAAAGCAGCCATTTTCTCCAGGGGAACTGACCTCTGCCATCTGGAGATCAGTTGTGATTCCGGGAGATCTCCAGGCCCCACCTGGAGGTTGGCGAGCCCCATAAAGAAGCCAAGGAGTCCCTGGCAAGAGAGTAGACCGTTGGGCTAAGGAGAGGCAAAGGACAGCACATAACGCCTGGATCGAGGCCACTCTCAGCATCCCTAGAACTAGGCGTGAGGAAGCATGTCTAGGGTTGCCAGTTTCCAGGTGTGGCCTGGAGACCTCCCAGGGTTACAACTGATCTCCAGGCAATGGAGATCAGTTCTCCTGGGGAAAGTGGCTGCTTTGGAGAGTGAATCCCACGGCATTATACCCTTCACCCCCTCCCCAAACTCCGCCCTCCCCAGGCTCCATCCCCCAGATCTCTAGGAATTTCCCAACCCAGAGTTGGCAGCCTAGCGATGTCAGACAGCTTCATCTGCTCACGTTCAGGTGTGATGGGGCTTTGGAAGGACCGTTTTTTTGGGGAGGGGAGTTGCTAACCCTGTAGGCAAATCAGCGCTGGGACTTAACAGAAGGGAAATTAAACACCTCGCCCTTTTGTAACTGAAAAACCTGCATTTTAAAACTCGGTGACGCCATGCCGTACATGGCAGGGGGTGGTTGGCAGCTTCCACCTTACGCCGCAAGCAGTATTGGAGACAAAACGTTTGGCTTAATTTCCACTCAGCTGTCTTCCCTCTGCAAATAAAGGTGGCCAACGCCAGTTCTCTTTCTTCCTGACTGAAGACAGGATGTTCTGGGTCAGCCCGGGTCGGCGTGACCGCCACCCCGCACCAAGGAACGCCTGTAAATGTCCTCGTGCATAATGCCAATTTTGTTAGGAAAACCAGTCTTAATTTCAGCTCAGTCTTTTCCTAGTAGGGCAGGGAGAAGGGCTCACTCATCTCATGCGAAGTGACGTGGTGCCAGAAAACTTCACCAAGGATTGAGAAGATGCTTCTTGGGCCATTTTGTCCAGAGGGCAATGCTTGACTTCACTTAACCATTAACGTTGGTGTTTTCATCACCCTCTTCGGACACTGGCCAAAATAATAATTCAACTTATAGACCGTGATATCTTTTTGACAAAGGCTAGCCTGATCTCATCGGATCTTGGGAACTAAGCAGAGTCAGCCCTGGTTAGTGCTTGGATGGGAGACCACCAAGGAAGTCCAGGGCTGCTATGCAGAGGCAGGCAATGGCAAACCAACTCTGAACCTCTCTTGCCTTGAAAACCCTATGGGGTAGCCATATGTCAGCTGGAGAACCGGGTTCGATTCTCCACTCCTTCATACGAAGCCTGCTGCGTGACCTTGGGCCAGTCACAGTTCTCTCTGAACTCTCTCAGCCCACGCAGAGGCAGGCAATGGCAAACCACTTCCGAACGTCTCTTGCCTTGAAAACCCTACGGGGTTGCCATAAGTCAGCTGTGACCTGACGGCAAAATCACACACGGGATGTTTGAGACGAGGGGTGGGAGAGAGTAGGGTTGCCAGTTCCCCCTCTCCACTGGCGGGAGATTTTTGGGGCAGAGCCTGAGGAGGGCGGGGTTTGGGGAGGGGAGGGACTTCAATGCCAAAGAGTCCAATTGCCAAAGCAGCCGTTTTCTCCAGGGGAACTGATCTCTATCGGCTGGAGATCAATTGTAATAGCAGATCTCCAACTATTACCTGGAGGTTGGTAACCCGAGGAGAGAGATGCACGCTTACATCTTCTTTAGCCCGATGGAGCACTCAGCCCCAAAGGGACCTGGATGAGAAGCGGACCTGGAAGGCACCTGCAAAAGTTTATTGGTCACCATTCTCCCCGTGCCTCCCTGCCCTTTGGAAACTCACACTAGTAATCTGGGCCGTGATTCAGTGACCTACTTATGGGATGGCGTCATTCCTGCTGGCTGCTGGGATCCATGTGACCGCCTGGTCACCTTTACTGCTCGGATGCTGGTGGCTTCCAGGTACTGCTGAGTCACGGTAGAGGACAAGGTGTCCGGGACGGCCCCGCCTGCCGTACCAAGACGGCACCTCCCTCCAGAGCTGATTTCCCCTGGCTGCTGCCCTGCGTGACCTTGGACTAGTCACTCTCTCTCAGCCCCTCCTACCTCACAGGGTGTCTGTGGTGGGGAGCCAGTTTGAGTCTCCCTTAAGTGGTAGAGAAAGTCGGCATATAAAAACCAACTCTTCTTCCTCCTCCTCCTCCTCCTCCTCCATTGGGCTAATGATTCCCAGAATGAAATGCCGTGGTCCTCCTCTGGGGCAGGGGAGGAAGAGCGCCACTCGGGGAAGCCAGCGGGGGAACCGAAGGGCCGACCAACGACTGGCCAAGGAATGAAGAAACAGGCTCATGTGACTGTGATGCAGTTCGGGATGGTGGGAAATGAAGCGTTTGTTCTGAACGAAGCCCTAAGCCAGGGGTCCCTGACCTTTTTGCTGGCACACTGCGGGTTACGACACAGCATGGTGGGCAGATCAGCAAAACAGCTGCCATACGATGGCTGCCGCAGCTGCTTAACTTCAGTAACGCAGCGTAAATCCTCGTGCTGTGGTGGCAGCTGCTGCTAAATCAACATTTTTTTAAAAATCTGCACAGCCAATCGAATCTCCAATAGTCAATCGGAAGCCTTGCTGGGCAAAAGCCCTACCTGGCCCCACACGCTTCCTAAAAACACTTGGTGGGTGCCAGAAAAGGCGTTGGCGGGCATGGAAAGGCCAATGACCCCTGCTGATATCATACTACCCTTGTACAAATCTATGGTGAGACCACACTTGGAATACTGTGTACAGTTCTGGTCACCACACCTAAAAAAGGATGTTACAAAGCTTGAGAAGGTGCAGAAAAGAGCAACCAGAATGATTAGGGGACTAGAGCAACTGTCCTATGGGGAGCGGTTAAGACGCTTAGAGCTGTTTAGCTTGGAAAGGCTGCGGCTAAGGGGAAACATGATAGAGGTCTATAAAATTATGCATGGTTTGGAGAGAGTGGACAGGGAGACGTTTTTCTCCCTCTCTCGTAATGCTAGAACGCAGGGTCATCTGCTGAAGCTGGAGGGTGAGAGATTCAAAACAGATAAAAGGAAGTATTTTTTCACACAACGCATAGTTAAATTGTGGAACGCCCTGCCCCAAAATGTGGTGATGGCTGCCAACTTGGAAGGCTTTAAGAGGGGAATGGACATTTTCATGGAGGAGAGGGCTATCCATTTCATGGAGGAGAGGGCTACTAGTCAAAATGGCTACTGGTCATGATGTATACCTATTCTCTCCAGGATCAGAAGAGCAGGCCTATTATATCAGGTGCTGTGGAGCACAGGCAGGATGGTGCTGCTGCAGTTGTCTTGTTTGTGGGCTTCCTGGAGGCACCTGGTTGGCCCCTGTGTGAACAGATGGCTGGATTTGATGGGCCTTGGTCTGATCCAGCAGGGCCTTTCTTATGTTCTTATGATCAGGCAACCCACACGTGGTTCCCAAAGGCTGACTTCCTGGTATCTGTTCTCCAGCCCGTTGGACCAAAGCTGGGCAACCCGGGCATGCTTCGTCGCTCATCAAGTCAACATGTTGACTAAGCCGCCGGAGCAGCCCCAGCCACATACCAACGGCACGAAATTGGGCCGCGGGAGCGCCTTTGTCCCAGTGGAGGTGGCTTTGGGCTGGTTTCCTCGTCCTGCCGCACGGGCCGTGTGAGACGGGCCTCACGTGCGCAGCAGCTGCCTTGTTTGTAACACAAACCTCCCGGCACAGTGCCCCACCTGTTACGTAACCGCCAGGCTGGAGGCTGCTGAAAGGAGCCCAGGCCAGAAAGGAGGAAGTTTTTGCACGAAGCCACATGACTCGGGAGGCACATGGGAAGGAGAAGGAACTCGGGCACCGGGAAACCCTTTGAGTAAACAAGGCAGGCGGTTTGATTCAGGACCATGTTTGATTTGCTAGCAATCCTAAACTGAAGAGTTTTGGAGGGTCGTCATGTTGTAGGACAGCTAGATACGAGGCCAGGAGCACCGTACAGACCCTATAAGATTTTCGAGGTACAAGCTTTCAAGAGTCAAAGATGTCATTGCTTACCAAGTCAACATGTGTTTGACGAAAGGAGTTTTGCGTCTTGAAAGCTCATATCCTGAAAATTTGGTTGGCCTCTTAAAGTGCTACTGGACTTGTATCTAGCAGTCCTAAATCGTGATTCTATTTTGTTTTTTTGTGTATTTTATCTGTGTTGTAAGGCACCTTGAACTCCATAAGGAAGATGTTTTAGCCGTGTTAGTCTGCAGTAGAACAGCTAGATCCGAGTCCAGCAGAATCTCAGGAGACCAACAGGTTTTTCAGGGTATGTGCTTTCAAGAGTCACAACTCCCATAGTCAGATACCAACAAAAGGGAGCTCATACCCCGAAAATCTTGTTGGCCTCTAAAGTGCTGCTGCACTCAAATCCAGCTATAGGAAAGAAAGGCAGCTAATAAAAATTTTAAATAGAAGAGTTGGTTTGTATACCCCGCTTTTCTCTACTGTTAAGGAGTCTCAAAGCAGCTTACAACCTCCTTCCCTTCCTCTCCCTCACAACAGACACCTTGTGAGGTAGGTGAGGCTGAGAGAGTTCGGAGGGAACCGTGACTGGCCCAAGGTCACCCAGCAGGCTTCATGTGGAGGAGTGGGGAAACCAACTCCAGAAGATGGCAACAAAACCCCTCCAGGATCCCTGGCCAATCTGGCCTGGAGGAAAATTGCTTCCTGACCCTAAAGTGGCGATCGGCATTTCCCTGGGCATATAAGAAGGGGCCATGAGAGCCAAGCACTGACGCAACCCTTCCTCTCCTCCCTCTCACGATCTGCCTAAGGTCACAGAATCAGCATTGCTATTGGGCCATTTATGCGGGGCTGTTTCTCCGCGGTCACCCCTGCCGACTGCTCCGGTGCTTTGTTTTGATTATGCATGCCTTTCCCGACTGTCAGAGATCGCCTCGCTCTCCCTGCGCGTTTCCGCACTGTTTGTCTGCGTTTTCTGGATTCTTGCTAAAACAGCATCCGGAAAACACAGGCAAAATGCGTGGAAACACACAGGGAGAGCAAGGTGACCTCTGACGGTCGGGAAAGGCACGCATAATCACAACGAAGCGCATAATCAAAACGAAGCACCAGACCAGTTGGAAGGAAACCACCCTGCATAAAAGGCCTTTGATGGCTAACTAGCCTCTGCTTAAAAACCTCCAAAGAAGGAGAGCCCACCACCTCCTGAGGAAGCCCGTTCCACTGAGGAACCGTTCCAACTGTCAGAAAGTTCTTCCTGTTTAGCCGAAGACACAAAAGATGAAGAACCAGACAAGCTGTACAGGTTGGTTTATTAACATGACAATGTGTCTGCCTTAATCAGCCTGCAAAGAGTTACAAAAGCCACAGGTCACACCCGCAGGCAGAAAACGGTGGCTGCCCGCTTCCGATCTCCTTGCGCAGGCAGTGGGCGACAGGCTGATGACCACAATACACAACAGATGTCAATCTGGCGGGGGGTCCCTCTCCAAGCTCTCGTGCAAGGCGGATCTTGAGGGGGCACAACATCTTGCACGCACTTGCGCAAACACGAGTTTGGTGGCGTGTTATCTCTCTCCTTACTTTCCTCCCTATGGGGGCTACACATACAGTGGCTCCGGATTAGGGGAGAAAATGAATCTTTAGGATAAATCTTTCCCTGCCTCTTCTCCTTTCCAGGTGAAGAGTTATGCCCCCTCTAGTTCTCAAATGACTCTCGTCGTATATTGCAGTCTTGCCCGGAGCACGCTCTTGCGTAGCCGTTGCACCAGATGGGATGGATTTGGGGAGGGGGAGAGAATGCACATGGAGCAGGCCTGCACCACTCGTGTCCCAGGATTCCCACCGCAGCCCGACGGTGACACACACTCATGCGCACACACACACAGCTGCTTGTAAACTGCAATTCGTGGCAAGCAGGCGGCCAGTTGTACAAGCCTCACATGGGCCCCTGCATGGAAGGAAATGTTCAAGATGGAACAGCACATCAGTCGCGAGAGTTCAAAGGAAGCTCTGACTTCCCCCTGAAACTCCATGCGATTCCTCACCCCACCCTGAAGCAGCAAGCGAATCCAACATCTCCAAGTCGAGATCTCAGTAGCAAACCAAGTTATCGTCGGGGGACATCAGAAAGACGACCGTTCATGTCAGTTGTTGTAGGGACAGAAGGAACGGTTTTCAGGGGAGGCATTTGCCATCAGCTTGTAATTGCATAGAGAGTCTCTCTCCCTTCAGAGGTAATCGGAATGGGAGAGCGCCATCAGGAAAGGCAGCGGGAGATGGACCCGGCAGAAATAGCATCAGTGCAGTGAAGTTGCCATTTGGTGTCATCCTAATGGGCATGCCGTGATCGCGACATTTGTGCAGAGTTGCCCAGTTGCAGGATTTGATCCCAAGTTACCCACCTTCTCAGGGTCTCCAGGCAAAGGAGAAGGGCCAAAAGCAAAGGAAGAAAGGCTATGGCAAGGATGTCAAACGTAAGATCCGTGGGCCGGATATGGCCCCTTAAGAGCTCCTATCTGGCCCACGAGCCAACCAAGATAGCCACCCCCCACATTCTCAATCTGGGCTGGCGAGATATGGCTTGGCCCCCACCAGTGACATTTATGTCATATCTGACCCTCATAACAAATGAGTTTGACACCCCTGGGCTATGGGTTTTCACGGTCTAATACCCAAATCACAGTTTCCCCTCTCTGATCCTCAAGAACGAGAGGCATCACGAACACACACATACACAAAAACTAGATACTATGTGCGGCCAGCGGAGCTTGGTGTGAGAACTGTTGCTTTTCAGGTGGGGCCTGGAGATCTCCCAGAGTTACACCTGATCTTTAGACTAAAGGGATCAATTCCCCTGGAGAAATTAGCAGCGTTGGAGGGTGGACTCTATGGCATTATGCCCTGCTGAGGTCCCTCCCCAAACTCCACCCTCCTCAGGCTCCATCCCCAAATCTCCAGGAGTTCCCCCAGAGTTGGCCACCCTCTTGATTTTGCTTCACCTCCCTCTGTCAGGATTTGGGCTTCGGGACCCCCGAAGACAGTTTTAGGTGGCATGCTGAGTTAGTCTATAGTGGTTGTTTTTTTGCTGTCAAGTTGCGGCTGACTTGTGGCGACCCCGTAGGGTTTTCAAGGCAAGAGACGTTCAGAGGTGGTTTGCCATTGCCTGCCTCTGTGCCACGATCCTGGTATTCCTTGGAGGTCTCCCTACCAAATACTAACCAGGGCTGACCCTGCTTAGCTTCTGAGATCTGACGAGATCAGGCTAGCCTGGGGCTAGCCAGGTTAGGGCAGTAGCACAACCAAATTCGAGTCCAGCAGCACCGTACAGACCAACATTTCTCAGGGGATAAGCTTTCATGAGTCAAAGGTTGCTTTGACTCACAAAAGCATATCCCTTGGAAAATAATGTTGTCCTCTAAGGTGCTGCTGGACTCAAAATTTGTTCAGAAGCCCTGATAACCCTAAATTGTAAACAGAACTACATTTAAAAGCTGTAGGGCATGCTCGTAAGTCATGGTTCCAATCCTAAATACCAAACTGCCACCATCATGGGCTAATTTACACACACACACTCTCCTCCTTCAAACCACATTTACGGACCACCTCCTGCTATAGCATTTTTGAAGCTAAGTGTGGGTGGGTAAGATCAGTCCCTGGACTGCTGTGCCCCCATCTAAGATGTTCTGGGGTTTCCTGGGTAGGCTACCGACAAGGAAAACAATAATAAAATAATAAATCAGCAGCAGTTTGGGAAACTCCCCTCCACCACCACCTAAAATGGACTTGCTCCTTTGTCAAAGAACCTAATAGTTGAGCTGAAAATTAGAACAAAATACAGATAGTATTTATTATGCAGTGTACACTAAATTAAAAACACTGGGCCTTAAATGTACAGGCTGATTAATTAAAAGTACATATAAAATAGTTGCTAATTTTCCAACATAGTTGATGATAAAAAATTAATGTAAATGACCAATAAATAACCCAAATGCGTTTCGGCCTACGTAGCCTTCTTCAGTGGTCATTATATACATTTACATACTTAAAAACACATCCAGAAATACATATACATATAAAGATGTGCTGTGATAACCTTCTACTATTTTATATATTCTTCTAATTGATCAGCCTGTACATTTAAGGCCCAGTGTTTTTAATTTAGTGCACACTGCATAATAAACAATATCAGTATTTCGTTATAATTTTCAGCTCAACTTTTAGGTTCTTTGTCCAGTTAAGGTTGAGTTTTTTGGGGTTCTTCCCCTTTTCGTTAGTTCCCGTGCTCCTTGGTCACCAGGTACCCCTGACGCAACGTCATACGCCTCTTCCTCAATCAACTTTAATGAAGGCTTTTCGAGTTCGAACTCGTGGTCGAAGATTCAATGGCAGGCATGATTCACTGAGCTCAAATGGAAAATACGAGGAGGTGGGTAGCCATCAGGGGAGGTGGGACACTTTCTCTCTTTGGGGGACTACCGGGGCATGGTGGCAGCCAGGAACATCTGAAAAGCATTCCTGTCCACTGCTTCGCTTGGCATCGGAGGCCCGGTGGAACGAATTCCTCGGACGAGGGTACTTGTGAACAGATTGTGCCTCGTGGGTCACACTTGTCTGTCTCCCACTCTCCTACCTTTACTGGGGGCCCCTAAAGCACCACCTGACCTTTCCATTTTCATGGGAAGGCTTGCCTGGAACTTTTCAAGGGCTGGAAGCCAGGAAGCTGTTTCCCTTCAGGCATCAGATCCAAATCCTGGCTCTTGTTGCGTTTCGAACAGGTTTGGAACAAGCCCACGGGCTGACAGATGACCCAACCGGTTTGGCGAGAAACGCCACTTGGATATGTCAATGGCTCACTTTAGTAGGATGTCATAACTTCCACCTCATTTCCCCCTCGGTCACTTGAAAAAGCAAAGAACAGATTCAAGGCATCTGCAGCTCTTTTGGTTCCCTCTGGCAGATGGAAAGGAGAGCTGGCTCAGCACACTTGCTCTGGGTGCGAAGGATGGAGCTCTCTCGCTCGCCCGTGCAACAACCTGGTAGTGCGACCGCAAGGCCCATGCCGCCCACCTTGAGCTGGGCTGCCCCGTCCTCGGGGCTCTCTGCCACGCCCAAATCCCAATGAATCAATGGCAAATTCACATGAAGAGTTGGACGCTGCTGGCTTTGCATGCAAAGATCCCGATGCGACAAGAACGAGATGTCGGTTTTTGCACTTTGGGGAGTTAAAATCTTCTCCACTCCACCTTAGGCTTTCTAAACATCTTCCAAATTCTTAATATCCTTTTCCTACGGATCCATCCCCTTTCGTTGTACAGACTCGAACGAGTAGCCTGAAGCATTGGCGGGAAGGGGATGGGGAGTGATCACAGTATTAACCTTTTTCATGTATAGCATAGTCTTGCTCATATATATATATATTTATATTTATATAAATAATATAATATAATATATATAGAGAGAGATATGTATAGGTACTTTACAAGGCCTAACACAGGACATGCCATTCACAGGGAGATGGCTAAGGGGGGATGTGTGTGTGTGTGTGTGTGTTGGGGGGGCGTTACTGCCTCCGCCCTTCATATGTACAAGTAAGTCAAGGCCGAGCCCCTCCAGTGAGACGATGTGGCTCCTCGCTACCCTACTAGCACTGAGCTGGAAGGCAAAGTCTAGGAAGGGGGTCTGGGGATGCGGTCCTGGCGGCCAGTACGACGAGAAAGGGAACACCCTGATCCTTCAGTGCGCAGCCCCCTTTTTTTCCAGGGCAGGGGGTGAGGGCCGGGGGGGGTCTCCTGCACACTTGCTCCCCGACCCCAGGACAGGCACCTCTTCTTTGCCCCGCTTCCCCTTTGCCTCCGATGAGGCTCGCTTCAGTCCGTTCTTGGTCCCCTCTGGGCACAGGCAACCGGGCGTCTTGGCACAGGTCCCCAGCGTGGTGTGCTCCTCCACCACCTCCAAGATCCACTTCTCCTTGGGTGACCCGGCCTTGTCTTGGGAAGGGTCCGAAGCGGGCTCACCACCGAGCTGCTCTTGGCTCTCCTTGGGCTCCAACACAATAGGGACTGGACCCCGTGGGGCCACCTCTGCCTCGGCGCTGCCCTTCCTGCCTTGCTCATGCTCCTGCACAGGGCTGAGGGCTTTAGCCAGGGCCCGATTCACTCCTGCAAACGCCTCCTCGGTTTGCACTGCTTGGCTCCTCCGGCAGTCTCCGAGCAGAGTTTCTGGCCCCCTGGCTTTGGCGCTTGTCTCCATGGCGACCTCCCCGTCAGATGCCCCGAAATTCAGCGGGGATTCCTGCCGGCCGAGGCGCCTCGTGGCCAACGGCTTTGGAGCGCCGGACTCGCTGGGGCTCTCGCCGTCCGACTCAGCCAGGCTGTGGAGTCCGGGCTCGCCGTAGAAGTCTTTGCGGTATTCCGAGTGCACCACCTCCAGGCTGTGCTTCCTGACCACCACCTTCTTCTCTGAGCTGAGCGGGGAGCCGAGCTTCTCCGCCGACTGCACCCGCTTCAGGAGGGGCGAACGAGGGGGCTCAGCGCTCTTGGGGCGGGGCCGCACCACAGGCGGCGACGAGTGCAGCTTGGCCGGGAAGCTTTGGGTGGTGTTGGAGCTGCCCACGGTGTGGCCGGGCAGTGGCGGCGGCGAGGACTGCGTGGGGGAGGGGGTGTGGGCCAGGGGGGAGAGGGGGATGTTCCCGGCTGACTTGCAGCGGGCAGAGCGGTACTGGCGGTGCAGCTTTGGGGAAAGGCCGTGCAGAGTGCTGGGGCGCATGTGGTGAGACGACGTGGCCGGCGAGTTGGGGGTGCTGGAGGCAGGGGAGCTGCTCTGCGAAGAAGCGCCTGTGAGGGGGACAAAGGGAAGAAGATTTTGCCCTCCTCCCCACGGGAGCAGACAGTCCCTCGGGGGCCCCCCCCGGTAGCCATCCCAGGCTCCCTACCTAGGTAGGCCGAGTCAGGGGTGGACCGCAGGCTCTGTGTGGGCGAGCGGGCACCCAAGCCATGGGTGGGCGAGCCGGGCAGGCTGTCGCTGGAGGACAGCGAGCGGTTCAACGACGACAAGCTGCGGCTGGTGTGCAGCAGGTTCGACTGCTTGGTGATCTTGCGGAACAAGGAGCTGCGCTTCTTGCTGCTGGTGGAGAAAAGGGATTGGGGGGAGGGTTAACCCCAAGGTGTTTGTTCTCCCAGCATGCTTTTCTCTGTGACAGGAATGGCCCCTTCCTCAACCCCCCCTTCTGCTTTTCCCTTGAACACACACAAAGCTGCCTTGTACTGAATCAGATCATCAGGGTGCATGAAGGTCAGTATTGTCTACTCCAGGCCCAAGGGCTGGATTCGGCCCCGGAGAGCTCTTATCCAGCCCACGAGCCAGCTAAGGCAGCCACACACCCCCGCCAGCCCTGATCTGGGCTGGTGAGGCATGGCCCAGCCTGACCAAGTGACACTGATGTCATATCCAGCCCATGTAACCAATGAGTTTGATCGACACCCCTGATCTACTCAGATTTGTAGCAGCTCCCCAGGAATCCGCACTTAATTTCTGGACAGCCAACAGGGAGGTCGCCATAAAGACCAGCACCAAAGGGTCTCAGGCAGAGGTTTCCCCATCACCTTCTACCTGATTCTTTTAACTGGAGATGCCGGGGATTGAACTTGGAACCTTCTGTGTTCCAAACAGAGCCTCTGCCCCTGAGCCGTGACCCCGCCCAAACACCCATGAAGCTGCCTTCTACTAAACCAAACCCTCAGTCCATTACAGTATTGCCTACTCTGACTGGCAGTGGTCTTTCACATCACTTGGTCCTTTAAACCAGGATTGGAGACCAGGATTTGAACCTGGGACCTATGGCATGCCAAGCAGGCGCTCCGTTTTTGAGCCACGGCAACTCCTCCCCTTCCCCCCCCCTCACCTCTCCTGCCCTTCTTTGCTGACGCTCCTCTTGTTCCTCCTGGCCATCTTGGATTTGTAGCTGCTCTTGCGGGCCGGCCCGATCTGGATGGAGGTGTTCTCAAAGGGGGTGGTGGTCACCATCACCTTGCTCCCGCTCTAGAGGAAGGGAGAAGAATCGGGCTGTGTGACCGGAAGAGGAGCCCTGCGCGTCAGGCTGGTGAGCTGACGAAAAGCTATCTGTGGCAGACCTGAAACAGCCCCCGCCCAACAGGTGCATACCTTCAGGATCAGCTCCACCACTTCGGTGTGCACCAGTCCATGCACGGGCTCTCCATTGACGTGGGTGATGAGGTCTCCCGCACACAGACCTGCCTCGTGAGCTGGACCACCTTCCTCAACATGCTGCAGGGAAAAGACAGAGCTGAGCGCAAGGAGGTTTCTCGACCTGCACGTAAGACCCCCCCGTGGCACCACTGCTCCATTGAGCGCTGCCTGCCCGCAGGGCTCTCTCGCCAGGCATGCTTACCCAGACAATATGATGTACGCTGTAGACATCGCTGTCCCCCATGTACACTCGGATGGCGCGCAGCGTGAAACCATACTTCTTCCCGGAGCGCTGGATGGTAATGGGCGAGCGCAGGCTGGTGACCGCTGGCGAATAGTCCCGTGACGGCGAGGAATCTCGGGAGGACGGGTTAGAGGAGAGTGACCGGGGAGACATGGGACTGGCCAGGGGAGAACCGCTGTGCTGTTCCACTGTCGGGAGAAAAGGACGAAGAGTAAGCAGGAAGGCCTCTGCAACTGCACGGCATCAACACTGAGTGGCACCTCTGGCCTCCCCGAATGGACAACAGAACCCAGGAGTCCGGGCTCCCAGCCTGCCTTGCTTTAGCCCACCGTTGCTCTCTGGCCTCTACAGCCAGCCTCGGGGAGGCCTCAGAACTCGGAGGACTTCGTTGTTTCCCAACCCGTTGGCAGCAAGGGAGTGGTCCAGACCCTAAAGAAGGGAGGGCTTGTTTCAGGGGTCAAACGAGGGCGCTGGGCCCGCAGCTCTCAGAGCAATACTTCGGGATGAGTTTCCAACAAGGCAGAAATACGCTTTCCCTGATGTCCCAAAGACAAATGAAGCCTGGGATATGTTTTGAGCTGGAGAGGGAAATCGGTGCCCAGCTGTGGTGCCTCAAAAGGACCATTCTGAGCATAGTTTCAAGCACACAGCGTTGACTCTTGGTCATAGTGGGGCAATTGTCGGAGCCATGTGCATGCGGCAATTCCAAGCCACGGAACAGTGCACAAAGTTTGGCTTCTTGAGAACTCAGATTTCATGGGAAATGAAAAGTGAGATTCAAGTCCTTCATGGTTTTGAAGATATGCCTCAAAAAGCATGGATGAGAGCTGGCGAAATCCCAGAAGCCAGAGGCAATGGCTGAATGGGGAACTTTTGGTACCCTGTTTAGCTCCTTTCCTTGCACGTAAGTAGAAGAAGCAGAACAAATTATGCAAAACAGCAGGATCTGCAGAACAGTCATGCAAAATAAAAGATATCGTGCAAAGACGCATCACTTGCATAATTTATGCGGATTGTGGAATCCCACTTTTCTGGCGGCAGGGTCTTTACTGCAGAATACACATAGCCCCCAAGCAGCTATGTGACTTATAGCAGGGGAGGGGGTGCAGCATGCGGGATAGCAAGGCATGGATCCGCTAGGAGGCCTGTTTGGGAGAGGAAACAGCCTGCGAGGGGGAGAGTGTTCCGATGGAATGGGGACAAACAGCCCCTATGGGGCTGGACAGTCTTCATCAGAATGCCCCCCTTGGGATCAGGCCGGTCTGGTGGGGGGCAGGGTACGGTTCTGTGCAAGCTGGGTGAAACATGGGAAGGATACTGTGGAAAACGAGGGGGTCGGGAGAGTGTCGGTAGGATAGTTGTTCCAGTGGTCCCACTGGGGGTGGTGGTGGTGGTTTGTGGACCTTGGGGAGGGGCCAGGCTCAAAGCATGATGGGTCAGTGCTGTGCCTGCTAGTCTGGGGGCAGATGTGCGGCAGGGGGGCAAGAGGAGGAGGGCCGTACCTGTGGGGATAATGACGGACAACGCAGTAGCTGAGGCGGATTTGATGACCTTGCCCCCAGTGCGGGGGCTGCGCTTCTCAGCCGTGGAGTCCCCTGAGAGCTGCTGGTGCCGGGCCCGACGCAGCACCAAGTCATTGGTAGCTTTGGGGGCTGAAGGGTCCAGCTCCTTTGGGGGCTGCAGCTCACCCGCTTTTGATTTATCGCCTATTGGGGAGTGGAGAGAGAGGGATGATGACGCCAGCCCTGCATCACAGGACCCCCCTCCAGGGATCCCCGGGGCTCCACCACAGGCACTGCCCCCCACCCCACCAGGAGATCTCAAGGGCTCTGCCCCACACTTCCCCTTTCTGACGGCTGGCAGACGTCAGGCCTTCCAGGGGAAATCGATCTGGCCGTACCTTCTAGGGGAAATCGACCTGGCAGTACCCTCTAGGGGAAATCAACCTGGCAGTACCTTCTAGGGGAAATCGATCTGATTGTACCTTATAGGGGAAATCGATCTGACCGTACCTTCTAGGGGAAATCGACCTGGCCGTACCCTCTAGGGGAAATCAACCTGGCAGTACCTTCTAGGGGAAATCGATCTGATTGTACCTTATAGGGGAAATAGATCCGGCTGTACCTTCTAGGGGAAATCGACCTGGCCATACCTTCTAGGGGAAATCGACCTGGCCATACCTTCTATTGGAAATTGACCTGGCCGTACCTTCTAGGGGAAATCGACCTGGCCGTACCTTCTCAATACGAAATTCAGGATGCAGGGGGCATTTAGTGTACCCCAGCAGGAGACCAGAGACCATGGGTTCAAATCCCGGTCTAGCGAAGAACCTCACAGGTATTGTAAGAAAAGGGGGGTGGGGAACGGCTCCCCCGCACTCTGCACACCGGAAATGCTATACACACATCGCTAATGCCAAGTTACCAGTCCTCATGACGGGCGATCCGAGCCCACGGATCAGACAAAGCAGCGTTGGGGCGACCCGAGCTGCCGCGGGATTGAAGCCACACAGCTGGGTGCTTCAGGCTGCCAGGTTCAGCCATGCCAGGTAGGGGATCGCAACCCCCCTCCCTTCCTAGCCAAAACAGCTAGCTTGTAGGGGGTGTCATGCAAAGGGAGGTGAGGGGCCCCTTCTCCATCCCACCCCTCCCAAAGCGCTACACCGGAGGTAGGGGGCAGGTGGCTCCATGCTGACCATTGGGGCGCTGCGTGCCACAATCACAGGAATCCGACTGCCTGAGCCTCCATTCTCCCAGTATCAGAATGCTACAGTATGAGGTTGTGCTGTTATACGTCAGGAGCATTTTAGGAGTTTCAGGACATCTGCAGCCATAACATGCCCGACAAAACGTGAAAACAACCTCACACGATTGCATTCTTAGCACGGCAGAAGCGCTTCCGGCCTCAATCCCGTGCCAGTGGCACACAAATCCCAACCCTAGAGAATGGATGGGAGAAAGGGAGTTTTCCTGCCACTTTCTTTTCTTTAAAAAAAAGGAGAAATGCGTGCTCCTATACTGGTGGATGGTGGCAGGGGCACAACCCTCAAATAACGAAGTTATATCCCCCCCAAAAAAAACCTAGAAAAGAAAATGGTCAATGAAATGACCGGGTGTTACTGGAGAGAGTTCCACCCCTTTCTATTGCATGTTTTTTGTTTTTTAAAGGACTCAACAATTATTTCCTCATTTCTGTGGCACACCAGGGGGACCCTCCACTCGACTATGAAGCACAAAGCAGTAGCCCCAAGCGGGAGGCAGACAGATCTGACCCACAGGGCATCCTGTCCACTGGGAAGATCTCCTGCCGAAGGCCCACAGAGACGACCGAACGCTGCGCCAATGGGGAGGGGACCAACATTTTGATTTCCTGACTCGTGCAGCAAAATATTTATTGCCCAGGCCTGTATCCGATGTTTGCTCCTGACACTGCGTCAGGAGATGTGCCCGCCCCCCTCCCGCCTGCCAGGGGAATGACAGAGAGAAAAAGAGAGACTACATACTCCAGGCCACAAAACTTGGCTGCTACAAATGCTAGGAAATTGCAATTTCCTCGCAACCACCAGCTGAAGCAAGCGCTCCCTGGCGCCAACCAGCAATGGTGTAGTTATCGCTTATCTACTGGAAGACCTTTACGGGACGAGTGCATGCTTGGGGTTTACAATAAAATTAAAAGGCAACCGGAGAAGTTGGACCCTTTTGGGAGAGCTCTAAATGCCAGTGGCCGTACTCTTCTCCCTCTCCACAAGAGGTGTGAGGTCTCCTTCCGAGCCAAAACGCATCTCCCCACAGAGGAGACGGAAGGAATCTCCTTGACCCACAGTCAGGGCATTGTACACCTATCTCATAGTAGGCTTGGATCGTCACTCCCTCGACCTACCAGCGTGACAGCTTTTCACCAGAGGCTCTCCAGCCTGACCTTCGGCCCTGCTCACCTGCCTCAACCTCCCCAGCGGCAGGACACTGCCCCACGTCAGCCGCCGCTCCTTCCTTGTTCTCCTTCCTTTCGGCCTGTGGGGTGGCCCCGGCAGCCCCGTTTTCCGCGGGAGCCTTCGCGGGCCCCTTGGCCGGCGCCTCGCTCTCGGTTTCCAGCGGCACTGCAAAACGGTTGGTGTCCATCAGGGCTGAAAAACGCCGCCGGGCGCCCAGAGGGGGGCTGGAATCGCTCTCTGTGTAGGATGACTCCGAGGCGGAGAGGCGTTTCCTGCGAGACAGAAGCAAGCACACTGGCTAAGCCACAGAAACCAAACCTGAGTCAAACTCTCAGCCGGGGCTTAACTGTGGCATAGCCACACAACTGGTTCGATGGAGATGTGAAGCCTAATCAACTACAGGAGGGGTCCCCAACCCGTGGGCCCCACAGTGCCTGCTGGCACCTTTCCTGGCACCTACCAAGAGTTTTTAGCAAACGGGCAGGGCCAGGTGGGGCTTTTGCCCAGCAAAGCTTCTGGTTGGCCACTGGAGACCTGATTGGCGTTGCAGATTTTTTTAAAAAAATGCTTTGGCTGCAGCTGCCACCATATCACAAGCATCTTCATGGTGCGACTGAAGGCAAGCTGTGGCAGCCATTGTGCGTCCGGCTCCACCTCCTGAAGCCATTTCATGGCACCCACAGGCTCAAAAAGGTTGGGGATCCCTGAACTACAGGTTGAGAGAGTTCACATTTGTAATGGGAGCTGAAGCTATTTTGGAGAGGTTTCTCCACCTCTCTATTTTGGAGAGGGTTCTCCACCACTCTATTTTGGAGAGGTTTCTCCACCAGATGTCTTACTGTAAAAACAAATTATGCCAGCCAATGGCCGTAACAATAAATGTGAAAACAAATGAAAAAGAAAATAATAGACGGAGAAAGACAGCTTCTGCCCCCCTCGCAAGGAGCAACAGCTTTCATTTATCAAACTGTATGATCTCACATCGCCTTCAATATCTTAACAAGGCTCTGAGGTTTTCATAATATGTACATTTCTTTAAACATTCATATGTGGATTTAACTGATTTACTGGGTTAGGGAGATTATGAATTAAGCAAACCTTTAAAAATCAGCTGACATGGACACCCACCCACCCCCATGGGAATGTGAAATAATGTTAAGGAGGGGACTTTACTTGATGTTGGCTAAAAACAGCTGGCTACCAAAGATCGGGGGAAAGAAGGTGTGACTGGATCCCTCGAACATCTGAGAAACCCCACCTTTACCTCTGCCTCTTTATCAAGTCTCGGTCATCCTTTTCCTTCTAAGGACTTGTTGCTCACAGCCACCTCTTTAGGTAAAAGATCCCGCTTTGCTGTGCCCTGCACAAACATGTGAGCTAATTCCCCACGATAATCTGAATGGGTGTTTGAGGGGGTGCAGTGACACAGCTTCCTCCGTCTCTAGGAAAGAAGCCCCCCCTGCAGGAGTGCGCTGCCCGAGACTCACATCTCCGGTGAGTTCGTGCGCCAGCTTTTGTCTCGAAGGGTGAAGCTGCCCAGGCTCTCCTTCTTCCCCATCTTCTCATCCTTGTGCTTGTTGCTCTGGTCCCGCTTCGTGACTACGGGGGCCTTCTGCTCGTGCTGGGACAAGTGCTCCATGCTGCTGTACACCTGCAGGCAGGACAGGGGAAAACGAGACTCAGGAAGACTGTCAGTCTCTAAAGTGCTACAGGACTCGAATCTACGTCCTGGTGCAGAGCAACACAGCTACCCTATGAAACTATCTTCAAAGATACTACAGATGCCTGAAACAAAAACAAAAATCCACATGGCACAACTACCCCCTGCAACAATTAACTTGAGGTGCTACTATTCTCTTAACCCTACTATCCATTCATGCACATAAAGGCCCCCATCTCTGTATTTGCAGAGTGGTTAGCAGCCAGCATGATATAGTGGTTGGAGAAGGGGTGTCAAACTCACTTGTTACGAGGGCCGGATATGACATAAACATCACTTGGTAGAGCCAGGCCATGTGTAACTTTAAATTTAATGCCAGGTACTGGAGATATAAATTTTATAGAAGACACAGGCAAAGCCCGTTAATTATATTATTTTTAGTTACTTTTTACTAACAATTCAAACTTGCTTAAAACAATAATGCTCTCATTTCCTTTTATTTAACAGTCTTTGATAACTGACACCTTGGTACTGGGGAGGTGGCTGCCTCATGGGCCGGATAACATCTTTCAAGGGGCCGGATCCAGCCCGCGGGCCGTATGTTTGACACCCCTAAGTTAGAGCGTCGGACCAGGATGTGGAAGACCCAAGTTCAAATCCCCGCTCTGCCAATTGAGTCCACTGGGCACCCTTGGGCCAATCACTCTTTCTCAGCCTACCCTACTCCACAGTGTTGTTGTGAGGATAAAATGGAGGAGAACAATGTTGTAAGTCCCTTTGGGAAAGTGGGGTAAACCCATCTAAATAAACAGATACATTATACACTTGGGAAAAAATTGACAAAGGGAGTTTTGACTCTTGAAAGCTTATACCCCTACCCCCCCAAAAAATCTTATTAGTTTCTAAGGCATTCCTGGACTCAAATCTATCTCTTCCACTGCGGACCAACATGGCTACCCTCTGAAAATTGAAAAACGTTTAAAAAGAATGGCAGCTTCCTAAGTGAAGCAAAATTGGAAGACTAGACAACAAAATTAAAACGAGCTGCAACAAACGAGGACGCCACCTTGCTGAATCGGGGGGAGCAAGACGAGAACTGCCGGATCTCCACCGGTTCGTCTTCTGTCGTGTCGTCGTCATCATAGGAGGTGGTATGGTGGTAGCGGTCAGACCGGGCTGTGGAAGAGAAAAGCCTGCTGGAGCTCATAGAGTTCTTTGGCCTCGTGCTGGGGGGGGTCTCGCTCCATCCCAGCTAAGCCCGGCCCAAACTGCAGGAACAGGAACCCCTAAAGGCCCCAAATGGGTCACGAACGAGGTGGGCTTACCAGTGTTTTATAAGTAAGCAAACTGCTGTATCCATGTACTCAGATGAATGATCCCACTACGAATAGGAAGACAACATCTAAAAAAGCAATATTTGAATCCAGCAGCACCTTAAAGACTAAAGACCTTAAAGAAAGGTTCCCAGGGTCGAAGTCTTCGAGAGTCACAGTTCCCTTTGTTAAACACAACAAATCTGATGAAGGGAGTTTTGATTCTCAAAATACCCTGGAAATTTGTCAGTCCTTAAGGTGCTACTGGACTTGAATCTCGCTGTTCTATTCTACGCAGATCAACACGGTTTCCATCTGAAAAAGCATTTCGTCTCTACCTAAACAACCCCCTGAAAAGGAGAGTGTCCGAGCAGCAATAATGCCACTGACTGGATGGATATTTTGGGTAATGCCGCTCTTCCAGAGAACCATTGGGTCTGTCCTTTGGTGAACTTCCTGAGGCAGTGAGTCCCACTGATGGCATCCTCCCTGCTTACCATTGCCTTGGAAAATAAAGTGATACTGCAAGTCACTAGCCAACATTTCAAAGCAGGGGACATTTTCGGGGGAAAGGGGTGGTAGCCCTTCATGGAGTGCAGCTAGGGAGAGAGGTGTGGGGTCAGCAGATGGTGGAAAATCATCACCGGCTTCACTCCGTCAGCCAATGCAGAATTTGGAAGCCGAAAAGGGCCGCGCTTGCTGTCTAAAACTCCACAGGAGCCTGGCGGTACCCTAAACACTAACCAGATTTTCATTATCTTCCTGTTTGTGGTGGTATCTTTCACCTTGAGACTGTAGGAATGCGGCTTAAAGACTGCCAAGGTTTCATGGACTAGAGTCGGGTTAAGCCTTTTGATGAGATGGCTGCCGTGGAAGTAGAGCCAAATCTGAAATGGCTGCCTCAGGAGGCAGAGCCAAACAGAATACCTCCCTCCTCACATCTCCTGGGAAGAAGGGAACCCTGAAGGGGGAATGGAACCACCACACCAGTTGCTTTCCAGTCCTCCTCATTGTCCCGTGGGAAACTCTTTCAACTGAATGAAGGAAGCCAAAAATGAGCCCTGCCTTACAATGGCCCCACCCACTTTCTGAAAACCTCGGTGGACGCCAAGGGAAATACTGGTAGACATAATGTTGGGGAACCCCCTTGCGATACTTGCTGTCAAAGTAGCTGGTGTCTTCTTCCGACTCCAGGTGGGGAATGAACTCCGCCTTCTGCCTCAGCAGCCCGTTCCAGTCCAGATCTTTGAAGAAGGAGTGCTGCTTTACTTCGTAGGCGCCACCTGCAATACAATCGACACTGCTCTCCTCTCCGGGACGCCACCACGAATCAGAGGGGGGGGATGATAAATGGGGAACAGGACAGACTGGCAAGGGTGTGTGTGCCCAAGTGGGTGGGCGACCAGGTGATCTTGCCTAGAAAGTAGCGATACTGCCCCTAAACAGAGAAAATAGGGCATGTCCCAAGTGCTTTGGGAAGGCTCACAAGGACCTCACCGAACCCAAAGCCGGCCAATAGTTCGGTGTCCCGGGTTGCGAAATTTCAGACACAGAAAACGAGGGAGTTCTATCAAAACTCCCTTGTTTTCTTTATTATTATTATTATTATTATTATTAGGGGGATACAGAAAGGAAAATATAGGGAAGGGTAAAAACCGTTTAAAACACAAAAACAATGTAGCATATCAATAAAACAATAGACTTAATCAAATGTGTGTGTGTGTTAAGTGCCGTCAAGTCGCTTCCGACTCATGGCGACCCTATGAATGAAAGTCCTCCAAAATGTCCTATCTTTGACACTTAATCAAATACAGTGCCATATAACAAGCATGAATATTAATCAAGTAAAACAGAATATACCTAAATGTATAGTTATAATTATAAAAATATAAAAATCAATCAAATTGTCTAGCTACTGCATAATAAAAGTATGTTTTACCGTTCGAAAACCCCTTGTTTTCTGTGTCTGAAATTTCGCAACCCGGGACACCGAACTCCTACCGTAGCCCGTCTGTCGGTACCAGTCCTTACCTGCACCCAGACGCAGAAGGGGGCTGGTCTGCAGGAGGCAGGAGATGAGGTGTTGGGAGTCGGCAGGAAGCGCCTCTTCGCCTTCTGGCCACAAGATGTCATCTGAAAGCGGCAGATCAGAGAGAAGACTCTTGGGAGGGGTCGCACGCGGCAGGAACCCCGGCTGTGCCATCTTGCCCCGCTAGGGTTGCCAGCCCCCAGGTATCAGCTGGAGATCTCCTGCTATTACTACTGATCTCCAGCTGATAGAGAACAGTTCACCTGGAGAAAATGGCCGCTTTGGCAATCGGACTCTATGGCATGGAAGCCCCTCTCCTCCCAAACCCCGCCCTCCTCAGGCTCCGCCCCAAAAACCTCCGGCCGGTGGCAAAGAGGGACTTGGCAACCCGATGCCCAGCCCAAGCTGAGAGAAGAACCCCGGCGGGAATCTGGTGTGCTTGTGGTCTGTTTGGTTTTTGGAGCATGCGACTTCTCCAAGGCAGAGACTGCGTTAAGTTTTTTAATCAGAATATACTGGAAATCTTGTAATTCCCCAGACATGGTTGAATGGATTAATAAGTTATTTGAGTACGCTTCATGTCAAAGCTAACACATCTGATGAAAAACTATCAAATATACGATTTTAACTTGAAATGGCAACCACTATATGATAAATATTTATGTGTTTCAAGATGTCTGACTTTTTTGCGGCTATAGAGGCTGAATCTTAAGGTAATGGCTAGCCTTAGAAGTTGGTTGTTTTAGAATACTGATATAAAAAGGGTATGTACAGTCAAATTGCAATAGCCAATACTCGATTATTAGCCACCTATTAATGCTCCCAATTTTCTAACTTTTTAATATGTAATTCAATATAGGATTTTAATTGTGCAAGTTTAAAGTTAAAGTTGAAGACAGATGAATGTATCCGGTATTATATTGAAGCTTGGACACCGACACCCTTTTTTTTATTCGACTCCCCCCCTTTCTTTTTCGGTATCCTTTTATATAAAAATAAAATGTTTTTAAAAAAGATTTTTAATCAGAAGGACTGACTCTCACTAGGCGCCCATCGGACCGTGACACTCTTCACCGGAGCGTCTCCTTGCTGTCTGCCGGCCTCTGTCTTGCGGAACGGGCTGCCACTGGAAGATAGCAGCGCGCCCTCTCCGGCTGTTTTCCGGGAGGGGTGCAGCACTGTTTCGTTTCAAAGAACTCTTACGATCGGTCAGTTTGGTTCTGGTGTTTTGTTTCGAATTAGCGTTGATGTAGTGGTTTCCATTTCTGTGTTTTAAAACCAATTTTTATTGCATTGATTGGCCGGAGCACCTTTTTTTGGGAAAGGCATTTTTATAAAGGCTTCCGATCTATAAAAAAAATACTTATGGCTGCAGCTAAAATATTATATCTGTCCCAAAAATTATCTCAACCTGAAGAATCAAATGACACCTCCACCCCAACGCTCCATTTCCAGCAGTCCTCCCTTCTTCTTACCAGAACCAATGGGTTGAAATTAAATCAAAAGAGTTTCCATCTAGACGTTAGAAAATTCTTCCTAACAGAGCGGTTCCTCAGTGGAACAGGCTTCCTCGGGAGGTGGTGAACTCTCCTTCCCTGGAGGTTTTAAAGCAGAGGCTAGATGGCCATCTGTCAGCAATGCTGACTCTATGACCTTAGGCAGATGATGAAAGGGAGGGCATCTTGGCCATCTTCTGGGCATGGAGTAGGGGTCACTGGGTGTGTGTGGGGGGAGGTAGTTGTGAATTTCCTGCATTGTGCAGGGGGTTGGACTAGATTACCCTGGTGACCCCTTCCAACTTTATGATTCTATTATTCGCTTCTCCAGTCTGGCACAACCCCATCTCTTCCCTGGCTCAATCCCTTGTTCACAACCAGAAAAGAGCAGGGGGCCCCTCACCCCCCCCCCCCAGCCACACCTCAAGCCGGTTCTAAGGCTGGGTAGCTGCTCCCGGCCGCACCAAAACGACTTAACATCTGCCTTCCACGTACCGGTGATGACTTGGCCAAACAGCTCTTCAGGCGTGTCTCCGAAGAAGGGCACGCAGCCCACCAGGAATTCGTACAGGATGATACCCATCGCCCACCAATCCACAGGCTTCCCGTAGCCTTGGCGAAGGATCACTTCAGGAGCAATGTACTCCGGAGTGCCGCACACCTGTCGAAACGCCAATGTTCATTTAGCTCGCTCCAATCTTGCGCTCAGGCTGGGGCAATTCCACAGAACTCTCTGGGAAACACGGAACGGTGCGCCCGTAGCAGTACTTTGATTATATCAGCAGAAAAGAGCAAGAGTCCAGTAGCACCTTAGGTAAAAGGTAAAGGTAGTCCCCTGTGCACGCACCGGGTCATTCCTGACCCATGAGGTGACGTCACATCCCGACATTTACTAGGCAGACTACGTTTACGGGGTTGTTTGCCATCGCCTTCCCCATTCGCCTACACTTGACCCACAGCAAGCTGGGTGTTCATTTTACTGGCCTCGAAAGGATGGAAAGCTGAGTCAACCTTGAGCCGGCTACCTGAACCCGACTTCCGTCGGGATAGAAGTCAGGTCGTGAGCAGAGCTTGGACTGCAATACTGCAGCTTACCACTCTGCGCCACAGGGCTCCTAGTAGTAGCACCTTAAGGACTAACAAAATTTCTGGTAGGGTATGAGCTTTTGTGAGTCACAGCTCACTTCTTCAGATACCTTCCTCAAATACCTTCAAGTATCTTCAGAAGAAGTGAGCTGTGATTCATGAAAGCTCCCACCCTGCCAGCAATGTTGTTAGTCTTTAAGGTGCTACTGGACTCTTGCTCTTTTCTACTGCTACAGACAGACTAACACGGCTACCCATCGCGATCTATCTCCATGGAAGGCATTTGATTATATCATCCCTTTCCTTGCTGGTCATGTGTGTTTTCCTGCAGTGTGGGTTTGTACCAGGTTCAACTGTTGGTGAACTCTGATTGCGTAAGGGTTTACTTTTATCTTTGACAGCTAATTAAAAGTTACAGAAATAGTAGACATTGCCTTTATTATAAAGGCAGCAGGCCAAGAGTTAAGAGTGAACGCTGGCCTCCTAATCTTGCTTTAGAAAAGATAATGAGCACATATCAGGTGTATTCTTAGATCCACCTGTTTGATTATCTCATCAGTAGTAAAGAACCAAACTAGATTATCATCTAGATGATAATCATATGTTTAAATTAGAAGAGATTTAGCATAAAATGCGACTGCTATTTTTCTATTTAAAATGTGTTAGTGTGATTTGTGTGTTTGTTTTGGCCATCTTCTGGGCATGGAGTTGGGGTCAATAAGGTTGAGAGGGGAGGTAGTTGAGAATTTCCAGCATTATACAGGGGTTGGACTAGATGACCGTGGTGGTCCCCTTCAACTCTATGACTCTATGATTTATTTTCAGAGTAAGATGCACTAGACCTGTCTAGGATTCTGAGTAGACCTGCTTAGGATTGTCCCCCACCCCCAGAACGTTGTTGGTCTCTAAAATGCTACTGGACTCAAATCTAACCTTCTAGCAGAATTTCTGCTCTAGAGATTTACACATGGACACGCGTATGCATTCACCTCAAGGGTCCCCCACCTGTTTGTCCAGGAACTCCCGGGCGTCCTTCTCAATGTGGCCTTCATAGAGGTTGGTGGTCAGGCTCATGAGACCCATCTTGGAGAGACCAAAGTCTGTCAACTTGATGTGTCCCATAGAAGTGATGAGGAGGCTGGGGAGGAAGCAGAAGAATCAGAGGGGCCAGAGAGCGCGTCACGGCCAGCCCCTCGACCAAGAAGTGATCTAGGGAGGGGGGATCAGTGCCCTTCCCCACTGAACAGTGCTGTCTCCCCTTAAGGAACAGAACTGGATGGGTGGGGGCCGCTGCTCGGTCTCGTACTTGTCTGGCTTCAGGTCCCGATGGACGATGCCGTAGTTGTGTAAGTACTCCAGGGCAAGGACGGTCTCAGCAAAATACATGCGAGCCATCTCAACGGGAAGAGCCCCAATATTCTTCAGGAGCGTGGCACAGTCCCCGCCTGCCAGAAGGAAGAAGAAGAAAAGTTACTTTTCTATATGCCGACTTTCTCTACCACTTAAGGAAGAATCAAAACGGCTTATGATCACCTTCCCTTCCCTTCCCCACAACACACACCCTGTGCGGTAGGTGAGGCTGAGAGAATTGTGACTAGCCCAAGGTCACCCAGCTTGCTTCATGTGTAGGAGTGGGGAAATAAATCCAGTTTACCAGATTAGCCTCTGCCGCTTATGTGGAGGAGTGGGGAATCAAACCCGGTTCTCCAGATCAGACTCCACCGCTCTTAACCACTACACCATGCTGGAAGGAAGGTCCAGTGGTTAGGGAGAGGACCAGGGCAGGTGTTTCGTGGAAATGGGTGCAGTGGGTGTTGGGAACTTTGCTTGAAGCACAAATTTATTCTAAACAGAACAAAATAAAACAACATTCTTGCGTGCAAGTGAGATTGTGGTACGTTAATCTAAGCAGGTTCTAGGGCTAGACTAATGAAATGGCAAATTCAATTTTTTTTTAAGATTTCTGGTTGCTTCTACAGCCCTAGTCCTATTGCACAGTTTACGGAATATCCCATCTTGCTGACTGTATTTGACTCACTCTGTGTCATCCACCTTGCGTCCCAGCGAGAAAGGGGGACTATAAATAACGTAAATAAGAAATAAATCAAATAAACGTAGTTGATGTTTGACTTCTCTTAATTGAAATTCTTAGTAATGTGATGTTGAATTAACTCTGTAAAATCCTGCACCCCAATAACTTTCCGGACCCCCAAGGCAACTGCTCCCTGAACCTCTGCCAATGCCCCCCTGGCACAGTCTAGGGCAGGGGTGTCAAACATAAGGCCTGCGGGCCTGATCTGACCCCTTGAGGGCACTTATTCGGCCCACGAGCCAGCCACCCCACCCTCACCCCCACTCTTGATCTGGCCTGGCAAGCCATGCCCCAGCCCAACCGACATTTATGTCATATCCGGCCCTTGTAACAATTGAGTTTGACACCCCTGGTCTAGGGGCTTTGCTGCATTCTCATTTTCCTCTCTTATGTGTTCCTGTTGCTTTGTTTATTCTTTTCTGCATGTGTTCTGCTCCCTCTAGTGGTTGATTTGATATTCCATCGCTCTATGTCTGGCATAGAAACCTGCAGTTTTAATCTACAGGGAGATATGCCGGACATAAACCGGTGTAATAATGAATCGACCACTAGAGGGAGAAAAACACATGCAGAAAAGAAAAAACCCTGAAGCTACAGGAACGTACAAGCAAGGAAAACGAGAATGCGGAAAAGCCCTAAGCGAAGGCAACTGCAGAGAGCCCGCAGCACTAGGGCATTCCACCCCGTACCTTCAACGTACTCCATGACCATGCAGAGGTAGCGCTTGGTCTCGAAAGAACAAAACATGCTGACCACGAAGGGGTTCTCGGCAAACGTCAGGATGTCCCGCTCCACAAAGGCCTGCTGGATCTGGTTCCGCAGAATGAGATTCTGCTTGTTAATCTTCTTCATGGCGAAGCGCTGGCGAGTCTCTTTGTGCCGCACGAGATACACGGCTCTGAGAGAGGAAGAAGCAGAGGAGACGCAGTCAGCGGGAGTCGCTTCCTGGGCTCCAGCCAACAGGACTCTGGGGGCCCTCCCGAAATCACAAGAAACAGAGACCAGGAGTCATCATGCACAGCTGCGGCTCAGTGACAGAACACCTGCATGGCACGCAGCAGGTCCCAGGTTCAATCCTCAGCAACACCAGTTCTTTATCATTATTTACTTCATTTAGAAGAAGAAGAAGTCCAAACCCTCTTGAGCTATTCATAGGATGTCCTATCCTGTTGATTGTACTTGACTTACACAGCGTAACCCAACCTTGAGTCTCAGAAAGGCAGACTATCTACAAAACAGACCCTGTTCCTATGTAGAGTGGGGGATTTCATGCACCTTCCACCTCAGTTACCCTGAAACGTAACGTGTGATGTGGCTATTTCACATTCACACCCAAGTCTCCATCTTCTTTCGGACTGGGAGACAGGGAGGCCGCATGAATTGGGGGCCTATGAGAACCTTTTCCGGTATCTTACATGGTCTGGGACCTTCGTATCTGTGGGACCGCCTCTCCTGGTATGTTCCCCAGAGGACTCAGCTAATAACTATCTTTTGGTGGTCCCCTGCCCGAGGAGTGTCCAGCTGGCCTCGACCAGGGCCAGGGCCTTCTCTGGCCTGGCCCCCACCTGGTGGAATAGCCTCTCTAGTGAGCCCAGGGCCCTGCAGGACCTTGGAGAGTTCCGCAGGGCCTGTAAAACAGAGCTATTCCACCAGGCTTATGGTTGAGGTCAGCTACGGTTCCTATATATGAACACTGGCCTCCCAAACCTCCCTGCTTTGGTAATATCTTTTTAATTCAATTTGTATTTATTCCATCTGCTCGCCTAGCTGAAGTTTGTGTTTTGTGTTACACTCTAGAGGAGCCTTAGGTAAATTATAGAAGAAGAGGAAGAGTAGTAGTAGTAGTAGTAGTAGTTAGTTTTTATATACTGACTTTCTCTACCATTTAAGGAAGAATCAAACTGGCTTACAATCACCTTCCCTCCCCACAACAGACACCCTGTGAGGTAGGTGGGGCTGAGAGAGCTGTGACTAGCCCAAGGTCACCCAGCTGCATTTGTGTGCAGGAGCGGGGGAAACAAGCCCAGTTCACCAGATTAGCCTCCGCCGCTCCTGTGGAGGAGTGGGGAATCGAACCCGGTTCTCCAGATCAGAGTCCACCGCTCCAAACTACCACTCTTAACCACTACACCACACTGATTTCATAGGGCTATTTTAAATTTTTTTTAATGCTTTTACTGATTTAATGGGACATTTATATTTTGTAAGCCACCCTGGGCCCGGTTTTGGCGGGGGAGAGCGGGTTAACAAGCGGAAATAATAAATAAATAAATGAATGAATACATACATACACACACACACACACAATAAATATCACACATTACATGGTGAAAATGGTGGACCAGCCTTCCCCTTCTGTTTGGCAACAGGGAATATGGCCCTGTCTTGGAGCTGAACCCCAAGCCAGGATAACCTCCTGTGCGGACATGACCAAGCGGTTTGGTACCCTCAGGCCGCTGACTTACCCATAGGCCCCGTTGCTGATTAGTTTAATGGTTTCGAAGTCCCCTTCTCCCGGCGGTTTCTTCGGCTTCGGAGTTGTCCCACGGCTCTGTAATGAGCAAGCATGTTGGGTAAGAAGGTATATGTGGTTCGTAAGGCGGACATAGGGGGTTACCGCACTTGTATTCCCAGCGACGTATTAAGAGTTTGAAAATGTTATAAAAAATACTGTTAGAACTTTCTATGTATTCCCACCAATGTATTTAGAGTTTGAAAACGTTATAAAAAATACTGTTCGCACTTTGTTTGGCCCCTTTAGCTGTGAAGACGTCTTCCAACCATTTATAAGCCGTGGTATCCAAAAAACCTTTTAAAGCGATGTTTTTTTATAACATTTTCAAACTCTTAATACATCGCTGGGAATACAAAGTGCGGTAACCCCCAATAGAGTCAGATTGCTATAGCATGAGAATGTTATAACCATCTATTGATGGAATCTACTAGGACCTCTCTGAATCCTCAGCTTTCATGCATTAAAAAATAATCATGGTAACAGAGCTATAACGCAATCCCAATTATTGATTTTTTTAAGCCCTCTGGTGGCGCAGTGGAGGAAAAACACAAGGAAAATGGCAGACAGTTAGGGTGGCCGGGTTCTCGCTGGCCACTGGTGGGAGCTTCCTCTGCGCAGGGCTGTGGGAAGCGATCCGCGCACGCGTGCACATAAGGCATGATAACATCACTTCTGGGTTTACCCTGCAAGTGCCTGCATCGTGCGGGATGCTCTAGCAGTTTCCTCCAAAAACTCTATGGAAAACATAGCGTTTCTGGAGGAAATTCCTAGAGTGTCCCCCGCAATTCCGGCGCACTGCACGCATGTGGATTGCTCTCTTCCTTGCTTTCACCTGTCAACCAGCTGAGGGTTGGCAGGCAGCCCCGTGGATTGGCAGGCATCACCGGGCATTTGGCAACCCTACAGGCAATGGAGAAAAGTGACCACAGAACTCCTCTGTGGTCACTCCAGTGGCAATCTGAACGCAGAAAGGCAGTGCAGTATAGTGATTAAGAGTGTCAGACTAAAGTCTGGGAGAACCAGGTTCAAATCCCAACCAACCCTGTCAGGGAAGCTGGCTAATTGGCCTTGGGCCGGTCACACACTATCAGACTAATCTACCTTGCAGGGCTGTCGTTGTGAGGATAAAGTGGAAGAAAGGAGAACGGGGTAAGCTACCTTGGGTCCCCATTGGGATGAAAGGTGGGGTATCAGTGACGTAAATAAAAATAAATAAGTACATTTTATGAATCAATACCATTTTTTTAGAGACCACTGAGGAAGACTCTAGTTGAAATGCATTTGGTCTACATGATATCCCCCAAAAATATTTCCCTCCTTTGGTCTGTATGATAACTTACATCCCTTCAGCGTATTTATTAAAGGAAGGCTGTTTTTCTAGGATTACATATGTTATTGCAACAGATTTTATCCTTTCCTCAACCTTTTTTTTTTTTTTTTGCGGGAGGGGGGTTATCTACATTTGAAGATGCAATCACAGGGAAATGGAGAATTTCCGCAACTTTTCCTTTCCTTTATCCCTTAGAAGCTCTTTGATCCATTTATCTTGAGCACCACGGTTTTAAATCTTATATGGAGGATATAGGGACTGAAATAAATTTTGCCACTGCCAGTGTAGCCTTGGGGATCTCTATCACTTAATAAAAAAGGCATTATATCAGATACAGAGGCATTAGATTTGTCTGTTCAAAGAGGAGAAATATATCGTAATCTAAGATCCACACAGAAACAACATTCCAAGAGCACATGAGCTTGTGAGTCGATGGAGCCGGAAGAGCACAAATGAGTCCTTTCCGAGTATGGTAGGTTCAAAAATCTACTTTGCATACCCATAGAGGGGTATTTCCGCAACCTCATCCTGAGCCCAATTCCTCGTGTTCTTTTTTCCCTGTGCGAGAGCGAACGATTGGCCAAACGGGGTGCACTCCACCACCACCCCTGCGCTCCACCACCACCCCTTCCCCAGCACGATTCACGTGGTTGTGTTTGCAACAGCAGCAGCGGAAACAGTAAACAGGGGTGAAGGCGAAGGTGACTCCGGGATTTGTGTATGTGCGAAAAGCTGGGGTGGATGGCGCAGGGCCGGAGCCGGCAGAGCCGAGCCCAGCGTACTGACCTCCGCGAACTCCTCTGTCTCTGGGGTGTTGGATCCTCCGCTATCGTGCTCCTCCACATACAGGACATCTGACGACAACAGGGTTTGGAAAGAGCCAAAGGGAAAGCCAAGGGAACAAGACTTTAGCATCCCCGTTGTCATTCATGAAAGCACAGAAAGGAACGAGACCGAGATGGCGTGCACAGCCATGCATGCACACGAGCGCGCATGCATGTGGTCGAGACATACGCACACTCTGCATGCTATACGTGCAAGTGAGATACACACGTGCAATCGCTGGCATGCTAACGTGAGTTTAGCTGGCAGATCAGGAGAAGCAACTCATGCCTTTGCGGAAACAAAACCCCCGGGCAAAACATGCTCTCGTGCACGTCGACACAGTGAAAGATGTATACGTTAGCTCTGCGTGTGCGCAGGTGTTCAAATAATGGCCGAGTTTCAGAGGTTAGCCGTGTTGGTCTGCAGGAGAAGAGGTAGATACGAGCCCAGTAGCACCTCAGAGGTCAACAGGATTTTCAGGGTATACGCTTTCAAGAGTTCATATCTGATTAATGTTTGTTGGTATGTTTAGCCTGAAGAGAAGACTGAGAGGGGATATGATAACCATCTTCAAATACTTGAAGGGCTGTCATAGAGAGGAGGGTGCCGAGTTGTTTTCTGTTGCCCCAGAAGGTCGGACCAGAACCAACAGGTTGAAATTAGATCAAAAGAGTTTCCGTCTAGACATTAGGAAGAAGTTTCCAACAGAGCGGTTCCTCAGTGGAACAGGCTTCCTCGGGAGGTGGTGGGTTCTCCTTCCCTGGAGGTTTTTAAGCAGAGGCTAGGTGGCCATCTGTCAGCAATCCTGCTTCTATGACCATAGACAGATCATGAGAGGGAGGGCATCTTGGCCATCTTCTGGGCACGTGGGGGTCACTGGGGGTGTGTGGGGGAGGTAGTTGTGAATTTCCTGCTTTGTGCAGGGGGTTGGACTAGATGACACTGGTGTTCCCTTCCAGCTCTATGATTCTATGTAGGGAGCTTGACTTTCGAAAGCTCCTACCCCGAAAATCTTGTTGGTCTCTAAGATGCTACTAGATTCAAATCTAGCAGATATAATGGTTGTTTCACTCACGCTGGAACATACACACAGCAGTGAAACCCTGGGCACATAAAGGCAAACATACAAACACTTACAAAAACAGCCAGAAACGTATATCAACAGGTTGGTATAGTAATTCATCTACATTTACTATTTCATTGTGCAATTTTGGGATCCCTCCTGAACTCAGGGCCCCAAAAGCCCCTCGACACCCCAAAATTGGACCTGTACTTCCGTGGCGCAGAGTGGTAAGCTGCAGTACTGCAGTCCAAAGCTCTGCTCCCGACCTGAGTTCGATCCCGACGGAAGTCGGTTTCAGGTAGCCGGCTCAAGGTGGACTCAGCCTTCCATCCGAGGTCGGTAAAATGAGTAACCAGCTTGCTGGGGGTAAAGTGTAGACAGTTGGGGAAGGCAGTGGCAAACCACCCCGTACACACAGTCTGCCTAGTAAACGTCGGGATGTGACGTCACCCCATGGGTCAGGAATGACCCGGTGCTTGCACAGGGGACTACCTTTACCTTTTTACTTCCCTGAGTATCAGAATCCTGAATCCAGGTAGACACTTCCTGACGTACTGTAGTCTGGCCTCTGGGCCAAACTATACAGGACAGGACAGGTCCAAATTTCCCTTCCCCGCAGGGAGAAAAGGAGCTGGGGGGTGTTGATTTTCACCCACGAGGCAAGGTTAAAGATTCATACCCCCATGCCGGTGCTCTGATCAGATTTGGAGCACCCCACCCTGAAAAGACCAAGCCAAGAAGCAGCACAAGAATTCCCCTTATCATGCATAGTCTGGCTCTCAGCATGCCAGGGGAAAGCAGGAAGCGGCCCCAGCCCTTGAGATGCACCCTGCGTAGGATCTGCCTGTCACCTGAACCAAAGCAACCCCAGAGTTAACTCCTTCTGCTCATTATTCAGCCATCTGAGCCCAATTTAGCGTACAGCCAGCAAGAAGATTATAGAGGGAAAAGACATGACGAGGCGGGAGGCTGAGGCAATGTTGGATTGGATGCAAAAACAGGACGTTCCTGATACTTTGCCGCCAATCTCTGTGCTTTCGGTCACCCGGAAGATGGGCGCGTCAGCCCCCTTCTTGCTTCACGGTTTGGGTCCGTGTTTCCCGGAATAATCTCTGGAGTACTCGGTGCATGTGGAGCAGCAGAAACAGGGAAATAACTCAAACCGCCCCCCCACCCATGCCCAGTACTGTTTTGGCATGGAAAATGGCTGGGGGGGGGGGGAAGCAGGAACCCCTCCTCCCCCCGCAATGGTGTCCCGAGCCGAAACAGACTCTCCTTTATTGTCTAATGGCCATTTCCCCCCAGCTGCTGCGGAGTTGCAGGGAACCCGAACCCAACTCCAAGTGAACATCTGCTTCCTCCGAGACTCCATTTCAGCGCTTTCAAAAATATAAGAAAATTTAGAATTGAGTTGTTCCAACCATCTAAGTCTAGAACATAAGAAAAGCCCTGCGGGATCAGACCCAGGCCCATCAAGTCCAGCAGTCTGTTCACACAGGGGCCAAACAGGGGCCTCCACGAAGCCCACAAGCAAGACGACTGCAGCAGCATTATCCTGTCTGTGTTCCACAGCACCTAAAATAATAGGCATGCTCCTCTGATCCTGGAGAGAACAGCCATGCATCATGACTAATATCTATTTTAACTAGTAGCCCATGAATACCCCTTTCCTCCATGAACATGTGCACTCCCCTCTTAAAGCCTTCCAAGTTGGCAGCCATCACCACATCCTGGGGCAGGGAGTTGCACAAGTTAACTATGCATTGTGTGGAGAAGTACTTCCTTTTATCTGTTTTGAATTTCTCACCCTCCAGCTTCAGCAGATAACCCCACGTTCTGGTATTATGAGAGAGGGAGAAAAGCTTCTCCCTGTCCACTCTCTCCAAACCACGCATAATTTTATAGTCCTCTATCATGTCTCCCCTCAGCCACCTTCTTTCCAACCTAAACAGCCCTAACCGTTTTAACCGCTCCCCATAGGACAGTTGCTCTGGTCCCCTGATCATTTTGGTTGCTCTTTCCTGCACCTTCTCAAGCTCTGTAATATCCTTTTTTAGGTGTGGTGACCAGAACAGTACACAGCATCCCAAGTGTGGTCTCACCATAGATTTGTAAAAGGGCAGTATGATAGCAGCAGTCTCCTAAGGTCCGGCGTTGTGTCTTCATCAGGATGCAAAACTGGTTTTAGTAAAGTGTTGGCATTGATGTTAAGAAATAGCCTCAATGGGCAATGATCACTTAGGGGGCGGTTAGCCACCTCAAACTTAACCACGGAGTTCAGTAGGGCAGAAGAAACAGCAATATAGTCTATTGTACTAGCCCTAAAAGTTGATAAGTAAGTGAAAGCGCCCCCAGTACTATCCAGGGTTGTACCATGTAGAACACGTAAGTTAGTCTGGGAGTAAAGGTAAACTTTCCCTGTGTAAGCACCACGTCATTCCTGACCCATGAGGTGACGTCACATCCCGATGTTTACTAGGCAGACTTTGTTTTACGGGGTGGTTTGCCAGTGCCTTCCCCAGTCATCTTCCCTTTACCCCCAGCAAGCTGGGTACTCATTTTACCGACCTTGGAAGGATGGAAGGCTGAGTCAACCTTGAGCCGGCTACCTGAAACCAACTTCCGTTGGGATTGAACTCAGGTCGTGAGCAGAGCTTTGGACTGCTGTACTGCAGCTTACCACTCTGCGCCACGGGGCTCTTTAGTCTGGGAGAGCAGTCCCCAAAATTTAAGCCCAAACGTATTAATTACCCTATCCTTAGATGATCGTTCCAGTAGAGTAGCATGGGTAGCGATTTGCACCTCGATGTTCGCTCCTGATGAACATCTACTTTGGCTCCCGCTCATGCTCGTGCATGGGAACCTAGTCCTCGCTGAGGTAGCAAGCCTCCGGCTAGGCAATACCATTTTAGGCTGCAGGTGGGGGTTCATATCATTGCCTCCACTTGGCGGTCGTGCCTCAGCGAGAACTAGCGTCGTGAGAAGACGAGGACTCATAGCCGGCTACCTCTGGCACAGTGTCCAGTTCACTGTGGCAGAGCTGCTGAGAGGAACGGAGCGGGAGTTTAAAATAAAAATAACGGGGCTGTTTGGGGAACCAAACAAAGTTCTGCTGGGAGATAGTGGAAGCGTCACATTCCTCGCCTCCCATCGCATGTGCTGAATGTGCATGCATGTGTGCTTTTTTGGGCTGGGGGGGTCGGGGACAGCTCAAGGCAATCCTGCACTAAATAATTTTGTTCCTTTGCAAAGGGCAAGCATAAGGTACCCTAAGGGTAACAAACAACACGTACCATGGGGCTAATATTGATACAAGTGATCTTATGAATGATATATAATAGATTTAATACATACACAGATAAACAACTTATATCTAGCCCTGTTCGAGCCTCTATGCATCCAACGTGAATATTAAATATACAAAATAAATAAACACAAAAGTACGACCAGGCAAAAATACCAAAGCTTTGACCAGATGCGTTTTGGTTGTAAAAACTTCTTCAGTGGTCTACAAACGTAAAATTCTGAATACTATGCCATTATACAAGAACCTGAATTTATGTGAATATTACAGTCTTTGTGACTGAGTAAAATGGTGTTTGTAAAATTCAAAATGTACTCATGCAATCTCCATCCAGGGTTGCCTATTTTGGATTTATGCTTCCGTGTATCTACTGAAGTACATTGTTCAAATTCTGTCAGTCATTTGTATTCAGAATAGATAAGAGTCTTGAACAGGGCTAGATATAAGTTGTTTATTAGTGTATGTATTAAATTTTATTACATGTCATTCATAAGATCACTTGAATCAATATTAGCCCCATGGTACACGTTGTTTCTCACCCTTATGGTACCTAATTCTAGTTGTTGTTGTTTAAGGTTAAGGTTTTTTCCCCCCTTTTCATTTCTGGCCTTGTGCAAAGGGCACCTATTCTGTGTCATTCTCATGCCTCTGCGGGGCACCCCACTAATCACTATTCCCCCCATAGGGGTCAATTCTTCATTAAGACCGTGAAAATGTCCACAGGCTCGGCTGTTAGTGCTTCTCTATTTGGGTTTCTGCTTAGGAAACAGACCACCTGGCCATACAACCCGGCACACAGAGCGATCGATCGCCCTGAGCTAGGGTTGCCAACTCTGGGTTACAAGTTTCTGGATATTTGGGGGATGGAGCCTGGGGAGGGCGGGGTTTGGAGAAGGGAGGGGCCTCCGCAGGGTGTAACGCCATAGACTCCACCCTCCAAAGCAGCCCTTTTCTCCAGGCGAACAGACCTCAGTCGTGGGGAGGGGCCGTGGCTCAGTGGCAGAGCCTCTGCTTGGCCTGCAGAAGGTCCCAGGTTCAATCCCCGGCACCTCCAGTTAAAGGGACCAGGCAAGCAGGTGATGTGAAAGACCTCTGCCTGAGACCCTGGAGAGCCTTAGAGAGGGGCCGTGGCTCAGTGGCCTCAGTTTGGCATGCAGGAGGTCCCAGATTCAATCCCCAGCATCTCCAGTTAAAGGGACTAGGCGAGTAGGTGATGTGAAAGACCTCTGCCTGAGACCCTGGAGAGCCGCTGCCGGTCTGAGTAGACGATACTGACTTTGATGGACCGAGGGCCTGATTCAGTAGAAGGCAGCTTCATGTGTTCATGAAGATCAGTTGTAATTCCAGGGGTTCTCCAGGCCCTACCTGGAGGCTGGCAACACTACTCTGAGCACTGCGGAGACAATAAGGACACACCCGGGAGGAAAAATGCACTCGGTAGGGGAGAAACAGCCTGCGGTTCTCAGGATCAATGTAACGCCACACTCAACAGCCAGAATGAAGGATGGCTTGCACGTACCCACAGAAGTCACAAGGCACGCATGCGGAAACATGCATGGAATCACAGACAATGTACCCCATGACACGTATTGTGGCCCAGGCACGTATAGAAAAGGCCGCCTGCTTGCCTGGAGGGTTTTTTTTTTTTTTGAGTTTTTTTTTTTTTTGCTGAGCTACCTGGGAAGGGGTCTCGGGTGAGCCCCAGCTGGCTGATGATGTAGCGAGGGATGTCCGTCTTGACCAGGTGCCCCTCTTTGGCGTGGTCCTCGGCTGCTTCCAGCAAGTGGTAAAACTCCTCAGGGTTGAACTCCTGAAAGGCAGCGGAACGGTCAGGATTAGAGTCGAGGACTGTCCCATCAAGGCGTCACTATTTCCACCGAACGGGAGAATCTTAGCTGCAAAGGGGCTCCTTGGTGGAAGTCATCAAGGCTCTATGTGGTTGTCGTTGTTGGAGAGCCACACTTGGAGGGGAACCGAGTTCAAATCCCTGCTTAGCTGTGAAGCTCACCGGGTAAGCCTGGGCCGGCCATTCTGTCAACCCAATTCATCTTAGCCGCTCTGAGCCCAGCCTTGGTTGGATAGACAGCGCGGTAACAAATTCTATTATTATTATTGTTGTTGTAGCTGCTGTTGCTACTGTTGTTATTATTATTAATAATAATAATAGGATAAAATAGGATCTTCTCTGTTTGCACTGCCTAAACCAGGGCCCCCCAACCTTTCTTCCCCCCCTCCAAATCCCAGATTTTATTTCTTAGCAAGTCTTTAATGGTAAGAAAATATACATGTTCCCCTCAAACAAGTGGGAAAACCCTTAAAATGTTTAATACCAGTTAACAACCTTTTCGAAGGTTTTGCCTTGGAGTTGCCACTCTTTACATGCACTTTTCCCCCATTCGTATTCTCAAAACTCAACAATAAGCCCCCATGCAGAGTTTTGAGAATTCGGATGGGGGAAATGTGCATCTATAGAGTGGCAAATCCAAGACAAAACCTTCCATGAATAAATGGAGCCTGAGTTAGGAAGAAACCACCAAGCACCCACATTATTAGCAGTTTCATTGCCAAAAAAATAAAATGCAAGGTAACACTAGCACTAGAAGGAGAAACAGGCATAAATTAATTTGATACGTTTTTCTTCTACTTTTGTCCAAACCAGCTAAAAATAACCGTCAAGTTATCCAAATGCAGTCTGGATCACAAAACCTGAACGTTGCTTCTCTGAAATGTCTAGCTGGAAACTCTTTTGATTTAATTTCAACCCGTTGGTTCTGGTCCGACCTTTTGCAATGCAAAACCGGGAAGGTGAAGGGCCTTTTCTAAACCCCATTTTTTATTTGGGAAAAAAAGTTGGATGGCTAAAAGTGTTCAAAATCCATGCATGCTTTAAAAACACCACGCATCCCCCCTCTCATCCCTCCGCAAGTGATGGGCGATGCAGTTTATCCTCCAGCCGGATGGCAATTAGCCAGGTGGAGGAAGCGAGCGTGCCTCGTGGTTGGCTGGAGGGTTGTTAGGGAAACCAGCAGGCAACCTTCAACGCTGACTGTACAGGTAGAGCGAGCGATGCTCGGTGCCACATCTGGGGGGGGCGTTCTGCTTCCAGTGGGAGAGCCCAGATGTGGAACATGCAACAGGACAGGATAAGGTGGCCAACTCCTGCTTGGGAAATCCCTGGAGATTTGGGGGTGGCGCCTGGAGAGGGACCGCTGCAGGTATAACCCTGTTGAGACCATCCTCCAAAGCAACAGCTGGGAACAAAACCCAACGGAGTGTCTAATCCTGGCTTGTATTCAAGGCCGGTACCACCATCAGGCGAACGAGGGGGCAGACCTCAGAGGGGTGCAGGACTGGCCCGAGGGGCACAGTTTTGAACAGATTAATTTCTTGAAAAAATGCAACTGACAATTTATATTTTTTTTAATTTTAAGATAAGCACCACAACAGTGCTATGGAAAATAATTAATTATAACGTCTTATAAAAAGTTTTGTAGGAATGCATCAGGCTTTTATTTTTTTCTACAAGACATCTGTTTTTGAAAACTGATTAGCAATGGGGGGCACAAGTAGTTAGCCTTGCCTAGGGCACAAAAAAGACTGGCACCGGCCCTGCTTGTACGTGCCGCGGCTAAAATACGGGCTTGCCCTCTTTGCTGCAGGCCACGTGCAAAGTAAATCCCACAAGGTTTATCACCTGGGAAATGGCTGCACCACACTAAGGTTGCCAAGCGTGGGTATGGAAACTTGTGGAGATTTTTTTTGGGGGGGACCCCTGGGGAGAGCAGGGTTTGGGAAGGGGAGAGAGACCTCAGCAGGTATAATGCCATACAGCCCACCCTCCAGAGCATCCATTTCCTCCAGGAGAACAGATCTGTGTCATCTGGAGATCGGTTGTTCCAGGAGATCTCCAGGTCCCACCAAGAGGCTGGCAACCCTGGTACAGGGAAGTGCCTCCGAGCATGAACGGAGTGCCTTTCCTGGGCCACAGTCTGTCCCCAGGAGGGGAGAACGTGAAGGGGGCAGGTGGGGACAGAACCTGAGAGAAAGAGACAGAGAGGGAGGGGAGGGGCTGTGGCTCAGCGGCAGAGCATCTGCTTGGCATGCAGAAGGTCTCAGGTTCACAGAGAGAGCACCTTCTCAATTCCAGAAGGAAGAATGGCAGCTATAGTTACCTTGGGGCAGGATTCATTCCCTAAATTCTTGGGGCAGCATATAAACCCTTGTTGGTCTCTAAGTTGCTACTGGACTCCAATCTTGCTGTTCTGCTGGAGTAACGGATCCTTCTGGGCTGTCCTGCCTATTCTCCCCATCCTTCCCCCACCACCATCTTTCGATGCCTCACCAGGCACTCGAGTAGCCGGGCTGGACGGGAGATGATAATCAGCAGCTTCTTCACCAGCTGAGTGACAAAGGTCACCTCCTCGCTCTCAGATCGCTCGTAGGCCTGCAAGCAAGAGAAGAGGCAGTTGGTCAGAGAAGGAGTTGGTGGGGGAAATCACCAGGGCCCTCCCTCCATGACCCTCTGACGCAAAGCTCCTGGGGTCCCAGATACCTCCCTTGGACTACTAGGGTCGCTTTATTATACAGAAGAAGAGGAAGAGTTGGTTTTTATACCCCAATTTTCTCTACCTTTTAAGGATACTCAAACTGGCTTATGATTGCCTTCCCTTCCTCTCCCTACAACAGGCACCTTGTGAGGCAGGTAGGGCTGAAAGCGTTCGGAGAGAACTGGGACTGGCCCAAGATAACCCAGCAGGTTTCATGTGGAGGAGCGGGGAAACTAACCCAGTTCCGTTCACGTGTAGGAGTGGGGAAACCAACCTGGTTCCCCAGATTAGAGTCCACCGCATATGTGTAGGAGTGGGGAATCAAACCCGGTCCTCTAGATTATAGACTCCGCCGCTCATGTGTAGGAGTGGGGAATCAAACCTGGTTCTCCAGATTAGCGTCCACTGCATATGTGTAGGAGTGGGGAATCAAACCCGGTCCTCTAGATTATAGACTCCGCCGCTCATGTGTAGGAGTGGGGAATCAAACCAGGTTCTCCAGATTAGAGTCCACCACTCATGTGTAGGAGTGGGGAATCAAACCAGGTTCTCCAGATTAGAGTCCACCACTCATGCGTAGGAGTGGGGAATCAGACCTGGCTCTCCAGATTAGAGTTTGCTGCTCATGTGAAGGAGTGAGGAAACCAACCTGGTTCTCCAGATTAGCGTCTACCACTCATGTGGAGGAGTGGGGAATCAAACCCGGTTCTCCAGATTAGAGTCCACTGCTCCAAACCACCCCACCATCATCCGCTCCTAAATTTAGCATTCTCCAGAGACCTCCTCTCCAAGCCAACCCTGGATGGTTACACTAGTAGGGTATGTCTTCTGACACCCTGCCCGTTCTCCCGAGCCCCGCCGAGCCCGTGAGAGATCCACGTGCACTCACGTCTTTCAGCAGCTTCTCCATGTTCTCCTGCAGCTCGTAGAAGTAGACGGTGGTGATGAGGCCCTCCTGGGACTTGGCCAAACAGTCCCTGGCCAGCTCGATGACCTGGTGGTGTATGAAGCTGAGGGCCCCATCGGCCAAAGGCAGCACGCTGTCCGGCTCGTAGGTCTTGGCAAAATCTTTCAGCTTCTCTTCCATTTGAGCCGTGGCCTGTTTGGGTAAGAAACGGAGGTTCGTGTCCAGGGGAAAACAGGACTTGTTCAAGCAACCCGGGTAGACCCAACCCCCTTTCCAATGCCAAGATGCGAGCCAGGGAATTCAGGTTCCCAAACAATGTGCTATGCCCTCTATGCTCCTCAATTTTAAAAAAGTGAAATCCTGGCTCACAAGGACCTTCATGTTTAAGCAAAATGCTTGATAGGTCACAAGCGTTCCTTAGACCAGATATCAAGGTGAAAGCATCAATAAATCATCTAGCTTTAGAAAGCTATTGCCAATATATAGAAAGCTATTGCCAATGTTAAGTAGGGCCACAAATGTATGCCATCATGGTGGAAAGTAGCTATAGACAGATACGCATATTTCTTTTCTAGATTGAATAATATTAAATTTGTATAATCATTTTTTAGATATAATTGATGATATAGTAATGGATATAAGTATAAGGAAATAATTTTTAAGTTTCGCATGGTTGTTAATTTTGCTGGAAGGGGGGGAGGATAATTATATATAGCCCCCGCTTGGTGTAAGATGTATTTACTGGCAAGATTTAAAGATTAATGCTAGATAATACAGATTGATGTATCTCCGTTCATAGATGAAGACCCTGTTTTAGGCATGGATCATTGACTATGTATATGGGGGGGGTGTTCTATGTTGTATGAGTTGTTTTTATGTTGTTTGGAAAATTAAAAAATTAATTAAAAAATAAATCATCTAGCTTTATACAGTCCCCTTTCTCTCTTTAAAGCATCTTACAATGAGCATCCAGGCTCAGAGGTTCTCCTTCTATTTTCTTTTGAGGGGTACACACGCACAAAAAAACCATTCTATTTTTATTCATTCATTTATTTCCATTATTTGTAGTCCGCCTTTCTCAAGTGGACTCAAAGCGGATTACACAATTTTCTGTCATATTTATTCATGTAAGTCCGAGGTCCCCAACCTTTCTGAGCCTGTGGGGCACCTCTGGCATTCTGTCACTTGGCGGGCACCAGGAAAGGTATATGCAAGAGTTATGGTGCCCAAAGGCACTACGTGGGGATCCCTGATATAAGCAATAATTGCATTTCATATTCAGGTATCGATGCCCCTGTTGGGTTCTGATTCAGACTCTGGTCCCGATTCTTTCTCTTTTTCAGTCTTTCTCAACATTTTTGTGTGGAATACTGTAATAATTATAAGAGAACAACGCAAAAAAAAAAAGCCTTCTTTGACAAGAGGCTGTCTCTACTAGGCACAACACGGGCAACGGGGTTCAACACTCTGAAGCCTTTCTCTTGGGTCTTGCCAATAGGAAGTGGCCCAGGGCAAAACCTGTCTCGTCGCCTCCTTTCCCACTAGCAAGGCACTTGGCCATTTCTCAGGTTCCCAGGTCAGGCATTCCCCACAGGAGGGTCTTTGACAGAAAAGCTCTTACCTTGGGGAATCGTTCCTTGTAAACATGATTCATCATCACTATCTCATTGTCATAGGAAGAGGGAGACCGGCCCGGGCTGCGAAGGAAGAAAAAAGCATCAGTTGTCCGTGGCAATCTCTTCTGATCCCTTATACCCCACCCCCATGCTCCTCGATCCTGTATAGGGGGATTCTACTCATTATTTTTATTTAAATAGGTATTTATGACCAACGATCTGCTAGATTGGTTCTTGTAGGTTATCCGGGCTGTGTAACCGTGGTCTTGGAATTTTCTTTCCTGACGTTTCGCCAGCAACTGTGGCAGGCATCTTCAGAGTAGTAACCACGGTTACACAGCCCGGATAACCTACAAGAACCAATGAACTCTGACCGTGAAAGCCTTCGACAATGATCTGCTAGATGTTGTACAGAACTTGCCCTGATTTACATTAGATGTGCCAGGTGGGTTTTTTGGGGGGGCGGGGAGACCCTTCAGGATCAGAGGAGCATGCCTATTATCTTAGGTGCTGTGGAACGCAGGCAGGAGAATGCTGCTGCAGCCGTCTTGTTTGTGGGCTTCCTAGAAGCACCTGGTTGGCCACTGTGTGAACAGACTGCTGGACTTGATGGACCTTGGCCTGATACAGCATGGCCTTTCTTATGTTCTTTTGGAGATGGGGCTATCCGTTGCTACCAGTATAAAAGGGTGCTAGTCATGATGCATAGCTATTCTCTCCAGGATCAGAGGAGCATGCCTATTTATATTAGGCGCTGTGGAACGCAGGCAGGACAATGCTGCTGTAGCCGTCTTGCTTGTGGGCTTCCTGGAGGCATCTGGTCGGCCACTGTGTGAACAGACTGCTGGACCTGATGGGCCTTGGTCTGAGCCAACAGGGCTTTCCTTGTGTTCTTATGCAGGATGGGGCTATCCACGACTCCTAGTCATGATGCACACCTATTGTCTCCAGGATCAGAGCAGCATGCCTATTATCTTAGGTGCTGTGGAACGCAGGCAGGATAATGCTGCTGCAGCTGTCTTGCTTGTGGGCCTCCTAGAGGCACCTGGTTGGCCTGTAAGAACAGACTGCTGGACTGTCTGTGGTTCCCCCCTCCTCTCTTTTTCCAGTTTTAGGATGAGAGAACACAACAGGCCCAAAGTCACCCAGGCCTTTTATGAATGGCTGTTTCCCTAATTATTTAGGGGCTTGTTTTGATTATGCATGCATTTCCCAACTATCAGCGGTTGCTCTCCCCATGTGTTTTTCATGCGTTTTGCCCACGTTTTCTGGATCCTGACTAAACAGCATCCAGAAAATGCGGGGGAAATGCGCAGGGAGAGCGAGGCGACCTCTGAAGGTCGGCAAATGCATGCATAATCAAAACAAAGCCCCAAAGTAGTCGGGGAAGGGGCTGACTGCAAGGGAAACAGCCATGCATAAAAGGCCCTGGTGATTTTCAAAAAGTAGAGCTAGATTTGAGTCCGTAGCACCTTTGAGACCAACCAGATTTTCAGGGTATGAGATTTCAAGAGTCAAAGCTCCCTTCGTCAGATACTTTGACTCTCGAAAGCTTATACCCCCAAAATTTGGTTGGTCTCTTAAGGTGCTACAGGACTTGAACCTTGGCCTTCTACGGCAGACCGACACAACTACTCGTACCCAGGTCACAAAGGGATACTGCTCTCGCGGGGATTCTCGGCCGTTCCGTGCTCACCTGAGGCTCCGGGACCGGGGCCGCACGGCAGGGGACCGCCGGCCCCCATCATCGTCGGTGATGCTTTCCGTACTGCCGAAATGCTTGGACAGGAAATGGAGCTCGTCCACGGTGGGCTGATAAGGCAGCTGGTGAAGGCGCTCTTGGGAGGAGCACGAGGACTTGGAGGAAGAGAAGGACCGTCATTGCTCCCCGCCCCACCGCACTTTAGCTGACGTCGAGGGGCCGCCAGCTCCAGAGTAGAGCACAACTGACATCGGGGCAACCGCGTCGCCTGGCGCAAAAGGCAGTGCTGGTGTGCAGCCTGACTTTCGTCGTGTGGGCTGAGAAGTCTTCTGAATCGGTGGGAATTACCCCCCCCCCCGCCCCTTCCGTTGGCAGAAAATTTTGTCTGGATCCAGGCCAACCTCTCCACCTTAGCACTACTGCTGTCTCCTAAACAGTTCCTGGATTCAGCTGTCTCATAGAATCATAGAGTTGGAAGGGACCACCAGGGTCATCTAGCCCAGCCCTCTGCCCAATGCAGGAAATTCACAACTACCTCCACCCCACACCCCCAGTGACCCCTACTCCATGCCCAGAAGATGGACAAGATGCCCTCCCTCTCATCATCTGCTTAAGGTCATAGAATCAGCGTTGCTGAGACGGCCATCTAGCCTTAAACAGGGAAGGAGAGCTCACCACCTCCCGAGGAAGCCTGTTCCACTGAGGAACCGCTCTGTTAGAAAATTCTTCCTAATGTCTAGACAGAGTCTCCTTCCTCCAAAGACGATCTTACCGATACGGTGGAACTGGGAGTGTTGGTTCCATATCCGGACGACGGCAGGGAAGCCAAAGACCAGCGCCGGCCATCTGCCCTGAAATTACCAAGAGCAAAACGAACTTTGAGTGCCTCAAAGTTCTGGAGAAAGGTATCTGACGAAGGGAGCTTTGGCTCTCGAAAGCTGATGCCGCCCAAAATCTCGTCGGCGCTCCTGGACTCGAATCCAGCTCTTCTGCTGTAGACCAAGATGGACCCTACTGAAGCTATCTACTTGGAGAAAGGCAGAAGGCGTTCTGACAAAAATCCATTATTTGTTGCCTTTTTGAGAAATGCACCTTGCGGAAAATAAGCCTATGCTGACTTTCAGGGCAGAAAGAGGTAGAGAATGTACAGACATCACTTAATGCCAAACTGCACATTTCATCTCAAGATAGGCAGCGTGGTGTAGCGGTTAAGAGCAATGGACTCGGGAGAACCACGCTCGATTTCCTGCTCCTCCACATGAAGCCTGCTGGGTGACCTTGGGCGAGTCACGGTTTTCTCCAAACTCTCTCAGCCCCACCTACCTCACAAGGAGCCTATTGTGGGGAGGGGAAGGCGATTGTAAGCTCTTTCGAGGCTCCTTAAAAGAAGAGAAAAGCGGGGTACGAAAACCAATTCTCCTTCTTCAAACTCAACTTCCCTAGGCATGCCAAGCTGTTTATTAGTTTCCGAGGGAAGCTTTTGTGCTGAAGTCTTCTTACAGGGTCGTGCCGTTCTTTCTTCCTCAAAGGTATACTGCTTGTAAACATGGAAGTACTCAAAAACAGGCTGCTGCTGAACATTTAGTTAACGCGGCTCTGGTTTTAGATTTTCAGCAGAGAGTTGGACTAGATGCCCTCTATGGTCCCTCCAGGACTCTACTGGTAAGAACTATGGACAGGCTTATCCCGACTTGAATTTGACAAAATTTTAAAAAACAACAACAAGCTCACCTTGTGACCATGACTATATGGGCGCTTTCACACATGCTGAACAATGCACTTCCGATCCACTTTCAATGCACTTTAATGATTGTTTGCAAGTGGATTTTGCTGTTTCACACAGTAAAACCCAGCTGCAAAGTGCATTGAAAGTGGATTGAAAGTGCATTATCTGGCATGTGTGAAAGTGCCCTATGTGTTCAAGCTGTGAATTCCATAACTTAACTAAGCGCGGCGTAAAAATTAGTTCCTTTTGTTCGTCCTAAACGTGCTTCCAATCAGATTTTTTTGGGAAGGGGGGAGCCCCAGGGTATGAGAAAGAAAACCTATCTCTCTACACTATTCACAGCCTTATAAACTACTTTTTTTGCCTCCCGCTGCCCCTAAACTAAAAAGCCCCCTACACTAAAAAGCCCCCCAACATGTTCACCTTTCCACACAGGGATGAGGCTCCAACTCCTTGGACATTTGGTCATGTGTAATGACGTTAGGGTTGCCAACTCCAGGTTGGCACGTTCCTGGATATTTTGGGGGCAGAGCCTAGGAAAGGTCGAGTTTGGCAAGGGGAGGGACCCTCAGCAGGGATGCGATGCCAAACAGCCCACCCTCCAAAATAGCCTTCTCCAGGGGAGGGGCTGTGGCTCAGTGGTAGAGCATCTGCTTGGCATGCCGAAGGTCCCAGGTTCAATCTCCGGTAGCATCTCCAGTTAAAGGAACTAGGCAGGTAAGTGATGTGAAGGACCTCTACCTGAGACCCTGGAGAGCCACTGCTGGTCAGTGATGTGAAAGACCTTGCCTGAGACCCTGGAGAACCTTGGGGAGGGGCTGTGACTCAGTGATAGAGCATCTGCTTGACAGGCAGAAGGTCCCAGGTTCAATCCCTGGCACCTTCAGTTAAAGGGACAAGGCAGTAGGTGATGTGAAAGACCCCTGCCTGAGACCCTGGAGAGCCACTGCCGGTCTGAGTACACAATACTGACTTTGATGGACCACGGGTCTGACTCAGTATAAGGCAGCTTCATGTGTTCAAGGAACGTGTTCACGGAACTGAAGATCAGTTGTAATTTGGGGAGATCTCCAGGCCCCCCACAATTGTGGATGACGTCTACAGTGGCCATCTTCCCCCATCCCTCCGCCACATGCATATACTTACAGAGGCAAAACTTGATCTAGAACCCACTGTAATACTACCCTCTTCTTATACCATTGGTGAAGAAGAGGAAGAAGAGGAGGAGGAGGAAGAGGAAGGAGGAGGAGGAAGAAGAGGAAGAGGAAGAGGAAGAAGAGCTGGTTTTTATATGTTGACTTTCTCTACCACTTAAGGAAGAATCAAACCGGCTTTCAATCGCCCTCCCCACAACAGACACCTTGTGAGGTAGGTGGGGTTGAGAGAGCTCTAAGAGTAGACAATACTGACTTTGATGGGTCTGATTCAGTATAAGGCAGCTTCATGTGTTTGTTCATGTGTTCCCTTCCCCTCCCCACAACAAACACCCTGTGAGGTAGGTGAGGCTGAGAGAGCTGTGACTAGCCCAAGGTCACCTAGCTGGCTTCGTGTGGAGGAGCGGGGAAACCAACCCGGTTCACCAGATTAGCCTCCGCCGCTCATGTGGAGGAGTGGGGAATCGAACCCGTTTCTCCAGATCAGAGTCCACCGCTCCAAACCACTCCTCTTAACCATTATTCCACGCTGGGTTCGCTCACAGATAGTTTGCACTGAAAATAAAAGCCATTTTAATCATGACGCTGGCAGGACTATGTGCAATGTTGCACGTTGTACAAACTTGGCTTTTATGTGTGTGATTGTTAGCCCGGCAGCATAATGCCAGTTCGCTAGAGTGCTTACACTGTATGCACAGCAACTGGGTGTGTTCAGCAGTGCACAGGTAAGTTCTGCTTGCCCACTTAACCCCACAATTGGACCTAGTATTACTTATGCACACACACACACACAGAGAGAGAAACAGGAGGGACTTTACAGGCTCACACAGATGCAGAGTAACAGGTGGGACTTTGCATCCCCCCTGGCACCAGGTAATTTGCAGCCGCCCTCGTCTTATAAAACCATTCATGCACTTGAGCCCCATGCAGAAAATCACAGAACGGAGAGATGTCAACAGCTCAGAGTGGATCTAATTGGTACTTTATCAACGCAAGGTGGAACTTCACAGTCTGTTCCCTTGCTTTTGCGGGGCAGAGGCGGGAGGGAGGAGTGGCGCGCGCATGTCTATAAAAAGAACAGGGAGCAGATGGGGAGTGGGGGGCGGCAGATGCAGAGGCTGCTACCGCCTCACATGTTCCTCGCGCCGCCACGTTCTGCCCGCGGGGGCCTGGCAGAGCAAACCGGCTCCACGCTGACAGCCAGAGCCCCGCATTCCTCCCGAGCCCATGAGAAGAATGGGATCTTGCCGTGGTTTGCGCGAGAGGCAGGAAGCTGGCCAACCGGACAGGGGTGTGGGACATTCTCCTTCCTAGCGCAACTGCGCTGGTTGCTACATGGTCATTCTTGTGGACCCAGGGCCTTTGCCTAGCCAACCCATAAGTTTGGAAATTCCAGAGGGGATGCCTTGTTAGTCTGTTGTAAGAAAAGAAAAGAAGTCCAGTGGCACTTTCTAAACCAACAAGATGGCTTCTTCTGATGAGCTCACTTCATCAGATACAAGGAAGAGGAAATCATTTTCCACATTTTTTATTCAGAACCAATCCTGAAAAAATGGCACGTCATTGTCTTTTATCCAACTGGTGTAAATAAGTTAAGTGAGCTGGAATATTTATTATGCAGGAACTTGACAAAATCCTCATTTTCTCTCTCTTTTAAAAAAAACACGCAAGTTTATTGCTTAGAGTAGCAGTTCTCTCACAAAGGGATTTCAAAGGGAGGTTAGAAAGAGAGACTGCTGAATTATAACTAATAATGAAGCTCACAACAATGCATTCTCCTGGACTGAATAGAGATCTGGGATTCTTGTCTCATTACCAATGCTCATTTCTCCACGCCTACTACCCCTCTGCATATCACACCTAATCCAATCATGCCTGCTAATGTCATTTACTTGCTGTTTACATTTACACTGCCATTGTGTGTCTAACAGTGTATTCCTGACCTGCGCTGGTGTCCAGGACAAAAGTCCATTAGGAGGCTGGGCAAGGCCTGCACCGGCATAAGGCCCCCCCGCACCAACGTCCGGGCAACTTACACCGGCGTTTGTGGCCCCAATGCTGGCGTGAAGGCCCAGACGCCGGTCGCTGGCTGCTGCTGCGGCAGCGCTGGGCCGGCAACGGAGCCTTCCACCGGCGTCTGAACGCAGGCAAAGGCTGCGGCGGCATCCCGGGAGGCGTTTCTGGGCGTTTTTTGCGCCTGGCGGAGGTTTCACAGAGGCCGAAACTTCCTTTGGAGGCAGAGCCGCCGTGTTGCCTCCTAAGGCAGGGGCAGGCATTCAGCTCAGGAATGCACTGTAATTCACTCATCTCTACTTAAGGATAGATGGATTCACATTCTAGCTGAATCTGAAGAAGTGAGCTGTGGCTCACGAAACCTCATACCTGCCAGAAATGTTGTTAGTCTTTAAGGTCCTACTGGACTCTGGCGCTTTTCTACTTCAAGGTTACTACTGATCAGTCACACTGCTAGGATAGTGGACAGATATTCCTTCATCCCAGTACTGTCCCCAGTTTCTATCCTTGGTGCAATTCCATGTATTACAGTCTTTATGGAAGAATCATGGAATCACAGAGTTGGAAGGGACCACCAGGGTCATCTAGTCCAACCCCCTGCCCAATGCAGGAAATTAACAACTACCTCCCCCCACATCCCCAGTGACCCCAACCCTCCCCCCACCATGCAGGATCCCACAATCAAGAGCTAGATTCGAGTGTAGTAATACCTTAGAGACCAACAAGATTTGGTGTGTGTGTGTGGGGGGGGGGAGCATAAGCTTTCAAGAGAGTCTTTAGGGAATCAGGGTGTCCAGATGCAAACTCCACCAAACCCGTTTCATATCTGAGCCCCCCAAGAATGGGGAATTGATCTTACCTGCGGGAGGAAGCGAAGGAAAAATGGGCTGGTGTATTTGGGGAAAAATTCCGAGGGCTGTCCAGGGGGCTGCTACCTGTGAGTAGGGCCAGAAAAGAAGACACAGAAAAAAATCACACATTGCTGGTGAAAGCTGTCACGGCGACCCTAACAACAAGCCTTTAGGACCAGAGATATAAAGGAGCATGTTAAAACATCAAAACAGAAGACACAAAGATACTAAGAAACAGGATGCTGGGTGGAGAGAGAAACAGATAGGACAGGTAAAAAGAGTTGAATAAATCAGCAGAAAAGATGGATGGACCACAGAAGGTCGGTTGATGACCAATGATCTAGGTAGGTAGCCAGAGGAAAAGGTGAGTTAGATGAATGACCACACAGATGGATAGAAAGATAGGAAGATGAGGTGATTTTAATGTTGTCACTGCTGAATGAACGGATGGAAAGACAGATGGCCCCCATGCACAGGCAAACAAAAGACAGATAAGTGGGGAAAATACAGATTGGATGAAGAACACATGAAGCTGTCGTCTACTGAATCAGACCATCGGTCCATCATGGTCAGTATTGTCTGCTCAGACTGGCAGCGGCTCTCCAGGGTCTCAAGCGGAGGACTTTCACATCACCTATTTGCCTAGTCCCTTTAACTGGAGATGCTGGGGATTGAACCTGGGACCTTCTGCATGCCAAGCAGATGCTTTACCAATGAACCACAGCCCTTCCCCAAGAAGTGGCCGGGAACATGGATGAACCCCGACAAGGCCAACTTGATTCTGGAGCCGCCTGGTATGACTGGCTTTGGAGTATTTTTCCCACAATGGTGGTTGGTTGTACATTAACCCAGAAACCGGGGTGACTAGACTTCCCTTTGGATTTATGTGGTGATCCTGCCCTACTGTGGAAAACATAGGTGTGTGTCACTAGCCACGAAACACCCCGCAGTGTTCAAGCAATCGTGGATCAAGTGTGGAGGAACTTCAAATTTCACAAGGTAGGGGAAGATAAAGAACTTGTATCAGGTGGTCCTGGTTAGGAATTAAAGATGCCTACAAGTCCTGGAATACAGGCAGCAGCTACTGGGGTTGAAAACCCGTGCCTTCTCAAAGGCAGTCTAACTGGCAGCTAAGCCTTCTTGGAAGAACCTGGAAGCCACCAGCTGGACAGGGAAACAGAGGCAGGCCCCAAAGGCATGTGCAGTGTTGAATGAGACTCATCAAAGATGAGATTCTTGCAAGGATGGAACAGGTCCAGGGGCTGAACTCACCAATATGACCTGGGAGTGGTGAGTGGGGCCGCGGCAGCGTTGGTGAAGTACTTGTCAGGATCAGGCTCTTCCTGTTACTGGTTCGGCAGCTGTAGGAAAAGAGGAGGGAAGGAGGAGAGGAAAACAAGACAGACCTAAGTCAGGGTCTACTATGAAACGGGAGAGCAGATTTCACTTGAACGACCAGAGTTGCAATGTTTGGCCGATCCATCTCACTGGGGCGGAATCGGTTCTCCTCCCACTTCAACTGGGACAACCACTTCAGAAGAAGAAGAGTTGGTTATTATATGCCTACTTTCTCTACCACTTAAGGCAGAATCAAACCGGCATACAATCACCTTCCCTTCCCCACAACAGACACCCTGTGAGGTAGGTGGGGCTGAGAGAGCTGTGACTAGCCCAAGGTCACCCAGCAGGCTTCATGCGGAGGAGTGGGGAAACCAACCCGGTTCACCAGATTAGCCTCCGCCGCTCATGTGGAAGAGAGGGGAATCAAACCCGGTTCTCCAGATTAGCCTCCACTGCTCATGTGGAGGAGTGGAGAAACCAACCCAGTTCTCCAGATTAGAGTCCTCCGCTCATGTGGAGGAGTGGGGAATCAAACCTGGTTGTCTAGATTAGAGTCCACCACTCCAAACCACCGCTCTTAACCACTACAACATGCTGGCTCTCCAAACCATGCTGGCTCTTCAAATCGCAACAAGTTTTTTGCCTTTTCTAATATGGTTCCCCACTGCCTTGGGTATGAATCAACGACCGTGTTCAGCAGCAGGAAATCTCAGCTGCCACTCAATCTTTGGCCCAACTGGAACTTTTAATACAAAGGGGTTACATCTTCTGCCTCCTCTGCATCATGATACACCACGTGGCTGCCTTACGTGGAATATGATCATTGGTCCCTCTCCCCACTAGGTTGACTCCCAGGCAGAAGGTAAAGGTAGTCCCCTGTGCAAGCACCGGGCTATTCCTGACCCATGGGGTGACGTCCCATCGCGACGTTTACTAGGCAGACTTTGTTTATGGGGTGGTTTGCCAGTGCCTTCCCCAGTCATCCTCCCTTTACCCCCAGCAAGCTGGGTCCTCATTTGACCGACCTCGAAAGGATGGAAGGCTGAGTCGACCTGGAGCGGCTACCTGAAACCAACTTCCGCCGGGATCGAACTCAGGTCGTGAGCAGAGCTTGGACTGCAGTACTGCAGCTGACCACTCTGCGCCACTCCCAGAGCTTCTCTCCAAATCTGCAGCTAAGAGGAGGTTCCCAGAATTGCCACCTGAGATCTGGGTGATGCTGAAAACTGAACTTGGGACGGTTTGCCCTCGAGAGGAACTGGTCAGTCGCTATGTGAGACGGGATGCTGGACTAGATGGACCCTCGCTGGTCTGATCCAGCAGGGCTCTTCTGAGGTTCTTAAGTCTCCTGATCAAGACCAGCCCATCAGGGAGAAAGCTTTGGACCAAATCAGCCGTGCATATTTTTTCCACGCACACATTCCCATAAAAAAATGGGTCCATTTTTATTTACAAGAAAAGGTGCATTTTTAGCTGAGCTAAACCCTTCTCTTTCTTATTTATTGAGGGCATTTTCCCCAAGCCTCTCTCAAAAAAGGTGAATTGCAGCATGACTCGTCCAAGAAACCAACAACAACCATCAACAGGTACAGCTTTATAAATCCAGTGCAGACAACTGGAGTTGATACATCAAATTCAGCCACCAAAACAGCTACTAATCTGGAAAGGCTCTTCTGAATAAATCTTCCTTCCTGTGGCATCAGAAAAGCAAGAAGGTCAGTATATACCCCTGAAACCCTTGCAGGTATCAAGTATCTGACAACCAGAGCTTTGACTCCCCAAAGCTCATACTCCAAAAATACTGTTGGCCTCTAAGGTACTCCTGGATTCAAATCTAACTCATCGATTGCAGACCAAACATAGCAACTCTCTGAAATTGCCTCTGGTCCAGACAGGCATCAATTGAATCTGCCCCGATTATGGGTTTGAGCTGAGGACCTTATCTACCGCACAGTAATGTATGGGGAAGGGGAAGGATCCCGCTGACATAGGGTTGCCAGCTCCCCGGGGAAAATATCTGGAGATTTGGGGGGTGGGGCCTGGGGAGGACAGGGCTTGAGGAGGGGAGGGACTTCAGTGAGGTAGAATGCCGTAGAGCCCACCTTCCAAAGTGGCCGTTTTCTCCAAGTGATCTGATCTCTGTCTCCTGGAGGTCAGCTGGTAACAGCAGGAGATCTCCAGCTGCCACCTGGAGGTTGGCAACCTATGCTGACACAAGCATTCCAAACTATGAAAGGCCCTTAGAGCTCTTTGAAGTAGGCCTGGAAACAAGCAAGCGGGCTACCATACTACCTTTAAGATAGGTATAACACCTATACGGCAGCCATCTCCTTCTAATAAATGAGCCACAGGATTCCATACCAAATGAAGTTTCCAGGTTGCCTTCAAGGGATGACCCAGACAGATTGCATTACATCAGTCCAGCCTGCAATTCAACACCCACATTGCTCAAAGCCACGCCATTGCCTCCCCTTCCACTCTGCGTCATTCCTGTTACATGTCTGTGTGTAGGGTGCTGTCAATTCACAGCTGGCTTAGGGCGACCCCGAAGGGTTTTCAAGGCAAGAGGTGAACAGCCGTGGTTTGCCATTGCCTGCTTCTGCGTAGCAACCCTGCACGGTGGCCTCCCGTCCAAGTACTGACCAGGGCCGACCCTGCTTAGCTTCTGAGATCTGACTAGCCTGAGCCATCCAGTTCAAGACAAGAGACGGGCAGAGGTGGGTTTGCCATGGCCTGCCTCTGCGTAGCAACCCCGGGCTTCCTTGGTGGTCTCCCATCCAAATGCTAACCAGGACCGACTCTAATATTTATTGATAGACCTGTCACTAGCAGTAGAAAAGAGCAAGAGTCCAGTAGCACCTTCAAGACAAACAAAATGTCTGGCAGGGTGTGAGCTTTCGTGAGCTACAGCTCACTTCTTCAGATACAGAAGAAGTGATCTTCTTTAAAATGTTGGTTTCCCATCCTTTTATGTACTCTTATTTTATACATTGTATTTCTATTGTAAGGAGCCTTGCGCTCCCCGTAGGGAAGAATAAACGTTTCAAACAAATGAATAAAGACTGCTTGGTTCGTACAAGCGATTCTGGCCGGATTGGACTCTGGACCAGAACCCCAAGGGAGAGAGAGCCCATTTCCCAAACCCAGGTTCTGTGACCAAAAATCACACAAAAAGCTCATGAATTCCAAGGCTGCTTCTGGCATTAGAGACCTCTTCCCAGGTTTGGGTTTTTCAAAACACGGCTCTCTTGCACCCGCCTGACAGAGCTGAACCCTGACTTTTGCACAAAGAAGGAACAAAGGGCACGCCCCATTTTTTTAACCACCCGCCGCCAGCAGGCAGCACCGATCTCTCTGCGATGGGTATTATTAGAGAATAAGAATTAATGGCCACCATTATAGTCAAGGGCCATTATAGCATGCTACAAGCAAAATAATTTGGTCACAAGGAGAACTGCACCATGACCTGTATAAATTATGCAAATTAAACCCATTTGCAGGCTTTCTCCTATTTTGCATAATTTATTTGGCATCCTTCATGCTCTGCTAACCACAGGGAGGGGCGAGGTAAGGCTATGACGTCACATCCTCTGGCTGTCAGGGCTTGGGTAAGCCCTCCAGCCCCAGAAATCCACTGTGGATTTCCCCGCACATATTTAGGCGCATCTGCATGACCAAGGGCTTTTAAAAAATCTTGCTTAAAGAAAGAGCTCTTCCAGAATTCTGCACCGAACACTACACTCTTCATGTGCATAGAACCAAAATATTCCCACAGTACCCATGCGCCGCCAAGCTCCGCATGACCCAGGTCACCTGCTACAGGGGAAGCAACCAGAGGCTGGAAGAAACATTATGCATTACGTGCATGATTACTACCAACGTTATATTCCTGATTGCATGCACAACTGCCACTGTGGGAACGTGCTGGATACAGATACTCCTGGCCCCCTGGCGCACAGCTTTGCACATTCCCTGTACCTGCAGGTATTTGATGTAAATGCTGTGATGCATGTTCATGCAAATGTCTTATACAAGCACGTGGAAATGTAATCCACGATATAGCCCTGAGAGAGAAGTGAAACAAAATGGATTCTGTGTCCTTTGTCATGCACACTCGTGAACTACAAATAAGAAACGGTGTGCTCCGCTGAACGTTCACGGTGCTTTAAAACATTTGCAGGAGATCTGCCCAAGGCCTGACTGGGAATTCTGGAACTCAGATCTTTAAGATCCCAGCCCAGCGTAGTGTAGCGGTTAGAGTGTTGGACAAGGATCTGGGAGATCCAGGTCTGAATCTTTGTTCTGCCATGGAAGCGTGCTGGGCGACCTTGGGCCAGTCACATGCTCTCGGCCTCGCCTACCTCACAGGGTTCTTGTGAGGATAAAACAGGAGAGGAGGAGGAGGTAAGCCGCTTTGGGTTACTACTGGGGAGAAAGGTGGGTTATCAATGAACTAAATTAAGTCCGGCTTAATGCACTAGATAGAACATTTCACAAGGGATGCTTTATTGAGCATAACTTAAAACAAGCACCGCCAAAGGAAAAGGTCTTCCACATGGACAAAGTGAGCATGGATTTGGGAGATGAACTCAGGAGAGGGTCCGACTCTGGAGCAAAAACTTTGTCCTCCTGTCCTGATCCAGTGTTATGGTCAAGCTCAATGTGAAAAGAGCACCCATGTTTGTTTACGCATGTTGACCTGTTCATGTATACATGCTCAGACCCGTCTCTCTTTCACAGCGGAATAGCAATTCTTCCCTAAAGCACTTCAGAAAAACCACGTCTGATACTGGGAAAGCAGTATGATCCGTTTTCTGGGAAGGCGTTGCAACGTCCACGCTCTTGGAAAACCCACCAAATTCTCTGTTCAGCCACAAAAAATCACGGGGTGACCTTGAACCCCAAGGCACAGAGATACCCTAACCAGGGAATCATCGAATCATAGAGTTGGAAGGGACCACCAGGGCCATCTAGTCCAACCCCCTGTAAAATGCAGGAAATTCACAACTGCCCTCCCTCCCCACACACCCCAGTGACCCCTACTCCATGCCCAGAAGATGGCCAACCTTCCTCAGAGGGTTGTTATGAGGATAAAACATGGCACCCCTCCAATCTGCTCCCCTGAGCCCCTGGGAGGGGGAGGAAGGAAAGGATTAAAATGTAGGGAACAAATAACTATTTCATTCCAACCACATGGATGGAATCGTCTGGTAAGGTTACTCCTGCTAGTCTGAGGACCCGCATTTCCTGTAGATGGAGCAATGGGGCAGAAACTCCCCCCCCCATGCCTGGTTTCCCACCTTTGGGGCTCAGCAATCCCCCTTCTCTGCTACGAACGTTCTCGGGGTGGGGGTGTCTGTCTTTGGAGAGAGCCTGCTGGGAATCTGCACATAACAAGTTGTCTTCTAGCGCCGCGATTCGACACCTAATCCTTAAAATGAATGTGCTTCCACAAATCGAGAACACATATTCTGTCCTCTTTACATTAAACACACACTACCCTTCTCTTATGACCCTCTCCCTTCGAGAGCCAGCATGGTGTAGTGGTTAAGAGCGGTGGTTTGGAGCAGTGGACTCTGATCTGGAGAGCCGGGTTCGATTCCCCACTCCTCCACATGAGCAGCGGAAGGCTAATCTGGTGAACTGGATTTGTTTCCCCGCTCCTACACATGAAGCCAGCTGGGTGACCTTGGGCTAGTCACAGTTCTCTCTGAACTCTCTCAGCCCCACCTACCTCACAGGGTGTCTGTTGTGGGGAGGGGCCCCCTTAAGTGGTAAACAAAGTCGGCATATAGAGAAACCAACTCTTCTTCTTCACCTTTCATTTACCAGTATTCAAAGGCACGGACGGGGATTGTACAAGGGTAACACGGAAATGCCGAGAGCCACACGGCTGACCCTCACCACTCCAACTGAGCCGACCCAAACAGCTCCAAGCGAGCCTTTGCTGACAGACCTACCTAGCAGGGAGGGCTGATTTTTCAACTGCCAGCTCTGCCAACACCCCTCAAGGTGACTCTGGGCGTGCCCTTCGGCCAGCCTTTGAAATGCAGATGTGCCCAGCATAGCCTGGGAAGGGAAAGACGTGTAGGGCTGGGATGCCTTCGGGCATTATGAGCATGGCGGGAATTGCTGGAAGGGAGCGGAACATGTTATGCACGCAGTTGTCCTTTACTGAGACGCCGGAGGATTCTCCACGTCATCTGACGCCTAGCTTTCCATGCACTCGCCTCCCTTGCTAGGAAAAGATGTCGGGGCGAGAGCGTGAGGTTATGCTCAGAGGCATGCGGAGGACTCGCGGCTGCGTGCATCTCCTGGGCGCAAAGCAGAGCGCCACAACCTGACTGCCTCCACGGCAGGCACCCCGTTCCGTCAGGCCCCCCTTCACACCTCCCTCTGCTCCAGCCCATGGGCATCTCTGTCCTTCCAGCGTCCATCCTCTGTCCATCCGCAGTCTCCCACCTCTGCGTCCACTAACACGCGGCCCCCGCCAAGCCATTCGCGCACTCCTCCGCATCCTACGCTCCCCTTCGCCATCTGATGCTCGCTCTCCGTGCTCACGCCTGTCTGTCCCTCTGGCAGCCGCCACCTTGTCAGTCAAAGAGCGGGTTAATGAACATCCCTAGAAGGAGGGGCTCCCCCCTCCCAGCCCCCGCATCCAGACCCGAGGACCAGGTAGAACCACAGACATGGATCACTGGGTCCTCTCTACGCAGCCATTGCGCCGGTCCCTGGCAGTCAGTTTCCATGGCACCCTCCGCTGCCCGCGCATCTTTCTCCCCTTCCCCCAACTGCGCCACAACCCTTCCAGCCACTGCAACCCCCCAAAAAAAATTCTGAGCCGCCAGCCCATAACTGGGGAGGAATGGGGAGAGGGGAGGATCGCCTCTGTATCCCTGCAGGCACACATAACAAGAACCCTTTCTCCATCCTTGGGGAAAAGGCAGTGTTGGGGGGAGGCGAGGAGGAATCGGGGATGGGGGAAGGATGGAGACCAGGGAAGGAGAGAAGGGGAAAGGCACAGAGGAGGGGAAGAGGGAGGCAGGAGGGACGGGGACCAAGGGAAGAATGGAGACGGGGAGGGGCCAGAGAGGGAAGAAGATGGAGGGAGAGATGCTCTCCCCGTCTCGGTACCTTTTGGTGCGGCGAAACATGCTGCTGTCAAGGAAATCGGGCATAGAGAAATTGGAGAGCGCCGTCCACAGGGACTCAGACATTATCCCCCCGGGGGGTCATGGTGGCAGGTGGGGTGGGGGGTTGCCGCAGGCTGCCGAGCACCTTCCCGGCCCACGCTGGAGCAAAAGGCGGAGGGGGGGGAGAACGGAGATCTGTGACGAGCCTTCCCTTTTGGAGAAGAAAGGAGGACTGGGGTGGAGGGGGGAGAAGAGAGACAGAGGGAGGCAGAACAGGGAGGGGGAGGCGGGAGGGGGCGGCGCTGTCCCCGGGCCGGGGCGTGCGCCAACGGGAGCCGGGAGTGCCTCCACTCCACGGGAGCGCATTTGGGTACACGCTGGCTGGGTGCGCACACCTGTGGGCTCTGGGTAAACACACATGAACACACAGATGAAGCTGCCTTGTACTGAATCAGACCCTTGGTCCATCAAAGTCAGTACTGTCTACTCAGACCGGCAGCGGCTCTCCAGGGTCTCAGGCAGGGGTCTTTCCCATCACCTACTTGCCCAGTCCCTTTAACTGGAGATGCCGGGGATTGAACCCGGGACCTTCTGCGTGCCAAGCAGATGCTCTACCACTGAGCCACAGCCCCTCCCCACACAGGTATATGCGAGCGCGCCGTTTCCTTTGGAGGCCCACTGAGCATGAACTGTGCGCTGTTATGTCAATTGGGTGCCTGCTTCCTGAGACAGTTCTGTGGGCAGGGTTGCCAACTCCAGGCATGGCAATTCCTGGAGGTTTGGGGGTGGAGCCTGGGGAGGACAGAGTTTGGGGAGGGGAGGGAACTCAGCGGGGTATATTGTCATAGAGTCCACCCTCCAAATCAGCCATGAGAGCCAGCTTGGTGTAGTGGTTAAGAGCGGAGGGCTCTGATCTGGAGAACCGGGTTTGATTCCCCACTCCTCCACATGAGCGGCGGAGGCTAATCTGGTGAACCTGGTTGGTTTCCCCACTCTTCCACACGAAGCCAGCTGGGTGACCTTGGGCTAGTTGTAGTTCTCTCCAAACTCTCTCAGCCCCACCTACCTCACAGGGTGTCTGTTGTGGGGAGGGGAAGGAAAGGAGATTGTAAGCCGGTTTGATTCTCCCTTAAGTGGTAGAGAAAGTTGGCATATAAAAACCAACTCCTCCTCTTCTTCTTCTCCAGGGGAACTGATCTCTGTAATCTGGAGATCTGTTGTAATGCCGGGAGATCTCCAGGCCCCATCTGGCAACTCTACCCATGGTGGTCTGTGAAGGCTTACAATCGCCTTCCCTTCCTCTCCCCACAACAGGAACCTTGCGAGGTAGGTGGGGCTGAGAGCGTTCGGAGAGAGCTGTGACTTGCCCAAGGTCACCCAGCTGGCTTCGTGGGGAGGAGCAGGAAAACAATTCCAGTTCACCAGATTAGCCTCGGCTGCTCATGTGGAGGAGTGGGGAATCGAACCCGGTTCTCCAGATCAGAGGCCACTGCTCTTAACCACTACACCACGTTCGCTTTCTTAACTGTGGAAGCAAATGCCCTCTTCCTTTTAAAAGGCGTTTCTAGCCTCTAGTGGTTATAGAACACTTGGAAAGGTGTATAAAGAGCTAGAGGAATTATCCGAAACTCTCCGCCCCCCGCCCACAGTTACTGCCCATCTGCCCCAGACACCCTTGTTCTCCATTCCTGCAGCATTCATCAACTTTGTCCTTCTCTTGGGTTTCATTTGGATCTGGAACACTGATGGAAAGCGTTTGACAAGAGATGGAAACGCTACCCGCAGCTTTGGAAGCCACGCAGAAGAATTAATGCAAGGTTAAGCGAAGTATATTTATGTGTGTGTGTGTGTGTGTGGGGGGTGTTTCATTCTCTAGCCCCCGCAAGTTGCATTCAACAGATGGGGTGCGGTTTTCTTCCTGAGAAGCACAACCTGTGACACATCACAATCGTACCCCATGATGAGCGGATTCACATGAACACATGAAGCTGCCTTATATTGAATCAGACCCTTAGAATCATAGAATCACAGAGTTGGAAGGGACCACCAGGATCATCTAGTCCAACCCCCTGCACATGGCAGGAATTCACAACTACCTCATTTGTCAGTTCTGAGGTCATAGAATCATAGAGTTGGAAGGGACCACCAGGGTCATCTAGTCCAACCCCCTGCACAACGCAGGAAATTCACAACTACCTCCCCCCCCCAACATCCCCAGTGACCCCTACTCTATGCCCAGAAGATGGCCAAGATGCCCTCCCTCTCATCATCTGCCTAAGGTCACAGAATCAGCATTGCTGACAGATGGCCATCTATTCTCTGCTTAAACACCTCCAGGGAAGGAGAGCTCACCACCTCCCAAGGAAGCCTGTTCCACTGAGGAACCGCTCTGACTGTTAGAAAATTCTTCCTAATGTCTAGATGGAAACTCTTTGGTCCATCAATGATATGAAAGACCCCTGCCTGAGACCCTGCCGGTCTGAGTACACAATACTGACTTTGATGGACCCAGGAGGGTCTGATTCAGTATAAAGCAGCTTCATGTGTTCATGGAAATTGGAGGAGAAAAGATGACAGTCTGTTTTAGAGGAACCTGCAATCTTTAACTTACAAAACAGACTTCTCAAATCCCCAAGGAGCCGAATGACAAAATACCACTATTTCTCCGGTGTCCTTCGCGACACCAACAGCCATTACTCCAATCCCTGCCTTCTTTTCAGACCTATTTGCCCACCTAGCAACCAACACACATCCACAACTGCTATGTTTAATAAGACTGGGTCAAGAATAAATGTGGGCGAGCAGAAACAAGAAACAAGCAGCACAGACAACACCATGTTCCTGCCATTTGCGTGTCAAATCTGAATTTCACGGAGGGCGCTGCCAGGAATTTAGTCTTTTAGAGGGCATTTCCTGGAAAATCAACATGGATTTGTAATTCCAGAATTTTTCACACGCATTCTTTCTGGGCATTCCGCTGTAGAGACAAAGTAGGATTGCCACGATCCATATAGTAACGGACAAGCACAATAAATGAACCACAACACAGTCTGAGTTTCCTGCCTTTTGGCATTTTCTCTTCAGCAGCTCAAAGGCCTGAAGAGCCCAGACACTTTCTAGACTGAACAGGGGCATGCCTCTTCAGGAGCGTAAAGGCTTTTCTCCCTCTCTCATAATACCAGAACACGGGGGGTCATCTGCCGAAGCTGGAGCGTGAGAGATTCAAAACAGATACAAGGAAGTATTTCTTCACACGACGCACGGTTAACTTGTGGAACTCCCTGCCCCAGGATGTGGTGATGGCTGCCAACTTGGAAGGCTTTAAGAGGGGAGTGGACATATTCATGGAGGAGAGGGCTATCCATGGCTACTAGTCAAAATGGATACTAGTCATGATGCATACCCGTTCTCTCCAGGATCAGAGGAGCAGGCCTATTATATTAGGTGCATTGGAACAAAGGCAGAATAATGCTGCTGCAGTCTTGTCTGTGGGCATCCTAGAGGCACCTGGTTGGCCACTGTGTGAAGAGACTGCTGGACTTGATGGGCCTGATCCAGCAGGGCCTTTCTTATGTTCTTAAGGGACTACTGCATATTTGGTTGTGCACAAAAAATAAAACGGTACCTACTCCACAATTTCCTTACTCCAAGGGGAATTTTACTCATGAAAGTGAAAAGAGGCAGTTTTGGTTGTGTGTAAAGTGCCATCAAGACACAGCTGATTTATGGTAACCCTGTAGGGTTTTCAAGGCAAGAAACAAGCAGAGGTGGTTTTGCCATTGCCTGCCTCTGCGTGGCAACCCTGGACTTCCTCAGTGGTCTCCCCTCCAAGTACTAGCCAGGGCCGACCCTGCTTAGCTTCCGAGATCTGACAAGATTGGGCCATCCCGGGCCATCCAGGTCAAGGCAGAGATGAACAGAGGTGGTTTGCCTGCCCGAACCATGGCTGACCCTGCTTAGCTTCCAAGTTATGACAAGAATGGGCTGGCCAGGGCTATCCTGCTCAAGTAGCAGAGTCTAAAATCTTCTGTAAAAATTTCATACGTTGGAAGACATTTAAGAAAGGTGTTAACAAGATGGAACGTGTCCAGAGGAGGGCAACAAAGATGGGGAGGGGTCTGGAAACCAAGTCCCATGAGGAAAGGTTGAAGAAGCTGGGTATATTTAGCCTGGAGAGGAGAAGACTGAGAGGGGATATGATAACCATCTTCAAGTACTTGAAGGGCTTTCACATAGAGGAGGGTGCCAAGTTGTTTTCTGTTGCCCCAGAAGGTCGGACCAGAACCAACGGGTTGAAATTAAATCAAGAGGGTTTCCGTCTAGACATTGGGAAGAATTTTCTAACAGTTAGAGCGGTTCCTCGGTGGAACAGGCTTCCTCGGGAGGTGGTAAGCCTTCCTTCCCTGGAGGTTTTTAAGCAGAGGCTAGATGGCCATCTGTCAGCAATGCTGATTCTATGACCTTAGGCAGATGATGAGAGGGAGGGCATCTTGGCCATCTTCTGGGCATAGAGTAGGGGTCACTGGGGATGTGGGGGGGGAGGTAGTTGTGAATTTCCTGCGTTGTGCAGGGGGTTGGACTAGATGACCCTGGTGGTCCCTTCCAACTGATTCTATGACCTCAGAACTGACAAATGAAAACCCGTAACTAACAATACTCCATTTATACAGGAAGTTTCAGTTGTAGTTAGCAAAGTATTTGTGTCTGTGTAAGAATGAAGAAAGATTTAACAGAGCGGGTTAACAGAACAACCTCCAGACTCCAGTTCTGGGCTTCCCCGACCCAGACAGCTACGGATAACTATACTAAGACACCCCTTAGCATATGGTTCAGTAACTTGAGACGTCTGGGGAAAAGCTGGTCTCCTACAAGTATCATCTGCCGATTAGGACAAACTTATTAATTAGGAAAAAAAGAAGCCAAAAGAAGAGTCTTTGTCCATAAAGCAGAATGAACGTTAGAACTGGCCCTGCAGGTATTTGAAAATGGAATCAGTCTTATTAAGATATAAACAGTGAATATTCCAAAAATTAAATTTTAATGCAATTTGTATGGTCCAATTAAAATATTATAGTGGTCTCCAACCTTTCCGAGCCCACAGGCACCTTTGGAGTTTTGACACAGGGCAGGAGGTGCAACCACAAAACAGCTGCTGGGGGGTGGGAGGTGGAGCCAACCACAAAATGTCAGGCTCGATCTCACATATAACTTTTCAGGCAGAAGCTCGGTTGAACAGTCGGCACAGCCAATCAGAAGCCCTGCTGGGCAAATGCCCCACCTAAACCTTCCCACTTTCTAAAAGTACTCACCAGTAAAGATGTCGGTGGCCAATGTGGCGCCCATGGGTACCACACTGGGGACCCCGGAAATATTGCGATGTCCTCCTCTTAGAAGTTCATAGAATAGAAGTTCATAGAATCAAAGAGTTGGAAGGGGCCATAGAGGCCATCTAGTCCACCGCCCTGCTTGATGCAGGATCGGCCCTAGAGCATCCCTGACAAGTGCTTGTCCAGCCGCTGCCAAGGAGGGGGAGCTCACCACCTCCCTAGGTAGCCGATTCCACTGTCCAACAACTCTCACTGTAAAAAACTTTCCTGCCTAATATCCAGCCGGTACCTTTCCCCCCACAATTTAAACCCATTATTGCAAGTCCTATCCTCTGCTGCCAACAGGAACAGCTCCGTGCCTTCCTCTAAGTGACAGCCCTTCAAATACTTCAAGAGAGCAATCGTGTCCCCCCTCAACCTCCTCTTCTCCAGACTGAATATTCCCGAGTCTCTCAGCCTTTCCTCGTAGGGCTCGGTCTCCAGGCCCCTGGTCATCCTCGTCGCTCTCCTCTGCACCCGCTCGATTCTGTCCACCTCTATTTTGAATTGAGGCCTCCAGAACTGCACACTATACTCCAGGTGCGGCCTGGCCAATGCAGTGTGCAGGGGAACTATGACATCTTGCGATTTGGATGTGGATGCCTCCGTTGATGCACCTCAAGATCGCATTAGCCTTTTTTGTGGCTGCATCACACTTGCTGCTCATATTCAACTTACGGTCCACCCGAACCCCAAGATCTTGTTCATACTCACTGCTGCCCAGCGATTGTCAGAAGGCTTTTCCCACAGTAGTACTCTATATGGCAGGGGTTATCGTTTGCAAGGTCCACACTCCAAGGTCACACCCCAATCATGTGCAAGGTCTGCGTTCCAGTTCTGCCTCTACCGGGGATACACGGCAATCAGATGGGGCTGTGCATGTAGGAAGGAGCTTTTGAACATTACGCCAGCCGCACCAACAAGGAGGGCTTTTCGGTACTCTCCACCAGGCAGGGCACAATATTTACACTGGCTCTTAAGCTGGGGAAAGAGCAACATGGATTTGGCAAATACAATTGAGAGCTGGTGTGGCGCACTGGTTATAATCAGACTAGGATCTCGGAGACCCGGGTTCGAATCCCCCACTCGTACAGTGGAAGCTTGCTGGGTGACCTTGGGGCAGTCACACACTCTCCCTGGTGGTCTCCCATCCAAGTACTAACCAAGGCCGATCCTGCTTAGCTGGCCTACCTCACAGGGTTGTTGTGAGGATAAAATGGAGGACAGAGAGATTGATGTAAGCCGCTTTGGGTCCCCATCGAGGAGAAAGGTGGGGTATAAATTAAGTAAATAAATAAATATACCCCCACCCCGGGAAAGTGGGAAAGGGCCTTCTCTCATCCTGAGATTCTTTGTTACGCCTCCAGAATTAACACACACACAAAAAAAATCCTATACTTACCTGCTGCTTTTCCTGGGCAGGGGAAGATCCTTCTGCAAAGCAAAACAGAAAGAAAGATCCCATTAGTTACGGGAGTAAAATGAGAGTGAGGACAGGCCTATGGAGAGACTGGCCCTGTGAACATATAAGGCGGGTAGCCTGCAGTAAAGGAGCAAGATCCGAGCCCAGCAGCATCGTAAAGGCAAAGTTTTCAAGGGTTTAAGCTTTCGAGAGTCCTTTTCTCTTTATATAATTGTACTAAAATGGATTGCAACAAATCCATTTCCATCCATGAATCAAGAAAACCCCCCCCCCAGTTCGTGTACCATCTCAACCAGTGTTTTTTGTTCTCTGCCGTTATCTGCACGCCACACAAAAAATGGCTCAGGCATAATATCAAACCTGGTTTGCTCCTGAAACAAGAAGAGTTGGTTTTTATATGCCGACTTTCTCTACCACTTGAGGAAGAATCAAACCGTCTTACAACCACCTTCCCTTCCCCTCCCCACAACAGACACCCTGCGAGGTATGTGGAGCTGAGAGAATTCAGAGAGAACTGTGACTAGCCCAAGGTCACCCAGCTGGCTTCATGCGGAGGAGTGGGGAAACCAGATTAGCGTCCACCGCTCACGTGGAGGAGCGGGGAATCAAACCCAGTTCTCCAGATCAGAGTCCACCGCTCCAAACCATCACTGTTAACCACTACACCATGCTGGCTCTCAGCCACTACGGTTCTCTAGATCAGAGTCCACTGCTCCCAACCACCGCTCTTAACCACTACACCAGAGGCTGGACAAACACTTGTCTGGATGCTCTAGGCCACTGGTTCCCAACCAGGGGTCCGTGGACCCCCAGGGGTCCGCGAGAACTAAATTAAGGTCCGCAAAACAAAAGTTATAAACCCATAATAAGTTAATATTTTCAATTAAAAGTTCTCTATTATAAAAATATATATTCAAATATTATTCTAAGTTTAATGTTTAACTAACAGTTATGATTAAAGTTTATTTTCAAATTCTCTGAATTTTTATTTTGAACCTTGGGGTCCCTGCACCGAACAAAAAAGTCCTAGTGGTCCCTGGTCAAAAAAAGGTTGGGAACCACTGCTCTAGGCTGATTCTGCATTAAGCAGGGGGTTGGACTAGATGGCCTCTATGGCTTCTTATGATTCTATGGTACGAAGCAGCTTCTGACCATCTTTGAGGGGGTAGCTGAGTAGAAGACGGGCTGAGCCAAACCCCGACTCACAAGGGAACAGCAAAGCTCTCGAACAACTCCTGCGTGCTGTAGCAGGCTCGTCTGCAGGAGAGTCCTGGCGGATCATGCCCTGAGCTAATAAAAAAGGACGTCTTGTTTCATGTTCCTTCCGCTGGGGCAAAACTTGTCAATTCAGGGATCTGGCCAGTCACTGTATATTAATTCAGGTCATGGCAAAATAGCCAACGCAGCTTCTGGGGCTGTTGATATGGAAACTACCAGTCACGTCTACTCGGGAAATTGATGGTGGTGAAAAGGGCCATCCAGTCACAACCGAATGATGGCGTCCCCGTAGGGGCTTTCCAAGCAGCAGATGCTCAGAGGCGGTTTGCCATTGCCTGCCTCTGCATGAGCAACCCCGGGCTTCCCTGACGGTCTCCCATCCAAGTACTAACCAGGGCCGGCCCCGCTGACCCTCCAAGATCTGATAAGAGGAGGCTAGCCTGGGTCATCCAGCTCAAGGCAAGAGGTGAACAGGAAGCGGTTTGCCATTGCCTGCCTCTGTATAGCATCCCTGGACTTCCTCAGCGGTCTCCCATCCAAATACTAACAAGGGCTGACCATGCTCAGCTTCCAAGATCTGATGAGACGGGGCTAGCCGGGGCCATCCAGGTCAAGGCAAGAGATAAACACAAGTGGGTTTGCCATTGCCTGCCTCTGCGTAGCAGCCCGAGATTTCCTTGGTGGTCTTCCGCTGAAGTATTAACCGGGGGCAAACCTGCTCAGCTTCCGATATCAGGCTAGCCTGGCCCATCAACGTCAGGGCAGGAAATAGCTGCTAAACATGTCCTCTTGGGAACAACATATCAAGGGGGTGTAAGCACACACCACGTTTCTGTTGGAACATTACTACGTGCTCACTCGGCGTTGGAGAGACAGCATGGAGTAGTGGTTAAGAGCGGTGGAATCTAGTCTCGAGAACCGGGTTCGATTCCCCACTCCTCCCCATGAGCGGCGGAGGCTAATCTGGTGAACAGGATTTGTTTCCCCGCTCCTCCACACGAAGCTGGCTGGGTGACCTTGGGCTAGTCACAGCTCTCTCAGAGCTCTCTCTCAGCCCCACCTACCTCACAGGGTGTCTGTTGTGGGGAGGGAAGGCGATTTTAAGCCAGTTTGATTCTCCCTTAAGTGGTAGAGAAAGTCGGCGTATAAAAACCAAATCTTTCTCTTCTGGGGTCCAGAAAAGGCACTGCCTTTAGCGAAACAGGTCCGCAGGAATCACTCCAAAAATCCAGCCGCACCTTAAAAGATGATATTTATTTCAATGATATTTTAAAAATGATATTTATTTCAATGTTTTGTGAGTCCCAGGTCGCTTCTCCAAATACATCTCTCATATCTGAGGGAGTTGGGAATTAGTCTGGAGAAGAGGAGGTTGAGGGGGGGACACGATTACTCTCTTGAAGTATTTGAAGGGCTGTCACTTAGAGGAAGGCAGGGAGCTGCTCCTGTTGGCAGCAGAGGACTAGCAAGAATGGGTTTAAATTGCAGGCGGAAAGGTACCGGTTGGATATTAGGGAAAAAAATTTACAGTAAGAGTTGTTCGACAGTGGAATCAGCTACCTGGGGAGGTGGTGAGCTCCACCTCTCTGGCAGTCTTCAAGCAGAGGCTGGACAAGCACTTGTCAGGGATGCTCTAGGCTGATCCTGCATTAAACAGGGGGTTGGACTAGATGGCCCCTAGGGTCCCTTCCAACTCTATGATTCTATGAGTTGTATGATTCTGTGACTCACAAAAGCTCATGTTGAAATGAACGTTGACCGTCTTTCAGGTGCCGCGGGACTTTTGTTTTATTTTACTAACATGGCTACCCCCTTGCAATCATCCTTGGTGAGGAAACCGTTGATAATCCAGGCCGAAGTGACCAAAGACATTTCAGCTGCCCTTCAGCAACCAAGAGCTTTGGATCCTTAAGCTAATGTGTCTATTAACCTTCTTAGCATCTCAAAATACTTCCGTCTGCAGTTCAAGATCTGCTTGCCGTTCCGGTCAAATCAAGCTCAACTAATCTGTTAGCACTTGACCCATGGTTAGCCCCAATAACTGTCTTCCCCATTACAGCTTTCCTAACTAGGAGCGCCAAATTCAACACAGCATGTCTTCCGGTTCTTTCCATGTCAACTTGGTGACAGAAATAATTGTTTTAATGCCATTATAAATAATTGGCCCCAACAAGAAGTTTATTTGCTAGCCTGGTGCAGGGAAATTGAAATCCCTTGTAATTCTCCACTCCCCCATTCATGTTTCTCTAATTACACCACAGAGGCTCTTATTCAAGTAAAGACCATCGATGCAGGATAATCCCTAACACTTCCCCAATAATATTGGCTGTCGTTTTTGCAGAAGGGGTTGCCCCCTCCATATTTGTTGGTGGTGTTTGGCCTGTTGTCTCGACACCGCCCCCCCATTTATCTCCCTCCAGAACGACAGCCTCTGGTTATCCCAGTCCTCCATGTCACAGCTCAGAAACAGTAGTAGTATAATTTATTGTGGTCCTTGACCAGTATTACAAAGTTAAAACATCATTAAAACGACAATAGTTCAATACAACAGAAAAATAGCTACATGAACATTTGAGCTAGTCAAATGGGTTTAAAACTCTGCATCAGCTTTAATCCCCATGTCTTACATATCCCAAGACAGAATTTAGCTACCTGTCTGGATACCCAGATGGTGAGGGGTCTGGAGACCAAGTCCTATGAGGAAAGGTTGAAGGAGCTGGGGATGTTTAGCCTGAAGAGGAGGAGACTGAGAGGGGATAGGATAACCATCTTCAAGTACTTGAAGGACTGTCATAGAGAGGAGGGTGCCAAGTTGTTTTCTGTGCCCCAGAAGGTCGGACCAGAACCAATGGGTTGAAATTAAATCCAAAGAGTTTCCGTCTAGACATTAGGAAGAATTTCCTAACAGTTAGAGCGGTTCCTCAGTGGAACAGGCTTCCTCAGGAGGTGGTGAGCTCTCCTTCCCTGGAGGTTTTTAAGCAGGGGCTAGATGGCCATCTGTCAGCAATGCTGATTCTGTGACCTTAGGCAGATGATGAGAGGGAGGGCATCTTGGCCATCTTCTGGTCACTGGGGGTGTGGCGGGGGGAGGTAGTTGTGAATTTCCTGCATTGTGCAGGGAGTTGATCTTGTTGACCCTGGTGGTCCCTTCCAACTCTATGATTCTATTCTATGATGCTACACCCAGTGGTTTCTATCAGACAACATTTATTCCAGCTTAGCCGCATCAGATTAATCAAGAAATCCAACTAACACTTGGAGATATTTTGATCTGGCCTTCTTGTAATATGCATAGAACAGCCACGATACAATATTTATATTAATAAGTTCTACTCAGTGTGTGTGCTCAAACATAATACAAACTAACAACATATCCGAAACCAGTGCTAACATACATCTTTCCTATATACATATATCTCCATCATCAAAAATCAAATGTCCATAATACAAGTGGATTCTACATAAGCATTTCAAGTTAGGGCTGACAGCCTCAAAATAGATGCGTAGAGGTTTCAATGATATGTGCAATATTTATGAAGATCTATAAGGGGCTATTCTCGGTGTGGAGATTATGCATACGCCCCAAAACTGAGCAGTGAAAAAAATTCAGAGTTGCGCAGTGATGGCAAAATTGACTAACTATGTGAACAAAAGGCCAAGCAAAGAATTCCATGGTAAAGCATGTTACTTATATTGCTCTTAAAAAGAAAGGGGGGAGCGGTAATAGTGAGAAGTACAAAGTTGCGATGCAAAAATTTAGAATTTTTGATAATATTTACTGTGTTTATTGTTGTGCACATGCTTCAGTCAAGATGGGGTAAACTGAAGTTGTATTACTGGAAATAACTAGTAGAATGTTGAATTTAATTAATGTTAGAAACATAATCTAATAATTAATAAGTAACACCATAACTATTCAATCAAACTATCTGAGAAACCAATTCCATGCATGGATAAATATAAATATTGTGGTGATTTGTATTATCTTATTATACATCTTATTATTGCTTATATTTGCATTTAGTTTCGCATTTTTTATCTTTTCTCAAGCAATAATATGTTTATTATTATATGTTTATTATGTTATCCTTAAAGGAGACTTTGGCTTGTGTCCTTCTATAACACTTATGGTAATTTCCGTTGCTATTATAATTTGTCCATGTTTTGTTTTTATCATTATTATATGATTAAAAAATTTGGAGTGAGCAGAGAGGCCTTGCAAAGAGAGAGGCTACGGACGGGACGGGCCATTTTTGTCCATCAGAATGGGGGCCGACAGATTTCCTCGGCGTTGTCAAAAGAAAACTTTTCTTTTAAACCAAAGAAACTCGAAAGAGGTGTGGTCACTCTGTGGGCTGGCAATTCCTTGGACATCTGTTCCCAGAGGGAGGTGGCGGATGAATCACGATCAAGTCGGAAGGAGGTGTGAAGTGGATTTCCACAAGCGCCCCCAGAAGAGTAAACAGCTTTGTTAATGACCTGTCGCTGCTCCAAATTTATTTTCCCGATTACTTGGGCAACACCAAGTTACAATTACCGATCAATCTAAACACTGGTCAGATGTAAGGCTGGGGGCTGGAGATCCCCCAAAATAGCAACAGATCCTCCAGACAACAGAGATCAATTCTCCTAGAGCCGTGTTCCCTAACCTGTGGGTTGGGACCCAAACATGGGTGGCGGGCCAGCCCTCCCTCCTCTTTCCATTGCTCTCTTTTGTATTTTAGAAACCAAGATCTGACCCTGGAAACAGTATTTTCCATGTCATACATTAGTAGGATTGCCAGCTCCAGGTTGGGAAATACCTGGAGATTTTTTTTGGGGGGGGGGAGCCTGGGGAGGGTGGGGTTTGGGGAGGGGAAGGACTTCAATGGGGTACACTGCCATAGAGTCCCCCTTCCAAAGCAGCCATTTTCTCCAGGTGAACTGATCTCTATCGCCTGGAGATCAGGTGTAATAGCGGGAGATCTCCAGCCACTACATGGAGGTTGGCAACCCTAAACATTAGTTGGTATTTCTTTTTTTTCTTATTGCACACACATGTTAATCAAGTAAAACGTGTCCTGATGGTTACTAGAGTAAGTTTCTTAGAATTTTAGTGGGGATTAGAGGGAGAAACGAAGGAGGAGAAGGTGGTCAGAGGCTGGAAAGTAACCTCCATACGCAAAGGCTGTGCAGGTCACAATGCAACACTTGCTTGGGGTTCATAGTGGGCGGAGGGCAGCTGTGTCCTTCTGGCGATGTTTGTTGGTTTCTCAAAAACATCTGGCTAGCCACTGTAGAAAATGGTATGCTGAAGGAGATGGGGGTCAAATAGGGTTGCCAACCTCCAGGAGGCGGCTGGAGATCTCCTGCTATTACAATTGATCTCCAGCTGACAGAGATCTGTTCCCCTGGAGAAAATGGCCGCTTTGGCAATTAGACTCTACGGCACTGAAGTCCCTCCCCAAACCCCTCCCTCCTCAGGCTCCACCCCAAAAACCTCCCGCCGGTGGAAAAGAGGGACCTGGCAACCCTAGGGCTAAAGTCATAGTCTGGCTAGGGCCCTAAAAAACCTTGAGATGGGTCACCAAACCAAATAAATTTGAACTTGTGGGTCACCATACAGAAAAGGTCAGGAACCGCTGCTCTAGAGAACATGGCTGCTTCGGAGGGTAGACTCTGTGGCATTGTACCCCACTGAGGTCCCTCCGCTTCCCAGACCCCACGCATGAGCACCTGAACACCTGAAGCTGCCTTATACTGAACCAGACCCTGGGTCCATCAAAGTCAGTATTGTCTACTCAGACCGGCAGCGGCTCTCCAGGGTCTCAGGTAGAGGTCTTTCCCATCACCTACCTGCCTAGTCCCTTTAACTGGAGATGCCAGGGATTGAACCTGGGACCTTCTGCATGCCAAGCAGAGGCTCTGTCGCTGAGCCACCCTCCCCAGGCTCCACCCCCAGGCCTCCAGATGACAGCTGACAATCACCCATCAAAAGGCAGTTATGGCCAAAATGACCCACATGATGAACAAAATTGACGATGGGGCTCACGATCAATATACTGATAAATGGAAACCGTTTTACAGATATGTTGAGGCTGAAGGTTAATCGAAATAATGTTAAAAATTAAACACTATAAAATCATAAGGCAGCCTCCCAGTGTAGAGCAAAAAATTGTTTGGACAGTTACAAAGCATATAAGATGGCTATTCTTTGAATGCATTTATATTCTTGCCCGGATAATAGCTAACAGAAAAGTTATAAAAGTTACAACATTGTCTGCTAGATTAATATTTTAAGATGAAGTGTTTATGCAGTTTTTCTTTTTATCCTTAGACGGACATCCCTTCATGGTTACCCATCCCTTTTTTTCCTTCTGTACCCCTAATATAAAATAAATAAAATATATATTTTTTAAAGGCAGTCCTCACACACAAGTCAGTCGATCTGATGCTGATACCCCAGGCATTACCATTCTATGTGAAACTCTTTTTATCCCCCCTTTCCAACCGATTAAAGCCCTTGAGGCGACAAACCATTAGCAAACCTTTAAACCAAATTTTAAAAGACACACACAACAACCAAAAACAGAAAGAGGAGACAATCAGGGAATGCCAAGCAAAACGAAAGGCTTCTCCCACTGGCAGGACGATATGGATAGAGGAGGACAGATGAATCTCTCCGTTGAGTAGGGTTGCCAGGTCCCTCTTCGCCACCGGCGGGAGGTTTTTGGGGAGGAGTCTGAGGAGGGCAGGGTTTGGGGAGGGACTTCAATGCCGTAGAGTCCAATTGCCAAAGTGGCCATTTTCTCCAGGGGAACTGATCTCTACCGGCTGGAGATCAGTTGTAATAGCGGGAGATCTCCAGCTAGTACCTGGAGGTTCAGCAAACTAGAAACAGCACTTCACAAGCTAGACACAATGATTATAAAGTAGTGGTATTTAATAACATATCCACCACTGATAGTATATAGGCAAAAACATGTGTTGTTAATTATTGCCTTAAAAGTAACACCAAAGAGAGGACTATGCCTTGTTACAAACAAACAACAGTATTATAGGTAAGTCCAACCTGGAGGTTGGCAACCCTACCGAGAAGGATAAGGTTGCCAACCTCCAGGTGGTGTAAAAAGCGATGTTTGAACGAAAACAACAACACCAGGCTAAAGAGTGGAACTATATATAATGAAATAGACAAGAAACATACACAAAATACTACAATGTACAGCAATCTATAGAGTGTCTAAGCACGCATATAAACAAACATCATGGTCCAACCTCACGTGGAGGTAAATAAGACAGAGAAATCCAACAAGACGTGAAGAATACTGGTGGACAGGATGCTGAACAATGATCCAAAATGGATCAAAAAGGTCAAAAAGAGATCAAAGAAGGAGACGGTTGTTCCGGATGCAAATTAGAAGTCCGTTTCTGCCAAAGGCTTCACCAGTCATTCGATCTCAGAGATCGAACGACCGATGAAGCCTTTGGCGGAAATGGATCATTGTTTTGGATCATTGTCCAGCATCCACACTTACCTGTCCACCAGGATTCTTCATGTCTTGCTGTACATTGTAGTATTTTGTGTATGTTTCTTGTCTATTTCATTACATATTGTTCCACTCTTTAGCCTGGTGTTTTCGTCCAAACCTCCTGGTACTAGCTGGAGATCTCCCACTATTACAACTGATCTCCAGGCGACAGAGACCCGTTCAACTGGAGAAAATGGCCACTTCGGAAGGTGAACCCTACGGCATTGAAGTCCCTCCCCTCCTCAAACCCCGCCCTCCTCAGGCTCCACCCCCACAATCTTCAGGTATTTCCCAACTCGGAGCTGGTAGCCCTAGTGGAGGAAATGTCTTGGTTTTGGTGCCGCCACCAAGAAGGGCCTTCTGTGGCTCGCCACCCCAGGAAGTAGCGCGTGGTGCAATCGGAGGCATCCACCGAAGCACGGTTCCCAGGTGCAAGTCCTCACCTGTCCCATGAGCTCACTAAGTGTCGTGAAGGAAGCCACAACCATCCCTGCACTATGGGGGGACGGGACTCAGCACCGAAAGCTTCCTTTGTTACAGGGACAACCGTGATAATACCTCCGTGCTCGATTACGGTGAAATCTTACCATGTTTTTTTTAATTACTGCACAGAAAAGGGTTAATGCTGCAAATCACGAGAACCACAGCTACACGCAAACTAGTTTGGAAGGGCACTATTTATATCTGTGGCTCTGTTTTAAAACCGTTGCATAATTAGAGAGTGGGGGGTGCTATTTTCTAAGCCTCCTAAAAACAGTTGTCAAAAAAAAAAAAGCAGCCTCACTCAAATCAACACTCCACTCATTAAACACAATACCAACAAGCCCCTGGTTTTTTTGGGGGGGGGGGGACCCATGGGCGTTTGCGTAAATCAAAGGCAAAAGAAGAGCAAATTAAAAACATAAAATCTTCCACCTGTACACAACAACACTATTTTCGGGCCTGCTTGTTGCACAAAACCCATGTGCTTCATGATCTCGTAAGCGGGCTCAGTCCCAGAGTCCCGTGATAAAGTGAATATCACAATAAAGCGAGTCATATAATAATTATTTTTTGTTTCCCAGTGCATGTAAGAGTTACGTTTACACTATACTGAAGTCTATTAAGTGTGCAATAGCATTATGTGAAGTGATGGCATCACTCTGCTCTGGTTAGACCTCACCTAGAGTATTGGGTTCAGTTTTGGGCACCGCAATTTTAAAAGGATGTAGACAAGCTGGAACGTGTCCAGAGGAGGGCAACAAAGATGGTGAGGGGTCTGGAGACCAAGTCCTATGAGGAAAGGTTGCAGGAGTTGGGTATGTTTAGCCTGGAGAGGAGAAGACTGAGGGGGCAGACAATAACCATCTTCAAGTACTTGAAGGGCTGTCATATAAAGGAGGGTGCCAAGTTGTTTTCTGTTGCCCCAGAAGGTCCAACCAGAACCAACGGCTTGAAATTAAATCAAAAGAGTTTCTGTCTAGACATTAGGAAGAATTTTCTAACAGTTAGAGCGGTTCCTCGGTGGAACAGGCTTCCTCAGGCGGTGGTGAGCTCTCCTTCCCTGGAGGTTTTTAAGAAGAGGTTAGATGGCCATCTGTCAGCAATGCTGATTCTGTGACCTTAGGCAGATGATCAGAGGGAGGGCATCTTGGCCATCTTCTGGGCACTGTGTGTGTGTGTGGGGGGCGAGGTAGCTGTGAATTTCCTGCATTGTGCAGGGGGTTGGACTAGATGATCCTGGTGGTTCCTTCCAACTCTATAATTCTATTAAGTGTGCAATAGCATTATGTCTAAAAAAAACATACACACATCAATTAAAAAATATTTTATCACTAGAAAATGCTAACCCTCATCTGAGCCTTCAGCGAGTTGTAATCTTTTTGCTGATGGAGGGTCTTGCCATAATGTTGATGGCTGCTGACTGTAAAAAATGCATTATCTGCAAAGTGTAATAAAGCAAAGCGCAATACAACAACATGTGTCTGTACGATGTAGTTAGATGAACCGGTGGAAGTTGAAAGTGTAATTTCTTTATTGTTAAAATTTTTCTTCTCAATAAAAATTCTATTAAAAAAAAAAGAGAAAGTGCCTTCAAGTTGCAGCCGACTTACGGGGAGCCCTCATAGGGTTTTCAAGTCAAGACATGAGCAGAGGTGGGTTTGCCATTGCCTGCCTCTGCGTAGCAACCCTGGGCTTCCTTGGTGGTCTCCCATCCAAGTACTAACCAGGGCTGACCCCGCATAGCTTCCGATATCCGATGAGATGGGGCTAGCCTGGGCCATCCAGGACAGGGCAAGAGATGAGCAGAGGTGGGTTTGCCATTGCCTGCCTCTGCGTAGCAACCTGGGACTCCCTTCGAGATCTCCCATCCAAGCACTAACCCAGGACTGACCCTGCTAAGCTTCCGAGACCTGATGAAATTGGGCTAGCCTCAGCCATCCACATCCAGGGTGTTAGATGAACTGGTAGTTAGAAATTGCCCCATTCCAAGCATCGCCTACCTGAAAATGGTAAGAGCTCAACTCGGACACCATCACGATCAAAGAAATCTACCTGTGATTTATTAAGACACCTGGCTTGCAGTCAAGCTGCCAAACCAGAATAAAACCATGGTTTTCTAGCCATGGTTTCTGTAGGCATGAGATTTCAGCTGACCAGCTACAGCTATGGTGACTGCCCCGTCCGTACAGGCCACGGAAACTGGTAAGTGAAGTGCTGAGCAGGAGGAGGAGGAGGAGGAAGAAGAAGAAGAGTTGATTGGTTTTGATATGCCGACTTTCTCTGCCACTTAAGGCAGAATCAAACCGGCTTACAATCTGGTTCTCTTAATTATGGTGGTCAGGGCGAGGGTTGAGGTTGAGGTTTTCCCCTCCCCACAACAGATACCTTGCGAGGAAGGCCACTGGGCCCGAATCTAGCCATTCGGCACGACAGCTGCATGTGTAGGGTGAAGTCACAGAAAGATATTAATGCACACTCTTCCACGCGTAGCGTTTGGGTATTCAAAGGTCTTCTGCTTAATGGAAGCGCTTGTGGCCAGGCGGCTCAATTAAAGGGATCCGACGCCACGTTGCGTCCTTAAGTGGCAAACTGGCACTTAAGTCACTGAATCACAGCGGCGCACGCCCCACAGTCGTTCCCTTCTCTCTACTCATGCTCTCCCGTCCCCGATTCCATTTCAGCCCGAGACAGGAACATAAATGGATGCATCATAGGTAGTGAACGCAAGCATACGTGCCTCTACGGTTTCAAGTAATTAGCTCACAGAAGATGCAGAAACCTCCTGCCACCTGCATATCATCTTCTTTCTGGCACAGAGACATAGACTTACCCCCCTCCCCCTCCGGCCTGCACAGAGAACTCCAAGGAAGGGATGGGCCGGGCTGTGGCTCGGTGGTAGAGCATACGCTTGGCATGACGAAGAAGAACAGTTGGTTTTGATATGCCGACTTTATCTGCCACTTAAGGAAGAATCAAACCAGCTTACAATCACCTTCCCCTCCCCACAACAGACACCCTGTGAGGGAGGTGGGGCTGAGAGAGCTGTGACTAGCCCAAGTTCACCCAGCAGGCTTCATGGGGAGGAGGGGGGGGAACAAACCCAGTTAACTAGATTAGAGTTCAGTGCACATGTGGAGGAGTGGGGAATCAAACCCATTTCTCCAGATTAGAGTCCACCCCTCCAAACCACTGCTCTTAACCATTACACCACGCTGGTTTTTAGAAGGTCCCAGGTTCAATCCTTGGCACGTTCAGTTGAAAGGACCAGGCAGGTAGGTGATGTGAAAGACCTCAGCCTGAGACCCTGGAGAGCCCCTGCCAGTCTGAGTAGACAATGCTGACGTTGATGGATTGATAGTCTGATTCAGTATAAGACAGCTTCATGGGAAGGAGGGGGCTATAGCTCTGCAGTAGAGCATCTGCTTGGCATGCAGAAGGTTCAATCTCCGGCATCTCCAGTTGAAAGGACCAGGAAGTAGAAGATGTAAAAGACCTCAGCCTGAGACCCTGGAGAGCCGCTGCCAGTTTGAGAAGACAATACTGACCTTGATGGACCAATGGTGAGAGGAGCTGTGGCTCATAGTTCTGAATGAGAGTGAAACAACGCTATGTGCACAAATTCTTAAAGCCTTTTTTCTCAATCTCAATCCTAGCCCTGACCACCATAATTAAGAGAAACAGGCTGACTTCAGCAGCCAGAATCCCAGAAGCCCCAAAGCACTGGGTTGCCAATCTCTAGGTGGAACCTGGAAATCTCCCGGAATTACAACTGATCTCCAGACAATCAAGATCAGTTCCCTTGGAGAAAATAGCTGGTTTGGAGGATAGACTCGATGGCATTATACTTTGCTGACGTCCCTCCCCTCCCCAAAACCTGCGCTCATGAGAACATAAGAAAAGCCCTGCTGGAGGGAACTCAACGGGGATAAGAATATAAAGAATATAAAAAAGGCCCTGCTGGATCAGACCCAGGCCCATCACGTCCAGCAGTCTGTTCACACAGTGGCCAACCAGGTGCCTCTAGGAAGCCCCCAAGCAAGACGACTGTAGCAGCACCATCTTGCCTGTGTTCCACCACACCTCATATAACAGGCATGCTCCTCTGATCCTGGAGAGAATAGCCATGCATCATGACTGGTACTCATTTTGACTAGTAGTCATGGATAGCCCTCTCCTCCGTGAACATGTCCACTCCTCTCTTAAAGCCTTCCAAGTTGGCAGCCATCACCACACTCTGGGGCAGGGAGTTCCACCATTTAACTGTGCGTCGTGTGAAGAAATACTTCCTTTTGTCTGTTTCGAATCTCTCAACCTCCAGCTTCAGCAGATGACCCCGCGTCCCGGTATTACGAGAGAGGGAGAAAAGCTTCTCCCTGTCCACTCTCTCCATGTGAGTTTGTGTGTGTTAAGTGCCGTCACGTCGTTTCCGACTCATGGCGACCCTATGAATCAATGCCCTCCAAAGTGTCCTATCCTTAACTCTCTCCATACCATGCATAATTTTATAGACCTCTAATCATGTCTCCCTTTAACCGCCTTATTTCCAAGCTAAACAGCCCTAAGTGTTTTAACCGCTCCTCATAGGGCAGTTGCTCTAGCCCCCCGGATCATTTTGGTTGTTCCTGAGGCTCCACCCTCAAATTTCCAGGAATGTCCAAACCCAGAGTCGGCAACCCTGCTCAAGGAACACTGCCCCATGAAGGAAAAAGTTGGGGGCCTCCAGATTCGGAAGCAGGGCTTATGGAAAAATGCACGCGGTATGTGGAACATCGACAGCTTGGAAAGAGCCCCTTCTGCTTAACCGGCAGGCCTGAAAATACTAGCATCTCTCCCTCTCTCTGGGTCTAGGAGTTCTAATCAGCGCTAGAAGCAGATAAGAATAACAGCCGGCTTGTACAACCTCAAAGGAAGGATGTGGCACCGGCTCTGTCGCTTCCCTGTCCCCGTGCGCATTCATGCAACTCGCGATCTTGCACAAGGTGGGCAAATGGATCTCGCAGGGTGCCTGCACAAAGCACCCTGAATCATCCTGGGGCCGGCGAGGACTTCTCCCGGTCTCCCTCTTTTGTCGTTCTTTCGTGTCAAGCGCAAGGACAAGTTCTCCGGAACATCAAAGGCAGCTCGCTGGTTCTGCTACTTTTAGCAGGGGCAGACAAGGATGTTGGAAGGGCCCTGGAGATAAGGCTGCCATCTCTGGGTTGAGAAATTCCTGGAGGTTTGGGGGATGGCAGAGTTCAGACAGGGGAGGGACCTCAGCGGGGGGCGAGGAGGAGGAGGAAGAAGAAGAGGGAGGAGGAGGAAGAAGAGTTGGTTTTCATATGCCGACTTTCTCTACCACTTAAGGAAGAATCAGACAGGCTTATAATCACCTTCCCTTCCCCTCCCCACAACAGACACCCTGTGAGGTAGGTGGGTCTGAGAGTGTGACTAGCCCAAGGTCACCCAGCAGGCTTCGTGTGTAGGAGTGGGGAAACAAATCCAGTTCGGCAGATTAGCCTCCGCCGCTCATGTGGAGGAGTGGGGGAATCAAACCCGGTTCTCCAGATCAAACTCCACCGCTCCAAACCACCGCTCTTAACCACTACACCATGCTGGCTCCCACGCTGGTATAATGCCCTACAGTCCACCTTCCAAAATGGCTGTTTCCTCCCAGGGAGCTGATCTCTGACATCTGGAGATCAGCTGTAATTCCAGATCTCCAGGCCCCACCTGGAGATTGGCAACCCTACCTGAAGCAGGCCGCTGTGGGGCTGGCAGGATCTGGCCGGCTTGGGCACAGGTCAAGGCTACAGCAACAACACATGCACACTAATCCTTCTCATGGGGGAGAGGAAATCCCATTCCCCCTTTCCCTCACTGCTGGGGGTCTCTGCCCTCCTGACCCCCCCCCCACATTACCTCTCCTCACTCCACTACCTGCCGCTAGTGTTTGCATGCCAGGGATTTTTTTCTTGTGGTGTCTGCGCATGCACAGAAGTCACTATTAACCAAGGGGAGGGGGTTATCCCGAAATTAAAGTCATTTTTTCCCCTGCAAACCTGGAGGTTCCCCTAAAACTCCAAATCTTTGCTGTGGCTGGCCCATTTCGCACTCAGCCCCTGGCTCTTAGCTACAGGGTATGCCCTAAAAACATCACCACTCTTAAGTGACTGCTTGGCTCGCCCATTGACGGCCCAACTACCAGTCTTTCAGAAGGCCACTTCCAAGCCCCATCCTAGACTGCCAGCGTGGCGAAGCAAGATGGGAATAGCGGAAGGGCTGGCAGACCCGGGTTCAGATCCCTCTTTGCCCTGAAGTGCCCTGAGAGATCTTGGGTCTCCTACACCCTAACTGTCCTCACGACAACCCTTCGAAGTAGAAGCCTCCCAGTTCCCTGGAGGAAAGACGCAATTCGGTTTTTTGCGCCGCTGAATCTCATGGGTCAGACCAGCGGTCAGTCAAGTCCAGCATCCTGCCTCACACAATAGCCAACCAGCTGCCGCGGGAGGCCAGGGACCAGAGAAGAGAGGCCGAGGCCTTCCCCCAATGTGGCGTCAGAGGTTTGCTGCTATTCCCAACAGTCTGGATGGCCAGTAGCCATGGATGGGCCTTTCCTCCCTGAAAATAATTCCCTTTTAAAATCTATGCTCCTGGCCATCCGCTGGCAGTGAATCCTAACTACTCACCGAGTAAAGAAGAACTTCCTTTGGTCCATCCTGAATCTACTGCTTACCATCTCCACCACGTGCCCTCAAGTTCAGCGTGGTGTAATGGTTAAGAGCGATGGACTCTAATCTGGTGAACTGGGTTTGTTTCCCCACTCCTCCACATGAGCGGCGGACTCGAATCTGGAGAAGGGGGGGGTTCGATTCCCCACTTCTCCACATGAGCAGCGGACTCTGATCTGGTGAACCGGGTTGGTTTCCCCACTCCTCCACATGAAGCCAGCTGGGTGACCTTGGGCTAGTCACAGTTCTCTCAGAACTCTCTCAGCCCCACCTAGCTCACACGGTGTCTGTTGTGGGGAGAGGAAGGGAAGGCGATTGTAAGCCACTTTGATGCTCCTTAAAAGGTAGAGAAGGTTGGTATATAAAAACCAACTCTTCTTCTATATTCTTATGTTTGATTGTGACATTATTCTAAACAGCTTTGACAGTTCTTTTTTTTGGGGGGGGCCGCGATTAAAAAGGCTACTAAGAAGTAAGTAAAACGATAATCCCGACAATTTATGTTCGTCACCAATCTTGGAGAAAACAGGCCTGAAGCTAGAAAAAAAACACCCAAATCCAACTGCAACCTGACGATGGTTGTTGGAATAGAAACCTGGAATTTGGCAAGAACCACCAAGTAGCATCATGGCCACACGGCCAAATTTCCCAGACGGCAGTAACCAAATGAGCCTTGGCCCAAAGACACAGAAAATGGGGTAGGAGAGAAAAAGGTTTACTGTCTTGACAGAACTACTGGCGGACTGGGCCCCGGGGGGCTTCCCTGAAGAGCTCTTGGGAAGGCAGGTTTGCATCGCAAGCGTCTGCTGGAAAAAGGAATGTTGCAAGCAAGACAGGAAACATAACAGGGTGCTTTGGGGGAGGGGGGGATACATCGACAGCCCCCCACCCATTAGATTCCCAGCAGAAAAAGCCAGCCCATCTCCAACTCAGAAAAAGAAGAAGAGTTGGTTTTTCTATGCTGACTTTCTCTACCACTTAATTCACAGTGGGTAGCCGTGTTAGTCTGTTTGCAGTAGTCAAAAAGGGCAAGAGTCCAGTAGCACCTTAAAGACTAACAAAAATATTTTCTGGTAGGGTATGAGCTTTCGTGAGCCACAGCTCACTTCTTCAGATACAGCTAGAATGTTAAAGACCTATGGATTCCCATTCTAGCTGTATCTGAAGAAGTGAGCTGTGGCTCACGAAAGCTCATACCCTACCAGAAAATATTTTCTACCACTTAAGGAAGACTCAAACCGGCTTACAACCACCTTCCCTTCCCCACCCCCACAACAGAATCAAACCCAGTTCTCCAGATCAGAGTCCACCGCTCCAAACCACCGCTCTTAACCACCACACCACCCTGGCTCTCGGGTACAGAAGAGGCACGCGACAGGGCGATAAAACCACAAACACGAGTGGAATATGGAAAACATGCCATGGCTTCGGATGCGGAGACCTGCCGTCATCCGTTGAAACTGACAGGTGGAGGGTTCGACAGAGGCCACTAGGCGTTATAATGCAGAATTAACCAGCGGAATTCACTGCTGCAGGACACTCTTCGTGGCTATGAGTGGCAACGAATCCCGCATATTATTGCTGGCTTTTCGAGAGTAATAGACCCATCGGCAGCAGATTCTAGCTATTACTACTACCAGCCAGGCTTTCTTCTTGGCTACCGGTGGGCTCTCCTGTGCCTGAAATGAACTCCCAGCACACTCCCACGGTGCCATCGGCCCACTGCCCTTCCCTTCATAAGAACATCAGAAGAGCCCTGCTGGGTCAGGCCAGTGAGAGCCCATCTAGTCCAGCATCCTGTCTCACACAGGGGCCAACCAGTTCCTCTGGAGGTCCAGCAACAGGGCATAGAAGCCGAGGCCTTCCCCTGATGTTGCCTCCTGGCACTGGGATTTAGAGGATTGACTGCCTCTGAACATGGAGATTCCCTTTAGTCACCATGGCTAGTAGCCCCTGATAGACCTCTCTCCTCCATGAATCTGTCGAATCCCCTCTTAAAGCCATCTATGCCCATGGCCAGCGAATGCCACGTTTTCATCCCTCCCCATGTAAAGAAGTATTTCCTTTTGTCCATCTGTTGTTGTCATCTGATGCCCACGGGTTCTCCCGTCGAAATCCCTCCGCTCCTTCTGACATCTGCTCCCCTCCAGCGAAGGCTGCCTTCCCTCCTTCCCTCCACAGTCCTCGCCCCTGTTTATGCTCCAGCTACAAACTCCTTGGGGTAGGCAGCCCGGCTTGTTTATGTGCCCGAGCTACGCTGAGAAACCAACGGCTGCCCGCACACACGCCAAGGGAGACCCGGCCTCACCAGGGCTGGTTCTCCGGCCGAGGCGGCACAAAGGGGGAGCGTGCCAACGGACTGCAGGGTATCGGCTCCTGCCCAGGCAACGGCAGCGGTGATGGCTGGCATCCCCTCCTGGGCCCGCGCTGGTTCCCGCCAGGTCCCAGGGGCTTGGCTGGGGAAAGCACAGGCCCAGGAGGGCATGGCTGTGCTCCCCCCCCCCTGCTTCCCATCCTCAGTTATGGCTCTTCTGGGCAGCCCCTCACCAAACTGGCAAACGGGCCTTTGCCCTCTGCTTCTCCCAGCCGCAGGATGGGAAAGATGGACACTCTGCCTAGAACTGGCGACATGGAGGCTGCTCTCTGGCACCCAGCCGCATAAACCTGGCCACGCTGGGGGTGCCATCCTATGGCAACTCTCCCGGGGAGCAAGCCCCCTTGGCACACAAGGGGCTTCCTCCCAAGTAGACCTGCTTGGGCTCGGTCCCGTGGTGCAGGGCAGGGCCGCTTCCCCCCCCCCCAGCCAGCCACCCACCTTGCCCACCTTTCCACACATCTCGCACTGTGACATTAAGGGAGGGTCTGGGGGGGCATACTGTGTGTGTGTATGGGTCCTCATCATTGTCATGCACACCTGTGCCCCGCAAGGCAACCCCCAGCCATTCTGCCCCCCCCCAAATAAGACCTTGCCTGGGAGGGGGGTCAATTGCTGCTCCCCCCCATTCCATCCATCTCAGAGAGCCCCCAAGGCTTGCCCACCTGCCTTGGCTTGACTCTTTGCCCCCCCAATAAGACCTTTCCTGGGAGGGGGGTCAATTGCTGCTGCCCCCCCCAGTTCCATCCATCCCAGAGAGCTCCCAAGGCTCGCCTTCCTGCCTCAGCTTGACCAGGGGTCTCTTCATCCCCCCAATAAGACCTTGCCTGGGAGGGGGGGGTCAATGGCTGCTTCACCCCCCCCCCACCCACCCAAAGAAGACCTTGCTTGACCAGCAGGAGTCTCTTTGCCCCCACCCTTGCTTGACTGGGGGTCTCTTTCCCCCACCTAAATAAGACCTTGCCTGGGAGGGGGGAACAATTGCTGCCCCCCCCCCACCCTGAGTCTATCCATCCCAGAGAGCCCCCAAGGCTCGCCATCCTGCCTCAGCTTGGCTGGGACCTTGCTTGACCGGGGGGGGGGTGTCTCTTTGCCTCCCCAAAGAAGACCTTGCTTGACCAGGGGGGTCTCTTCGCCCCCACCCTTGCTTGACCGGGGGTCTCTTCGCCCCCCAAAAGAAGACCTTGCTTGACCAGGGGGGTCTCTTTGACCCCCACCCTTGCTTGACCGGGGGGGGGTTTCCTCGCCCCCCCAAAGAAGACCTTGCTTGACCAGGGGGGTCTCTTTGCCCCCCACCCTTGCTTGACCGGGGGGGGGGGTCCCTTCACCCTCACCCCCAAATAAGACCTTGCTTGACCAGGGTGGGTCTCTTCGCCCCCCACCCTTGCTTGACCGGGGGGGGTCTCTTCGACCCCCACCCTTGCTTGACCGGGGGTCTCTTCGTCCCCCCAAAGAAGACCTTGCTTGACCAGGGGGTCCCTTCACCCCCACACCCAAAGAAGACCTTGCTTGACCAGGGGGGTCTCTTCGACCCCCACCCTTGCTTGACCGGGGGGGTGTCTCTTCGCCCCCCCAAAGAAGACCTTGCTTGACCAGGGGGTCCCTTCACCCCCACACCCAAATAAGACCTTGCTTGACCAGGGGGGTCTCTTCGCCCCCACCCTTGCTTGACCGGGGGGTCCCTTCACCCCCACCCCCAAAGAAGACCTTGCTTGACCAGGGGGGTCTCTTCGCCCCCCACCCTTGCTTGACCGGGGGGGTCCCTTCACCCCCACCCCCAAATAAGACCTTGCTTGACCGGGGGGGTCCCTTCACCCCCACCCCCTAATAAGACCTTGCTTGACCAGGGGGCTCTCTTCGCCCCCCACCCTTGCTTGACGGGGGGGGGTCTCTTCGCCCCCCAAATAAGACCTTGCCCGGGAGGGGGGGTCAATTGCTGCAGCCCGGTTCCATCCCTTCCAGAAAGCCCCCAAGGGTCGCCGGCTCTCCGCCCCCCCCCCAGGGCGGGCAGACAGGCAGGCAGGCAGGCAGGCGAGAGGGGCTGGGGCGGCGCTTACCTGGAGCCGCCGGCGGCGGATGATGCCCGAGTCGTCCATGGCTGGCTGTCCGTCCGTCCGGCGCGGAGGGCTCAGCCCGGGCGGGGCGGGGCGGGCGGGGCGGGCCAGGTGTCGCCTCCCTGCCGCAGCCCGCTCGCTCGCTCGCTCGGCCGCCCGCCCTAGGCGCGGCCCGGGGACGCCCCCCGCCCGCCGCGCCGCCCCCCGGCCTCCCCGGCGGCGCGCATGGCCCGGGCCCCGGCACGAGCAAGGAGCCCACGCCGCCCCTGCACGCCTGCACGCCTCCTCGCCCTCTCCGGCCGGGCAGGCAGCGGCCGCCCCGCCCCGATCGGCCTGCAAGCCCCTACCTGCCTGCTTGCCCGCGGGGGGGGGGGCTCTGCTCGCTGGCCCGGCCCCGGAGAGGGAGGGAGGGAGGGGCTGGGCGGCACGTGCTGACGCCGAACCTCCAAAAATGGGGCTGGGGGGGGGGAAGGGCTGGCGCTCCCCAGTCGGTAGGGTTGCCAGCCTCCAGGGGCTACCTGCAGGTCTCCTGCTATCACAACGGATCTCCAGCCGGTGGAAATGGCCGCTTTGGCCATGGGACTCTATGGCGCTGAAGCCCCTCCCCGAACCCCGCCCTCCTCAGGCTCCCCCCCCCAAAAAAAAATCTCCAGGTGTCTCCCAACCCCGAGCTGGCAACCCTACCAATAGGCAGGGGGTGCCAGCCTCCAGGGACTGCCTGGAGATCTCCTGCTGTTGCGACGGATCTCCGGCGGATAGAGATCCGTTCCCCTGGAGAAAAGGGCCGCTTTGGCCATTGGGCTCTATGGCATTGAAGCCCCACCCCAAACCCCCTCCCTCCTCAAGCTCCACCCCAAAACTTCCTGCTAGTTGCAAAGAAGGACCTGGCAACCCTACTGAGCTGGATCTAATAGAACAACAAAAGTCTCCAGGTATTTCCTAACCCGGAGCTGGCAACCCTACCAGTAGGGCACAGGCCAGTTCCCCTGGAGAAAAATGGGGGGGGGGGTTTCTATGATGTTATACCCTGCGGAGGTCCCTCCCTCCTCTAAACCCCACCCTCCCAAGGCTCCGCCCCCAAATCTCCAGGCAGGGGTCTTTCACGTCACCTACTCGCCTGGTCCCTTTAACTGGAGATGCCGGGGATTGAATTTGGAACCTTCTGCATGCCAAGCAGGTGCTTGACAAACCGAGCCATGGCCCCTGCCCTCCTCTGCCATAATTCCAGGACCTGGGGTTGCCCCTGGAAAGGTGCGTCCATCCCTTTCAGGTAGGGTTGCCACCTCTGGGTAGGGAAATACCTGGATAGGGAAATACCTACTGAATACTGAATACCAGGAGCTCAGTAGGGACTTGATGCCATAGAGTCCCCTCTCCAAAGCCGCCATTTCCTCCAGGGGAACTTAACTCATCTGGAGACCGGTTGGAATTCCAGATCTCCAGGGCCCACCTAGAGGTTGGCAACCATAGTTTCTACCCTAACACACTTGCATGTAAATGGACGCGCGAGGATTCAAAACCCATCCTGATTCCCTCCCACCACCACCCGTATTCCTCTCTTGATAGTAAGCGTTGCAGAATGGATTTGAATCCCAGCTGCTCCATACGTGCAAACAGATCCAGCATGCCACTAAAATATTCTGTGCAATGCTCTTAAAAAGCCATTAGGGCCAGCCTTGCTTCAGATTCCCAGTTCAAGACGAATACGATACGTCACCGCTGAAAGGGAGAGCGGGTGTCTTTCCATTGTTCCAAGAGAGGCTTCACTATAGCTAAGCGTAATACTCTTGTGCGGATAGCCCAGGCGAGCCCGATCTTACCAGAGCCCGAAAGCTAAGCAGGGCCAGCCCTGGTTAGTACTTGGATGGGAGACCACCAAGGAAGTCCAGGGTGGTTTTCAGGATCCGATGAGATGGGGCTAGCGTGGGCCATCCAGGTCAAGGCAAGAGACAAACAGAGGTGGTTTGCCATTGCCTGCCTCTGCGTAGCAACCCTGGACTTCCTTGGTGGTCTCCCATCCAAGGACCAGCCAGGGCCAACCCTGCTTAGCTTCCAAGATCTGATGAGATCAGGCTAGCCTGGGCCATTCAGGTCAAGGCAGAGACAAAGAGAGGTGGATAAAGAGAGCAACCCTGGACGTCCTTGGTGGTCTCCCATCCAAGTACTAACCAGGGCCAACCCTGCTTAGCTTCTGAGAGCTGATGAGGTTGGGCTAGCCCGGGCCATCCAGGTCAAGGCAAGAGAGAAACAGAGGTGGTTTGCCATTGTCTGCTTCTGTCTAGCAACCCTGCCCTTCCTTGGTGATCTCCAATGCAAGTACTAACTAGTACTAACTAGCTGATCCTGCTTAGCTGCCGAGATCTGCCGAGATCAGGCTAGCCTGGGTCAGCCAGGTCGGTGTCCCAGAATGTCTTGAATGTTCAACTTCCACCCAGTTAATGAAAACTTGGAGAGATAGCAGAAGACAGCAAAGGGAGTTCAGAGAGCCAAAGGCGGCCTAAAAGAGAGCTCTTTTCCCTGGAATGCTTTAGAAATTTGCAAAACTCGTTGGACTTGAGACGACATTGAGAGAAAAGAAATTAAATATGTACACCGTGGGCGACCATGCACCATTCTGCTTTTCTCTCAATAACTATTTTCCATCTCTCTCCATTAATTCTTTTGAAGTTTGGTCCCATAAGGTCTGGCCCCTCTTATGCAGAGTTACTATCTCTGTTTTATCTTCATGATAAAGGAGCAAAGAGCTCAGATAGAAATCAGCTCACCTGGAGCAAATGGCTGCTCTGGAGTGAGGACTTTAGAGAGCCGGCGTGGTGTAGTGGTTAAGAGCGGTGGTTTGGAGTGGTGAACTCTGATCTGGAGAACCGGGATTGATTCCCCGCTCCTCCACATGAGCAGCAGATTCTAATCTGATGAACTGGGTTGGTTTCCCCACTCCTACACACGAAACCAGCTGGGTGACCTTGGGCTAGTCACAGCTCTCTCAGCCCCACCTACCTCACAGGGTGCCTGTTGTGGGGAGGGGAAGGGAAGGTGATTGAAAGCCGGTTTGATTCTTCCTTAAGTGGTAGAGAAAGTCAGCATATAAAAAACAACTCTTCTTCTTCTTTATGGCATTAACCCCCCCCCCCGCTGAGGTCCTTCCTCTTCCCAAACCCTCCCCTCTCCAGTCTCCACCCCTCCCCCCACCAAATCTCCAAGAATTTGTGTGGAGCCTGGCCGCACTTGGATTCTAGGATCTCCTGTCTCAGTCATTTGCACTAGAGGAAAAGGGTCATAAAGTAAAATGGATCAGTAATTACAGAAAATATGGGATACTAAAAAAAGGATGCTGGTGCTTCTTGGCCTAAAACTGCCTTCCTTTTTCATTTTACGTACCCATTTGTCAACAGGCCAAAGATCTCTTCAGTGCAAACTTGCACAATCTTGCTCTTAAAAGTGCTTGAGGCTGGCTACATACATGCAAGTTGAGGTCAGATTTGTACATGCTGCAGAACCAGAATTTCCCAGCCCTAAGTTAGCAACCCTAAAATCCCCACCTGCATTTTGAAATGGCATTGCTTAGATCCAGGTTGCAAATTTCTTATATATAGTTGATATATATTGAATATAAGTGACCAATACTGGACCATATGGATTTTTGTTGTTCTATTAGGTCCAGCTCAGTTGGTTTGCCAGGTCCCTCTTTGCAACTAGCAGGAAGTTTTGAGGTGGAGCTTGAGGAGGGAGGGGTTTGGGGTGGGGCTTCAATGCCATAGAGTCCAATTGCCAAAGTGGCCATTTTCTCCAGGTGAACTGATCTCTATCAGCCGGAGATCAGTTGTAATAGCAGGAGATCTCCAGCTTAGTACCTGGAGGTTGGCAACCCTACAGCTCAGTGAGAAGTAGGCCTTGGTGAAGTATTAGGATTCTCCCAGTATTCATTGCCTTAGGGATAAGGATAAGAGTCATAATTAACCCTTTTGCATCTAGATTTCCATCCTCTTAACACCCCCCCCCCCCAATCCTGGACAAACCACAACCTGTAGTTATGTTGAGGGTCACAACATAAATGTGTGTGTGTGTGTGTGTGTGTGTAAAGGAAACTGAAAGACTAATGTGTCTGGAAGGAAAGACGCCATAAAAGGAACGTAATAAAATGTTAATTTTTTTAAAAGCCCATCTCTGTCTTGATCCCCCATCACAATACCCTGACATATGGTCAGAGCTTGGCTGCGTTATTGATCCGTCCCTGATTCCTAGTCCTGAGGGAAGCAGAGGCTGAAGTAAGAAGTCCCAGGACAGCCAGGTTTCCTGGCTAATCTGTTGAGCAATCTTCGATAAGAGGGGTAGCTGCAGAGAGAACCGGGTATTTTGTTTATCCTACATTACCAGCTCCTTCTAAGTCTCAGTCTCTCTCTCTGTTTGAGATATCCATTTCACAGTTCATGTCTTGGCTGGGGAGGACATAGACTGAAGCCCTGGTTTAAGGAACTACCCAGCAGAAGAGAGAGCCGGTGTGGTGTAGTGGATAGACTGTTGGGTTGTAGGTGATGGGAAAGACCTCAGCCTGAGACCCTGGAGAGCCGCTGCCAGTCCGAGCAGACAATACTGACCTTGATGGATCAGTGGTCTGATTCAGTATAAGGGGTTTGGGGAGGGGTCATGGCTCTGCTTGGCATGTAGAATGTCCCAGGTTCAATTCTCAGTATCTCCAGTGAAAAGGACCAGGCAGTAGGTGATGGGAAAGACCCCTGCTTGAGACCCTGGAGAGCCGCTGCCGGTCTGAGTAGACAATACTGACCTTGATGGACTGATGGTCTAATTCAGTATAAGGCATCTGGGGAGGGCCCATCATGGATCAGTGGTAGAGCATGTGCTTGGCATACATAAAGGTTTAATCTCTGGCACCTCCTGTTAAAATAATCTGGCAGTAGTTGATGGGAAAGACCCCTGCCTGAGACCCTGGAGAGCTGCTGCCAGTCTGAGCAGACAATACTGACCTTGATGGACTGATGGTATAAGGCAGCTTCACTTAGGGATGATAATTCTAAGGTTAGGCTGTGGCTCAATGGTGGAGCATCTGTTTTGCTTGCAGAAGGTCCCAGGTTCAATCCCTGCCATGCCCAGTTAAAGGATCTGGCAGTAGGTGCCTCATTGGCGGTCTTTGAGCAGAGGCTGGACAAGCACTTGTCAGGGACAATCTAGGCTGATCCTGCATTGAGCAGGGGGTTGGACTAGATGGCCTGTATGGCCCCTTCCAGTTCTGTGATTCTATGGTTTTATCTGATCAGAAATCTGTTGGAGCAGGCGAGGAAAGAAATTCTGCACGTCTCTCGGCAAGAGAGCACAGATAAACGCCTTGCCAAGCAGTTACGTAAACCACGTTATGTCATCCACATGGAAAATTATTGTCTTACCTGCTATTTGGTTCTGGGAAGGCTGATAATAGCCCTATAATGGGAACATTCATGTAATCCATGTCTTAAGACCCAGTGATAAGATTCTCGGCTAGGAATAGCCAACCCATGACAAATCCTAACGAACGTGCATTTATACACACACAAACATGTAATGGACTCCTGATCCACAGGAGAACAAAACCATGCTTTGAGGTAGGGTGACCTACTCCTGGCATTGATTTGGTTGCCACCTCCAGGTTGGGAAATTCCAGGAGATCTGGAGTGGAGCCTGAGGATGGTGGGATTTGGGGAGGGGAGGGACCTCAGTGGGGTATAATGCTATAGAGTCCACTCTCCAAAGCAAACATTTTCTCTATGGGGAACTGATTTCTGTTGTCTGGAGATTGGTTGTAATTCTGGGGCCATTTATGCTTGGTAATTAGCAGCGTGTTCCAGGTTGAAGTGCCCCGCATTTTTTTTTTTTTTTTAGTTTTTCAGGCTGAACCGTCATTCAGGAAGTGACTGCGAAGCCGGCGCATACCTGCTTCTCATTTCTTAAGAGCCCCTTTAACGCAACCTTTTACTCCTCCTGGCCTCGAAGAATCCCCTCAAGCAAGCATGAAAAACCACAGCTTCTGTCAGCTATGCATCCGGCCAATTGCTAATGGCTATGCAAACAAAGGAAAGAGGGAGCAGGCGAGTGGGGGTGGGGGTGGAATTTCTCCTCTTTGCATCGAGACCGTGAAAAGGCATTTTAAAGGTCGCATTTTTAAAAAAGTGTTTTGAGCGAGCATCAAAATTGACCCTGCATAAATGGCCTGTGAAGTCTCCAGGCCCCATCTGCACAGGTTTTTTCCAGAACCAGATAATTCAAAGGAGAGAATCGGAGGGCAATGGTAGAGAGGGGCAGATGCGATTACCTCCCACTGCTTCTTCTCCATGCTCTGATTTTTTCCCCGTGCCGTGCCCCTTGAAAATCAAGCCTGCAAGCCCCTAGCAAATGGAGACGGAAGGGTCCGAGCCATCTTGGCGAAACCAGCTTTGATGAAATATTCATGCCGGTGATTTATTATTGAAGTCTGGAGGGCAGGCAGAAGAGACTCCGTAGCGGAAGGGAGGCAGGCTGCCCTGTGACCCGCCATTAAGCAACAGGGGAAGGGAAGCAGACAGGGATGCGGCCAGCCAGCCGGGGACACGCAAAGTGCACGGCCGGG